>NC_135488.1:31952985-32552985 GCF_052094955.1 Ictidomys tridecemlineatus | reverse complement strand
GGTGGGCTTGGAGCGGTTCACCTCCCCTTCCGTCCTCTGCTGACATTAAGAGCCCTTGGGATTCCATGGGGCCAACCCAGGTCATCTAGGGTGACCTCCCTATTTTTAAAGTCACTTGATTAGGAACCTGAATTACATCTGTAAACTCCTCATTTGTCTGAAAAGAAATAGATTATACACTTCCAGGGATAAGGGATAGAATCCTTGGGGCTGTAATTCTGCCCATCTTTCTCTCTCTGACCTTGACCTTGCCAACCATCAGGACCTAGCAGATTCCTGCTGAACCATCCAGAAGGACAGTATGTGCCTACAAACCAACCAGCAGACAGACAGACAGACAAAGCAGCTGTCTCCTGACAGAGAATCGCTCAGAGAGGGAAAAGACGGACTTGCTGTTTAATCATATTTATTGTGCAAGCATTGAAGGATATAAAATTTGACAGTAATGGTAGCCTAAATTTAGATGGGTTCTTTTAAAATGGAAAGCTACGAGAGGTATTTCTAGATATTCTGCTCTTAAGTATTGGAACCCACTTTCTATTCTGGAATCTTCTCTGAGTCTTGATTTAAGGGCCTGCTCTGTCTTTGGGGGGGGAGCCGTGGTGGGTTCTCCCAAGCACGCTTGTCGTCGTTTGGCCGCAGGAAACAGGAGAGGCAGGTGAACAGCAGTTGGCATCGCCGTACCCTCCACGTGCCAGTTCTCTGCCTGTGTGGATGCTGCAGGGGAGGAAAACCTGTGTTTCTTTCTGGCGTCCTGTTTGTTATGGATCTGCCTGGTTCCTGGGGCTGAAGTGATTGAGCCAATGCTGCTCTGAGCAGAAAGCCCTTCCAGAGTGCGGGCAGGGCTCTCCCTGCACAAGTCCCTGAAGTGCGTGGGGAAAGGGAAGGCATCTGTCATGGAGTGATGGGCAGGACCCTCAGTGTGGCTCTCGCTCCTTCTGGGGCTGGCCCTGGTGAAAACATAAGCCAGGGAAGTCCCTGTCCTGCTGTGTTCTCGTGGGTCTTTTCTTCCAGCCCTCCAATCCCTCCTGTAGGAAATCCAGTTTCCATGGAAGTGGTTTAACTGTAGCATCTCCTCCTGGCCAGTCGGTCACGGTGCCCCTTTCATTCTTGCTGAAGTCGGGGGAATCTATCTGTGCCTCCCGCCATGCAGCGTGACCACGCTTCCGGTTCCCTCCATCACTCGGGGCAGGTGGCTCTCCTCCTAGGTCTCCATAACTGCATGCGAGGGAGAGAATTGGACAGCGACATGGCTCAGGTCCTGTCCATGTTGAATGCTGGCGCCTTCCTAAGGCACCGAGAATGTCAAAAGGGCAGGTTTGGAGCGAGCTTCAGCATTAGGGACAGGGATGGCTCTGAGGACCCTTCGCAGCCCACAGGGGAGAGGGAAAGTGGGCAGGTTTTCCAGGGCCTGTGGGAGGGGGGATGTCACCTGAGGCCAGCCTGATAGGCCACAGAACCAGGATGGGCACCTGGGAAACATGACCGAATCCTCCTAGGATGCCTGCCTACACCTTGCATTGGTTGTACTCTTCGTACTTCATGACCTGCATCATCATCAACAGCCACATCTTCATGTCCGTCTTCCTGGCCATGGTCTACAACAACGACCAGAAGCACCTGCAGGTAAGTGCCTGAACCTGGAGCTGGGGACCGGGAGGTGGGAGCCCTCTGCTGACCCTTTGGAAGCGTCCCCTATTGTTTACTTGGGTGGAGCTGAGCGCTCCTTTGACGTCTTGCTCCTTTCTGCTCCATGGAAGTCTCTTACCAGTCTTCCTGGTGGGGCTCAGGATGTATCCGAGGAGATCCGAAGGACAGTGGTTAGCCAGGATACCCACCCTTGTGTGGCAAAGCTCTTGGCTCTGCTTGTTGCTTTTAATGCCTCCCGAAGCTCATGGCTCTTTGCAGTGTGCATATGCAATGGGACTGGGGATGTTCTCCAAGCTTCCACCCCTTCCCCCTCAAACGGAAGGGAACACTCTAAGAGCCAGCCCTGTGTGCTCTGCTTGTGACCACTGGCCTCCTGGGGGCAGAGGCTGAGCAGAGGTTTCTGAGTGCCCGGGTGGTAGGGAGCTGCATTTGCCTGGAGCTGCCCAACGCCCAGCCGTCCCACTCCCTCGCTGCACGGACCTTCTTTTACTGTAAAACTTACTGCACAGAGAAACCTTTCCTGAAAGGTCAGTTTTCCTTCTGGCTCTTGACATTTTGGTCCTGTTTTGAATTTCCTGTTGCTGAGGGGTGTCCCCACTGGGGGCAGGTAGAAAGCTGGGGAGAAGGACAGGGCTTGCGTTAGAGGGCAAGAGAGCAATGGAACTGAGTCTCAGAGCTGGACTTTGAAGACATTTGGCTCTATCAGGGTCCCAAGGAACTTCGGGGCCTCCTGGTGCCAAGGCCAGGCCTCCCCTGGTGGAAGAGGCTGCTCCTCAAGGTCTGGGTCTCTCTTCTCTTCAACTGCTGGACAAACAGTTGATGTGCCTCCTACACCTCGAAACCAGCCTTCCTTGACATGCATCATCCAGCACACATGTCTTAGATGTGCTTTTTGTGCCTGGAACCACCCAAGGTTCTGCGGAATCCACAGTGACTGAGACCCTTTAAGCTGGTACCGTCCAGCTGTGGGAGCCCATCACCTGGTTGCCATGTTGCGGGACAGCCTCAGGGAGCAGTAGGACTGAGCGCGGAAGCTGGACAGCTGGTTCTAACCTGAGGGGCGTTGTTGAGTTTCCTCCCCTTCTGGAAAGTTCCCTGTGGTCAGACCAGATGGCAGCTGTAGGAGTCCAGCTCCCACAGGGAGTGAGGATAGTGAGGAGTCATCGAAAGGGGGTGGAGAAACAACACAGACACCAAGATGAAGGTGCTGAACCCAATCTTTACTTGTGAAGTTCATCATATATACTTTTCATTTTGGCAGGCTCACAGTACTTTGTGGTTACAAAACAGAAATCATTATTCAAAGAAACCAAGTATTACATAGCTACAATTAGAATAGAAGAATGTATCTTGGCTTATGCATAAGCAAGCATTTTTACTTTCAGTTTACTTTGCTTTGAGCTGTTTCCACTTAGTTTTTAATAATAGTTAGAAATGTCCCAGACTACTGGCCTATACCTTGACTATTCTTTCTTGACTAGAATTGGTGCCACGGTTATGGCAAGCGGTTAACTTGAAAAGAGAGGCTACTAATTTTAATCAAACAAGAGCAAGAGCACAAATCATTGTGCACAGGAACAAGAACAAGTTGCCCAGTACTAAGCACTAATCTGTCTTCTTAACATTAATTCTTCTAATTAATTAATTTTTCCACTAAAAAGTATGAGGCCATTCTACAGTTACGTTCCTGATCAGATATTAAGTGAAAAAAAGCAAAATGATGCTAGTTCTATTAAAAAAAATGCAGTTTATAGAACCAATTTTAGAGATTCACACATACAAAAAATGGGCCATGGTTGCCTCTGGAGTCGGGGACATGGGAGCTGAGAAGGGTGGGAGGAAGCAATTCCCCTGTGCTCCTGGATGGTGTCACCTCAGATTTGTTTTTCATGGTGCTAAGGACACAAAGGGAGGGTGGAGGAAGCCCAGCGGGGTTACAGGCCCTCCCAGGTCCTGGCCAGGAAAGGCTAAGTTGGTCCAGTGGTCTATACAGCTCATGAGAATTCTTTTCAAGATCTGAGATTTTTTCCATTGATGGTACTTTGAAGTAATAGGATTAGAATGCATAATTCATAGATAGCAAACAAAAATGCACCATAAAGGACATGAATGTCTGTCTGCCAAGAGGGCCGGCAGGTCTGCCCCATAGGGCTTGCCACTTTGTCTATTCTGCTAGATAATTTAATAAAAATTAAGTCACATGGATGTATTTCGTGAACTTTATTTTTAACAAACATTTATATCAACAATACATCTGGAAGAACATCAAGGTTCAAAGAAAGAGAATAGTATTTACAAAATGATTTCTGGGAAAGTGTCCACAGTTAATTTTATTTTCTCAAACGCTTATATTCCAAGAGCAGCACAATGAGCCTGTTTCGCAGGGTCTTGATTTTGTTGGAATAGTGCTGTTGAAACAGACTCTTCAGCTTTTGCCTTAGCAAATCCAAAGGTGGAAGGTGATGGCAGTCTGGGATATTCAACATGGTGTGAAAAAACTCATCCCACACGTCCAGATGAGGAAGCCTGCAGAGAGAAAGTACCGGCCACGGATGGAACGCAGCCTGCTCTGGCCCTGACTGCTGCAGGTGGGTAGTGAAACAGAACTCTCACCTAAGAGCACTTGGCCATCAGGAGTGGACACATCCAATCTATCCCACATTAGAGAAATTAAAGTTCCAATTAATTGTCTCAACACACCTGGCTCCCAAAACAGGATTTAAGATAAGCAGTCTTAGCAATAACTCTTCAGTGAAAAAAAATCTATTTTATTTTTTAAAGGAAATCTATCTGTGCTGGGTGTTGGGAGTGCATGGAACCCCAGGGGCTGGGAAGCCTAAGGCAAGAGGATCATGAGTTAGAGGGTGGTCTGGGTAACATAGTGCTACCTCTCCTCATTAAAAAAAAGATCCATTTGCTTTTGGCTCCTGTGTCTACCATACTGTCAGCATCTTGTGATCTGGACACGTAGTTCTAAGGAGCCCAACTGCACATGTGCCAGACCAGGTGGACAGGCCGTCCTACTCAGGAGAGAGCTGACTGAAGAGCTCCGGCTACTCTAGTGGTTAAAGTCAACTAGAGGAGCTACAGAGCACAGAAAGATGGCAGCAGGGCCATGCAGAGGGCTGGCTTTAGGCTTTCCTTTACACAAGCGGCTAGAGGTGGAGACCTTCTGGATGACCATCTGGTCCTTCCATTATGAGCAAGAGGAAGCATAAAACACTTGTCAGATATAATGGCTCATTATGCAGAATAAGACATAACAGTTACCAAGTTTTCTCCAGGGACTGAACCTAAGCTTCACTATGTATGGCACAGTCATTTTATAAAATTACTGCCAATTTTCTTTTTCTGCTTTGGAAGTGAGTAGGGAAGGCCAGGGGAATCGCAGTTGAAATTATTCCCAGAAGGTATATATGCACAGAAGATTCCATTTGGCTGCGCACAGAAGATGAGTTCACTTTTCTGTATGTTTTAAATATACCTCAAAAAAGTTAAGAGAAGAAAGTGTAACTGGACAAGGAAGAAGCATGTAACCAATACTTCCTACGCATTTCCTTGGCTTCTTACAGGAAAGATCTGAGGAAGGCAGGATGAGTATTATTTGCATCTCCACACACAAGAAAACAAGCAAGCACAGCCCTGAGGCTCTGGGACACCTGCCTGGGCGGGATGCCTGTCACCACCCAGGAGCTCCCAGGGGTTCTGTGGGCTACTGGCTAAGTGGGAAGCCCTGTGACCACTCCCTGCCCTGGGCCAGCCTTGTGCTGTGCCCACACTGCCTAAAGGATCCCCTTCTGCCAGATGGAACCTGTTACTACCCTAGTTATTCTCTTCCCGCTGTAGCCCGATGCCGATACCTACCTTCTGAAAAGACCTTCAGGCTTCCAGACTCCTCCCTCGTTCTTCACCCTCATGTAGGTCCCCAGCAGCATGCAGTACACCGTGGCTGCCACTCCAAAGTAATCCACCTGGCAAGAAAGTGAGGTCCCATGACTCATGGCAATGCACACGTGATCCCATCACCATGTGCTAACATAGGCAGCAAGCTAAGTCACAGGAGTTTATCTTTGAAGAATTCTGGAAGTTGATTTCTGGTGGCTGGGGATTCAAGCAGCAGGAATGCTGCTTCTCAGTGAGGTGAGCAAGAGGGATTTCACTAAAATTCAATGCCAGACAGTCCTAGTGACTAAGAGACTCAGAAATTCAGGTACACCGAACAGAGACAGCACTGGAGCTGAGCTGGTTGCAGCAGTGGTGATGGTTCACCAGATGGAGGGAGAACACAGAGAAATACAACAGGGAGGTGTGCTGTGAGAAAACCTGAAATCAGAAAAGCAGCCTGCACTGAGCTGATGCGGAGGTGATGGAAAGTGCTCTGTGTTTCTCAAATAGCCACGGGGAGCTGAGGCGGGGAGCCTTGAGCCTCCAGCTGCAGTTCCCGCTGCTGAACAGGGAGAGCAGCGCCAACACTGCCACGCTCTCAGGTGAGCGCCCACCTAGGGTCTAGGCCTAGGGTCTTCCTAGCAGAACGTGAGGGAAATGGACACCAGGATTGTACCCAGGGGGATCCACATCAGAAAAGCGAAGGAGAGCTGAACTCATCTTCTCTGTGTGTCTGGTGCTCACATGACCAGCTGAGGAGGGTCGGGACTCGGAACGGGTGTATGTGAAGACGCCGAGGGATTAAGCCTGGGCAGGCGCGTTCACGGGCGAGAAAGAGAGAGAGAGAGAGAGAGAGAGAGAGAGAGAGAGAGAGAGAGAGAGAATGTGTGTGTGTGGGGGGTCTGTATGTGGGGTGTGTGTGTGGAGGAGGGGGTGGCTCCCCTTCCTCAAGAGTAGGATTTTTGTGAGGCTCCTGAGATTCAGATCCCTTGACAGAGCTGGGCAACTGCCATGCATTAGCAAATACTACCAAACAAAGTCCCCGAGGCCCTGTTAGATCTAAGCCACTGGGTCCCTCATAGAACTGTGCGGCAGCACCCCTGGAGTACCGGGCCTGTGCAGACAGACTCCAGCCCACAGCTCCCTACCTCCCGCTGGGGAGAAGGGAGCTGAGAACGGCTTCAGCCAGCTTTAGTCTAGGCCACTCCAACCAGCCACTCAGGAGCAACACCAAAGGTGTAAGGAGTTAACAATCCCAGGTGCTGCTGGCCCCCTGTGTCATAGCCCAAGAAGAAACAAACACGGGTGGGCACAGCAGTGACCACACATTCTTGTTGACTATTTTGATCACCTTAGTGGAGATGATTCCTTCTTCTTCTTCTTCTTTTTTTTTTTTTAATTAAGAATCTTTTCTCTTTTTGGGGAGTGTGTGGGAGAGTTCTTGATGTGAGAGAGTTCTGATTGGTTCATGGACATACACACATATTTCTTTCTTTCTGTTTTCTTCTCATTTTTAGCATGTTTTAAATGTTATTTTTCCTTGCCTTTTGAGGATTAGGGCTTGGGGTTCGTATATTTTGGTTTTGTTTTCTTTTCATTGGTTTCTTTCTCTCTTCTACTGACAGTCAAATTCTCGTTTTCTTTCTCTTCCTTCCTTAAAACCATCACCTGCTACATCTCGTCTTCTTCCTGTGTTCACTTTTTTGAATTATAAACACTTTGACCTTCCTATCATGTTTTCTTTTCTCTTAATTAACTGTATTTTACCAAATTTAGCACTAATTGGTTATATAACTCCTTTCCCACCATTAATGCTGTTGTAATGATTACTGCTGTGGATGACATAATTGGCACCTGTTGTTTGCTTTATTGCCAGATATAGTTCATGGCTACTTATTTGTTTGGCAATAGATCACACCATTGTTTTTTGTGGTAATTGACATTAAATGTCATAGTAGATATTTATTTTAACAGAAACAGATATCTACTTTAATGCTGTCTGTTGTTTGCATCAGTTGTTACTATTGTTTGTTTTACCCTATTCTGAGAGATGCTGGGAATCTACAAGGCACTACAAGTTCACAGGGTGGAGATTCTGCTGCTGAACTCAACTTGGTGACAAGACAGCACATCTTGCTCCATGCACATGACAAACATCAGCTATACTTTAACACAAAGAATAGAAGAAATAAAAACTCAAACTAATGATCAGGCTCCGAATAGAAATGGCTAGGGGTTGTCCTTCAGGTCCCACTACAGACATCCACTGTTATACCAAAAAAGAGAATTATCACAGAGTCTGTGGATACCACATCTACAAGGGTGTCTCAGTCTAGATAACTTGAGGACACTTTGGCAAGTAAAGACTAAGCCCTAAAAAGGCCTACATGTAAGAGTGGAAGAGAAATCCACCCCAACAGATGTAAAAAACCCAACTCAGGAATACAAGAAAAATGAAAAAAACAAGATAACATGATACATCCTAAAGTTCATAATTCACCAGCAACTTACTCCAAAGATACTGAAGTGGATGAAATATCAGATAAAGAATTCAAAAGAATGATTATAAAAATGACCAATGACTTCCAAGAGAACACAGAAAAAACAGAATGAATTAAGGAAATCAGTACAGGATATGAATGAGAAATTCAACAAAGAGAGATAATAAAAAAGAATTAAACAGAAATCTTAGAAATAAAGACATAATAAATCAAATAAACTGTCCAGCTAAAAATCTCTCTAACAGAGTAGAAAATTCTAAGGATAGACTCTTAGAGCTGGAAGACAAAGTGGCTAGTCTTGAACATTCAGATAGTGTTAAAGAAAATACATACTGACATTCAGAATAGACAACATTAAGAGACCAAATTTAAGAATCACTGGAATTGAAGAGGGTTGTGAGATTCAGGCTAATAGGATGGATAATCTTTTCAGGGAAATCATTATATTATTATTAATATAATAATTTGGAAATTATTATAACAGAAAAATTTCCAAACCTTGAGAATGAGATGGACATCCAGATATAGGAGGCATTCAGAACCCAAATAGACATGACTGAAAAAGAACCTATCCATGCCATAATATAATTAAAATGACTAACACAGAGAACAAGGATAAAAATCTCAAGAAAAAAAAAATCAGGTCACATTTAGAGGTAAGCCAATCAGAATCACTTCTAATTTTTTAACAAACTCTAAAAGCCATAAGGTCTTGGAATGATGTGGTCTAAGTTCTGAAAGAAATTAAATGTCAACAAGATTGCTAGAACCAGCAATACTATCCCTCAAAATTGAAAGAGAAATAAAAACCTTCCAAGATAAGCAGAAACTAGAAGAATTCAATACTACTAAACCGGTAATACAAATACTCCACAGAATAACCAAACCCCAGAGCTCACAATTAAACAAATCTCACTGGAAGGGTAGCTCTAAGCAAATGAGAAACAGGATCAAATTAAACATTATAAACAAATCAAAATGGCAGGAATTAATAAACATCTCTTTATAATAATATTGAATGTAAATGGTTTTAACTCTTCAATTAAAAGACATAGCTGGCAGAATGGATTAAAAAGCAAGACTCAATTATATGTTGTTTGGAAGAGACACACCTTATAGGCAAAGACAGGCTGAAAGTAAACAACGAAATTGATATACCATGTGCATGGAGCCTGAAAATAAATAGGAATAGCTACTCTATATCTGACAAAGCAGACTTCAAACCAAAATTAATCAGAAGAGACAAAGAAGGTTCATATTGGTAAAGGGACAATTCAGCAAGAAGATATAACAGTAACAAATATTTATGTTCCAAATTGGGTGCAACTAATTATATAAAGAGATACTACTCAAAGCCTTAGTAAGACCCCAGTACAGTAACACTGGGTGATCTCAACACAATTCTCTCACCATTAGATAGGTCATCAAGACATAGACTCAGTATAGACTCTTAGGATCTGAAAGATTATAAATCAAATGGACTGAACAGAGATCTATAGAGTATTTCATCCAACATCAGATGAATATTTTTGACCATGGTTCATGGAACCTCCACCAAAGTAGATCATATTTTAGGTCACAAAGCACCTCTTAGAAAATACCAAAAAAAAAAAAAAAAATTAAAAATTCTTAAATAAGAATAGTGATAAAACAACAACCTGTGGAATACTATGAAGGCAGTTCTAAGAGGAAAATTTAAAACCAGCCTAATGATATATCTTAAAGCCCTTGAAAAATAAGAATGAACCAATTCCAAAATGTGTAGGAGAAAACAATTAAAATCAGAGCCAAATCAATTAACTTGAGAATTAAAAAAAAAAAAAATTTAGAAAGGATCCATGAAACAAAAATTTGGTCCTTTGAAAAGATAAACAAAATTGATAAGCCCTTAGCCAAATGAACCAAAAGAAAAAAGAGAGAGGACACAAATTTACAAAATTAAAGATAAAAAAAGAGAAATCACCACACATGTCAAGAAATCCAGTGGATCATTAGGGACTATTTTGAAAACTTCTACTTCGATAAATTGTAAAACCTAGAAGAAATGGATACATTTCTAGACAAATATGATCTGCTAAAACTGAATCCAGAGAATATAGAAAACCTAAACCCGCCAATAACTTGTGATGACAAAGAGCAGTAATAAAGTCTTTCAACAAATAAAAGTCCAGGACCAGACAGATTCTCAGCTCAATTCTACCAGACCTTTAAAGAACTAATGCCAATGCTCCTCAAATTATTCTATGAAACAGAAAGGGACAGAACGTTTCCAAATTCATTCTATAAAGCCAGTATCACACTCATACCAAAACCAGATAAAGACACATCAAGGAAAGAAAAGTGCTAATCCTTCCATGGGGAGTCCGTGGCTACTCTCTGAATATACTGTAAGACCTTTGGATGGCTGAAAAGAACAGACTGAACTCCTCCCCTTCCCCTGCACTCCAGGAGATGCCAGAACAGCATGTGGTCTGATATACTAGACCTGACTCCCGACCTTTCCCCTCTATCATGGGCTTCTGGAAGCCACAGTCCTCACTTGGTAACCAGGTATCTGATTTTATTAATCCAGGTTCAAAAGTTTACATTTATCCTATTAAGTATTCTTTATATTTGTCATCTGTATCCTAATTTGGTGAAATTTCTGAAGCCTTTTAGGATAATAATGATCCATTTCTAACACTGTTTGAATCAGGTCCTGCACCTGAGTTTCTGTGCCACTCTCACTGTCAGAACCACCTGCCCACTTGCAAGACATGCGGCTGATTCCCCTGGGGGCAGTGGGGTGGGTCTCTCTATTAACCATGGCCATAAAGAAAACCATTTGCTCTGTCTTTATCTCCCAATCCAAGCTGGCTTCATGTGGCAGACTTTCATTCTGAAGGGTTCACAGATCATTAAATACCTTTCCTAGGGTCAAACTCAGAACCTATCTGCTTTCCTTCTTGTGAATAATAAGAAAAGTGTACTCTTCAGGAACAGAATTTCATCCCTCCCTTCCCCTGAGCCTTAAGTCCCATCTCTCCTTTACTATCTTCTCTCTCTTTGAATGCTACAGAGTCAACCCAGGACCTCATGCTTACTGGGCAAGTGCCCTACTTCTAAGCCACGTTCCTGGCCCCCATTTCTTCTTCAACTGTGTCCAAGAGACCAGTTCAAACTAACAAGATTCCAAATTCATTTTGAAAATCTGGTAGGTTCAACAGAGGAAAATTTTCCAAACCTCTTACTTTAGGTCCGTACCTGGTAGTTCCATGGTTTGTTACTGAGCATCTCAGTACACTGGAAGCCAGATGTTTGACATTTTGCTGTAAAGGCAGTTCCTTTTGGAAAAAGTTTCATATCTATACTCTGACCCAGGTCAACAAGTGCCAAACCGGTAGACAAATCGCCATCTTCATCGTTCTGTTCCAAAAACCTAGATTAAATACAATTCAGGACAGGAAATGAGCACAAATGACAAAGGGCTGCTAGATGTTCAGGAAAGAACCCTGTTCAGAGGTCCACACTTGCCTGTTTCCCAGTATGAAATTGTCTGGCTTAATGTCTCCGTGAATGATCTCACAGCTGTGGACGTGTTCAATCATGTAGAGCATCCTGATAGCGAAAGAGATGACGAGAGCCTGGGGCATCACTTTTTCGGGGGTATTTTTGTAGAGGTTAATGGCATTCTAGAAACAATGCAAATGGTATCCTGAGTTGGATGAGGATTAATGAAATTTCAAGTCAAGGACTTTGCCCCTGTTTAGCACCCCAACTAAAGCTCTAACCAGAAAATATATGGGTAAGGCACAAACCAGAAATGCACTTAAATTCATATCCATATTATAAAAACAGAACACTTACTAATAGTGTCCCATAGCTGTAGAGATCTCCTACCAAGATGCTCCCATTCTGGAATAAGTGGGCAGAATAGAATTTGATAAACATGTGGTGCACAGCTGGCTTTAGTCTCTCCATCAGCTGGGTACCAATGTAGAATTCCCAGAGGTTGGCAGACTTCTGGACCTACAAGCAAAACCAGGTATGTGTTATTTATATCCAGAGTCACATTCTGGAAAATAGTATCCTAATAAGGGACATGAGAAAGCAATGACATTATGATTTGTTCTGCAGAAAGCAATTCCAGATCCTCATAGTATTGTTGTATTTCTTAATTGCTCAATAAAAACATCACTGTCTTAAAGAAAAAAAAAAAAGAGGCTGAAAATCATTTCTCTACAGTTCAAAAATGTATTTGCACCATTTACCTTTAAGACACATTTCTGTTTATTTTTGGTCTCATTCACATCTCCCTGGGTAGCTTCATAGACTTGGGCGAAGGCCCCTTCTCCAACAAGGTGATTGACGTAGACCAGTGAAGAGCCTGGGAAGAGATAAATGTGTCAAAATGACAAATGGGCTCAAAATATTAAGGACTTTATCCAAATGAAGAATTTGTAAAATTTTCTTTGTACTTGAATTGCTTTCATAAATAAAAATGGCCACAGTTGCTTGGGAAATGTTTTACAGGCTCAGATGAAAGGAAGTAAATACCTGCAACAAGAGCCCCCTTACCAAGTTCAGGGCAGCCTGCGGGGGTCACTAAGGTGCGTGGGTTTGGGCACTCAGTGCCTCCCCATCAAGGTTCTCGCATTTTAAAATGAGCAGCACCTGTGCTGCCCATCTTGCAGGCAGATGACAGGAGAAATCCTCCCTGAAGTGATACATAAAGCTTCTTGAAATAAACACGTTTTACAATAGGATAAAAATAAAAAAGACATCTTGACCAGGCTCCAATAGCTGGTGCTGCTCTCCAGGCTTTGCAACGCTGCTCAAGGGTGACAAGAAGAAGAGAGATCCCGAAGGTCAGCCAAGAAAGGCAAGGGCCCAGTGAACAAATCTGGGGCAATGCTGAAAAGAAGTGGTCCGAAGGCAAAGATCAGGGCAAGCTCAACATCTAGTCTTGTCTGACAAAGCTACTTATGACAAACTCTGTAAGGATGTTCCCAACTCCGAGCTTCTAAGCACAGCTGGGGTCTTCGAGGGATAAGGACTTGCGGTTCCTTGGCTAGGGCAGCCCTTCAGGAGCTCCTCAGTAAAGGACTTTTCAAACTGGTGTCAAAGCACAGAGCTCAAGTAATTTACACCAGAAATACTGAGATGGAGATGCCCCTGTTGCTGTGCAGATGCACAAGCAGGTCCAAGCAACTGTGCATTTGCAAAAATAAAACTTTATTAAAACAAAACAAAAAAATTAAAATAAAAAGGGCAAAATAAAACGATAGCAACATTTGTAATAGACAATTTAAAATACTTAATTCAACTTTTAATTTTACATAGTTTTTGATTGATAGAAAAGTGGCCAAGAAAGCAGAGTTTCTGCATCCCCTAGCCCACATGGCTCTTATGTCACAGACAAGGAACCAACCGAGGAGTGCTGCTGCTGACTGAAATCCACACTCCCAGACTCACTAGTTTTTCTTGTTTCAGGATACATTATATTTAGTCATTCTATCTCCATGGCTACTCCTAGCCTGTGACATGTCTCAGACTTTTCTTGTCTTTTTTTTTTTAATTGACCTTGATAGTCCCAAAGAATACTAGTCAGATGTCCTTCAAATTGGGCTTGTTTATATTTTCCTTGTGGTTACACTGGGGTTATTGATTTTGGAGAAAAAGACCATGGTGATGTTGCACTTGATTCTTAAAAATTCTAAAAATAATCCTCCCATTCAAAATCAAATATATATTTAAAAAAAAAAAAAGATCTGTGATTTCCAGTCTAGCACATAAGCAGCTTAAAAGCTGTCACTCCACTTTTATGGCAAGAAAGTAACTGGACAATTGAAATTCAACAGCTCTTCTTGAACTATTAAAAAACTGAGATCAGAGGGAAAACTGCTGCACCCAAAGTGGGGAGACGGAGAGGAAGACACAGAGATTCACAGCAGACACCACGCTGGAATTAGCAATGGGAAGGGCAGTACTCCTCAGATTATCTAAGAAGATGACTCTCGGTTGTTTGGTGCACGCCTGCAATCTCAGCGACTAAGGAGGCAACTTAGTGAGACCCTGTCTGAAAATAAAAAATTAAAAGGACTGGGATGTGCTCAGTGATAAAATGCCCCTGAGTTTAATCCCTAGTATAAAAAGAAAGTCTCTAGGGAACCTTAAAGGCAACAGGGAAGACAACACAGCTTAACTTCTAGCCAGATAAAGGTTACACCAAAGCCTAACTATCTCAGTTCCACTTACACAGTCCATCAGGTCTGGCCAGCAACAAAATTGACAAGGCACATTAAAAGACAAAACACAGCTTGAGGAGGCAGAGCAAGCACTGGAAATGGGCAGAGATTTCAGCATTATCAGACCAGGATAGTTTTTAAAATTGTTATCAATGTGCTAAGGATTCTAACAGAAAAAGGAGACAATTTTCAAGAACAAATAGGTCAAATAAGCAGAAAGAAGCAAAAAGAAATGCTAGAAATAAAAAACCCATTCTGTGCCAGAAACCAAGAATGTCTTTTAGTAGACTGTACACGGCCAGGGAAAGAATCAGTGAGCTCCAGGACACCCTAAGAGAAAAACTGAAATGTAAATTGAAAAGAAAAAAGTGTGAGTTTTCAAAAATTCAAGACCAACACCAAACCACAGATCCTGGAATCTCAGAGAATACCAGGCAGGACAGATAGAAAAACCTACACCTAGGCACATCACAAAGAAAATGCAGAAAATCAAAGACATAGAAAATTTTGAAAAATGCTACAAAATAGAAATAGCTATAAAAGGAGCTTACTTCTGGAAGAACAAGGATAAGTACATCAGATTTCTCCTTAGAAACCACACAAGCAAGAGTGTGCAGTACAACATTTAAAGGGTTGAAAGAGAAAAACCACCAGCTAGAATGCTCTACTTCATGAAACTATCCTTCAAAAGTGAAGGATAAAGACTTTCTTACACAAAAATGGAGGGAATCTGTCACTGGTAAACATGCACTGTTCTTCAGAGAGAAGGAAGATAATATAGGCCAGAAACTTAGACTCAAAGAGTGTTAAGTAAAATACTTGATGTTTCTTATTCTAAATTATCTAACAAAAACCCATTTGTTCAAAACAATAGTGTCCACCTAGTGGTGGCATACCAGTGGATAAGTGAAACCAACGGCAGCAATGACAGAAGAGGTGGGCAGGAGGGAGGGAGTGACACCTCTGCCGCATGGTGTGGGCCCTGCTGTGAGGGGGTGACGTGCTATCGGAAAGTGGAATTGGACTGGCTCTGAGTGCATATATACTGCACACTCTGCAGAATCCACTTGCAAATGTGACAAAGATAATATTATTGATATGCTGAGAGAGGAGACGCAACAGAATATGAAATAATTCAAAACCAAAGAAGGCAGAGAGTGGGGGGAAAAAACCCACAAAGAACAAGTGTAATGACTAGAAAACTAACAAATGAAATATGAGTCCAGCTATATCAATAATCACTCAGAACACCAATGATCTTCACCCACCAATGAAAACACACACATTGAAAGTATAACGACAAATGCAGATTAACAGTTAATAAGATATAGGATGCTAACAGTTATCTCAAGAAAACAGAAATAGCTGTATTAATTCCATACAGCAGATTTCAGATCAAGGAAAATTAACAGGCATAAAAGGGGCATTACAGAATGAAAAAGGGGTTAATTCTCCAACAGGACATGTTGTGTATACATCTCATGAAAAGAATGTGAAAATATATGAGGCATGCATTGATAGAAATGCAAGCAAAATGGGTGACTTCACTATTACACTTGGAGATTCCTATATCCTTCCATCAGAAATGGACCATTAAGGGGCTCAGGATGTGGCTCAACTGGTAGAGGGCTCGCCTGGCATGCGTGAGGCACTGGGTTCAATCCTCAGCACCACATAAAAATAAAAAAATAAATATATTGTGTAAAATATAAATATATTGTCCACCTAAAACTAAAAAATAAACATTAAAAAAAAAAAGAAATGGACCATTAAACAGAAAATTGGATCTGAATGACATTTACAGAATATATGACATTCTCACACTGACTTGGAACATTCACCAAGACAGACCACATTCTGTGCTGTAATATACACCCTCACAAATTTAAAAGAATAGAAATCATATAATGTCTGCTCTCAGACCACAGTGGAATTAAACTGGGGATCCATTAATGCAGACAGCTGGAAAGCCCCTACATCTTGGGAGATTAAACACACTTCTGAATAACACATGGATTGAAGAAGTCTCATGAAGGACTTAGAAAAGAAGAAAGAGTATATAACTAAAAATAACACATTTTTAAAAAGAATTGTTTACAAAAAAGTAAGAATAAAAATAACCAAAAAAAAGATACAAAATTAATGATTTAAGGTTCCACCTTAGGAACTTAAGAAAAAAGAACTAATTAAATGTAAACAAAAGAAAATATTATGAAAGAAATCAATAGAGAAAAATAAGAAAACCCCAAAAATTGTGTTTTTGAGAAGATTAATAAAATTGATAAACATCAAGTCAGGTAAGCTAAGAAAAAAAAAGACACAAATAATGAGAAATGAAAGGCTCATGGACGCTAAAGACATAATAAGAGAGTATTCAGAACATAATGTTCACAAGTGAGAAAAACTTAGATGAAATGAACCAATTCCTTGAAAGACAAAATCTATCAAAGCTCATAAAGAGAATTAGATAACTGGAATAGTTCTGCATCTATTAAGGAAATTGCATTAATAAGTAATAACCTTCTAAAGCCGAAAGCACCAGGTTCAGATGCACTCACTGACAGATTCTATCAAATCTGTAAGGAAGAAATTATAGAAATTCTCTATAATCTCTACCAGAAAATAGTGGTAGAGTATACTTCCTAATTCATTCTATGAGGTCAGCATTTCCAGGTTACCAAAACCAGATGGAGATATTATAGGAAACACTACAGACAAATACTTCTCATGAGTGTAAAAATCTTAACAAAACATTAGCAAGTAAAATCCAACAATGTATACAGTAAGTTATATACCACGACTGTCTTAGTCTGATTTCTGCTGCTATAACAGAATATTATGAACTGGATAAATTATAAAGAAAAGAGATTTATTTGGCTCATAGTTCCAAAAGCTGACAAGTCCAAGATTGAGGGGCTAGAACTGGTGAGGATCTTCATCGTCCATCCTAAGATGGTAGGAGCATCACATGGTGAGGGTGAGGCGGGAGATGGCCTGCCAGAACCCCCATTACAACTAACCCACCCAGCAACAATGGCCTCAGTTCAATCGTAAGGGTATGCCTTCATGGCTTAATCAACTCTTAAAGATCCCACCTCTTAAACTGTGACAATAGCAATTAAATTTAAACATGACATCTGAAGGGGACATTCAAACCATAGCAATGATCCAAGAAACACAAGGATAGCTCAACATCTGAAAATCAGTTAACCTGACCCATCATACCAACAGGCTAAGAATAATCACATAATATAATCACATGATCATATTAACATATGCAGGAAAAACATTTGATAAAATCCAACATCCGTTCATAACAATTCTGAGCAAACTAGCAACAGAGAAACTTCAACTTGATAAAGAACATGTACAAAACCTATATCCAGCATCAGACCTGATGGTGATACACTACATAGATGCAGCCCCAAGGTCAGGAATGAGGTGAGGATGTCTCTTATCATTTCTATTCAGCATTGTACTAGAATTCCCACCTAGTGCAATAAGATATTTATTTATTTATTTATTTATTTTTTTAAAAAGAAAGAGTGTGGGCTGGGGATGTGGCTCAGCAGTAGCGCGCTCGCCTGGCATGCGTGCGGCCCGGGTTCGATCCTCAGCACCACATACCAACAAAGATGTTGTGTCCGCCGAGAACTAAAAAATAAATATTAAAAAAATTCTCTCTCTCTCTCTCTCTCTCCTCTCTCAATCTCTCTTTAAAAAAAAAAAAAGAAAGAGTGTGAAAGTGAGAGACAGAGAGAGAATTTTTAATATTTATTTATTTTTTTTAGTTTTTCGGTGGACACAACATCTTTGTTTATATGTGGTGCTGAGGATTGAACCCGGGTCGCACACATGCCAGGTGAGCACACTACCGCTTGAGCCACATCCCCAGCCCAGCAATAAGACATTTTAAAAAAATAAGTATACAGATTGGAAAAGGAAGAAATAAAACTATCTTTCTTTATAGATGACAGGACTATCTAAAGAATCAACACTAACAAAATCTCCTGGAACTATTAGTGGATACAGAAAGCTTATAAAACACAAAGAAGATATATAAGATACAATTACTTCCCTATGTTCCTGAAATACACAATTAGAATGAGAAATTAAAAAAACAAAGAATACTTAGGTAATAATATATATTATGTACCAGATCTATATGAGAAAACCTAAACTCTGATGAAAGATCAAAGGAGATTTAATTGGAGAGATTTCCATGAACAGGGATAAGATTCAATTTTGTCAAGATGTCATCTTTTCCCAACTTGACTAAATGCAATCTCAATAAAAATCTAGAAGTTATTTTGTGAACACCAACAAACTGATTCTAAAGTTTATATGGAAAGGCAAAAGACCCAGAAAGTCAACACAATATTGAGATGGAAGAAGGAAGTAAAGGGCTGACTTCATCCCACTCTGAGACTGACCATAACCCTGTGGTGCTGGCAAGAGACAAGCAAACCCATGGAAAAGAGCTGAGTCCAGAACAGAACCACACAGACTTAGAACTGCTCTTGGGCAAAGGATCAAACATGAGAAACAGTGTCTTCAGTAAGTGGTGCCAAGCATTCAGACATGCACAAGTGACAATGAACCTAGACACACACCTTATACCTTGCACAAAGGTTAACTCAAAATGGAGCACAGACCGAAACGGAAAAAATAAAACTGTAAAACTTCTAGAAAAGAATACAGAAGACTATTTAAGTTTCCACTGGTGCAATGAGTTTTTCGATGTAACACCAAAAGCATGACCTGTAGGGGGAAAAAAACCTGATAAACTGGACTTCATTAATATTAAAACTTCTGTGCTTTAAAAGACACAATTTAAAAAAAAATAGAAAGACAAACCAGACTGGGAGAAAATCTTTGCAAAACAAGTATCTAATAAAGAACTGCTATCTAAACTATTTGAGAAATTCTTGATATTTAACAATATGACAATTAAAAAATGGGCAAAAGATCTGAACACATAGCTCATTAAAAGTATGCAGACAGCAAGTAAACACATGAAAAAATGTTCACTCTTACTGGTGAACATCACTGTTGTCACCCTGAAATAGTGAGACACTATTGCACACCTACCAGAAGGGTAAAAACAACAGCAAAAGCTGCGAGGGTGCAGCAGGGAGTTCTTGCTCACTGCTGATAAAGACACAGATGGTATGGCCACACTAGCAGAGCTTGGCACTTTCTCATATAAGCAAACACTCAGCCCTCTGTATATGAGGATCCAAATCTATAAACTTTTTTTTTTTTTTTTTTAAAGAGAGAGAGAGAGAATTTTTTTTAATATTTATTGTTTTAGTTTTTGGCAGACACAACATCTTTGTTTATATGTGGTGCTGAGGATTGAACCCGGGCCGCAGGCGTGCCAGGCGAGCGCACTACCGCTTGAGCCACATCCCCAGCCCCCAAATCTATAAACTTAACCAACTATAGATTGAATATGTACAAATATTTTTAAATCATTATTCCTTAAATAATAGAGCATACCAACTACTGACTCTGTACAAAGTATTGTAAGTAACCTCAAAATTATTTAAAGTATATGTTAAGTTATATGCACAGCTACCCATTTTATATGAGAAACTTGAGCATCATGGACTTTGGCACCCACTGGGTTCCTAGAGCTAGCCTGTGCAGACCTGAGGGATGAGTGTATATTCATGCCCGAAATCCAACAATCACACTCCTTGGTATTTACTTCAATGGGTTAAAAATACGTCCATAGAAAAACCTACATACAATGTTTAAAGCAACTTTATTCATAATTGCGAAAAGTTGGAAGCAACGAGGTGGCCTTTAGTAGGTAAATGAGCTGTGGGGTACAGGGCCATCCAGATGGTGGGGACTATTCAGTGATTCAAAAAAAGCTAGCAAGCCATGAAAAGGCAAAGAGGAGCCTTAAATTCTGTTGCTAAGTGTCAGGAAATGGCCCGATGGGCTACAAACTGTAATTTCAAACACATGACATTCTAGAAAAGGCCAACTGTGGAATAAAGGGCCCAGTCAGTGTCTGCCAGGGCTTCTGGGGTGCAGAGGAAGGGGAGAAGGGGAAAGCACAGGAGACTCAAGGCAGGCCAACTATTCTGAAGTGTCCTCCAGCGAGGAGATCTGCCAAGCTTTCCAAACCCCAGAACGCACAGTACAGGGAACCTCGAAGGAAATCGTGGACTTTGGCCACATACCGGTACTGGCTCATCACTGTCACAATCAGCAGGCACACTTATTTAAGACACTAACAGAGGATCTGGGAGGGGCAGGGAGGTAGGCATGGGGAACTCTGATGGCCCCTCAATTGTTCTGAAGGCCTACGGTGGCTCTATGTGTGAAAAGCCTTGCTCTCGCGTTATCCACAACCACCCACTTTCCCACTCCCACTAAGCCAACCATTTTAGTTTTGAGTATTCTTCAAGAGTTTTCCAGAAATACTATCAAATGAGTATATAATACTATCCCTCTTCTTAAGAAACATGTAACACACACTGTCCATACAGAATTAGTTTCCATTCTGCCAGGTGTGGTGGTGCATGTTGTAATCCCAGCTACTTAGGAGGCTGAGGCAGGGGGATCACAAGTTTGACACTGGATTGAGCAATGTAGGGAGACGTTGTCTCAAGATAAAATAAAAAAGGCCAAAGATGTAGCTCAGTAGTAGTCCTTGCATAGCACGTGTGAGGTCCTGGGTTCAAGCACCAGTACTAAAAAAAAATAAATAAATAACCAAGTTTCCATTTGGATGATAAAAACTTATAATAAGATGGTGGTGACAGTTGCACATGTGCTTGTTATCAACGTCCTTAGTGCCTCAGTATATTGAAAAGTAGTCAGAATGGAAAAAAAAAAATCCTCATTTTGTTATCAATGCCTGTTTTTGACTATAAAATCTGCAAGAAATTCTTAAATAGTCTAACTGCATTTTTAAAATTTTGCAGTTCTGGAGATCAAACCCGCAGCCTCACACATGCCAGGTTAGTGCTCTGCTGCTGAGCTTCCCCAGCCTAAACACGTGCATTTTTACTTTGATAGAGATCTCTGAGTTAAATGTGTTCCAGTCCAACAGCACTCATGGTTCTATAGCCATGGACTAACAAGATTTCTCAATACTGTAGCTGTAACTCTTTACTGGGGCTGGGGGACAGGAGGAGAATCTCACATACACATGAATCACCATCAACGTTCCATGGATGAACAAGAATTCAAAGCTATGTCACCCATAAAGTTCTTACCCAATTGAAATTCAGTCTTGGGCTTGATGGACGGAAGTTTACACTGCCACTCAAAAGTATTTGGATAGGAACTCACTGGTTTAGGAAGCCCAGACAGAAGTTTGAGAATCAACTTATCATCCCACGGATTCTCAATAGTGAAGTCTTAAAGGAACAGGAATAAGAAAAGAAACATGAGTTCAGTATTCAAAGATTTTACTTAATAAATTTTAGATAAAGCAAGTGGAGACATTCATTCATTAATTAAGCTTTCAAAAGTCTCATCCTTTAGAGAGCATTGATTCAAGTAATAGAGAATTGTTTCCAAAAGTCAGAACTGGGAGTTGTGCAGTTGACCATCTGCCATTTTGGATTTGAAAGTTTAAATCAACATTCAGGGTGACAAAGGGATATCATCTGCATCTCACTCCGCTCACCTAAAATGCTAGGTCCTGCCTTTAGCAGTTATGGCTGCACATTTAAGGCACACATGGGGTTGGTTAGTGACCTCAAATGTGCTCAGACAGATACACGGTCTTTAACTGCTTTCCCACTTACACCCACAAAACACAATTTGCACATGAGTTGTACTTTGGTCCAAGATAGAAAACAATTTCTAAAGGGAAGATGAAGGTTTCTCTCCAACTTAGAATAATAACGTATTCTTATTAGTGGCAATTATGAAAGGACTGCTAGGGTAGAACCTAGCCTTGTCCCCTAGCCACTCCATCTCTGGTCCATATTCTCTACCAGTAGGTGAGACTGCCTGGGTGACAAGGGGTGGTAGGAGGGATCTCTTTAATCTTGACCCTCTGTTGACTTTTCTGTAAAGTGGGGAAAACAGCATTAGATTAAATGCCTGATACACAGTAGGCCCTTGAATTCCAATTCCCTCTTCCAACAGTACTTAACTTGAAATCTAAAATTAAAATGGATCGATTTGCCCTTCAAGTACATTCCTGCTGGACTGCACTTCAGTACAGTGAGAAGTGTCTGACTGTAGGTTCTACTCAGTGGCACACCGGTCCCCCTCTGAGTTCTTCCACAGAACAGCTCTTCCTATGCTGTGGTCCTAATGGCATGACTAAGCCTGAGCCTCTGTGCACACCTGGAGCACTGACATCCCCATGGGGACCCATCTGCATCCGGTCTTCTTGGGGCCTGGCACTGGCATCGGACGGGTCCTCCACAACGGCACGGTCAGTGTCTGTGAGTTTACAAGCTTCAAGGCCCCGTACAGCTTCCTGGGTGAGTGCAGCACCCGGGGCAGGCTGGCTGAAATGGTGCAAGGATGCCAAAGAGAGGTCTCTGGGGCATGTGCCTTCTGGGCTCTTCTCTTGAATTGAACTGGATGTGGAGAAAATTATAGAGAAAATAAAAACACCCTATTATTAGAAGCCTAATGGACTTGATCACACAAAAGTTCTGCAACAGAGTTTCCTTTTCATTCTAGGAATGTCACTTCAAATATGCTGCACAGCTTGAGTTGATTAAATCATTTTCTTACACAACTATAGGCAAATACAAAGCTAGTCCAATATTAATAGAAATAAAAATCAAAGACATGATGATATACTAGATAAATGGGGGTGGTGATACACTTGGTATTATTTAGCAGGGAATGTCGAGAGAAAGGGTATCTCAGCAGCACTGCTATGATCAAGACTGGATACCTAACTTCTTTCTAAAAATGACTTCTTTTATAACATTCAGACAACAAAAAAATGTCAACCACAATCTAACAAAATCCTACACATTTCCATACATATGGGTGTGTGTATATAAATGCATACACAGCTGATTCCCATTCATAGGTTTCAGATTTGTGAATGCACCTATGTGTTAAAATTTACTTAAACATCCAGATCAACATTCATATAATTTTCAGTCATTTGCAGACTTTAGAGAAATGAAAAATCTGGGTGCGTGTTCCCAGGCCAGGTGGAGCAAGGTGAAGCCTACAGCTTATGCTCCTCACTGCCCTGCTTGGAGTCTAATGCCATGGTTTTTGCATTTCTGTGCTTTTTGTTGGGATTTCAGGTGTTTTGCTGAAGTGTGTCTATTGTTTCTAAGCATAGAAGGCTCTGAGATGCCTTACAGTGAAAACAGGTAAGCCTTATCCAGGCACAAGTGCAATGTAAGTCATGAGTAATATGTGTTAAATAAGGTGACTTTAAACAAACATGGCAACAGAGGCCCACAGGATAAGCATGTATTTCCCCTGGACAAGTGTCCAGTATACACTACAAGGAACAATGAGAATCAATCGTGTATATCTCTACACCCACATTTAACCCTTACATCTATACATATACATCACAAATAAATATGTCCCTTTCTCAACTGCAAATATTTCCTAGTGTTCCCTAGTTTCCCAAGACCATGATAGTTCAAATAGTACTGGCCACTATTTGGCTTCTCAAATAGACACTAGGGGTACCTTACCTGTACATTGAAAAATTGTTTCCATACCTCATACTACCGATACTAGTAACATGGGTATCCAAATTACTGTCAATGCATAAATGATTAACAAAATCTTTCTCTCTTGTCCATAAGAATCTGAGTCTGTTAACTGTTAGCTCTTTTCCCCTAAAAACTTACTCTGTCACCATTGGTTATGGTTAAAAATAACCCTCACTGGTTAACTGTATCTGGAGTAGAATTACAAATATCTGCTAGGAACCCATAGTTTCAGTTATTCATTTTTCAGAAAAAAAAATGAATTAGCATAAGCATGTAGAAAATGGTTAACTCACCAATAATAAAATAATGCAAATTCAATAAATTTTGGTTTTTAATTGAAATTGTGCCCAGTGGGTTTTCTCATGGGCACCCTGGGACCTGATGGAGGTGTTGCATAAGGCTCTTAAGCGAGGCTCCTGCACTTGGTTCATGTGAGCCTTGCTTCCTTGCAACTGAACTGTCACACGGGGCCAAAGACAACAGTTCCTTGGGTAGGATGCACCCAGCCAGCAACTGGGATTTCTGCCCTATGTACTTCTAAGTTAATCTTACATCAAGGATGGCTTATGGCATTCTTGTGAGTCAAAGGTCTGGCTGGGCTTAGCCACTCCTGATGGCTCTTGTTATCAAAAACCTCATTCAACTGTGACCCAAATAAACAAAAGATTGGATAAAAGATGTGAACAGAAATTACTTAAGAAAAAAAATAAATGAACCTAAACATATAGAAAGTGATTAACATCAATAATAAAATTAATGCAAATTCAATATATTTTTGCTTTTTAATTGAACTTGTGCCTTGTGGGTTTCTAATAAGAGGCAGTGAGAAGAAGGGGTCAGCACTCAGACAAATACAGGTTCACACTCCAATTCTGTAAATTTGCAGCCTTATGACTTTAAGTCAATAATTTATCTGAGACTCAATTTCCTTATCTATAATGGAAAAAGAAAGAATAGTCCCCACAACTCAGTTATTATAAGGACTAACTGAAAGACAGAGTCCAGGAAAAGCGTAAGTACTGTGTCTAGAATAAAATAGTTACCCAGAAGATGGCAGCCTTGGTTAGGATCTCTGAGGTTTACAGCCTGTGCAGACATGGTGGGGTTTACGGTGCCGAGTTTGCCTTTACTGCTTATTCCTTAGGAGGCTTAAGTACCCTCTCTTCTCTTAAAAGGAAGTCATCAATTTTCTCAATTTTACTGGGTATGAAAAGCAGTTCTGTTTGCCCAGTTCTGCAACAGTCTTCACATGGCAGGGTCTCTTTTTGGTAAAAGGCTTTCCAGTTCTAATCCCCAAATGAGTACAAGTCAGTTGCAGACTCTGTCACCCTAGCTGCTTCTCTCACTGTCCTGATACCAAGAGGGGGGCTCATTACTGGGCTTAGAGGACCTTCTGACTACAAGCTGCCAATTGTTAAGCACTTTATGAGTTGTTTAGGATGGGATTAGGCATTCTCTTACATCTGGAAAAGGAAAGCTCATGGAAAGCTCAAGTGGAAATGCAGAGAAGGGCACAACTGCAAGTTACCTGAACTTTCTGTCTCTCAAGGGCTCCACCACATTCTCAACACAAGAACTCAACGGCACATGGGTGCACTGCGTTGCTATCATGTTTTCTGAAATACACAAAAACGAGAGACACAAACATTTCATGCATGTATATGCACGCCCATACCATTTGACATGGTTACAATTCTAGAATTCCTTTATATGATGACTTTCATTATAATTTCAAAATAGTGTTCCATGGCAAAGTGCGATAAGATGCGGAAAATCAAGATCACTCAACCCTCTCGTACAGGGGAGCACTTCAGTTTTGACATCTGATCTATAATGATCCTTCAAGAACAAAGAGTCCAGAGAGCAGCAGGTCCACTCCAGACAGGATGACCACACAGGTGGTCACTGGCATGGGTGACAGGTCACAGCCAGGTTCAGGAGATTAGTTAAGTGAAATTCCTTGGCAGTTATTTCATTATTGCTTTTAAGAAGTACCAGCAGTGACAGAGTTTGGCTGGTAAATTGGTAGTCACTGAAATGGTACCGAAGTCCCAGATCTCATAGTATTTATACTGTAGGTTGGTAATAAAAAACTAATAATTATCTGTGCTCAATGTAATGCCACATATCAGGGTTCAATTCAGAGATATATATCTCTTTTATATAGGGTGCTATATTTGGGATGCAATAGAAATAAAAGACTATTTGTGAGTTTTGTCATTATTCCCTTGAAGCAAAACACTAAAAAACAAAATTATTTTATGTGTAATGTATCCTTGGCTGCATGTCTGAAATAATAAAAATTTATAGAAATGTATCAAGGACCAAAATTGGCTATTTTTTTATTCATTAAAAACCATGTTTAGTATTTTTAGCATTCAAATAATTATGTGCAGTGCTCCCCTCTTGACTTTTGAAAAACATAATCATACTCCTGTACAAATGGTTTGGACTTTGTATATTTGCCTTTATATGCTTCTATAAGTTTCCCCCATTTCTACCTATGATCTGTTATTAAATTTTCAAAATATGTGGACTTTATGAAGTTAGTATGCCAAAGAAAAAAACAATTAATGGATTCCAAGCCCCTTTATGGTTTTCGAACGTCCCCCTTAGAATTTTCAAGAACACTATAATAGTAATGAACCGACTAATACTAATGTTTGTAGAAGACAGACACTGAAAAAATATATCGCATACCTTTATCTTCCAGATTGTTCACTGCGTCTGCTGGAAGCTTGTGGAAGGGGGTAGATGCAAGCTGGGCAGCAGAGGTGAAGTCCCCTGTGCTCTTAGGACTGGGTGCCAGTGTTCTGTTACAGCGAATACCCCAGACGGTTGAATCATCCAAAAACTCTTCAGAATGAGGCACTTCCTACAACAAAGGAGGAGCTGAAAAATAATCGCCATCTTCTTGTTTTGTCTGTGAAATTTAAGACATTAAGACTTCAAGCTGGATGCAGTGGTACAGAATGTATCCCTGCCATTTAGGAGGCTGAAGTGAGAGGATCACGTGAAGTTTGAGACCAGTCTGAGCACCACAGCGAGATTTTGTCCCCAAAAAACATTTTATCCCTCATCTTTAATACATCTCAGTGGAACTACAACACAAGGGTCACGTTTTTTATTTTAATTCTACATTTTTCTTTAAATTTGAAAAAAAAATTCCAGGTTTATAGAAAGATTACAAAGGTAGCACAGTCTCATATAACCTTCATTAAGCTCCCACTAGTGTCAATATCTTCTAGATCCTGGCACATTTCAAAAAGTTAAACACCACTTGTAGCTATCAGTCCTTATCTGGATTTCACAAGTCCCCTCCAATATCCCTTGGCTGTCCTGGATCCAGTCCAGGATGGCATGTGTGTGCCACTGTCCTGTTGACTTTGTCTCCTCTAGTTTATGACCATCTATCAGTCCTTCCTACTCTTTCCTTGCACTGAAATTTGTGAACACTAGTCAGAAACTGTGCAGAATGTCCCCCTAATTTGGGCTCGTTTTCTCACATGTAGACTAGAATTATAGGTTTTGGGGAAAATTTGGGGTAAAGGACCTTCTCATTATACAGTGGGGATGCATGCTAGCTAGCCACAAGGCTTGTTCCTGGTGAGGTTAAACCCAATCACTGAGAAGGCATTTGTGAGGTTTCCTCACGGGAAACCATTTTTCCCATTCTCTATTTGTTAGAGAATGGGAAAAATGTCTTACCCAAACTCAAGGGAGGTAAATTAAACTCCACCTTCTAGGATGTCATTAAAGCATTTGTGGACAAATGTTAAACCACCGCAGAATCAACAGTGGTGAGATATTTGGAAGCTCCAGAAGTACCTGTTTCTTCCTGAAGTTTTACTCACCAATGTCTGTTCCTTAGTGGATCTTGCCTATAGCATTTATTTTATTGGGACTCTAATGATACCTTCCACATCACTTGGAATTCTTCTCTAAGGAAGAATCATCCTTTGCTCCCTTTTATTTATATCAATATCTGTTTTATTTCTTGGGTGATAATTCAATATTACTTTATTCTACTTATTGTTCAAATTTTTCTAGGTTTAGCCATTGGCTCATTCAGGTTGGCATCTATATTCTTTTGATATGCCACATCTTTCTTGGTTTTCTTATAGGAAAAAAACAAAACCCAAATTTCTTCCTTAATTTTCTAGCACAATATGCTCCAGACTTATCTTGTATTTTTCTTGCCCCAGCCCCTAGAATTAGGCACTTCTCCAAGAACAGAATTACGGGTCAAGTTTTTTAGAGTCTGTAGGGAAAGACAAATTGCTGAGTCAGGTCCATAGCTCATGACCCCCTTTGGTTGCCCTTACAATGCCACCCATGGTTTTAATTTTTTTTAATTTGTTTAGATACGCATGACAGTAGACCGTATTTTGACATATTATACATACATGGTGTATAACGTAGGATTCTATTCCTGTGGTTGTTCATGATGTGGAGTTATACTGGTTGTGTATTCATATATGAACATAGAAAAGTTATGTCGGATTCATTCTGTTGTCTTCCCTATTTCCATCCCTTCCCTTCATTCCTTTGTCTAATCCAATGAACTTCAGTTTGCCCCCCACCTTTATTGTGTATTAGCATCCACATATCAGAGAGAATATTTGGCCTTGGTTTTTGGGATTGGCTTATTTCACTTAACATGATAGTTTCCAGTTCCATCCATTTACCAGCAAATGCCATAATTTCATTCTTCTTTATACCCGAGTAATGTTCCATTGTGTAAATATACCACATTTTCTTTATCCATTCACCCGTTGAAGGGCACTTAGGTTGGTTCCATAGCCTAGCTATTGTGAACAGATGTGGCTGTGTCACTGTAGTACTGTTTTTAAGTCCTTTGGGTATAAACTAAGGAATGGGATAACTGGGCCAAATGGTAGTTTAATTCAAAGTTTTCTAAGGGATCTCCACATTGCTTTCCAGAGTGGTTGCACCAATTTGCAGTCCCATAAGGAATGGATGTAGGCCTTTTCCCTCACATCCTTGTCAACATTTATTGTTACTTGTATTCTTGATAATTGCTATTCTGACTGAAGTGAGATGGAATCTCAGTGTAGTTTTAATTTGCATTTCTCTAATTGCTGCAGATGTTGAGCATTTTTCCATATATGATTTGACCTTTCATATTTCTTCTTCAGTGAAGTACCTGTTGTGTTCCTTTAACTATTTACTGATTGGGTTATTTCATTTTTTGGTGTTATGTTTTTTGGGTTTTCTTTGCATATGCTGGAGAAATGCTCTACCTGAGTGGCAGATGAAGAAGATTTTCTCTTATTCTGTAGGGGAGAGAATTCTCCCTCTCTCCATGTTTTCAATTGTTTCCTTTGCTAAACTTCTTAGTTTGGCACCATCTCATTTATTGATTCTTGATTTTGCTTCATGCATTTTAGTTGGTTCCTAAGTGAACATGATGAAGAGTTGGGCCTACATTTTCTTCTAGTAGATATAAGTTCAATTTCATTCTGCTCTAGATGGATTTCCAGTTTTCCCAGCACCATTTGTTAAGAGGCTATCTTTTCTTCAATGTAGGCTTATGGTGCCTTTATCTAGTATGAGATAACTGTACTTATGTGGGTTTGGTTTTCACACATAATTTTTATATCTTCTGCATTGTCTTCATAAAATCCACCATCTCTTCCAATGGAGACGAAACTGGCAGATTGTTTCTTCAGATGATATAAGATAAAGTACTGGCTTATGTTTAGCATCAGGATATATGGAAAATGCATTGTGGGTTTGGTAAAAGTAATAGTTCAGCAAAATGTACCTTTAAAGTGATGGTGCTATGTCTGCAATTTACTTCATTATTTGTGAAAATTTTAAGCTCAATAGATCATCAGAGGGATTAGGGAGCCAGGCAATAGTTCATCCAAACAACCCCCCAAGGGACTACAAATAGGAGCCAGGACTTGGTGTCTTAGTGAGGTGCTTGGTGAGCCAGTGGCTCTCAATGGTGCCTCACTGCCATGGGGTCAGGCAGGGGCTGGGGATGGAGCACACTGTGGGGTATACTTAGGACCAGGGTGGAAGTCAATGAGGACGGACACAAAGGCCACTGTAGTGGAATGCAGTGGGCTACTGGGCAGTGAAGGGTGCCTGCTGAGCTGTGCTGAGGATGGTCCATCTCAGCTGGATTCAGATTTGCTGGGTTTCTCACTGATATTCCACTTAGGCCTCACTTCCTCCGTCTAGGAAAAACAAATATCCCCAGGTGGCTTGTTCTTACTAGAGGGAAGGCTCTTTGAGGGCAAGGATCATATCAAATACATTTTTATTTCCTATACATATTAGATATCTGGCACATCACAGGTATTCAAATAATTGTCAAACAATATTCTAGCAATATTAGAACAATAACAAGTATTCTAATAAGTAGAATAACGATTTTCTACTTCGCACAATATATTGTGGTTTTATAGACATCACACCATTTGAGTGGCATAATCACTTGGCAGATCTGTGTCAGATGAAGTAGAGATTGGCTTACGTTTGGTTTTGAAGGATGTCTGCTGCTAGAGCGTTCTCCAAAGGTCCTGGCTCCTGTGGGCTTGTTTTTAGGCTGTGGTAACCTAAGGAAAAGATTTATAAAATCAAAAACAGCAAAATATGGTGATGAAATAAATGCTACCACTTGATCTAATGTTAGAAAGATTCTCCCCTCATTTATTAAGGCGTTTCTTACTATTATACTTCCAGAAAAAGTGAACTGACTATGTAAATATAAGTTGACTAACAGTTACCAAAGAGAGGGTAGAAAATGCAATTTTTGTTATTTTTTAAATTGTTACAATTTTTTTTTAGGAACAAAAGAACAATGAGAAGCATGGCCAATAAAATACCTTGGATGCCTTGAAACACCTTAGCTCTTTTCCCAGTGCCTGGCTGAGATAGGGAACTTCTCTCTGCATGCTGGTCATGCTTTCTCCATTCTGCCTCGGTGTGAATTTCCTCCATACCAAGACACTTGTAATTCACCCAGATATCTCTTTTTCCATAGTTTAAACTCTAACCACTCTCTAGTATCATGTGCCTCTGCCTTAAAACATTCTCTCTGCAGCGTTACCCAGTGTAAGCTGCCTCCTTTCCCACTTATCAATCCTGCAAATGTAAACAGCACAGTACGGACACCTGCACTGATTCCTCTACATTCTGAAACAATTTCAAACCAGAGAATCCTGTTCTTTGACAAATTCTAATGCTTTCCTTTTTCTACTGTGCTTTCACTTGGAGCTCTGCCCTCCTGGAACTCATGCACAGCACTGTGGCTCTGCAGAACACTGGCAACAAGCTCCCAGCTGTTGGTGGAAAGGCTTATCAGTGCAGAGCTGGGCCAGAACCAGACCATCCTGGCAGACAGTCCAAATTCCCTCCCTGCTGCCTCACCATCTTGAGTCCTGCAGGCACCTCCAGGCATCCTGTGGCACTATGACATGCGTCCCCCCAGTGATATATTAACTTGATGTTTCTTTACCCATAATTTTCTTTGTTTCCATCTTCAAAAATAGGAAAAGCAGATGTCAAAGTGACAACTTTATTGACTCCCCAAGCCCCAGAAGAATTTGCATTTTCTGCAAGAGAATAAAAAATGTATTTCATGACTGTTCTAGGAAAAACATGACCCTTTACACTAAAACTTCAACTACAAATGAAGTGGGAGGTAGAGGGGAAAAGCTTATAGAAAAGAACTGGCATCAGTTTTTAAATACTAGGTAGTAAGGCAAGTCACTTTGTAGTGGGATGAAGTGATTTAACTATAATCACTGGGCAGCCTCAGGTCCCAAATGACTGCCACACATCAAGAACACAGCTCATCATTCTCCTATGCCACTTCTATTATCACCTGACTCATTCAATAAAAGCTCTCAGTGGTTTTAGTTTTCATTTGCTTTAAGAAAAATCTCTTCTCCCAACTCCAAATGGATCCTACTGATCTTTATTACAATCTCTGGCTCCCAGCATGAATCCCCTGGCCCTAGGTAAGAGGGCTAGTTGCTGGCCTCCAACCACCATCTGGCCACTTTTCTACCAAGAAGGCCTCAAATCACTCCTGGACTACTCAGCTCTTCCTGATGTACCTCCCCATGGGGATTTTATCCTCCTTTAGATATCACTGTTATAGCAACCCAACCCACCTAACCCAACCCAACAAACAGCAAACCCCAACTCTACCACACACATCGAAACCTTGTCCAACTCTGCCACACTTCTATTTCATGCACTTTCTGTGATGACCAAGGCAAGGCCACATCTCAGGTAATCCCTGACAATGCCTGGGCTCCGCCCACAGTACAATGAACCAATTAGCTTTCAAATAAATTATTACTTTGAAACTGGGCTTCAAATGCGTCTTCATTTTGGTCTAGAGATGGCCATTCATCTTTGTCATCAGAAACATCAGGAAGTGTAGGAGCCTGGAACATATTCATGATGAAACCTAAAAACCAGAAAGAATATCCATCAACAGATTGCAAAAGAGTTTAAATTTTTTATAGTTGAAGGTGCTACACATTCAAACAAAAGGGTTTACCCAGTGCTTCCTTGGTGTGCACCGTGGGCGAGGGCTGGGCTCTGGAGGGTGTTGCCTGAACCATTCCCAGTGACGTGTTTGGAGTCGCATGGAAAGAACTTGCGCTGGCCACCTTGTGCGTTTCATACACTGGCAAAGGAACAGGACCAAGAGCAGGATCATCAGGTCATTTAAAAGGTGTTAGAAGGCACACAACTGCAATAACTTACTACAATTAGACCAGGTTACCGTGGTAACTGTAATTGTCAATAATCATCACTCCAGACCCACATACTTATCTTTGTAAGAATACATAAAGTAGGTGAGGCAAGAATCATAGTTTCACACAAAATAAAGCAAAGGCTCAAAGACAACGGGTGTTTGGCCTGAGATCAAACCAATTAGAGTTTTGTCACAGGTACCATCCTGAGCTCCACCATGTCTCAAGTACTGTCTGCTTGTGGTCGGAGTGTAATCCCCACCCCCCCACTGTCAGTCCTAGACCACTTTTCATCCCACTCAGCTTGAGCCAGTGGTGTACAAGGCCCACACAGCCTGGGCCCTGCTTGCCCAGGTTTCAGTGTATTCCTCTTTGCCCTGCTCGCCCTGAAGCTCTGGCCTCTTTATTGTGCTTAGAACACCAGGGATAGTCCTGCCTGGGGGCTCTGCATCTGCAGTTCCTCTGCTTGAAAACTGGTTCTCCGAGGTGGCTGCATGAGTAGCTCCCTCCCTATTCCTCTATGCAGGCATTACCCTCACCAGCATCTTCCCTGTTCACCTTCTCTGAAATCTAACCCCTTACTTCAATATTAGCCCTTTCATTCCTGGGGGGATTTTCATTGTTTTGTCAAGATTCCATCTCTAATGATGTAGAATGGTTGGTGCCCAGCATCCAGCAAGCAGGCACCAAGTCTCAGTTGAATAGAATGAGTCTCCAGCTGTTTCAGAGGGCCCACCCTCATTAATAGTCAATGGAAAGAATGCCACAGCCACCTGCAGGGGGAAGGGAACACCCACACTGTCCCAGGTAATTTAATAAACTATGCACACACTTCCAGTGTGGTGCCAGACAGGAGAACAGTATTCGTAGTTAAACTTTGAATCACCTTTCTTACTCGACCCAACTAACATGACTCATTTTAGATTAATGTACTGAGAAAGTTAATAGAAAAACTTGCATAAATTAATCTTTCAAGGAACTCTGAACTGATAAGATATTTACAATTAATACCATTGTTTTCAATAGTCTGGGGCTGAAATAACCCCTGGATTCTAAGAAGAGGATTCCTAACGCTTAGGTTTAGTAAGGTCAGAAGGCTTCCTGTCCCATAGCCCCAGTACAGCCCAAGGAGTGTGCCCCAGCAGGCCAGGATGAAGAGACCCCCATGAAGCTCACCTTCTTTGGTCTCTGCTCCACTCTGTGGCTGGAATCCATGAGCACTCTGACTCATACATCTGGAAGAGAAAACCCTGAGACACACAAGAATCAACATGTCTTACAAGAGAGTTTCTCATTAACTCTCAAGAAATAATAGTAAAAGAAGCTGGTCAACAATCACAGCCTGTTGCTGAAACACAGATGGAGCTGCTTAGATCCACGGTGTAAATAAATGAAATGTTTTTTCTCTTCAGTTCTTTTTGAGGAAAACACTCTTACAGATAAAGGCCAGGCATGGAACACTAGTATGTCGTGTCACTTCTGTGTCTCGGCACCATAACAACCAGCCCTCCTTGTGGCAGGACAGGACAATGGCTTCCTAGTTCCAATGGGCTCATTTGCTGTACAGCATAAGGAGCTGACTGGGCACTGATGCCCAACAAGGTGGAGGCACTGATGTGCTTCAGCTGAGCGAATACCTTTCTGATGAGCCCACAGCCTCAGGCTAACATCCAGATTTTAAAACAATAGCTACCAACAAAGATAAGAAAGCTATGCAAACCAATTGCATTAAAGCTGTGGTTAAGTACACTAGGGGCAGGGGCCTCGCCTCATACTGCCCAGAATTCCCTTAAGGAATGTCATTAAAATGTGAAGTAAAAAGCACAAAGCACTTTTAATTAAACAATATCATATCAAATCACAAGTTACAAGACAGTCAAAGTGACTGAAGATAAAAACAAACACAACAAGTGATGTGACATTAATTCTAATATCTGAAGCCCAGAAAAATCTCAAAATTGGGGAAAAAACTTTCACAATAGTGTGGAGGTGGCTTGTGACATGGAGTCACAAATGTCAATCCTATACTGCTCCGTGGGAGGACAAAAGGAGTACGAGGGCATGCCAGCCACTGCCTGGAGTAATGTCCCCTGCAGGCCTTGGCCACAGCCAGGAGGCAAAAGGCAATTCCAACTATAGGTGTTTATTCTTCAAATACAGAGCGACTTGCGTTTCAGGAAATTTTAATTTATAATTCAGAAGAAAAGTATGAAGACAAACAAATCTAAAATCTAGAAGAAGGATAGATCCCTCTAAAGAAGTATAAAATATACAAGTTTGAAAATTTTGGGCTCAATGTTTTGATAATTTTTTTCAACAACCTATTCATATAAATCATTTTAGCTGGGTATGGTGGCACACACCTGTAATCCCAGCTATTCAAGAGGCTGAGCCAAGAGAAGCCCACGTTTGAGGCCAGCCTCAGCAGCTTAGTACATACTCTCAGGAACAACAAAACCAAAAAAGAGATGAGGATGTTGCTCAGCGATAAAGCACCCTCAGGTTCAATTTCCAGTACTGCAAGAAAAACATTTTTTAATAGAGATACCCCATCTCTTACATAATGCTCTTGATACTGCAGGTCATAAAAAAGAACCTGACAGATGCCATTTACACCACTCTCATCTCCAGGACTGGCTTTGACTTACCTGGACTCTGTCACTGGCTGGGCTGTCAAAGGAGTAGGAGGAGCTATGCTCTGGCACACTGCTGGGGACACCAAAGCAGGAGGAACAGCATCTGCCGCAGGAGGAACAACAGGAGGCACCTCTCTGGGCTTCTCGCCCAAGTTCTTTGGGGTTTGCTGATTGAGTGACAGAAGACATCGAGCACCAAGTTCCCACTGAGCACCTGTGCCTAGCCCCACACATGCTGAATCCACCTTTCATGCCAGACAAACAAAGGAACAAAAATAAACCACAAAGACCAGAATGTTATTATCAGGTATTAGAGCTTTCAAAGCATGTGACCCTTATCCTTCCAGGTGCTTTAAAACACCTGGAAATTTTCAACAGTGATGAAAAAGACCACTCCAAAACATAACGAATGCTTTGTTGCTTCCAACCCCTGCTGTGAGTGCCACTCACATTTCTAACCATTGGAAAATAACCAGCCTCTGCAGTTATATTAGTATTTAAGAAGTGTCTTGTTTCTCTTTATTAAACTGAGGGAAAAAAAACAATAAATCAATGTTACCAAACGCTCACAATGGTGTTCTCTTAAACTACCCTTGAAAGGCAGCGTCCTCTTCCTGTATATATGAACTGCCTCAGAAACAGGGTTCATGGTGGGAAGGATTAGACTAAAGGTCTTTGTTTTTCTGATCACAAGTACATAGATTAGAACTAATGTTACCAACTTAAAAGACAGAAGGGTTAATTCCTTGCCCAAAAAGTATCCTTACAAATTGTTAGGAAAAACATCAAATGTCTAGAATATTGTTTTAAGCAATAACACTAGTTATCAAAGAATATAACTTAAAACGACCTACACCATTTCCTTACCTACTAAATTAGTACAGATCAAAAATAATTGTACACCCCAACTGGAGTAGGAGCCCAGCCTCCCGCCCGCACGGTAGGCAGACCACGAGGCCCGGAGAGGGGGCCCAGCCGCCCACCAGCGAGGTAGACAGACCACCCCAACTGGAGGAGGGGCCCAGCCGCCTGCCCATACAGTCACCTGACCGAGCTCTGGACAAACATAGGTCTCCCCTACCTCATCAAACACCTTATGAGAAAAACTGATGGAACTCATCTTGGAAAATCCCACCAACCCTTAAAACCCAACAACCGGTGGGCGTGGCTACCAGTTGGGTTCTTCAGTGGATCAGGCACCTGGTTTATATCTCAGAGAATAAGAGTGGAGAGGCCACAGGTGGAAGCTCAAGTCCTCTCATACTGACTACCACCACCACCCTGAACCCAGAGACTCAAGCTAGGAATTGACAATGCCACCAACTGGAAGAAAAGAAAACAGAGTTCTGAGAGACATTTTTTTCTTTCTTTTTTTATCTTCTCTCTCTCTTTTCATCCATTCATCCAGTCTCCTCTACCCTTCCCACTCTGGTCCTCAAAACCTCAACATATGTGAAACCAAGAATTGTGCATGAAAAAGGTCTTTAACAACTGAGTCACCAGAATAATATAATATAGAGGAATTCCATATGCCCCACCTCCCTCCCCCCTTTTATTTTTTTCTCTTATTTTCTTTTTCCCTCTCTCTTTTTTCTCTTTCTTTCCTTGTTATTTGTTTTTCTCCTTCTTACTCCCTCTATCCCAACAGACACAACATAATCTATGGGACACAATGAAAGCAGTTCTAAGAGGAAAATTCATTGCTTGGAGTTCATTCCTTAAAAAAAGAAAAAAACAACAAATAAATGATCTCGCACTTCATCTCAAAACCCTAGAAAAAGAAGAGCAAAACAACAGCAAAAGTAGTAGAAGGCAAGAAATAATTAAAATCAGAGCTGAAATCAATGAAACTGAAACAAAAGAAACAATTGAAAAAATTGATAAAACTAAAAGTTGGTTCTTTGAAAAAATAAATCAGATCGACAGACCCTTAGCCATGCTAACGAAGAGAAGAAGAGAGAGAACTCAGATTACTAACATACGGGATGAAAAAGGCAATATCACAACAGACACTACAGAAATACAGAAGATAATTAGAAATTATTTTGAATCCTTATACTCTAATAAAATAGAAGATAGTGAAGGCATCGATAAATTTCTTAAGTCATATGATCTGCCCAGATTGAGTCCGGGGGATATACACAACCTAAACAGACCAATATCAATTGAGGAAGACAGGGATGCCCTCTCTCACCACTTCTGTTCAAGAAGCCATCAAAAGACCACCAACTAAGAAAAGCCCAGAACCAGATGGGTATACAGCAGAGTTTTACAAAACCTTTAAAGAAGAACTAATACCATTACTTTTCAAGCTATTTCAGGAAATAGAAAAAGAGGGAGAACTTCCAAATTCATTCTACGAGGCCAACATCACCCTGATTCCTAAACCAGATAAAGACACTTCAAAGAAAGAAAACTACAGACCAATATCTAATGAACCTAGATGCAAAAATCCTCAATAAAATTATGGCAAATCGGATACAAAAACATATCAAAAAGATCGTGCATCATGATCAAGTAAGATTCATCCCTGGGATGCAAGGCTGGTTCAATATATGGAAATCAATAAATGTTTTTCACCACATCAACAGACTTAAAGATAAAAACCATATGATGATCTCGATAGATGCAGAAAAAGCATTCGATAAAGTACAGCATCCCTTTATGTTCAAAACACTAGAAAAACTAGGGATAACAGGAACATACTTCAATATTATAAAAGCTATCTATGCTAAGCCTCAGGCTAGCATCATTCTGACCGGAGAAAAATTGAAGGCATTCTCTAAAATCTGGAACAAGACAGGGATGCCCTCTCTCACCACTTCTGTTCAACATAGTTCTCAAAATACTGGCCAGAGCAATTAGACAGACGAAAGAAATTAAAGGCATAAAAATAGGAAAAGAAGAATTTAAATTATCACTATTTGCGGTTGACATGATTCTATACCTAGCAGACCTAAAAGAGTCTACAAAGAAACTACTAGAGTTAATAAATGAATTCAGCAAAGTGGCAGGATATAAAATCAACACACATAAATCAAAGGTATTCCTGTATATCAGCGACAAATCTTCTGAAATGAAAAAGAGGACAACCACCCCATTCACAATATCCTCAAAAAAAATAAAATACTTGGGAATCAACCTAACAAAAGAGGTGAAAGATTTATACAATGAAAACTACAGAACCCTAAATAGAGAAACAGAAGAAGATCTTCGAAGATGAAAAAATATATCCTGTTCATGGATAAGCAGAACTAACATCATCAAAATGGCGATATTACCCAAAGTTCTCTATAGGTTTAATGCAATGCCAATCAAAATCCCAACAGCATTTCTTGTAGAAATAGTCAAAGCAATCATGAAATTCATATGGAAAAATAAAAGACCCAGAACAGCAAAAGCAATTCTAAGCAGGAAGAGTGAATCAGGCGGTATAGCGATACCAGACTTCAAACTATACTACAGAGCAATAGTAACAAAAACAGCATGGTACTGGTACCAACACAGGCGGGTGGACCAATGGTACAGAATAGAGGACACAGAGACCAATCCACAAAATTACAACTATCTTATATTTGACAAAGGGGCTAAAAGCATGCAATGGAGGAAGGATAGCATCTTCAACAAATGCTGGGAAAATGGGAAATCCATATGCAACAAAATGAAACTGAATCCCTTTCTCTCGCCATGCACAAAAGTTAACTCAAAAGGGATCAAGGAGCTTGATATCAAATCAGAGACTCTGTGTCTGACAGAAGAAAAAGTAAGCTCCAATCTACATATTCCCTAAAGACCTTAAAAGAGCGCATTATAGGGATACTGCTACATCAATGTTCATAGCAGCACAATTCACAATAGCTAGGCTGTGGAACCAACCTAGATGTCCTTCAATAGATGAATGGATAAAAAAAAAATGTGGCATTTATACACAATGGAGTATTACTCTGCACTAAAAAATGATAAAAGCATGGCATTTGCAGGGAAATGGATGGCATTAGAGCAGATTATGCTAAGTGAAGCTAGCCAATCCCTAAAAAACAAATGCCAAATGTCTTCTTTGATATAAGGAGAGCAACTAAGAACAGAGTAGGGAGGAAGAGCATGAGAAGATTAATATTAAACAGGGATGAGAGGTAGGAGGGAAAGGGATAGAGAAGGGAAATTGCATGGAAATGGAAGGAGACCCTCATTGTTATACAAAATTACATATAAGAGGAAGTGAGGGGAAAGGGTAAAAAAAAAAACAAGGGAGAGAAATGAATTACAGTAGATGGGGTAGAGAGAGAAGATGGGAGGGGAGGGGGGATAGTAGAGGATAGGAAAGGCAACAGAATACAACAGACACTAGTATGGCAATATGTAAAAACGTGGATGTGTAACCAATGAGATTCTGCAATCTGTATACGGGGTAAAAATGGGAGTTCATAACCTACTTGAATCAAATGTACAAAATATGATATTTGTCAAGAACTATGTAATGTTTTGAACAACTAATAATAAAAAATAAAAATAAAAAATAAATAGAAGAACAGAAAAAAAAATAATTGTAATATAGGTTTACTTACATATTGCTTATATAATCTGCTTGGAATTAGAAATGTGTCAGGTTTCAAAATTTTTCAGATTTTGGGAATATTTTCATAGACTAGTTAAGCATGTATCCCTTATTCAAAAATTTGCAATCTGAAATGCTCTCAGATCCACAACTTTCTGAGAATGGGACATGACACTAAAAAAGTTTCAGATTTGGGAGCTTTCCAGATTTCAGAGATACTTGACCAATATTCAGTTCTGAAGAAAATATTTTAAAAAGAATAATCAGAGACTTTCTCTACCAGATAGCAAAATAGGAAAGCTATAGCATATATACAATATGGAAAGATCAAGAAGAGATATACTCTCACTCCTCTTCTCTATCCAGAATTCACCTAATCCTCCCATGCTCCCCTTCCCTACCCCACTATAAGTCAGCCTCCTCATTTGATTTTTTGGCAATTGGAGAAAGGGAGGGGGCAGGGGATTAGCAAGGGAGGTGGAATATGATGGACATCATTATCCAAAGTACATGTATGAAGACACGAATTGGGTGTCAACATACTTTATATATAAACATTTATGAAAAATTGTGGTATATATGTGTAATAAGAACTGTAATGCAAAAAAAGGTACATATATAAAGGCATGAATTGGCGTGAACATACTCTATATACAAAGATAAGAAAAATTGTATTCTATATGTGTAATAAGAATTGTAATGCATTCTGCAGTCATGTATTTAAAAAAAATCAATAAAAGAGTAAAAATATATATATATATATATATGTATAAAGAAGAGAGATAGTGACTAAAACAAATATTAGAAATGGATTTTGTAATATAAAAACTTAGTATGTGATAAAGATATTTCGAATAAAGGGGCCGAGCTGGTCAATAAATGATTTATGGACAACTGGCAATTCATTTTGGAAAGTACATCTTCATGCCACCTCTACACAGGAAAATCCTATAAAGGGACCTGGAGGACCAGACCCTTAGGGTACTGAGTATGATGGAGGGACAGAGCTGTGCATCACATTTCTTTTGTTACAACACGATTCCCAAGAACAAGAGAGATTACACTTGTAAAACCGAGAGTCAGAATGATCCAGGACTTTCCAATACCAATGGTAGAAGCCAAAAGGCAACGGGCAATGCCTTTGAAAACTCTAAGGGAGGCTGAGGCAAGAGGATTGCCAGGTCAAGGCCAGCCTGGACAACTTAACAGACTCTGTTCCAAGATCAAAAGCAAACCAACAGAAAATGCACTGAGACTATAGCTCAGTGGTAAAGTAACCCTGGGTTCAATCTCTAGTACTGCATAAAATCCAAAATGACTTGAGGGAAAATGATTTCCTTCCTAGAACAGTTCTAGTCAAATCATCAACCAGTGTGAGGGTAGAACAAAGACAGCATTAGACAAGCAAGAGATCTCAAAAACTTAACCCCTCATACATGCTTTTTAAAAAAGTTATGAGAGATTGTGTACCTTTAAAATGGGGACCTTAAGGAAAAGCAATGGCATGTGAATCAGGGATATACCACCAGAGAGAAGCAGGAAGAACCACTCCTCAGAGGCTCTGGGAGACATCTGGCCAAGAAAAGGGAATGGGAGTGCATCTGATGTATTGGATGTGATTAATGAATATTTTAAGTTTCTTCAGAATTTGGGGATAGATGACTGATAAGTAGCAAGAAAATACATAAAAACAAAACAATGTGACAATTATTTTAACAATTGCTTATATCTATCAAGGGAAAACACAAATTATATAAAAATTGAAATAAACATTAAAAATGAAAAAACCCAATAGAAAAATAGACAAATCCATCAAAGTCAATTTATTTGATTGGTACCAGGGATTGAACCCATGGGTGCTTAACCACTGAGTCATACCCCCGGCCCTTTTTATTTTGAGACAGAGTCTCCCTAAGTTGCTGAGGTCAGCCTTGAACTTGTGATCCTCCTGTCTCTGTCTCTGGAATCACTGGGATTTTAGATGTGTACCACCACACCTGGTTTTATGGTCAATTTAAAGAAAAAAGAAGACAAAAAGCCACTAAATCAATTAAAAATGTCCAGTACCACTTGTAATTAAAGAAACAGGTGGTTGAATATACTTAGGATAACTAACATTATCAAAGTGTATGTGAGAAACAAGTAATTTTATATACTATTGATATGAGGTAAAATGAAATTTTTTAGAGGACAGTATTTTAGGTGCACAAACTTCAAAGGCAACAGTTGTACTTCCATCTTTTCTAGAGAAACAATCTTGTATCATGTTTGTAACAGTCTCTGTATGATGTTGGTACCTGCCCTGCTGTAAGTATGACAGAAGACCATGCTGCAGTGGGTAAACTGGGTCTCTGTGCAGTAATATTGAAAGATCTATAAGATATGTTTGTAGAAAAAGCAGAAAATAAGTCTTATTTATATGGAAATTCAGCTGTGTTCATTTTTATGTGTGCTCATGCATAGCATATATCTAGAAAAAAGATAAACTTCAGCAATTAGCACTGAATAAGAACATCCGTGGATATTCATGTATGTTTGAGTCTTCCCCCGACCCGTGTGGGCAGCTGAAATTAAGGTCACTTGTGTGAATTTCCAGGGACATCAAATAAAACACAGACACACATTTTACCTTTAAACAAGCTTCAGGATACGGCTTTTCTGCTCTCGGCCTCAGGCTCCCCAAATGGGGGAGCAAGAGAAAGTCACGAGAGGCTGGCGAGAGAGCAAGCACATTCGGAAGCGGGCTTTTATTCGGGGGGACCCTTATTCTTAGAAAGTTCCATCCAAAAAAGGCCAGAAGGGGCAGGGTTACAAGAGACAGATGAGTGTAATTCAACCCAAGGGGCCATGGAGCAACACACCTACATCTGAAGGCACGCCCTCAACTTCCTGGACCGGGGCAATGTCCAGGTCACTATAAGATGTAGTGACTGGTCAAAGCCTCTCGGCTCCAGGATGGAAAGTGCAAATCATTCAGAGTGGCTCCCCATAATTGGGTATACATACTTATATCTAGTGAATGTTCTGGCATAGATTTTGCATATATATATATATTACACACACACACATACACACACCTTTCATTCAATATTAAAAAAAAATCATTGCAGTCATGAATTTTCTATCATTTTAAAAACATGCATTTAAATAAGCTATACCTTTAAAGTATCCTATGTCACAGACAGACATATACAATGTGGAAGATAAGCAAATGTAATATAGCTTAAATTATTCCCAATCTCTCCCATTCATAAATAATTTCAAGAAAATATGTGGCTGTAATATTCATCCCTATTTCTTCTTCCCACACAAGACAATGGCAACCAGAAATATGTCTAGATGACACATTATTGGAAGTCTATAGTCATTGTATGAAAGCCAGAAAAAGGACGCTAAGTGCTAATGTGTGAATATATAAGGATGGACACACACATACATGAAACATCAGCCCTCTATTCTCTAAATTCCTTTGTTCATTCTTCATTTGAATGTCTTTCTGAATCACACAATTTTAAATTTTGGAAAGTTACTAGCTAGAATTAACTCTAAAACAGGGCCTAGAGAGCCAACAATCCCCACCGCTGGGCACAGGACGCCCAGGTCAGAGCATGTCTGTACCTTAGGCTTTTCCTGGACACTGGGCAGGTCCTCCTGGGACAGCTCCACCACTTGATGCAACTTCTTATGAAGCTCATCCATTTTCTGCTTTAATAGCTGCTCTTCAAAAGCATTTGCTTCTTTCTTTTTCATATAATATCTGTCTTCATTTACTTAAGGGAAAAAAAAGGTTTATATGCAAAGCTTAAATTCAGTTCATCAGAGGAATACATAACAAATGGATAAAGTCCAATTTTAAGATGGCAAGTCCTATTTTAAGATGGCAACATTTTTTAGTCTTTTCCATATTTACAATCTTTATATGCCCTTAGCATAGTAACTATTAAATTCAGAGTATAAGTTACAAAAATTTATGATGATCAAGTCTATCTGGTAATAGCACAGTATCTTATTAAATGCTTCTCATAAAACAATTGGTTGTGCTAATCATTTGAAAATAATTGATCATTTCAGTTTTTAAAAAAGATACGATTCTCTAGGAAGTAAAAGTAAAAGAGCTGGGGCATCAAGCATGCTGTCAGTCACACAGCCCAAAATTGGCTCATGAGACAAAGTAGACTCTGGCTGGACACTTTCAGGCTGTGGCATGTGAAGGAAAAAATTATCCAGGCATAACTCAAAATGGATCCTCCAAGAATACTGACTGACTTTTTGTTGTTGACCAAATATGAAAAATAATGAGCAAAAAAAAAAAGGCTCACGGAGTGCATATGGTCCAACACTATAGACAGTATAAAAGTCCCGAGTGGAGCAAGGGTCCATCTTCCACATGGTTATAGCAAGAGCCAAGTGCAAACGCTGGTATTAAGGCACACCCTGTTCCCTGTAGGGAGCAAATCTCAGTCTACTCTGCAGTCTCTATGACTAACCCTAACCCTAACCCTAACCCCTAAGACAACACTTTGATCAGGGGTCTCCTTCAGCATGTTTTGTTTGTAGTAGGTGCAGAACTTGGAAAATCTCTTCTGAACTTCAGTTCCTTTCACAGTACAAATGACTTACAGCTTTAGAATAACTGTATACAGAAGTTCAACTCCATACAGATAATATTGAAAACGTTTAAAATACTATTTCACTAAGGCTAAGGTGACACTGGCATGAATATCTAGCTCAGGGCTGGTTCAGCCATGGGCTCGGCTGTCAATACGTGAATATAAGTCTTGAACAAACATAGCTGCTACGCTGGTGTTTAACAGAGACCGCTAGGCTTCTGACAGGACGAGCTAGAGACATTTTTTGAAGTCTTTCAGCATAGTCAATTATTTGACCAAAAATGTAATTACTCATTATTTTAATTGACATAAAAACAACTCAAAATATAAGACTATAAGACCAAATACCCCATTGTTCATGCTTCCTCCGTTGATTGTATTTCTGGGCTCTCAGTTCTTCAAAGGAAAATTCTGATTCTCCATGAATAAGCTTTTCCTTCCAATACATAACGACCTGTTGAACATCAGCTCTGGCTGCTGAAGATGAGGGCACAGAGCACTCTGATTTAGAAATCACGATCACCCTTTGTTCCCTACAGGGGAAAACACATCACTTACAACAGTGTATGGAAATAATTCTGGAAGGAAACTAAGTAATAGAACTATGCAATCATTGTACTTGCATATTTGACTCTTTATCACAAGCTGAAGGTATTGCTCCAGACACTTCTGAACCCTAAAATACAGAAAACAAACAGAAGCATTAACTTACTGAAAAGAAAACTTCACACAAATTACCTCATAAATCAATATGACAATATATGAGTAGAAAGGCTTCTTAATCTCCAGTAGATTTCTACATGTTCTTGGTAAAATTTCAGTTAATAGCTAAAGCTTTAGTTTGCATCATCATTGGTAGTATAATTTTTGCAACAAAAAGAGCCCATAAACCTTTAAAAAAAAATCCATTAAAAATTTCTTCTGGTATTACTGAGGTTGTGGATGCCAACAGCTGAAGCTCTGGGTTTTTAAACTGGCTCCAGTTGGGTATGAATCAAGGTAGGAATCCTGGGCCTATGAAAGAGGGAAGCAGAACAAGGAGGAAGAGGATCTTGGTAGGAGAAAAACTGCTGGGGAGGAAGTGAACAGGAGAGATTTATGGAGGGGGCCCTTAGGTCCCATAACAAGTTATATTTGTGAGTTGAGTATAAATTTAGGTTAGATAGCCACGGGCCCAGAAAGCTGACATGGGAACGGGCAGCTGACATGGGTGTTAAGTCACAGGAAACAAGGTTAAAGAAAAGAGATGCCAAGGTGGATACAGAAAGGAGCCAGGAGGACCATTCAATACCACTCCTAGTTTCTGTACAACCTATAATAGTCACCATTACCTGATTCTTAGAGATAGAGGCTGAGTTCTTTCCTTGACTTGATTTTGATGGTACCATTTGGTTTAAAATTGAAGCATTATGCAGAGGTTCTGAGGGCCTAGCTATAAGGGAAAACAGGATAAAATAAGGAGAAATAAGAGAAAAATCACAGTAACCAAAATTATTACACAATACACCCCCTTGATCTTTCAGTAAGCAGCACAAGAAATAAATCAATTCAATCACACTGCCTCAGAAAATGGAACTAAAATATTTTGTAAGTAAGTATTTTAGAGACAATTTCTGACCAAATCAAAATGTTCAAGAAGTACCCCAAATAACTGTAAAACTGGTTATTTAATCAGGATAGGATAGTCAATGCAAATTGCTGAAATGTGGTATTTATTTCTAAGGGAAATAAAGCCCTGCCATGTTTCCTAAAATTGCCATCAAATACATTTGATTCAATTCAGAACAGATGGAGTTCAGAGTATCTCTTTTTGATTTTGTTTTTTAAATCCCCAAAATAGAGTGAAATCATCAAGTTGATTTGTCTCCTTTAAAGTGCCTTATTACCAAAGTGTCTTCCCCATTACCTGAGACAGTATAGTTTGGTTTTCATTAAATACTAGAAGGATTTGCTTTTTAAAGGGAAAAGAAATCAGCAAAAATTAGCAACTAAATTACCAACAATCTGACACTGCAGAAAGTATTATTTTACCTTGAGCTGGCAAATGGGTTTCAGTGAGACGTGTCTGAAATAACCTAAATGATAGAAAAGGCATTAGTATAGATTTTAAGTTTACAGTCAATTATATACTGTATTAAAGTAGAAATTAAAGGTAACAGCTTACTATATGTTAATAAAGACCAAGGTTGAAGTAATATAGTCAGAAAAAATGCTAGGAATATTTTCATATCTGATGTACATATATTAAAAAAATTCCTCAAGTCTGTAAATGTTATAATAGTGTTTGGACTCCTACTTTGGTTATTTTACCCATTTGGAACAAAATGAATATTAATATTTGGGAGAAAGAAGTGAAAATACAAAGCTTAGACCACTTATTCAAAAGGTATCTAGATCCATTACTGCCCATGCTCTGTGAGGACATCTCAAACGGGCCACTTCACAGCATTTTTACACATCAACTCTGTGGAATTATATGCAATTCCTAAGCCTGACATTGGTGAGTAATGCAAGCAAGAGTGCATACTAAAAAGAGAAGAGATCCACAACCAAATGCTAGACCTTGTTTTGCTCTTAATTCAAACAAACTAATGGTAGCAAAACCATTTTACATGATGGGGAAAGACTGAAAATTAGGTGATACTGAAGAATTACTTTTAATTTCATAGGTGAGATCATCTACTAAGATTCTGTAAGAAATAATCTTTTGGAGAACTTATAGCAATAATTGGGATAAACTATTTAGCTAATTCGAATCTCCTATAAAAGTCTTTAGCACAGAAAAAACATGATCAAATGTAATAATTATGGAAAGTAGGTAACGGTAACATTTCTGAGCAGTTTCTTTCCTTTACTCTGTAGTGACCAAATTTTCTACAAGGTTTCCCCATAAAATAGATAACAATACAATGTAAAAGCAAACATTTCCTCTCCAAGTAGGAAATGCCAGGAGGAGCTGTACATAGAAGCTACCTGTACTGCTGTTGCAAGAGCTCTTGAGGTTCAGCCTGGTTTTGAATTCCTCTCCGAAACACAGCACTGGCCTGCTGCAACTCCCCCTGGGCTTCCAGATGCCCTGCCCAGGAAATGTACAGAGGAGATGACTGGATTCCAATCCCCTGGTTGTACAGAAACTCAAAAAACTGATGTGGGTCACTGTTGTATTCAGCCTATAGGAACCCAGAAGAAAAGCACAGAATAACAATGAGGCAAGGGTGGAGGAAAGATGTTAAGAGCTGGGTTGGGGTTGTGGCTCAGAGGTAGAGCGCTTGCCTAGCATGTGTGAGGCCCTGGGCTCCATCCTCAGCACTAAATAAAGTAAAATAAAGACATTGTGTCCACCAATAACTAAAAAATAAATATTAAAAAAAAAGATGTTAAGAGCTACAGGGGTGCAGTTGGATAAGAAGAATAATTTCTAATGTTTTAGAGCATAGTAGGGTAACTATGGTTGGCAAATAATATTTCAAAATAGAGGGGTGCATGCAGGAGACAGAGCCAAACTGGCATTTATGAATGAATGTTCCTAACACAAAGAAATGATAAATATATGAGGTGATGGATACTGTATCCCATAAATGTGAACAATTATTATGTGTCAACTAAAAATTTTAAAAATATATAAATACCAAAATAAATTAAAAAACAAAAAAAAATAAAACACAGAACTGCTAATCTGGGTCAGCCCAGAATCTAGCTGGCCCTCCACCTTTCTATATTTGTGGAGGCGTGAGGATATACTATGTAGGCGAAGGTGTGTATGGTTCTCTGGTCACAAGCCTAAGTTAGGATCATTCCTTTCCTTGACATTCAATATCCCCAAAATTACCCAAACTATTTTTCCTTAGATAGTAAGTCTATAAAAACCCATCACATGAAGTATTACTTGTGTCTTGCTCTGAGCTTGCTCAAGGTCCATAGGTGCCTCCAACCAGTACTCTGTAATTCAGTGAACGAATTCATGTTTGCCTTATCCACTCCACTCGTGATTTTTTATATCTCCAAACCTTTAACTTCCAGGTCGAAGAGATGCAATCTTCAGGCCTGAGCCTTCATTCTCCCCTTAGTACTAAGTGTAGTTTCTGAGAGCCAGAATGCTCCCCACTGTTTACTCCCTGGAGCTCTCCTGGCACCTGGGAGTTTCCTGCTCATCACGTTTCCTACCCAACAAACCCTCTTTTACTTTTTGGTTTCTATTCCATGTTGGAACATGTACAAACTTGAAATAAAGGAGAATTTAAAAACTGAATCAATGATTCACTATACAGAGCCAAGGCTATACACATCTCTAGTAATCCAACTTTTAAAAAGTTATGACTGGAAACAAGGAATTAAAATAAAAGGCAGTCTAAAAGATCTTAAAATATAGGTCAAAAAACAAAAGTTCAACATGATTACAGATTTGATTATCGATATGAAAGTATACTCACAAATTTTAAACAATAATTGATGAATCTTGGGTCATTGTGGTATCTCTTCGTAACTAAAAATTCCTTCATTAAATGTTCTAGTAGCATTATCAAGTAGTCTTTATTATCAGGAAAATTCTCTTCTACCCACTGCATATAGCTAGAAAAATATGGATAATGTTAATTTTCCATAGTACAACATATAGTTGGTTTAAAGGAAAAAACAAAAACAATGCCCCTACCCCTCAAATCCAAATGCTAACCTTTCCCATTCACCAAGTGGGTCATTTCCTTTGTAGCTCTGCATATGGGCTTCAAACATTCTAGAACAAATAAAAGAATGCACATGAAAATTATGGATAATTTATAAGAGCAAAATATTTAATTATATATGATTTATATCATATATTATGTTTATATTAAATATTTATCATATATCTATATATTGTATTATATTATATAATATATATGTGATTTATAAATCTTAAAATAGAAACCTTAAATACCAACCTAAAAGCTATATAAAATTTAAAAGAGCTCTCAGAGGTGGCCAAAAAACTCAAAACAGTCAGTATTTTTCCAGAGGAAAGTTCATCCCTAGCTCTATCCCAGGGTCTCCTGCTTCTGTCCCTGGTCCCCAGGGTTGTTAACCACCCTGAGGGTCAGTGCCTGGAAACTTGCTGCCCCTTCTCCTAACAGTGGGATATAAGCTAGACCCTGCTCAGATCCCTTCTCTTGCTTTCCAGGAGTACAGCGGAGACTGAGTTGGAATAAGATCCAATAAGGGCTTGCCAGCAGGTGGATAAACAAGATTCCACAACTGGACACTCTAGATAGAGTTCATTTCCTGGGCCCCAATGTAACACAAAGTTCCTGAGGAAGAAAAGGTGATTGGCAGTTTTCATGAATCAGTCACTAGAATTCCCATAGAACTGTTTCCCTGACTTCCAAATACCCAAACACATCTTTAAAAAAAAAAAAAAATCAACCAAGCAAAGCAAAACTCTTGTGGCAGTTCAGGTGCTCGTGGGGCAAGCAAGCAAAAAGAAATCAAATAGTGTCAGGTTACATTAAGTACCAAGAAGAAAAAACAAACCAAATAGAAGGGGTAAGAGTTACTATTTTCAGGAAGGGTGGTCAGGGAAGGCCTGCCTCTGAGGGCACTGACGGGATACCACCAGAAAGCCACAGAGCTATCTTGGGAGAAAACGGTCAAGGCTGAGAGAACTTCAGGAACCAGCCTCTTCCAGGAACAGAAAGTGAGCCAGTGTGGCTTTAGTGTGATAAGCTGGGGAAGTTCTAATTTGCATTTTAAAAGTCTTCCTTCCTCCATGTGAAGATGGTAGGGATAGGAAGCTACTGAAACACCCTGGTGACTGGTGGTGAGTTGGACTACATGTGGGGAATCTGGCACCTCTCTTAGGGCGAGGAAAGGACTTCCTGATGGGACTGTGTTCTGGGTATGAGTCAAGATGAGAAGGTCTCCTAGGTTTGCTATCTGAGAAATCATTAGATTTTTTTTGAAAAAGGGATTTTAAAGCAATACTTTGGTAAGAGACAAGAACACCCACCTCAAAATACTTCTTTGGCATATTTCAAGGTGGATAGTCAGAGAATTGCAGGCAGAAATGGCTCTGAAAAACTATTCTAAGAAAAACTTGCATGAATTCATATTAGCAAGGTAAACAGATTGATTTTCTCTAAGTCCACCTTAACTCCTCATTTCCCTTCTGTTTTTTATTTTGATGCTCCCAGGGTCTTGCACAGGATAAAATCTGTATACCTTTCCCCTTATTAATCTATTTATTGTCAATTTATTCCACACACTCAATTAAGGACCCTCAGAAAGTAGAGAATCTTAAACTATACTTTATTCTAGCTATCACCTCCACAGACAAATGAAATCATTGTGTCTTAAGACTAAAAATCCAGAAGTCATGATAGGAAAAGCCAGAAAAGTTCAACTATATAGTGATGAAATGCTTCTACATGTCAAATAAACAAAATTTTTTAAAACTTTCCAAGTCAAAAGAGAAATGATAAACTGGAAAAACAAAAGGACTTCTAAAAATTGAGAAGCAAAGTTATAAACCCAATTTTTTAAATGAGCAAAGGGATTAAAAAGCATTTCACAAAGAAATACAAATGGCTCTTAAACTTGAAAAGATGTTAAACCTCTCTCATAAGAGAAATTCACTGTCAATAAGATACAACTTAATCAATAGATTTTGCAAAACAAAAATTTTAAACACAACAAAAGTATACAGGTAAGAAATGGAAGCAGGCACACTGAAATCTTGCTTGTAGGTATCTTACCAATATCTCAGATGGATTTGCTCTTCATCCAGGAAAAACACTTTCAGGAATCTAGAAAACTGATACATCTGGGTATATGCAAAATACCATTGCCATATGTACATTTTTTTTTAACTACAACACTGTTTGTAACAACAAGATATTGTCAACAACCCAAGTGTCTGTCACTGAGGATTTTTGGATCAATTATGGTATATGCAATATTAAACAGTTGTCTAAAAAATTTTTAAAAAACGAGTGCTATGTATTGATAGAAATCTCCAAGGATATCTTAGGCAAAAAAAGAACGGAATTGCTCTGCTACATTTCATGTGAGATGAAGGCAGGAAATGTACACATACAGACACATACATATACATACATATACATACACTTTAATAACGTTAAGTATTTATATGTCTAAGAAGAATCACTTGAAAAAAAACTAATAAATAAATAAACAAAGGATACATATGATAGGGTGAGAGTAGACAGGTACAGGAATTGTCAGTGAATACTTTCCAAATCTTTCTAAAACCATACAAATATATTATCTATTTTTAAACCTTAAAAATGATTATTTGTAAATTTGAATCTTTCTCATGCCTCATAACAGAGGAACAAATCCCTATAATGCCAGGACTCTTCCTCCAAAATGTGTAATAAACATAACCTTTGCCCAAAGAAATTCATGTTCACACCAACCACATTCTCCAGGAAAATGGCTTAAATACACTAATAATAAATCAACCCGTTCATTAGAGCAAATTAGTCTTTAGAAAGTCAAAATAAGGGCTGAAATACAGATTTCCCTTTAAAAATGGGGGTAGAGGGATAGGACTTCCAAAGAAAAAGTCTTAAAAGATATTTGTTTTGAGTATATTGACAACCTCGGTCTTGTGATCCCCAAATATCTGGTAAAACTAACCCGTTTTACTTCTGCCACATATGATTTAACCGTATCAATTTTTTTTTTTAATCACCGGCTGGGCAAGTCACACAGGCCATGGGAACTTGTCAACCGTTGGCGGGACGGAATAGATCAGTTTAAGTGCTGTGTACTAAAGATTTTTAAAAGAGCAGTAGGATTATGAGTAAGAGAGCTATTGTATATTCTCTCCTTCTGTCGTATAATTTTTAAATGAGTGACTTAAGACACGCAGGGCGGGGTTTTGGTGGACTGGACACTCTCCTCCCACAGCGGCGCCCCAAGCCCACGGATAGGTTTCCTTAAGGAACAGCAAGACCTCCAAGGGCCTCCCAAGCTGCCGCAATGCCCCTAAACGGTCGGCATGGCCGCAGATCTCGAGTCGCCAGGGTCTCAGTGGGACCACCCTCTACTCGGTGACTCGGAAGTGGCCCGCAGCCTTAAGGCGAGGGGGGCCCAGACCAGGAACGCAGGCAGGTCCGTGCCGAGGGCCCAGGGGCGGAGGGCCAGAGCCCTAACTGTCCCAGCCCCCTCAGGGGCGCAGAGTCGGGGATCATGAGCTCGCGGCGCCCACACCCCACTAGCCGGACACTCACTGAAAGACATTTTCCGGGTTATCCATGGCGAGAGGACGCAGGCCGGCTGCTGGACCACAGACAACGAAAGCTAGTAGCACCGCCGATTTGAATCTCCCGCGCAGCCGCAGTCGCGGTGCCGAGCGTTGGCAAAGCGCCTGGCCATTGGCTGTGGCAGCAGACGGTCTGGCCAATCGCCGAGGCCGTTGCCGGGAGACCAAGTTTCGCCCCCTGCGCACTGGCGGCCCCTTCCCACTTCCGGCCGGCTGAAGCGAGAAGAGAGTGTGCGGCCGCTGGGCGGCCAGGGAAAGCCGGTGTGGCTCCCGTGTAGGGATTTCTTTTTCTTTTTTCTTTTCTTTCTTTTCTTTTCTTTTCTTCTTTCCTTCCTCCATCCCTCCCTCCCTCCTTCCTTCTTTCTTTCCTTCTTTCTTTCTCTCTTTTCTCTCTCTCTCTCTCTCTCTCTCTCTCTCTCTCTCTCTCTCTCTCTCTCCCTCTCTCCCTCTCTCTCTCTCTCTCCCCCCCCCTCTCTCCTCTCTCCTCTCTCTCTCTCTTCTTTCTTGCTAACTTTCCAAGTTGGAACTGATTTACGTAATGTCACGACGAAGACATCTTTCGAAGGAAGACCTCGCAGGACTGCAGGTCCCTGAGAGGAAACACTACGCAGCCCTGGAGTCCTGAGAGCCACGCCTCCCTGTCCCCTTTGCTTAAACTGCAGTCCTTGTGCCCGGTACGTGGAGCGAGGAAAAGCGGTTCCACCCGCTCCAGGCCGCTGCGCGGGGAAACGCCCGCCTGAGGATTAGGAAGGAGGAAAGGAAGCCGTCGTGGTGGAGGCCTCCCCTCGTAGGGGCGACTTTCCATCCCGGGTCCCGGGCTGTCAGGAAAGCACCAAATGACCCAGCCAATGAAGGCCTCCTCGCGGATCCTAAAGTGCTGTGCACTGGAAAAACCTGAGTGGTCTTGGTTTACTAACTGTAGCATAAGCGCACGCATGCTTTTAGGTAATTTTCTGGTTGGCAGCGTTAATTATGCATGGCATGTGAAGGTGGTGGTTTGGGACCCTTGAGACCTCTGGACTTGGCTGATGTAAAAGACTGGGTGCCCAGGAGAGAACAAGGGCTTTGGAGAGGTTACAGAATGCCAGGGAGGAAGTTTTCAGCTTTTTTTTTTGGTTAGGTCTAGGCATTCTGGAGACCGAGTTCTCAGGTATTATAAAATCCTATGATCAGTGTCCAGGTATCCAAGAAGAAATAGAAAATATGTGATGTTCCTTAGTTGAGAGTGAGTGGAAAAAAGTTAATCTTCTCTGCCCCTTGGTCTTTAATAACTTACCACTCTACCTCTCAAGGTTGTTCAAAGACTACTTGACAATGTAAGTGGAATATAAAGTACTGTTCATGTGATTACCTTCCTTTAAGAAAGAGGTCTTGTGAATGTTCTAGCTCCCTTAGGCTTCTCAAGTTAAATTCCAAAAACAAAAAATATATATATGGCAGCTTCTGGAAATCCAGGTACTGAGTCTGGAATTTCTTCCAGCAGACCCATTACTTTGGAGCTATAAAGTGTCTGACTGACGGAGTTTATTACTCAGAGAATGCTCACTTTGAAGTCTTTAAACAAGTGCTAGTTTCTACTAACCATCACTAGAACTGAGACATTTTTCATTCTACCAACTCAAGCATCTGATAGTGGCTCAGTAATCAGGAAATGCTGATATTCACCATTTGTCGTGAAGTAGGTGCCATTAGACTTATACCTAATTACAACCTTAGAACTTGAAATTAAGGAACTAGTGATTTTTATCTGGGACATGAAGATACAAAGAAAATGTCTAAAAGTGGTGTATGTGTATATTAAGAGCCAGGTGAGAATTCAGACCGTATCTGCCAGGGGAGGTCAGAGAAGTGGGGAGGTAATGAGACCTTCATTCATGTAAGTCTTCACCTGGGAGGTAGGGCTTAAATGGGCCTTGGATATAGGTAGGTAGGAGAGAGTCCAGGAGAGGTAATTCCAGGTGTAAATCTGGATTAGAGGGAGATCACCCTTGAGGACTCATGTTAATGAGTAAGAAGTCCTATCTCAGGGGACTGGTTTGATATTTTGATGTCAAGTCGAGTGCTAGAATAAAGAGCTCATATTTGATCACATTAGTAACAGGTCTTTCTGGAACAACATGTGTTGTGGTTGTTAAGGGCCTTATGATTAGTTATAGTTAGCTCTACCTGTTTTCTGCAAGCCGTGGAGATTGTCTGTCCTCCTTTTCTTCTGCTACCAGGAGTTCCTCTTACACTAAGCTTGTGCATGGGTAAGGTATTCTGCATATGCTTCCACACTACCCTTTATGAAGGCACATTGACTCTCTTTTTGTGTTTTATTTATTCTAATTTGTTATGTACAACAGCAGAATGCAATTCAATTCATAGTACACATATATAGCACAATTTTTCATGTCTCTGGTTGTACACAAAGTAGAGTCACACCATTCGTGTCTTCATACATGTACTTAGGGTAATGATGTCCATCTCATTCCACCGTCTTTTCTAACCCCAACTCCCTGTCTTCCTCTCCCTCCCTTTTGCCCTATCTAAAGTTCCTCCATTCTTCCCATGCTCCACCCCCCCCACCTTCCCATTGTGAATCAGCATCCTTATATCAGAGAAAACATTCGGCATTTGGTTTTGGGATTGGCTTCCTTCACTTAGCATTATATTCTTCAACTCCATCCATTTACCTGCAAATGCCATGATTTTTTTCTCTTAATGCTGAGTAATATTCTATTGTGTATATATACCACATTTTCTTTATCTGTTCATCCATAATGCCAATTTTCATGAGTGTATCTACAAGTAATAGTAATAAAATATGAGGGTTGTCAGTGATGATTAGAAACTGACATTTTTTTTTCTATGAGTGACATCTTGGCTTACTTGGTCTCTTCCTTTTGTCCATACCTAGGGAAGTTGCCCTCTGCCATTATTCTGAGGAAGAATGAAAATTATTCTCCTCACAGTGTGTTCATCTCGATATCCCCCTAGGTTAATTAACCCTGTGGTGTCTGGGATTTTGGGGGGATAATGGGAAGAATGGGAAGTATAGGCAGAAGAGAGTGGTTTGCAGATTTTTTTTTTTTTTTTGTACCAAGGATTAACTCAGGGGCACTTAACATCCTCATCCCTTTTTATTTTTTATTTTAAGACAGGGTCTTACCAAGTTGTGTAGGGCTTTTCTAAATTGCTGAGACTAGCTTTGAATTTGTGATCCTCCTGCCTCAGCCTCCCAAGCCACAGGAATTATAGGCATGTACTATTGTGACTAGCTAATTTTCAGATTTTAAATTGGTATTGAGACTAATGGAATGTAAAGAGGGGAATCAGATTTTATGAAAGTAGAGTTCTGAGAACACAATGATGGTTTTGATAACTAAAAAGAGAAAAGAATAAAAAGTCATTTGGGAGGCCTAGAAGAATTGACGGAAACAGTCTATTGGATCCAGAGAAAGCTGTAACTTTGATTGGAGATGTGTTGAATAGGATGGATGTGAGGTTAATCCTGGTTGTCGACCTGACTGGATTGAGCAATACCTAAAGAACTGGTAAAGCACACCTCTAGTGTGTCTGCGAGGGTGTTTGCAGAGACAGTTGGTACAAGGATCTGCAAGAGGGGAAAGACCTGCCTGAATGTGGGCCATATTGTCCAATATGCTGGGGATCCGCATGGAACAAAAAGCAGAAGTGGAAAGTTTGCACATGCACCTATTTGAGTCTTCTTGAATGGGTACTGCCATCACCTGCAAATATTAGACCAGATTCTTTAGCTTCTGAATGTGGACTTGGAATCTCCAGAGGACTTCATGTCTTCAGCCTTGGACTGGGGTTGCATTATTGGTCCTTCTGGTTCTAAGGCTTCTAGTAGCAGCAGCAGCAGCTTCTTCTTCTTCTTCTTCTTCTTCTTCTTCTTCTTCTTCTTCTTCTTCTTCTTCTTCTTCTTCTTCTAAGTTGTAGATGGACACAATACCTTTGTTTTATTTATTTACTTGTATGTGGTGCTGAGGATCGAACTCTGTGCCTCACATAGACTAGGCAAGTGCTCTGCCACTGAGCTACAACCCTGCCCAGCTTCTAGCTTCCTGGACTGAGCAACTGCTGATCTTCCCAGCTCTCAAGCCTGTAGACAGCCTTTGTGGGGCTCTCTGACCTATCCAGCCTCTGACTGTGTAAGCCAGCCTGATAGATGTCCTTGTAATTACATATACCTTCCATTCTCCATTCTTCTGGAGAATGCTGGTTGATACAGGATCACCAAGCATTTTTCCTTCTATAAAATATACAGTAGAAGAAAGAGACAGACATGGTTCACTGCCTTCTGGAGCTTATTGAAAGGAGTTTCACATGCTGCTTTCTGAAGCTAGAAAATATATATATATATATATTTTGCCGAAGAGTCTTATCTCTACAAACCAGGAATAAATGAAGAACCTAAGAATAGCTTTAATACTTCAATGAAAAAAATCTATAAACTCTTAAATACTAACATTTTACAAAAATGAATGCAAGAAAAAAATACCAAAGAACTAGTAAATGTGCTGCTCACTTTAAAAAAAAAAAAATCTCTACTTGGAACCTTGTGTCATGGACAGGACTCCAACATCCATCTCATCTAACAATTGTCTTTAATCTCCCTCTGCTCTTTTTTCTCAAGCCTGAGGTGAGAGTGCAACAATTCTTGTGGTATATTGAGTCTGTTAAATAATAATCCTCATTTCATTAATCCACCCTTTGTGTTATTTTTGGCATTGCCATTGCTTCGGTGTTTGTCACCTTATGTCCCCAAACCCACCCTTGAGGGGAGAGGAGAGGTTTTGTTTGAACTGTGTGAGAGCACAGATCTGCTGTGTCTAATCCATGCCTTTCCTGAGTCAGATGTGGAAATGCTAGCTCTTCCTTTCAAACTCTATTCACCTTATAAGCTGATTTTAATATTAAAATTCCGTCCATCTAAAATATCTCTTAGATTTGTCTAATTTTCTTAGGGAGGCCAATAAGGAAATCATTTTTATTTGTATGTGGACTTTTGGTGACTTTGCATTCTACATAATTTCCAAACTTTTTGGAAAAGAAAACTCAGGTCACAGGGTAATAAGCCTCACCCTTGATTTTCCCAAGACACAGCAAGTAAGCAAATGACCTAAACTCACAATCTGTGTGACAGTTTGCTCATCTGCAAATGAAAAACGAAACCTATATCCTTTTCATCATGTTTCTTCGACTTTCTGTGTCCTTTAATCTCATAAGATTTTCCACTTAATCCCTGATTTGTCTTGGGAAGTCACATGATGTCAAAGTGCAGTGTTTAGAGAAGATTGGAGTAGTTGTAGGGCTGGGGTTGTGGCTCAGAGATAGAGCACTTGCCTAGCATGTGTGAGGTACTGGTTTCAATCCTCAGCACCAAATAAAAATAAAGATACTGTATCCACCTATAATTTTTAAAAATAAATAAATAAATAAGAAGATTGGAGTAGTTGTAGAAAGCTAAAGAGTAACTTAAGCGACTACCAAATACTAAGATTAAAAAAAAAAAAAAAGATAGCTCCATCTTGGAATTTTTTTCCCACCTGAGATGTGTTATGGCTTTGAAAGATGTCTATGAGATTAAGGCCCAGTATCTTCTCTGTCACAGCAGCCTGGGAACAAGAACGGAGTCGCCAGGAGCAGGGGACTGAAACCGAGCTTCCTGTCCCCAACCAACCTTGAAAGGAATCTTTGGTAGAATGTGCAGTCCAGCATTCATGCTCATATTTGTGTGAAGTACTCAAGTGAATACCAAGTTGTTTCCCTTTTAGTCCCTCTTCTTTCTCGTTGCAGGTGGCTTGTTCCTCCTAAGCGCTCTCTTGCACCCCTGACACGTGGCTGCTCATCTTCCCTCCACACTGGCTACTTGACTCTGCTTCTTCAGAAGGCCTCTCCCTTGTCAGCATGGAGCTCCTCCTTTAGTGGCTGCTTCTGAACACTGGGTTGGATCCTCCCCTTGTTGTACATGTTATACTAATATAGTTTCTGGGGCAAACTGTCCTGTTCATTCTTAGAAACAAAACACATACTTGAAACTTTCCCTCCGTAAGGGCATTTTCCTGAATTCGTATCACTCAGTCCCCCCCCTCAACTAGGCCCCTTAAAACTGAGTTGCTATAGTTTGGATCTGGAATGTCTGCAAAGGTTCAAGTATCCCCAGCTCAGGGTTATTGGGAGGTGGTAGGAAACTTTGAGATGAGACTTGCTGAGAGGCTTTCTGATCATTGGAAGCATAATCAGAGTAAGTATTGAAAATAATAATTTGGCCTTTTTATTTGGGCGAACCCAAATGTGAGACACTTGGAGGCTGCTATGTTTGGGGTAGGTATCCCCCAAAGGTCCACATATTAAACTCTTGGTCCTCAGAGTGATGGCATTAGAACTGTTAAGAGTCAGGGTCGAGTGGAAGATCCTTAGGGGGGCTGTAAAACCCCAGTCCCTTCCTCCCCTTCAGTTTTACACCACAAGATGCTCCTACTATGATGTACTGCTTCACCACAGGCCTAAAGCAATGGGGCCAATAGATCATGGACTGGAACCTTCAAATCTGTGAGCCAAAATAAACCTCTTCTCTTTATGAGTTTATAATCTCAGGCAGTTCATTATAGCAATGGAAAGCTGACTAGGGCCAAAAGAAATAAGAGATGGAAAAATCAATTCTCCAAGAAGTAGTAGACCCCCTTTATGATCATTTCTTGTATTTGCATTAAGTTTTCCTGTGGTATCCTCTTAAAAACTTCAAGCTTTCATTCTGTTCTGCTCTTATCATTATTTTCTCAGTCTAGCTGCATGTATATCACTGAATAAACATTTTCCTATTCAGACCCAGTTGGCTTGGTGAAGGTTTGGATGATATTAAAATTTGAAATCACTGAGAACCCACAGAGATCAGTTTTCCCCATTTTGTTAGCCTCTTTGGTTTTTCTAAAATCTACAGTGCATTTTTATCAGTATCCCTCAACTTTTTCATTAGTTTATGTCATGATACAGTAATTGGTACATATTTGGAAGAACACCAGTGGCATTTCAAAGACTGATAAATCTTTCCAGATATTTTAGTTGCAAGGAACAAGAAACCTAGCTTGAGATAATTTATTCACCATAAAGTAAACTTACTTAATAACACAATAAACTTACTTAATAACACAATAATTCTGACTGGTGGGTGGGCTTCAGGTAGTTTGATCAGGACTCTTAACTCCCTTTCTCTTTAGTTTTCTCAGTTCTATTTCCTCTGTATTGGTTTTGTCCTCAGGCTGACTTTCTTCGTGGCAGCAAAACAAAAACTACTTATTGCACAGTCCCAAATGCCCCAAATGTCACTCCTAACTAGTTAGATTACTTTCCTTCCCATGAAGCCTCCTCAGAAATAGTTATATGCCCTCGGAAAATCTGGGGCTTTGGGAACTGAAATGGGAAACTTGTGCTGGGGAGGCCCTTTCAGGTATACAGCAGTCTCCTTATAATCACAGTTCTCCTTATGGGGAGGTGGCCCGTGCCTTGTTAGGGGGCCCTTCTTCCTGCCAAGGAGGGTATCCACTATCTAAGAAATAGAAATCTAGAGTAATTATTGAAGAACAAAAGACAAAGTTGGAAAGTCAGTTTCAAAAAGATGGAGCCTTGATAGGTCCAGTCCACACAGGAGCTGGAGCTAGACAGCTAGAAGGTGGCTCCTGTGGTTTATTTAAGGGGCACATCAAAGGCAGGGATAAGGTTTCAGGGATGGAGTCTTGCCTTGTGATGTGATGTCTTGTAGTCAGCAGCTTGATTGGCATCTTGGCAGGTCCCACCCATTTCAGAGGGCTGTGCAGCTATAGCAGGGCACCCCATCTCTGGTGCTGAGTGGGACCTTGGGCAGAGCTGAAGTTCACCTGCATCAGGAGGTCTCTACCTGTAGAGGTGCCATGGGAAGTTCCCAGTTCCAGACCTGTCCCCTCACTGGGCTGTGATGCTCCTCACTGGCTGTGGTGCCCATTGTCCACATACAGACCAAAGATGGATCTTGACACTGTGTCACGTTGAAGAAGAAATTTTAAAACCACTGGAAATAAATGGGTAACTCTGGCTAACTGCAAACTACTGACCCACAGTTGCTTTGGTCATTAGTGGGTGACTGCTCTTCATTTTCTTCCGAAGACAGCCTTGACCATCACATTGCTAATGAGGTGCCAAAAACCACAGGGCCTGCTTACAAGCCCAGTAGAGGGCAAGCTGGGGGGCTGGAAGATGGTGTCCACCTGTCCCGTGTTCTCTGGACTTCCATGGCATTTGGAAAAGAAAAAGAGATTTCAGAAAACACAATGCCCTGTTCTATTTGGATTAGCTTTTCTTGTAGACCCTCTTTTAGAGAAAATTGTGTCCCTCCTCTGAAACTGAAATATAGAAGTTCTAGCCCCAGCACCTCAAAATGTACCTCTTTTAATATGCTATCTTATAAGAAGGGAAAATTTGAACACGGACACCTGAAAGGGAGGACAGTATGGAGAAGCAGGGAGAAGGTGGTCATATGCCAGCCTGGGACAGAGACCTGGAACAGATCCTTAGTGGTCCCTGGAAGGAACCAACCCTGCTAATACCTTGGTCTTGGACTTCGAGCCTCCAGAGCTATAAGAAAATAAATTACTATTGTTTAAGCCACCCAGGCTAGGGTGCTTTGTTAGGGTAGTTTGCTCCAGCAAACTAATACTGACCTCCAGCGTATGTCCCAATCTGGCCTGTTTCCCTTCCCTCTAAATGCCAGTTGAACCAGCAGAGGTAGGGGGTGAGGTCTGACAGGTAGGACATCTGATGGAAGTTAACAGCTGTCAAATCACCTTCAGCAGGAGGAAGAGAAAGCAGCTCCTGGCAAGCCAGAGTTGGCCTGGCACCAGCCGCTGACCTGGGCTGTTGTGCTGAACATGAGCAACTGCACTGAATGTTCTCAGCAGAACACTCACTGGATTGTACCTGCTCTTGGCAGCACCCAATCCTTGAACCCCACATCCCTGCCCACATAATCACCAAACACAAGACCAGATCTTGTAAGTTCTTCTGACACTTTCTTTAGGAGATATGTTCCCCTTAGCAAACTGTCTCCCTTGTGGCAATGAACTAATAAACCTAACATGCTTTCTAGTTGTCTTTGATAGACAAGAGTTTCAGAACCATTCTGACTTTGTTTTATATACACCTGAGTCATTGGGGTACTTCCGCCCTACTCTACCCCACCCAACCACGTCATTTTATACAGTTTAATGCCATTATACAACACTAACATGTTTTTACTATCATTACATTAATAGCTTTTGTACTGATTTTATTATTGAATTTTTCCCTTTGTTTCAGGTGGAATTTTTTTAAAAATATTTAGTTGTAGACAGACACAATACCTTTATTTTATTTATTTTTATATGGTGCAGAGGATTGAACCCAGTGCCTGATGTGTGCCAGGCAAGCGCTCTGCCACTGAGCCCCAACCCCAGTCCTAGGTTGGATTTTCTTAATATAGAATGTAGTATAGGAGGAGGGATCCATTTTAGATTTATAATTGTGATAAATTTTTTTAAAACTCTTTATAATTAGAGTTTCATTTTAACTTTTAAGTTTTTGAGTTTAGTCAGCTGCCTACAAGAATAGAATAAACATAATCCTCTTGTCTACAAACATAAGAGGTCAGGGATGAGCTCTTGTAAATAACCCTTATTCCCAAGGTAACTTTTGTATGTGTTGGTTTAAATATCATTCTTGATGCTTTTTAGGGTTTTATGTGAGCTCCTAATGGGCTAGCATTTTTATCCATTTTTATCAGGCCCCATCAGCCTGAGTGCTACAAAACTAGGGTCCCCCATGGGGAAAATGGCCCTCTCAAGTCATCCCTTGCCAGTGGAATTGACAATGATTACAGTTCTTTTGGGAAGTGCTATCAATATCTATCAATGACAAGCCTACCCAGCTCACTCCCAGGAAGAGAAGCCATGGAGTAAAGCACAGTTGGGGATAAGGGGTGTGTATAGGACACCCAGTGCCTAGTGCTCAGCAGCCCAAAGCTGGAGTGAGGCGTGTGCTCAGACACGGGACGGCAGTGTGAGCTGTAAAGCAGTCAACCTGGAATCTTACACACACTAGAAGGATCGAGTCTGGTTTGCAGCGATGATCTTATGCTCAGTTCTGCCCAAAATGCAAGAGGCAGAGGCAGGAAAATAATTCCAATATTGTAAAACAAAGGTGAAAAATGCATATTTCCACATGATTATATAACAGAGGTACAGATAAGAAAGGATATTGTTATTAGTTTTATAAATAGTTGGTTTACTAGGAAAAGGACAGAGGTGTGTAAAGAAGGAAATAGAAATAGGGAGGAGAAAATGGAAATTTTCAACACTTACTAAACTTTCTGAGTAAGTGCAGCATTAGAAAGAAGCCAGAGGAAGAGCAAAACAAGTACGGGTGGGGGTGGAGAGTAATAAAGGCAGCAGTAATAAAGTTCCCAAAAGCAAGCAAGAGAAGGTCCCGCAGAATAACTCCTTGAACTACCTTAGCATCAGCATCCCCGGGAAGAAGTGGAAATGATGCACCAGAGCCCACTCATTGTGTTCATTATGCTTGGCTGCACTGAAATTTGTGGAGCAGCCCATATCATCAAGAAAACTCAGACATGGTGGGATGTTTCTCTGGTTTTACCCTGTTATAGTTTTTGAAACCTTGCCTCCCTTCAGTGTTTCCCTCTTCCTAAATACAGCTGGGAACCCCTAAGCTAGAAGAGGGGCTGGGTTATGGAAGAGACTCTTACCCTCTGCCTCTCCACCCACCCCTATGTCTGGGCCTGTTGATGTCCCCCATGCCTCTGCCTTTACTTACTTCAGAAAATGCATGGTACAAACTGAGCTGGAGGAGAGGGTCCAAGTCAAAGAACTTGCCAAGGAGCTGAGACTATGAAGTAAGGGACAAAGCTTCAATTGTGCAAGACAGGATGGAACCAGGAGCCAGCAAAGAGGCAAAACGTGACCTGAAGCAAATGATTTGGGAATCAAGATGAGAAGGTCCTGCTGAGCCCCATTAACAGAATAGGGCTCACAGCTCAATGGTGCCCTGGCCAGAGGGTGTGTTAGGTCACCTTAGAGATGCACAGCTCACATGGAGAAACATGTATTTCCATGCAACCTAAGTGGTTACTGCACATAATTTCCCAAGTGCTTCTGCTCTCAGAGTGAGTGTTTCCTGTTGCTCATCTGAACTGGAGCCACTTGTACTATATGCAATTTGAAATTCCCCACTGGACTCCTGCTTTGGTCTTCATGGCATATTTCAGCATAAGCATGGAACCCTTTCTTGCTCTTAGAAGCCTACCTTTCTGAGCCCAGGATTCTATTCTAGTCCCTGCAGGTGAACTTGCAGCTGCCACACTTTACAGGTACTCTTCCCTGGATTCCTCATGCTGGACCTTGGTGCACCTGCTAGTCTGAGCTTCTGACACCAGTCCCACAAATGGGGTTATTTTCTAGGGAATAGGGTCAAACCCCAGCACCATTTGTTGAAAGACTCATCTTTCTCAATTTAATTTCCCTTTTGAAAATCAGTTAACCACAAATATGTAGGCTTATTTCTGGACTCTCATTCCATGATCTACATGTCTATCTTTATGCCAATACCACACTGTTTTAGTTACTGTAGCTTTGGAGTAGATTTTGAGATCAGGGTGTGAGTCCTCCAACTTTGTTCTTTTTCAAGGTTGCTTTGGCTATTTTGCTTCTCCTCTAATACCACATGAATTATGGATCAGCTTGTCCACTTCTCCAAACAAACAAACAAAGTCATTGTTTTGATGGTGACTGCATTGAATATATACAACAAGTTGAGGAATATTCCCATCTTATCAATACTGGTCTCCAAACAAGAACACAGAGTATCTATATTCAGGTCTTTAATTTCTTTCAATAATATTTTATAGTTTTCAGTAAACAAGTCTTGTTACTTAGCTATATTTATTTCTAAGGATCATATTCTTTTTGATGCTATTGTAAATGGAATTGCATTCTTAATTTCATTTCTTGATCAGTCATTGCTAGTGTGTAGAAATACAATTGATTTTTATATATTGATCATGTAACCTGAAACTTGACTGAATTTATCAGCTCTTAATAGTTTTGTGGTTGACTCGTCAATGTTTCCTATATGTGAGGTCATGTCATCTAAAAATAGTAAGTTTTACTACTTCTGTTCCAAGTTGGGTGCCTTTCATTTCTTTTTCTTGTCTAATTGCTCTGAATAGAAATTCCAGTGCAGTTTTAAATAGCAGTAGTGAGAGCAGACTCTTTGTCTTGTTCCTAATTTTAGGAGAAAAGCTTTCAGTCTTTCATTATTAAGTGTGATGATAGATATCCCTTTATTGGATTGAGAAAATTTCCTAGTTTACTTAGTATTTTGTTTTGATTTTTATCATGAAAGGTAAGTTCTCTTTCTGTATGGATTGGGATAATCATGTGTTTCTTCCGCATTCTATTAAAACAATGTATTGCATGAGCTGCTGTTGTGTATTCATTCACTCTCTCTTGCATTCATGGGATAATTTCAGTTAGTGATGGTGTATAGTCCTTTTACTATGAGGCTCAGTTCAGTTTTCTGGTATTTTGTTGAAGATTTTTGTCTGTATATTCTCTAGAGCTATTGGTTGGTAGTTTTTATTTTTGTGATGTGTTTATCTGGCTTTGGTATCAGGGAATACTGGCATCATAGAATGAGTTGGGAAGTACTCTTTTCTGAATGTTGGAGAGTTTAAGGATTGGCATAATTCTTCTTTAAATGTTTGGTAGAATTCTGCTGTGAAGCAATCTAGTCTTGGGTATTTCTTTGTTGAAAAGTTTTTAAAAATTATTGATTGAATCCTTTTACTTGTAAGTTTATTCAGATTGTTTATTTTTTTTTTCTTGAGTCAGCCTTGCTAGTTTGTTTCTAGGCATTTGTCCATTTTATCCATGTGACCGATCGTGTTGGTGTATAGTTGTTCAGAGAGCTCTCTTATGATCCTTCTAATTTCACTAGAGATGGTAGTAACACCTCCACTTTCATTCCTGATTCCCTGCACCCACTTTTTCAGACTTGTTAAAAGTTCGTCTCTTTTTTTGAGCTTTTCAAAGATTTACCTTTTGATTTTACTGATTCTCTCTACTGTTTTTCTGTCCTCTGCTCTAGTCTGTTTGCCCTTCTGCCTGCTTTGGGTTTAGTTGCTTTCTTTTTCTAGTCCCTTGAAATTGGAGGCTGGTCACTGATGTGAGATCTTTCTTTTACGTAGGCAGTTACAGTGCATTTTCCTCCGCCCGATGTTTTCGCTGCAGTTCACGGTTTTTGGTGTGTTGTTTTATTTCTCAAAGTATCATCTAATTTTTCTTATTATTTCTTTTTTACCCATTAGTTGTTTAAGAGTGTGCTTTTTAATTTCTACATACTTGTGAATTTTCTAAAATTCCTGTGTTACTGATTTCTAACTTTATTACATTGTTTTGGAGAATACACCTGGCATAATTTCATTTGTTTTACTTTACTGAGGCTTATTTTTTAAATATTTATTTTTTATCTTTAGGTGGACACAGTATCTTTATTTTATTTTTATGTGGTGCTGAGGATCTAACCCAGTGCCTCATGCATGCTAGGTGAGTGCTCTACCACTGAGCCACATCCCCAGCCCCACTGAGGCTCATTTTGTGGACCACCTGTGGTCTATCCTGGAGAATTTTCCATGAGCCACTTAAAAACAACATTGATTTGGCTGCTGTTTGGTATAATGTTCTACATATGTCTATTAAGTCTAGTTTCAAGGGTTCTTCAAGTTTCTACATCCTTGTTTGTCTTTTTAAAAAAAATATTTATTTTTTAGTTGTAGTTGGATACAATACCTTTATTTTGTTTACTTATTTTTATGTGGTACTGAGAATCGAACCCAGGGCCTTGCACATGTTAGGCGAGCGCTCTACCGCTGAGCCATAACCCCAGCCTCCTTGTTTGTCTTTTATTGAGTTGTGCCATCCATTATTGACAGCAGAGCATTGAATTTCCCAACTATTCTTGTTGAGCTGTCCCGGCTGTGGGCTGGAGGCCTCAGTTCCTCCCCACATGGACCACTGCCCCAGGACTCTTGCATATCCTCATGGCAGGTAGCTTTCCCCAGAGTGAGGGATCCAAAAGAGCATGGCAGAAGCCTCAATCTGTTAGTATTCCTTCATATCTTTTGGATCTCTGTTACCAGGCACATACATTATATATTCTTCATGAATTGATCCTGTTGTGAATGTATAATGTCCTCCCTATGCGTTGTAACGATTTTTGTCTTATAGTCTGTTTTGTCTGACGTTAGTAGCCACTCATTCTCTTTGGGTAAATGTTTCACGGAATATCTTTTTCCATCTCTCTAATTTCAACTTATTTGTGACTTTAAAACTAAAGTGAGTCTTTTATAGATAGTACCTGACTGGGGGATGTTTATCTATTCTGCCAATATCTGTCTTTAATTGGAGAGTTTAATCTATTTACATTTAATGCAGTTACTAATAATTCTGCATTTTTTATAAGTGTCTTGTATCATTTTATTCCTCAATTCCTCCATTACTCCCTTCTTTTGTGTTAGTTGTTTTCTTGGACACCATTTTGATTGCCTTCTCTTTTCCTCTGATGATTATAATTAACATAATCAAAAATTTTGAATTTAATTTTACTCATTAATTTCTTTTTGAGACAAGGACTTTCTATGTTGCCCAAGCTGGTCTTGAACTCAGAGGCTCAAATGATCCTCCAACTTCAGCCTCCTGAGTAGCAGATGTGCTCCACCACTCCCAGCTAGTTAGCATCATTTAGAACAATTTAGCTCAAACCAATGCCAACTTATTCTCAATAATATACCAAAAATATTGCTCCTATGTATTTCTGTCTCCTCTTATTTTATTTCTCTGGGAGGAAGTGGAATTAGGTTGTTTTCCTTTTTGGATGTCTCCAAAACATCAGTGATCAGCATCAGCATATATGTCATTGTTATTAAGAGGCAAAGAATTGGAAAGAGAATTAATAGACTCAGAGAGTTAAAGGTTTCTATGATGGTTTTCTCAGATCAGCAAAGCTAGAGTGAGGTATTGAAGCTATTCAATAGCTCATATCTAGGATTTTGCTCAACTCCAAGTAATTAGAAATTTTATTGTTAAAATTAGGTGTGTTCCGGGGTTCCATATCTATTCACTGGTTTAGTAATTCATTAGAAAAAGTCACATGACTCACTTATAAAATTATATAATTATAAAATTATACTTACAGCAAAGTGTATTGCAAAGGATTCAGTGCCAGAATGGTAGATAAAACATAGTCATGGGTGAAGACTGAAGAACTCAGGCAAAGGCTTTCTTCCCTCTGCACAGGTTATACAGACATACTTTTTTTTTTTTCCAGATTTGAAATGACAAAGACACATGAAAAATGTCTCTTCCCAGGGAAGCTTACTTGAGTTCTTAAACAAAGCTGATCACCTGGACATATCCCTGGTACATATCTGCTCTGTGACCCATGCCATAGACCTCAAACCAGGCAGTGGGTGCATAAAATAAAGGCCATGTTAACTAAAAATGATCCTGATTATCTACTACACCTTGCCTTAGTGCTCTGGGCACACAGGATAATGTAGCTTGTGAACATTCCAAGGGTTACCTCTTAGATCTTGACTCCAGACATCCTCAGAGAAAAACTAGGAGTGCGTGAAAGGGGCCTTACTGCATTAGCATTTTCCTTATGAGATGTTACCATACAAATAGAAGGTTGGGTGCTTGCTTTAAGTAAGTTCACAATTGTGCAGAATTTATGAGTGCCGTAGAGGAAGAGTGTACAAATATGACTAAACAAATATTCCTCAAGACCAAGAACACTGAAATGGAGTCATCTATGCACATGCGTAGGTTTAGCCATTGAATTTCCCAGGCATCAAACAACTCACGCCAGCTGTTCATTACCAATATTACAGATTCCTTCGTGGTAGCAAAGCTGAGCTTTCTACCCACTGCTTGCCTTTTGGGGAGAGTTAAATGAGTGGAAAGGCAAAGAAGAACCCAGACTCCAAAGGAATCTCCTGAGGTTGAGTGGTACAGGACAGTGATGGCAGTGGTACAGGACAGGTCCACTCTGAAGCTCCTTTGGCACTTTCCTGCATCTCTAGCTAGAACCAGGTGCAGCTGGTTCAAGACAAGCACAGCTGCACATGCCAGGCACATGCCATCTCTGCCTCCCTGTCAACAACACTGCCCTCATGCCTGGGCCACATGCCTCACTCAGGGGAAAGCCCCTCTCTATTCTTCAGGGGCAGTGCTGCTGTGACTGTTCTCCCATCCACTCTGAGAGCTGGGCTGGGTCCATCACAGGGTCCCTGCATCCGGCCTCTGCTGGATGGCAAGAACAAAGTCAAAGCTCTTCATCTGTCACGAGGAGTCTGTCTCTACCACCTTGCCTCTCTCTCCAAGAATCCATGCGGTACCTGGGATGGATTATGTCCCCTCTTCCACCCTGGAAGCATCATGCTTGAGGGACCCTCACTTCAATTTTTAAGATAGGAAAGCAGAACTTTAGGGAGCTTAAGTGTCTTGACTCCGGCCATAGCCATGAACTGTGAATGTAGGCAGCCTCCTCAGGAGCTCCCTTAACTCAGATCTAGTGGGGCCTGGACACACATCCTTTTGAAAGCCTCTGCTTGATTTTCTTTGGGCTGGGTCTGCTATCTCTCCAGCAAAATCAACCAGTTCCTCAGCCTCATGTCTTGGAGTAGAGTCCATGGTTCTCCCAGGGGCATTCTCTATCTCTTCAGTGGAGCAAGTTCCCTCTTGGGGAAAAAGGGCCCTTTAACTTGCCTGGTGTGGCAAATGGCTCACTCTGACCATAATATGGTCATAGGACATACTGTGTGCTCTGATACCATTCTACCCAGATGGGGGGAGGTGTTGGTGATATGGTTTCAGGGGTTGGCTGCGATGCTTCCTGTATTTCCCAGCTGTTCTTGTAGCATCACACCCCTGTGTGTGGTGGGGGGGGGCTGCTGCCATTGACAGTTCAGATACCCAAAATAGTTGTCTCCCCAACCCATGCTACACTGCTCAGATGTGCCTACAGGATCTTCAGTGGCTTCATTGCCTCCTGGCCTTGGAACACTCTTGTCTGAAGGACTCCAGACCTTCCTAGGTGGAGGGACTAAAATCTACCTAAAAAATCAGCTGCACAGAAATGCCGAGAGGAGACATGACAAGATGGAGTCAGCACTGTGCAGGGCACCTACGTCAGGTCTGGGGCCAATGAGTAGTTCAGTTTGATTGTCTGCTTTCGTATCCCCTCCTGCTGCCTCCTGTAGGTGCTGGTGAGACTCTTCCTCCTGGGCTCCCTTGCTCTTGTTCTTTTGTTATTTGGGGTGTAGTTCTTTCTGGAATTCTCTCTCATTTTTTAAAAAAGTTTTTATGTAATCTTATTTGCCTTATTGCTTATGTAAGGGTGCTGAAGTAGGACAGGAGTTGCGACATGGAGAGAGACAGATTTTGTAAGCTTTGAAAAGTGTTTGAGGCCAGGGGCTGGGGCTGGGGCTCAGTGGTAGAGCGCTTGCCTAGCACAAGTGAGGCCCTGGGTTCATCCTCAGCACCACATAAAGATAAATAAATAAAATAAAGGTATTGTGTCCATCTACAACTACAAAAAAGTACTTTAAAAAAAGTGTTTGTATCTTTTATTTGGATTAAAACTTGATATAACATTTGCCCCTGTTCCATCACTTGGCCATCATTAAGTCAACAAATCTCCCGAGAACCTAACACCCAGATTTCTTTATGACTTTTCTGTTTTGTTTTTAAATTAAAAAGCTCTTTTGGGAGGGACTTATTTTGTGTTTTCTCAGTTTTCTGGTCCTTTCTGTTCCAAAGGAGATCTGTGGCAGCCTTTCCCAAGGAGACCCTCCTATAAATCCATTTGACTGACTTCAAGAAGCTGACTAAATTATTTAGCACCGAATCAGTTTTCCTGGAGTGTCCAGCATTATCTAAAGGACCAAGTTTCTATCCTGATTCATACATATTTTCAATGACACTTATAGGTTTTTTTTCTTTGAGAAAATTATACTGGAACCATGGGCAGTTTCCCCAAATGTTTTCTTTCTAGATGCATTAAGAGTTGTGAATGCAGTCTACCAAGATTTGCAACCATATACTTCGACCATGGTACCATTGAACTGTCAGATTAAAATGGCAGGAGGGAAGCTTCCTATCCTCTTGGTGACCATGGGGTGGGGTGCAGGTGAGAAACAGGGAGGCTACGGGTACCTGCCCTTTCATTTTCTAGGTGTCCTAGAATAAAAATAAATAAATAAATAAAGATTTGTGTCCATTTACAACTAAAAATATTTTTTAAAAATTCTCTTTCCTTTTCCTTATGCCCATTTTGTTGTTGTTGAAATACTTGACCATTTGCTATGCATTTTTAGCTTTTAGCTAAGTTCATCTTTATGGGATCTCTTAACATGACTTTTTTTCCCTTGTATTTCTTAATATGTATATATATATTTGTAGTTGGACATAATCTTTTTATTTTATCTATTTGTTCTTATGTGGTGCTGAGGATTGAACCCAGGGCCTCTCACATGCTAGGTGAGTGCTCTACTGCTGAGCTACAACACTGGTCCCTCCCTTGTATTTCTGATATATCATTTGCCTGACCTAGAGGCTTTATTAGATTTGTGTTCAACCTTTTTCCCCTCAGAAAAGTTAAATAGGTGGATTTCTGTGCTTTCCATTGTGTCAACACAGGAGCCAGAGTGTCTGGTTGTGTCATGGCTAGGGAGCTTGGTGTTAGCAGTTTAATCTGACTGTTACCACATACTTGCCAACCTGTCATTAGCCAGTGTTAGTAGCCCTGATGACCACTACCTATCCACCTCCATCATCTCCTGGGAATTGCCAGATAATGATTTCAAAAGTTTTATTCTTTCACACTTATTTACTGAAATATATTCATAAAATATACATCACATATTCCAGGTGAGAATTGTGACAGATGGGAAAGGGCTGCTCTGCTGTGTCAGAATGATCTGGTTGACCCAGGTCTCTGGCCTCATGTTTCCCTGGGCTGAGGAATTTTGCAAGCTATTTTCAATTTCGTGTGTGTGTGAGTGAGTGTGTGTGTGTGTGTGTGTGTGTGTGTGTGTGTGTGATTTAAATCCTTTCTTAAGCTGCTTATGTTTTTCTTGTTGCTCAAATTGGGCATTTTGGCTGGTGAAGGACTCCTGTGTCCCTTTGACAAAACTTCCAGGATGACATCCTTGCTTTATGGCACTGCAGAGACACTCAAGTTTCATCTCAGACATTCCTGCCTTGCCCTGGAATCAGCCTTTCTCCAGGAGCTCTGGTTCCCCTAGTAGGGAATGGCATTTAGAGATCTGAATCTGGGTGCTGGGTGCTCACTGCTGTGGGGTAGGTATTGCTTCTGAATTTTTTTCATGAGCAGGAGTAGCTCATGCAAGTCAGTGAAAAATAAACAGTGAAGTCATACTATTTCCAACTCAAATTTAAGATAAATCCAGAACTGGCTGGACTTTCTCTGTGGAGTCAGGACCAGAACCATCACAGTTCACACCTAATTGTTTCCAAGAACGGAGTGCTTGGGAACCCTTGATGCTAGCCTGCCTGCTGGGAACTTTAAGGAGCATAAGCATGTATTCCCAGCAGGAGGCCACTTGTGCCTGTGGGCCTCATGGAGGCCAGAGTGAGTCCATCAGAGTCCACTTGTGGGAAGGCTCTCATCCTGGGGAGAAGAAGAGGCTGTTGTATCAGGGGTGATCTCATAATGAAGCCATGGCTGTTTGGAGGCGAGCTCATTCCTGAGGACAACATGGTGGCTGTTTCAGGAATCTGTCCCTTCCCTCTCCCGGAATTCCTGTCTAGCACTTGGCATAAGTGAGAACAGTAAGTAAAAGGCTTACTTACATAAAAACACTGGGGAAAACCAGTTTTCCCATTGCAAATGTTGTCCCTTGTGATGACATGAAGGAAAGCTGTGTTTCCTGGTTCTTTTCCCCACCCAGTACCTTCTATCCCAGCCCAGGGCTGCATGTGGGGTGGGGAGGTGCAGAGGTGCTCATGATCTATAGGAAAAGCCTCTCAAGGTTCCTGGAGAAGAAGGATGGAAGGGCTTGGTCAGGGGCTAAGCTCTGCATAGTCAGGAGCCAGGTAAATCTGAGTAGTAAAATACCTTTACTAGAACCCCAGAAGTACTCTAGCTGGGCAGTATTGGGAATTAGGCAGACATTACGATATCCACATTTTTCTCTCTTCAAACCTCAGTGCAGTGGCCAGATGACCCATAAGATGCCACACTCTCATCTGAAAAGAAGGTCTAGTTGGACAAGCCCCAGGGGTTGGAACTCTTAACATTTTTTTAGTTGTAGTTGGACATAATATCTTTATTTATTTATTTTTATGTGGTGCTGATGATCAAACCTAGCACTCTCACATGGTAGGCGAGTGCTATACCACTGAGCCACAACCCCAGCCCCCAACTCTTAACATTTTATGGCTCCATTACCTCTACAAATCATACTGAAGTGCCCCTGGGAACAGGCTGCTTCTGACCACAGAACCCTGAGTCCTAAAGGTAGTGTGTAGTGTTTGTGCCCTAAGCCTCCATAAGAGCAGCATCCAGAACATTTACTGAGGCCCCTCAGGTTAGAGCAGTGTGACATAGGGCATGACTTTGAGTTGCATGAGCCCTGGATAGGGTGCTTAGGAGGCCACCAAGAGCTGTGTGCCCTTGGGCAAGTCAGTCAGCACTCCTGGTCGTTCATCTATGGGTGCAGCTTAAAAGAAACCTGCCCACCAGATCCACATCAAGACCCACTTAGCTGCTATATGAAGGCTCCTCTGTAAATGCCCAGCTGAGGGCCCTGCCTTGCCTCAGGGCCCAGAAGCACCAAAGAGCAAAGCCCAAGGCAACATTATGGCCTCGGGCTTGTACTATCAGGCAGCCCCTAGGGATATCATCCAGATATCAGCCTTTGTGGAGGAGTCCATCCTCAGCACAAGCCCACTGACTTCCTTTGTTCCCGGGTTCTTACTTCCACCTTTCTCCCCAGGTCTTCCTCAGCATTTTTCATGGAGGATCTCGGAGCCTGGCCAAGGGAAGCAGGCCCATCTGCCTGTTGTCCTTTGACCGCTCTTATGCTACTGACCGCCTAGAAGGAGAATTATTAGCAGAATGCGTTTTTGGATATTGCTGTGTAGAGCAGCTGGGTGGGTGGTGGAGTGGGCAACACTTCCCACCAGACTCACCAGCCATAGCAGGGTAGCCATGTCCTCATATAGTTGCTTGGGACACTCCTCTCCTCCAGCAGCTGGCTGATCAGTGCAGTACCCGACCCACACTGAGTCAATCAAAGTCAAATTATCACAATTGGAGATGAGGAAGAAATGAAAGTATTTCTGATGTCGAAAGCTGAGGAATGTGGGGCTGGGAAACTGTGAGCCTCTATTATCTATCTGCTGGGGACTTAGGTCTCCCCAGAGACCAGCCTGATTTAGGGGAGGAGGGACAAGAGAGGGAGAGAGATCCAGAGACGGAGAGTGAGACTGATAGAGTTGAGGCTCCTGGTCTCAGTGTGACCTTCTGACCTTCCCCAAGTATGATGTCCAAGTTTTTCTGGAGTTTTATGAGCCAATATATTTCCATCTTGCTGAAGAGAATTCAAATTGCTTTATAACTGAGAAAGTTCTGGTTAATATGTTAGTTTAGAGAAGCCATATTTGATTTTTCCTCTCTCTCCATATACACTTGTGTACACATGTGCATCCCCCCACTCACTTTTCTTCTGACTCCTTTAGAGAAATGTACCCTGTTACCCCTTAACACTTCAATTTGCTCCTAAAAACAATAACATTCATTTAAAGACCCATAGTACAATGATCAAAATCAGAAACCAACACTGGCTCAGTGATATTATGTAATCCATCTTGTTTAAATTTCACCAATTGTTCTAACAGTGTAGGACTCCACTATGCAGCAGGGTTGAGAATCAGAGTCTGAACCAATGTCTCAGGCCTGGCTACCCAATAGAATCACTGGGGATGAAGAAGAACTTTTAAAAAAATTCAGATGTCTAGGACCTATCTCTAGAAATTAGATTTACTGGTTGGGGTATATGGGTTTTGCCACTTACTGAGCATTAAAAAAAAAATTGCAGGCTACTCTGATGCATGGTTGATGTAGAAACAAACCCAAGTTCTAAGCCAATTATGGTTTTTTTTCTTCCCTTGTTGGTCAGTGATTAATTTGAGGTGGGTATACTAGGTTGAATAGTGTTACCGAAAAAAGTTAACGTCAATGTGGAATTTCAGAATGTGGCCTAAAAATTTGGAAATACAGTTTTACAGATGTGATTAACTTGAGGTTGGACTGGTGTACATCTTAGAAGAAGGAGACTTAAAGACACACAGACCGCAGGGACGAGGGCCTGTGAAGATGGAGAGAGAGATCAGAGAGATGAGCTAACGCCAAGGAATGGCCAAGATTGCCAGGAGCCACCAGAATCTGGGCAGAGGTGAGAAGGTTCTTCCCTGGAATCAAAGCACTGCTGACACTTTCTTTTCAGACGTCTGGCCTCCATGTCCGTGAGAGAATAGATTTCTGCCGTTTACCGCAACTGGTTTGTGCTCATTTGTATGGCAACCTTACAAAACTAACCCAGTGGCCATGGGAACTAGATAAGCCAAGGCAACCCGAGGGTTTCTACTGAATCATTTATTTGACCACTTTTCCTTGCTATTATTATTACAAAACATTCACAGGACAGGTGGTAGTCTTAGGACACATTGATTCTTCTAGTATCTTCTGGATAGGCCAGAATAAGCTTCTTGCTTCGGGGTGCCCTTTATCAGCTAGTGGGGGATCTGACCCATTCTCTTGTACTTTGATGTAGCAGCCTGTGATCCTTTAGATGGGGGTTGCTCAGATAGACAGGGCCTGGGAGTGAAGAGGTGGCTTGCTGGGCATCCCTGAAGTCCATCAACAAGGGTTGACAGACGTTTGATTCTATTCTTACCACAGGGGCAAGTGTGTAGAGTTTGAGAGTCTTAAGGTTGTTTTTTTTTTTTTAATATTTTTTAGTTGTAGATGGACACAATACCTTTATTTACTTCTCTTTATATGGTGCTGAGGATCCAACCCAGGGACTCACACATGCTAGGCAGCTCTATCCTTGAACCCACAACCCCAGCCCCAGGGTCTTGAGTTTTAATTGGTCTTTATTGCCACAAATATGCTTCTGAGGTTTAATCTTTGTTGCTAGTAGTTGGGAAACAGTTGCCTCTTCCAATCCTGAAAACCCCTGCACTTTCCATTCCTGCTTGCAAACTGACGATGTCTCTTCTAAGCTGGTGACAAAGCTTATAATGCCTTGTCAGACACAGCCAATGGCAATATTCACCTTGTGCTTTCAGTGTCTCCTGGAGCCATGAGCTCTTTAGCCATGAGTGGTGACAGTTTTGTTAAATGTCAAATATAATATGAAGCTCCTTCCATCCCAGGTTCAAAGCCAGTGTTTTGGAACCTGGTAATGTGTTGGTTTATATGGCAAAAGTGATGTTGCTGGTCTTAAGGACGTTGAGACAGGAAGGCTATCTTGGATTACCTGGGTGGGACCAATGTAAATGGGTCCTTATCAGAGGGAGGCAGGAAGATCAGAGTCAAAAGAAGATGGACCATGCAGGCAAAGGTTGAAGTGATGCATATTAAAGACAAGAAGGGTCCTGGAGCCAAGAATGCAGACAGCCTTTAGAAGCTGGAGAAGACATGGAAACTGATTTCCCTGTGAAGCTCCCAGAGGGTGACCAGCCCTGCTAACACCTTGATTTGAATAGCCTTGGAAGACCCATTTTGAACTTCTGGCCTCCAGAACTGCCAGAGAATATACTTGTGTTGTCTGAAAGAAATTAGTTTGTGGTAATTTGTTACAGCAGCCAAAGCAAACTCATACAGATGGCATCCCCTAACCTAAGGACAGCAGACCACACCCACAGTGGTCATCTGGCCAGCAAACTAGTGTTTAGAAGAAGGGGAACAGCTAATGTTTCCTGTGTATTTAAATGCAGAGTCAATAAAGCATATGAGAGTCAGAAGATAGGAAGGAACGTTTTCCACTTAAGTTAGAACTTATTTGTCACTGGCCATGACAACGACAGAAAGGGAGGTTTCTGGGAGAGGAGGTGAGCATTCCAGTTGCAGCCCCCAGCTCCTGGATGGTGGTCCTGTCGCCTTGGGTCCCCTCCTAATCATGGAAACATAATACCCGGCTGGTGGTGGCAAGGATTGGAGCCACGGTGCAGCTGAGCTGGGCCCAGAGCCATGGATCTTGGGAGCCATTCATTGGGGGAGATGGCTCAGACCAGCACCCCTCCTAAGACTCACATATTGTTTCTTGTGACCTACAAACCTGGAGGGACAACTGACCAGCCCAGCACAAGGGGATAGAGAGCAATGCAGGAGCACCTAGGAAAGTTCTTTGTTTTGCACCCAAGGAGGGGCTCCGCGCAGGGCGATGAGGGGAGGGAGGGAGCAGTCGTCGGGTATGCGGGTGAGCAGCGAGAGGACAGGACAAGTGCGCGGGCGGAGAGGGGCCTGGTGAGGTGAGACGCAGAGGGCGTGCCCTCCAGTTCCCACACCCGGGAGCTCCTAGGAAGCCCGGAGCCAGACGCCAGCGGGATGGAGCCGGCACAGGACCTGGGACTCGGGGACTCATCTCTGCACCGCTACCTGGATGGCGAGTTCTGGAGCCTCAAGAACGAGCTGCGCAGGCTTCTGGGCGGCTGCCCGCTCTTCCGGCACAGGTACTGCCCGTGATCGCAGCCCCTGTGATCGCAGCCCCTGTCAGCGCCGTGTCCCCTCAGTCCCCAGGGCGTCCCCTCAGTCCCCAGGGCGTCCCAGTGGGAAGTTCCGCGCGAGGGCGGCGTGAAGTGTGCCTGTGAGGAGAGACAGACCTGATCGTCACCTCTGCAGATGAGGGGCTTCCCTTCCCCACGTGTCAGGGAAGAGTGGTGGCGAAAGGTGGGCGCCGCGCGCCACAGTGACGGGCGCTCCGCTGAGTGGAGGGAAGGATTGGCCTAAAGGATTCTAAACCTGCTTCTGAGTCCCCACCCCGCGTGTCCTACCCCTGGTGAGCACAAGGGGTAAGAAAAGGAGATGGTGTGGGCTGCAGGGATGGACTGACCCTGCCAGGGCGAGCCTGGGGTCAAGGGCTGAGGACTCCCAGTGCCCCCTGGAGTACTGTGTGCAGAGTGGGCAGCTGGACAGCAGCAGGTGTACTCTGGTTATAAGGTTAGGTTCTACAATGTCATTTGATGCCACCACAGCCCCGAGAGGTGGGCAGGAAGTTTGGTGCAATTCATTTTGGGTGGAGAAATGGCTCAGTTACTGGCAAGTTCTGGTCTGGACCAGAACTCGGCACTGCCTCCTGTGGGCTCTATTTTCTCCTGAGTCCTATGGGGCGAGGGGGCTGGCTCCTTTCAGGGGTCTGAAAAGACCAGCTAGAGCCATTTCAGAGTTTTAGCATAACAAATGGCACTATGAGGGTGAAGAGTGAAACTAGGGGTGGAAATGGAGCGAATTATATTCCATGCATGTAGGAATATGTGAAATGCACGCTACTGGGCAGCTCTAACTGACCCAAACTGGACAGGTCGCTGTGTTGGCTGAGTGGCTCAAGGCCAGTTAGCCCATGTACAGGTTCTCTCTTAAGTGAAAGGGTAAAGTTTCTAAGCTGGAAAGCTTGAATTAAAATGTAAAAGATTAGGTATTATTAAGTTCCTCTGTTACACCCAGAACCTGAAATTCCTGAGATAGTTAAAACAACACCCTACTGGCCATTTAGCCTAGGGCCCTGTGCAGTTTGTCACAGGGCCGGAACCAATCAGTTTGAATGTGTACCCTGCTTAGGAGTAACCCCCCCACACCTGTTCCCGCCAATGAATGTGCTAATCACGTCTCAGTTATCCCGGCCTCATGATGATTTGTTCTGATGTATGCAAAGCCCCCCCCCCCAAAAGTGTACTTAAGCTCTGCTTAACCTCTGCTCTGGGCTCTGGGCCCTTCTCCCTTCCTGAGTTAGCCTTGAGCCTCAGTGCGCTGAATTAGGATCCTCTTCAATAAACTCCCTCCTGCCCATTGCACGAAGCTGGCCTCTTGTGGTCTCTTTCTCCAACAATTCACCGGATCCTTACATTAGAAAGTGCTGGGCTGAGAGGGAAGGAGATGGTTTCAGTACAAGTCAACGTGTCCCTGGAGAGGAATATGTGTTCCTGCATGAGGGTCACCCAGAAGGAAGGTGGGAGTTTCAGGGAGTTGAAAGTGGGAGGTGTGGGGTGAGTATGTCCTTGAGGGTCTCCCCACACATAGTTTTTTTTTCAGAGTAGAAATTAGAAGTTTATTAAAGGACAGCAGAAAAGACTTCTCCCTGAGGAAGAAGGGGACCCAAGAGGTGGAATCCATGGAAGTGCGGTTGTTTCCCCTTTTTATAGTTTTGGTGATGGAATGTAGGTGGGAAGGGTTAGGACACAGGTGGGCCAAATGGGCAGGAAGGACTTTTGGGATGGGCTTATCACTTCTCTGGGATGGGCTATCTCCAAATCTGTTGGGGGCTGTTCATTAACGTTTCTTTGAGGTGGACTTTGGCCTAGGGCCTTTCTGGGACTTCATTAACATTCCATGAGTTGTCCTGTTTTCCCTGAGTCATTCTCAGCATGGCCTCCATTTTAGATTTCACTCCGTATTAGACCCAATTTACCTAACTACACTGACTACCTAACTTTAAATCTGGCTTCATTTTCCCCTCTAATTTGGGAACTCCTTACTGCTGTAAGGAAGGGAGGCGAAGAAGATCTTTCTGGCTTCTTCAGGCTGAAAAGGGACGATGTGTGGGGCAAGCAGTTTGGAGTCCCCTTTAAAAATCGGGTCTATCGAGTGGTCCATGATAGGCTGGAGGGCCATTTGAGTGATGGGTGGTCTATAAGAGAAACAAGAATTTATTAGTACTGGAACCATATTGATGTAGCAATAAATCCCATAGCACAGGAATATGCCAATGAGTATGATGGCAAAGACAAAGACTAACAATGTTTACCACCAGGAAGTACCAAGAACCAGGAGCTAAGATATTGTTTCCATGACAAGGTTGCTGAGGACATGGCTTCTATCTGAGCATGTAAATCTTTAAGGATATTTGTCACATTGCCAGAAATGTCAGGAATGTAAACACAACATTTAACTTTTAGGGTTACAGATGTCCTTCCCTTAAGGTACAGTTTAATAATTTAATATCATCTGATCTTGCAAAATCCTTTTACTAGTATGACCTGTGTCTAATAGAGAAATCTTTAATTCTGTTACTTAGGGCTGGATAACCATACTAGCAAACATTAAGCCTACCTGTGTTGGTTAGAAATAAAGACCTTAAGCTAAAAACTACTCTGGCAGTTCCTTTTGATAATTATCAGGCATTCCTGTCTGAGAATCTCTTTTGTAGCCTCCAGTTTACTTATTTATGGAAGTTACATTTAACTATTATTATTAAAATGTACAGGAACAGCTGTGTTTTGGCTTTGACTGTCTTTGCTAAGTGTTTAAGATGAAACAAGTCAAACTGACTTTTGTTTCCATCTATTGTTAACAGTCAGCTGAGTTACCCTGGGAGTCCTCGGGAACTTCACAGCAGCTTCTCAGTTCTGCTAGTGCCATTTGAGCTAGGATGGGTCCAGGCCTTGCTTGACCATGTGGCTTCCCTCGGAAGCATCAGGGATGTCTCCCTTCTTTGATGACCCTCCTCTTCACAGCAAATGCACTGATTGGCTTTCTGTCCTCCACTGGTCTTATTAATCTCCCTGATCAGGAGGTTATGTGGCCTAGAGTTGCAGAGCTCTTTGGAGAAGTCCCCTATTCCCTGATTCAGACTGACTCAGAGGGCAAGAGCCAAATATTGGTTTTCTTGGCCCTTTTGATTTAACTTTAATTTTAAAACTTAATCTTAAACATCTAGCAAATAAGTTAACAGCCTTATATTAAGGGTACTGGGCTTTAGTACCTATCTCTCTATCCTGTAGGTGATGACTTATTATAACTTATTATCTTAAATTAACCCAGGTTGTGTGTTCTTAAATCAGTACCTCTGCAAAACATTAACAGGCAATCTTTAAGCCATTTATGAGAAAACTACAAAACGAAACTAACTAGGGTAAAAACATTTATCTGCCTTAGGTCTTGAAGGGGGAAGGGAGTATGTACTTTGATCGGCCCAAATTTTTCTCTTGATTCTTTTTCCTGAGTGAGTCCAAGATTTTTTCTCTTTATGGCAGATATCATAGCTAAGTCTACTTTACACTGTTGGCATAATTTAGGATTTTCCCTTAGAGCAAAGAAAATCTGAACATACAGCACCTCACACCATTTCCTTTTTTGTAAATTTTATCAAACTGTAAAATTGTATTAAAATTGATATTTTCCTCTGGTGGCCAGGTTTCTCCATCAGAGAGTTTGTATTGAGGCCAGGCCAAGAAAATGAGTCGCCTTTTCTTGAGCGTCGGAGGTTCAGATTTATCCCAATTTTTCAATATGCAGGCTAGTGGTCCACCTGGCGTATTGGAGAGAGATAAGCTCCTGTCTGAGTGAGAAGAAAACAGGATTCAGGCGCCCCCGCCTGAAGGGGGCTCAAGAGAAAGGAACCTTAAGAATCGTCTGAGAGTAGCCCAGACCAGAATTCCGCAGTTGTTCCAAACTCCTTCCTCCACCTCCACGCATCCGAGGCAGACCGGGATTCAGGACACTGTGTACTCATGCCAATTGCTCTCCGGGCCCAGACAGAAAAGTTGGAAGTGGCTTTGGCAGAACCCAACATGCCTGCTCTGTATTGAACAGGTGATTGAGAGCTGCCTAGGCCGAGAAACATCTCACCCAAGTCTTGAAGAGTGGCGGCTGCACTAATTGCGTTTAAGTAGCCGTCGGGTGCCCACCTTACCCTCCAGAAAGAAAGAGAAAGATGCACCTCAAACAGACATGGGGTGCGTACACTTACCTTGGTGTAGAATCTCGGTCTGGGACCTCCAATATGTTACTGCTGTTGACCGGTGACGAGTCCTTGCTTCCCTGATGTTGAAGAATAACACCAAAGAAGCATGCTGAGGCAAGGTCAGAGTAGAAATTAGAAGTTTATTAAAGGACAGCAGAAAAGACTTCTCCTGGAGGAAGAAGGGGACCCAAGAGGTGGAATCCCCCCACACATAGATTTTAAAGTCATGGTTCTCAAAGTGCGTTGCTAGTTTCCACCGGGTACACAAGACCCTTTAAGAAGGTTCACCAAATTCAAAGTTATTTTTACATTTGTTACTGGCTTTTTTCAGTTTCATTCTTAAACTATTATACAGTGGCAGCTTCCAGAGACTACATGATGTATAGTTTTCCAGCAAATTAAACACAGGAGCAGAGACTGAGACCCCCAACTGCCTCTGTTAAGACAGACATTAAAGGGAAATATATCTTATTTTTGTTTTGCTTTGGAAAATAGTTATTTTCAGACACACTTAATGGACCTATTGTTACTTACAAATGATTTAAATATTTGAAAAACTTTGTAATGATTTCGAAGCTCTTTGGGGACTAAATTTGAAGGGTGTGAAAGCCCTCTCTGCCTATCTGCTTCTACACTCCTTAATGTGTTCCTGGGCTATTGCCTCTTTGCCCTTTCAATTTAAATAACTGCAGTTTAAAATATGGGACTGAAGTCAAAGATCCAAGATACTGATTTTGGCCAAGTAGAAGGCACTTCCTAGTGACCTATACCACCTCAGTGCAGGGACCCAGAGAAAGCCAGCCCAGCATGCAGAGCCTGGTTGCTGAGCCTGTGTGACTACCACTGGCCACTGGGGGACTTCCCCCTCACTGGGCTTGGCTGCTGGGTGTGGCTCTGTGGTAGAGCACTTGCCTAGCCTGCAGGAGACAGAGGGTTCCATTCCCCCGCACCTCAGAATGAGGAGAGTATCTGTCTTGATAGGTCGTCTTGAGCGTAGACAGGGAACTGTTGAGGAGACACACTGGCTGCATATGATAAGGGGAAAAAAGGAAAAAGGAAAAAGACATCTTGTTACCTTAACAAACACTTTGCCATTCTTTCTATGTCTTGTTTACTCACTTCATGATTTCAGAGTTGTAGTAATAGCATAGACATTTCATATTCTTTTTTCCCCAAATGGTTAAAGATTCTGATATCTATTTGATATCAGAAAAACTTTGTCATGAAAGTTTGAAAGTTCACATTGTACCTCAGGTTCCTCTCCAGATTAGAAGATAGTGATCTTACCTCTGGATGTATTAACGTCCTGCTAGTGTAAATGTCCACAGAAGGCCAGAAATAAACTGGACCACTCCCCAGACTAGGGAAGGCCTTCTGTGGTTAGTCCCCCCATACCCCAACGGGCCTTTGAAGTTAAGAGGGTGTTGGGGTGTGGTGTGACGGTGTGTATATAGTGGAAATCTTGAACAGGGTCAGCCACTCTCAGGACATGAGAGCCCAGGAAACAGTTTCCTTCCCAAAGAAAAGAGGTGGTGAAATTTCTTTTGCATACCTGCCCTCCTTCCTTCCAGCAAGGGTTTGTTCCTAGGTTGCTCCCAGAAACTCTGTGGTCACAGCCCAGGCCCCCCTCTTGGGATTGTTCTCCCCTTTCTCAAAGATTAGCTTACCCTCAGTTTTTTTCTGTTAGCGTGTCCCCCAGACTCTGGGACTGTCCCAGCTTGCTGAGGGCCATCCTACCCTATAATGCATACAGTGAGAGTGTTCTATTTGCCCCAACAACAGGAGGATTTTGGATAACTTAAGGCTTGCTATGGTTTGGATGTGGTTTCTCTCCCCATGGACTTATGTATTAGAAGCTCAGTCCCTAGCTGAGAGGTGGTGGGGTCTTAAAGAATACTTGAAAAACTTTGTTATGATTTTCAATGGGATAGATATCAATAGATATAACACACCAACTAAAAGCTCTTTGGGGACCTAGTGGGCGGTCACAAGACTGGCCCCTTCCCATTCTCTGATTTCCTTCTTTCCATGGGATCTCTTCTCCCATTGTGACACCATCCACCATGAGATCTTCTCCAGACCTGAGCAGAAGCCCATGCCAGGCCTTGAGTTCCAGAACTATGAGCCAAATCTCTTTTCTTTTACAAAGTTCCCAGCTTCAGTGATTTCATTATAGTAACAGAAAATGGCCTGATACAATGCTCCCATCAGGATTTGTAGGGAATATGAAAGCCAACATCACAAGATTGGCTTTTTGAAACATTTTTTACCTTTTTTGTTGAACAGAAGTTCTCATAAGGCTGGTGAGTGGGCATGCCCAGGTATGGGCATGCTTGGGTACAGGCATGCTCATATATGGGAGTGGTACACATCCCTCAGTGGAACAACTTAAAGAGCCCCTTTAATGTTTCCCTTCCCTGAGATCTTTCCATGCCCTTCCTCGAGATTCCCCTCCCCTTCTCCTGGCAGCTCCCTCTCCCCTTCTTTCTCCTCATTCCCTTCTCTTTCCTTCCCAAGAGCATTTGAACTTATCTTTTAACTTTTCCTGTTTAGTTTATTCCTTTAGTCTTATTTATCCATGCAAGTGTTTCACGAACACATTCTCACTATGAAGAGTCAAATAACAGGGAAAATTTGAAAGTTTCCTAAAATGTTCCCTCCTCCAACTCTTTTTTTTTTTTTTGTTCTTGTGGTGGTGGTAAAATACACATAACTTAAAATTTACCATCTTCACCATTTTTAAGGGCACAGTTCAGTGGCATTAAGTACATTCATAGTGCTGGGCAGCCATCACCACCATCTCCAGGACTTCCCAAATGGAAGCTCTGTACCATGAAACAAGGGCTTCCTGTTGCCTCTTTCCCAGCCCCTGGCAACTGTAATATTACTTTCTTTCTCTCTGAATCTGACCATTCTAGGTCCCTCCTCTCTAGGAATCATGCAGAACGTGTCCATTTGTAGAAGGTTTGCTTTACTTTCCATAATGTCCTCAAGTTTCATCCATATTGTAGCATGTCAGAAATCCTCCCTCTTTGAGGCCAAATAATATTCCATTGTGTGTACATGTCTCATTTTGCTTGTGTGTTCATCTATTGGTAGATATTTGGTTCCCAAACCACTTCTAATCCATTTGCATATTTGTAGGAACTTTTTAACTTCTTTTTCTATGAGTTCTGATACACATGTGGACATTATTTTGTTATACTAAATGTGTCCTTTCTTCATTGATGTAATGTGTGAACATACCTAATAAATTATACTGAGTTTGTAATGAAAATACCCTTCACCTGCCAGACCCCTCTCTATTTCATTTCCTTTCCTCTCGGGTAACCATTTTAATTCTTTCCTATTATTCCTATGTTCTTTAATTCCATATTCCTAAGTAATTGCTTGGATGGGCACTTTAAAAAATATTTTTGGTGCCAGGACTTGAACCCAGGGCCTCAAGGCTACTAAGCACATAGTCAACTATTAAGCTAAACCCCTGTGCCTGCCTCTTTTTGATTATAAACTGTGTTTCTGTCACAGAAAATGAAGATTTCTCACTATAACTTATTCTCTGAAGATCAGTGTACTGCTATTTTTACTTACATCATACCCAGACTTAGATTGTTATGACCATATAAATATAATTCCTAGCCAGTCCCTGGTACACCATGTTTCATTCCTTTCTGTCATAACTTTATCATTTCTTTCCCTGGAGATAGCCATCATGCCCTTTACCCATTTGCTTAGTTTTCTATACATGCCTCACTTACTGACCCCCACACTAGACACATCTGTCACAATTGCACTCCCCTCGGTGTGGTCAGACCTGTCAGGTAATCCCTGTCCTGCTCCTTCCAGCCCCCTGTGGACTCATGCATCCTGGAGCCCCCCTTCCATGGCCTTCCATCTGGCCTGGCTGTTTCTGTGTCTTTCACATCGCCTTCCCAACTGCCTTTGCCTCTCCTCTGTTTCCCCAGGCTTTCTCTTTTCTAGTTACTCTTTGGGGAAGATTAGAGATGTCTACAGATTCTTTAACACTACTACTCTTGAGAGGTGTGATTTGTCCCTTCTTCTTGAATAGGTCACGGCTTTGCCAACAGAATGTAGCTAAAGTGAGAGTGCACCAGTTTCCAGGCTCAGATACCTCTCATTTCCTGTTTCTTGAGGCTGTCCCTGAGCCATCATGCTGTGAGGAAGCCCAAGCTGGTTCATCTCTCACTTCCTGTCTCTAGAGGTTGGCCCTGAGCTGCCACACTGTGAGGAAGCCCAAGCTAGTCCTTGTAGACAGGACACATGGAGAGAGGTAAAGAGATGCTAACATTCCCATCTGCTCAACCCCTCTTATTTTCTGTTCAGGTTCCTCATAGGAAAAGTAGTGAACTAAAATAACAACTCATTGTTGTTTTAAGCCATTAAGCTTTAAGGTACATTCCTACACAGTCAAAAATAACCAGAACAACTCTCATCAATTAACTTAAGGAGAAAGGTATACCTAGGAATTATTTTTTTTTTTGAGACTTTTGAGATTTTTATGTCTGAAAATGTTTACTATTCAATCAACTGAAAGTTTATCTGGGTATAGGATTCTAGTCTGGAAATAAAATTTCCTTCAGAATTTGAAAGGCATCATGCCATTGCTTTCTAGTATCCAAAATTACTATTAAAAAATCTGGCTCCTTCTGGTCTGTGACTTGTAAATATAAAATGTTTTTTTTCCTCTTCCTTCTGGAAGCTTCTTTTTAGCAATGGTGATATGGAATTTCATGAGGAGATGGTTTGACCCCTCTTTCTCTCTTCATTGTGTTGAGCATGCTGTGGTCACTTTTAATAAGAAAACTCATGTTCCTGACCTATCTACATTGTTCTCTTATCTAGGGCTACTTTTACTCAAAGGTTGGGACCCCTGGGCTTGTTCTCTAATTTTCTTATCTCCTCTTGCTTATTGTCCATCTCTTTATCTTTCACTCTACTTCCTGGGAGATTTTCTCAACTGTATCTTCCAACTCCTCCTCCTCCTCCTCCTCTTCTTCCTCCTCCTCCTTCTTCTTCTTCTTTCTTTTTTCCCTTAGTATTAGAGATTGAACTCAGGGGCACTCCACCACTGAGCCACATCCCCTACCCTATTTTGTACTTTATTTAGAGACAGGGTCTCACTGAATTGCTTAGCACCTTGTTGTTGCTGAGGCTGGCTTTGAACTCACGATCTTCCTGCCTCAGTGTGTGGCACCACGCCTGGCTTCCAACTCTTATGTTTTAGTGTCTGCTATCATATTTTTAATTTTCAAAAGTGTTTTTAAAGTTCTTTGTTCCCCTTTTAAATAGCATCTATTCTTGTTTTCTGGTTATAAAGTATTTTTTTTTTGAGAATAGTTGATGATAATGTTTTAAATTTGTTCTTTTTTTTTTTTAAACACATGGCCATAGAATGTTCAATGCTAATTTTTGAGGTCTTCCCTCTTATTCTTCACTTTGCCTCTGGTTCCTTTGAGTTCCTTTTCCCTATTGTTGTTTTCCCCTCTGTATTTTGTTGGGGCTTTCATTGAATGTCTAGTCAACATTGAATATTTGTTCATGACTTGAGAAACATGAATAAAATGAATCCAATGCTGACTGCTGACCACAGACTTTCTTGACCCAGAGGAACCTCATTTGGTGGATCAGGATTAGTGCTTTCTTTTGGACAGGGCTAATTTCTCCAGTGGTGAATCCGCTGGTCTCCTGAGAGACTGTGAGTAGATGACAAGGGACAAGCCCTAATCCTGGAGCCTGGGATCTTGGAGATGAGCAAGGGAAAGGATAGTGTGTAGGCTCCTCCATTCATGACTTCAGGCTGGTCAGAAAACCGTGCTCCCTTCTTGAGACACTGGGTTTCTTTTCTGGGCTGTGAGGGAAGCATCTACTCCATGCCTTTCTCTGGCTTGTAGATGGCCATCACCCTTTCCCCTACCCCTGTGTCTTCATGACATCTTCCTTTGTGCCTATGTGTTCTCACATCTCCCTTTCTAGAAGGATACAGTCACATTGAGTTGGGGCTCACCTTAATGAACTCACTTCAACTTGTTTACTTCTGTAAAGACTGTCTCCAGATCCAGTCATGTCCTGAGGGACCAGGGGCTCAAGCCTCACAGCATATGAACTTGGGGCATGGGACACACTCAAACCTATAACAGGTGGTAAGTATTGCAGACAAAGAACAAGAACTTGTGTGTGTATGTGTGTGTGTGTGTGTGTGTGTGTGTGTGTGTCTGTCTGTCTGTCTGTCTGCTTGGGTAAAATGCAGTTTTATAAATTTAAGTAGAAACCCCTTACCTTTGACCTCAACTGGAAAGCCATTTCTTTAGAAATGCTGGATCCCCAGCCTAGCCCTGGCTGCCATCAAACAGGGTTTCAAAGAATGCCTGTTGAGTCAGTGAGTAGGGCTGGGGCCAGAAGGGATGCCTAAGGAGCCATCTCACACCAGCCTCACATAGATCCCTCTATAGATCTCCCTCTATGCTGCTGTGTGCAGTGCCCTGAAGCATGGTGAGGGCGTAGGGGGCTGGGGGTATTCCACGCTCTGCTACCAGGGGTAAGAAAGGAGGGCGCACAAGTATTCCTGAACACTTTCTTGTTATTTCGTTTCATGAGCCTGCAAAGGACAGTGTTTTTCCAGGTCCTTCTCAGACTCTGTGACTCCTGCCTGTGTATCAGAGATACATTGGCTTCTTCTCCTTCTCCTTCTCCTTCTCCTTCTTCTTCTTATTTTTGGTACCTGGGATTGACTCAGGGGCACTTGGCCACTGAGCCACATCCCCAGCCCTATTTTGTATTTTTTTTTTTTTTTAGAGACAGGGTCTCACTGAGTTGCTTAGGGCCTGGCTAAGTTTCTGAGGCTGGCTTTGAACTCACCATCCTCCTACCTCTGCCTCCTGAGCCACTGGGATTACAGGTGTACACCACCACACCCGGCTTAGCTGGACTTTTGATCCTGGAAGGAAACAGTACAGGGGGTGGGGCTGGGAGAGGGTCTTAGGATTGGGAACAGCTGCTTCTGTCTTCTCTAGGGTGTATATCCATCCACTAAAATGGTGATACATAGGTTAAAAAGAAGTCACACAAGAACAAAGCATGTTTTTGATATGGGAAATTCCATTTGGCTCTTCAAATATCTGGAAGCAGCTCCTCCCTGGTCCAGGTACAAACAGTCACAGGACTGCTGTATGCTTTCTTCACCACGTGACTTACTGAAGAGCACTGCCAGCCTCTTATACCTCTACCTTCAACCTTAAAATAATTGCTTGCTAGAAAAAGTGTTGCTAACTGTGCAAATGGACCATTTTCTTTGCCTCCCCTCCTCCTGGACCAGAAGTTCTAGGTCTGCTGGAGGAGGAGAAAGTCCCCACGCCCCTCAATGTCTTGGGACCTGATGTTCCTTAGTGGTAGAGCTCCTGGAAGGCATTTCTTACTCCATCCACTTCTAGAATGTGGGCATTGAGAAGGAAAGAAGACAGGTCATGGGGAAAGCTCCTAGTTTTCTTTTGTATCATATTGAAGCTTGGGGCTTCCCCATCTTCTCAGTAAGAATAACACATACAAAGATCCACTCAAAAAATGGATTGGAATTCATGTGTAAGACTTGAAATTGTAACTACTAGAAGAAAGCAGGGGAAAGGTTTCTTCATGTTGGTTTTTTAGTACAATCCCCAAAACACAGGCAGCAAACCCAAGAATAAACACTTGGAATTGCTTCAAACTAACTGTGAACCACACTCCTGGGAAGGGGGTTAGTACTGAAATTGTGTAAGAAACTCAAATAACTCAATTGTAAGAAAACAGACAACCCAGTTCAAGCAGAGACAAAGATCCTGACCAGGTATTTCTCAAAAGAAGACCCACAAATGGCAAGCAGTCTTGAAAATATTGCTCAACTTCATTAAAAATCAGAGACATGCAAATTAAAACCATAATGAAATTTAATCTCACACCTGCTAGAAGGGCTATTGCAAAACAGACAAAAGTGTTGATTGGAATCTCTCCGCCACATGTTTGGTGGGAATATAATGGCTGTGCAAACAGTATGGGGGTTTCTCAATACATTCAATATAGAACTACCAGCAATTTCACTTCTGGGCATATAGCCAAAGAAAATGAAATCAGTATGTTCCAGAAATATCTGCACTTCCACGTCCATTGCAGCATTATTCATAATAGTCAAGATGTGGAATCAATGGAAGAGACATTGATGGATGAATGGATAAAGAAAATGTCTGTCTATTTACACACACACATATACACACTGAAATACTATTAAGCCTTTAAATAGAGGGAAATCTGTTGTTCATAATGACATGGCTGACCTTGGAGGACATCGATAATAAACAGGTACAAAAAGACAAATAGTTCATGATCTCACTTACAGTGGAATCTAAATAAAGTTAGCCTCACGGGAAGCAGAGAGCAGAGTGGTGTACCAATAGCTTGGGTGGTGGTGTGCTGAGAGCCATAGCCTAGTAGGAATGACGCATGGCATTTTTGGTTGAGAGGTGCCACCAGCAAGCTATTGAGATGATAATGGTTATGTTAAGATGTGTATTCAATTGGATATTAGACCCCTGCTGTCCACCTTCCCGGAGAGTTCCCCTTGGTTGGGGAAGTGTGAGAGGAGGGATTTCCAGAGGAGGGATTTCCGGTTGGTGTGGTGTATCCCAGGAGAAGGCCTCATGCGTGGCATTCGCGGGAGTTTTGGAAATAAAGTTTGAAAATAAAGTTTGGAAATAAAGCAGGAGCTTGAGTGGCTCATGATTTTGTGCCCAGCCAGACTGCGGCAGTGGTGGGCCGAGGATTGGGGAGATGTTAATCAAAGGATACAAAAGCTCAGTTAGACTGCATAAATAGTTCAGGAAGTCTATTGTACAACAGAGAGGGACTATATTAAAGAATTATAGACCATATATAGTTTATTGTATACAGTTGTGTGTTGTTTACAATAAATTGCAAAAGGAGCAAATTTAAATGCTCTCACTATAAAAAAGTAATAAGTATGTGGGGAATGATGTGTTCATCAGCTCAATTTGGCCATTTCATAATGTGTATGTATATTAAAACATCCTATTGCATACCATAAATATATAGCATTTTTTATGTGAATTAAAAAATGTATCAAGCATCTAGTCTGTGCCAGACATTCTTTTTAGGGTATTAACTGTTTTGTTCTTCTGACACCTCTAGGAAGCTGGCCTTTTCCAGGTCTGCAGGTGAAGGAAGGGAGCCATACAAGTGTTGAGTAACTTGCCCCAAGTCACCAGCAGGTGGGGAGAGACAGGGCCAAAGGGCAAAGGGCATGTTCTGGACCAGAGTCCCCCCTCCACCACTAGGCTGCCAGTCCCTTGGGCTGTGTTTTCCTAGGTCCCTCCCAGGGCAGTAGGGACTGTGGCGAGTGTGTTGGGTTTCCAGGGTAAATGAAGATGCTGCTGGAAGTTACGGCTTTTTGGGGTATTCAGTGGTCACTCCATGAGGACAGTCGTGCTCCAAATACCAGCAGGCCCACTGAGAAATGTGGGTGTGCCCAGCCTGTGTATGGGGAACCCGCAGATGACGTACCAGCAGTAGGTTCTCAGGGAGATGGTCCCCTGCCTCCTCCCTCTGCCCCCTTCTCTCTGCTTTCTTTTTTCCTTCTCTCTTTCTGGGATGAGCTGAAACTCACGTAGCACATGACAACTATTTTAACGCGTGCAGTTGAGTGGCATTTAGTGTATTCACAGTGTCGTGCAACCATCACTTCTCGCTCATTCCAAAATAGTTTTATCACCCCAAGAAATGTCCTGTGACTGTAGATAGCCACTCTCTGTTCCTTATTCACTCTGCCCACAGGAGCTGCTCCTTCCTGTCTCTGGGGCTTTGTCTGTAAAAGGTCACAGTAGGGTCGTGATTGTGTCTGGCTTCTTTTCCTGGCATAATGTCTGTGAGGTCCGTTTAGGGTGGAGGCCCTCCACCCGTCCCAACTGTGTCACATCAGTGCTTCCTTTCTTTTATGGTTGAATGATATTGCAGATAATTTCCTAACTTTAAAAACACACCTTTGTGTTTCTCCCCAAAGTCCTGCAATCCCGTCTGGTTTGTTCTGTCCCAGGTCACGTGGGGAGGGTCAGTGGGTCTGGGCCTTTTGGCTACCTGATCCCTACTATTTCTTCTAGTATATTCCTTCCTAAAAAACAGTCACAACAACTGTTCTGATTTATTTTCCCTGAATTTACTAATTTTCCATAAGTTACATTACGCCATGAGAGTCAAGGATTTGAAAACAGCCCAAGTTGAGGGTCAGGAGGGCTGCACAGGGACAATGGGGTGCCTCTGGGCCTCTGGGTCACTGGAATCCAAGGTTAATGGGGACGGAGGTAGGGCTGAAGGGCAAGTAAGAACTTGCCCTTCTCTTCAGGTCACCCAAGGCCCCTGTGTCCTCACCCAAGCTTGAGGAATTTCTCTCAGCTCTCTGGGTGCCACCCTGAGAAGCCCCTCACCGGCTTTCCCTGGTGGCTTTGGCAGCAGCCACATCACCCCGTGGAGGATTCATTCTCCAAGTGCCCCTTTGTGGGCCCGCGAGGACGGGGGAGGTGAGCCCGTGGCGTGCGCTGGTGCTGTTGTGGCTTTCGGATGCCCAAGCTTTGGACTTTCCTCTTATGACTGTGAGCCACCAGTGAGTATGTGCGGTACCTGCCCCGAAGAGCTCTCAGTGTACTGTGAGAGTGGAATGGCTTCTGGTCACTCAACTGAGAGAGAATAATGTCCGTTGTTCTCTTAGTTGGGAGACGTGAGAGTGTTCTTTGAAACACGTGGAATGAGCACATAGCTAGAACACTGGACACCTTGGAAGGGCCCAGAAGGCCCGGGGGGGTGACCGGGTGAGAGTCTAGTTCCTACGGGAGAGTGTGATCCTCTAGGGAGAAAACAGGTCGGGACAAGTCCTTTGTTCCTCTGAAGAACCAGGACTTTGAGGGGTGAGAAGGAAGTGTGGCCATTTTGAATGAATGTGAAGTGAAAGTCCCCCTCTTTTCTCCCACCTGTTCTTCCTCTGCTCCCATCAGTGAGATCCAGCCAGCTGACCGGCCAGCACAAGGACACTTCCTGGCCTGCCACCAGGTATCCTCTTGATCCTGTTAGGGACTCTCTTCCACTGGATGAGTTCCTGAGGTGGAGGCTATGGGGCTGCAGGGCTTCTCAGAGGCTGACCCTGCAGTAGAGAACGTTCCACCCCTAGGCCTTGCCTCCTCCACCCCCCCAGCCTGCAGCCAAAGCACCCTGGCAGGTGGGGAGGGAGGGGAGAGCCAGCTTGATCACTTGCCTGTGAAAGGCACTGCACCTTCATGGGGCTCTAGCCCAAGGCATGGAGGTGGGGGCATGATTTTAAAAATTTATTTATTAAAGATAGTGATAAAGGAGAATCATTGTGGTAAAAAAAAAAAGAAACCCAGAGAGAGGACAGATGGCTGAGAGGTGGGATCTGCAGGACTTGATACATGTTTACTATAAAATTGTTATAAATTATGTTCTGACTTAATGCGAAAACTCCCTTCAAGACAGTCCTAACCCTTTTCCTTCCCACGAGGCGAGGTGCTAGTTAACTCAGCATCCGTCTTCACGTCCGCCCCCTCCCAACATTCTAGGTTTTCATTTGGCCACTCGCCATTCTCTCACAGGTTGTACAATTTGAAAGGCAGCCAGTCATCTCACCTGCCTTGTCATAGGGAGCTCTGCCCACTGTCCCCCAGCCCAGAAGCCACAGTGAGCATGGCTACCCGCTGGCCACAGGAGATGGTTTAAGAATAGTCATTTGACCTGATTTTGACCAATGAATTATGAGGAGAGGTTTTATGACTGCTCCTGGGAAAGGGGCTTCCTTGCTTATTGGAGAGATCTATCATTTGGGGCAGGGTGGAGTTTGAATGTGAAATTAGCTTTGGTGCCGCCATTCTGTCACCATGAGGGGAACCAGCTTTAGGAGGAAGTGACCCACAGAAGATAGCAGGGACACTTGGAAAACCAGCCTCTACCTCAGAGCAAAGCCTGTCCAAGGAAGGGACATCACCTTTGACTTGGAAAGACCCACAGAGCACTCCTAGGCACATTCCCACCCTGCTAAGTGGTTTATCTACAAATAATAGGAGAGATCTGCTGCGCCAGGTGTCCCTGAACCAGTCAGGCTAGGTGGAGACCCATAGTAACCCCCTAGCAGCCACCCATCAGCATGAGACAGGGAAATACCTGGGATGCCAGATGACCCTCCCAATAGTTTATGGTGGTTGATAACATGTTGGGAAACCATGTAGTTCAGCATGTACTCCCCTCATGGCTTAAACCAATCAGTTCAAATAAACCTCCCTCTTATAGTAACCAAGCACCCCTACTCAACTTGTTCCCTCCAGTGAATGTGCTAATCATGTTTTAGAGTTGTTTTATGATTTTCCCGTGGTGTGTGATGATTTGCTAAGAGATGCTATGATGTATGTGAAGTCCCTGCCTTCCCCAAAGAGTGCATAAAACTGCTGCGAGCCCTGGGCTTGGGGCCTCTCAGTGTCACCAGTTGCTGTGTGTGCACGGAGGACCGAGCTAGCTCTCAATAAACACCTCTTTGCTGCTTACGTCGATCTTGGTCTCTGGTGGTCTTTTGGGGGTCCCGAATTCGAACATAACACACTAAGTTTTGAGGACACCCTTGAGCCACAGACTCAAGCCTTCCCCGAAGCCTGCCCAAAGTCTGGCCTCCCCAGCTATGTGAGGAAGCAAGTACCCTTGACAGTGAAGGTGACTATAAGGTGGTTTTCCTTTGCTTGCCCCCTACAGTGGCATAAGTCATGGCTCTTGGGGCAGAGTCAGAAATACAGCTCACTTTGGCTTCAGGTCTGGAGGCTGGAGGCCATCTGCTTTGGTGGCACTGTCAGGAATCCCCGGCTCTGAGATGCAGGCACCTGCCCAACAGCTCCACAGCCAGGCAGGAAGGGAGCGACCCTCTGGGTGTCTAGCCAGCTGGCCGATGCCTTTCATTGATGTGGTCACTGCAGACAACTGCAAGGACTGTGCACCCTGAAAGGAGTGGGGGTCACCAATCCGAACCTCATGGTATCGGGAGAGGAAGGGGTGCCTGCTAAAGAAAACTGGAGTGCCATAACTCAGAGCAGGGACCAAGGATGCCAGACAGACCAATGCTTCCCCCTCGTCTCCAGATCATTGTAGTCATTGAAATTATGTCACAGGAGAATCTGGGACATTTGCAATTCTGCCTTCACTGGAAAGTTGGGCGAGTTCTGCCACCTTCCCTTGCTGTGACTTTGATCTGAAGAGAGCCTGAAAGTTGTGAGAGTCACAGTGGAGTCCTTGTGTCAAACACAAAATGAGTAAAGGAAGCAGGCAGCTGAGAAGGGAGGGCCCTCGGCACACACACCTTTGAGGATAACTATTGCAAAGACCCCCGAAGAGCTTTTGCCCACATATGCCTGTTATAAAAACTTTTGCCAAGGACTTTCCAAACAGCAGCTTGCTGCACAAGTTGCAAGAACAGCTTGAGGAACAGCTAGCCAGATGCTCAAGAATGCTTGCCTGACACATGCCGCTAGGAGGGACTGTCCTCAACCCCTGTGATAAGCTCCTGTGGCAAGTGTCTTTGTTTCAAAATAAATTATGTAGCGACAATGCACTGTTTCTTTTTGCCTTTAAAAGCTCCCTCTTGTCTTAACCTCTATGGGTATGCCTGTGTGTCCCCATAGCATGAATGTCCCAGGTCACAATCCTCTGCTACTCCCAAATAAACTCAGTACACCTTAGACAGGCTCTCTCCGTTTGTATTTAGGTTGACAATGGCAATATATTTGCTCCTTTTGGTGGAGACTCTCTGACTGGTTTTAAAAAGAAAATTTTACCTGTGTAAGGGACCAGGGTCTCGGTAAAGAGACTAGAGGCCACTGACACCCATTCCTCAAGGATGGCTGCAATTGGGAGGGAAGTGAGCCCATTTTCAGTTGACACTAGTCTAACCATGTTGAGATCATAAAACTCAGAGCTTCTCCTGGGTACCTGCTGTTCAGCCAGAGGAGGGCAACTGTCTGTCCCCTTCTCTCCCTGCAAGACAGGTGGGACTCTCCTGCACCTCCTCTCAGTGTGTCTTTTGTTGACTGCTACGTGGAGCTTTGCTCTGTTAAGCTCTCTTCAGGGCCTCTTCTTTGCATTCTTTTCATTATAGCATCAGACTGACAGCGTGTCCCCTCTTTCCTCTCTGCGCACCTGGGGTTTTGCAGTGCTTTCATTCCAGTCGTGGAGAAGGGTCCCGAACACGACGATGGCTGCAAGCAAATGGCGACTGCTTTGCCAGGCAGCGGAGAAAGATCAGCATCCCTTCCTAACAGTGCCTTTAGGGAACAGGTGCAAATCTGCATCCTGACACTGTCTGTGGACTTGGTGTGGCAGGCGTCACTGGAGAGACCCCAGGTCTCAGCTTGCTCTCCCACTCCCTCCCGGGAGCCATGAGGAAATACTTGGCTTAACCTCTTTGTGGCCCTTCAGAGATCCCAGGCCATGACGTCCAGATTGTAGCTGGCTCTTGAGGTGATTGCTGTGTCCATCTTCCTACCTCCCACATAACTGTAAATGGAGAAGTAAGTGGACAAGTGACTCTGAAGTTCCAGCAGGGGGCCCTGGCTCCTGAGCACGTTGCCTACCTCATGTGAGTGGATTGGTTGTTGAAGATGATGAGTTTCTTGGTCTATTTTCTGTTGCCATAACAGAATCTATGAGATGAGGTAATTTATGAAGAACAGAATTTTATTTGGCTCACAGTTCTGGATCCTGGGAGTTTCAAGGGCATGGAGCCAGCACCTGGCGGGGGCTTTTTCACTGTGTTATAACACTGGGAGGTGGGGCAAGTGTGAAGCTACGGTCTCTCTCCTCTCCTCACAAAGCCACGAGTGCCACCCGGCCCCCACCTAACATTCTCTAATCCCAAAGTTCTTCCCTCCAAATGCCTTTATGGAAAATTATGACATATGTTTTTGGGGATTAAGTTCCAACACAGAAACTTTGGGGGATATGTCTGAACCACAGCAATGAGTTTGCGCCGTGGACAGCAGCAGAATTGTGTATAGTCCTATTCCATCAAGACATCCTTTGAGTAACTGTCACATTTACAGTACAACCGGCAACAGGGAGCGCACTCACCAGCAGACTTAGCCACCCCATGAGCAGAGCAGAGCCTCAGATAGGAGCTGAGGCCTGGCTCTAGCCATGGACCCTAGGACCAGGTGTCCCTCCGACACATTAACTGGTGTGCCACACATCCACTTCTGGCTGTTTTTGTTTATTTTTTGGTACAGGGGATTGCACCCAGGGGTGCTTCACCACTGATCTCCATCCCAGACCTCTCTATTGTATTTTGAGGCAATGTCTCACTAAGTTGTGGACACTGGCCTTGAACTTGTGAACCTCCTGCCGCAGCCTCTTGAGTTGCTGGGATTGCAGGTGTGCACCCCACATCTGGCTTCCTCTTGTTTTCACAACTAACCCCTTACTGCCATTCCAGCCTCAGTGCTTCCTAAAGGCATCCTAAAACAAAACCAAGCAAAAATTAAAATACAAAACAAAGCAAAACCAAACAAAAACCCCTCTCCTGTTTCAAGGATCAGCCTCCTTTCTGAATCCAACATTGCCCTGGAGGTGAGGACCTGTGTGATGCCCTGGACTGATCAGGAGCTGCCCCTGCGGCTGGCCGTGAAGCCATATCATCATGTCACGGGAGCAAGTGTCCCCAGCAGCATGGGCAGTGACAGATCTCTGCCCACTGAAGAAATATTTTTTGCACTGTTGACAGTTTGTATTTTTGTTGTAGGAGATTGTGTCGTATGTAGTTTCTGCTGATTTGGTCATATTTTTCCCTGTGCTTCCTGCCTGCTCCCTTCCAATCTTTTCTATCATTTCCCCACACCCCATTCCTCCATCCAGGGGACTTCCTCTTTCTGCCCATGACACCTCATTTTTGTGTTTTCTTTTTTTCATTATGGAGGATTGAACCCAGTGCCTCCTGTGGGCTAGGTGAGTCTTGAACCACGGAGCTACATTTCCAGCCCTTTTAAAATTTTGTTTGGGGCAGCATCTCATGAAGTTGTACTGGCTGCCTGGACCTTGTGAGCCCCCTGCCTCAGCCTTGAGTAGCTGAGATCATAGGTGTTGCAGGCAGGGCCACCGCAGCAGGCCAGAACTTCACTTCTTAGAACGTCATTGGGCTGAGTGCTTTGATTCTCACTCTGCTCTCTGTCTACCCCTGCAGCTCCTCCTGACAGAACCAGGTAAAAGTAGTTGCTAGACCAAAGGCTTAGAAACCACAGAAATCAACCTTGCCCTCCCCCAGAGGCAGCCACAGCCCTGGTCACTGATGACTTACTGAGAGTGTGTAAAATTTTCTCTGTGTCACACTGAATGGGCACCCACCTCTCACTCCTCTCACTCCCATGCAACGTCCGAGCCCTCTGAGGACAGAAATAGCCCAACTTGAGTTCCTAGTGCTCAGCATGGTGCAGGGGCTTAGTGAGAGCTCAAGGATGGCACAAGAGAACAGGACGGGTCCAGCAAGGAAGGCTGGGAGGGGACCTCCCTTCTTCCATGTGCTCCCGAGGGCCAGGAGCTCTGGGCACAGGGCTGTGGGCTGGAAGTGCCTCCTGTCGGGATCCTTCCCCGGTAGTCCTCTTTTCTTTCCTTTCCTGCTCTCTCTCTGGTCTCTTCTCCTGCTGCCCTTGTAGACTTTGGCAGTTAACAAATATACAGCTCCCTGGTTGAGTCTTTTCACAACTGAAATTAAACCACAGGCCTTAGAAACCCTCCTTCGCGTTTTCTCAGCCACCCTTGCCGTCTTTGCAGTCACCACAAGGTGATTCAGCAGTTTCTGTTTCTGTTCTCAGTTCTCTGGGCCTGTGCCTGTGGCTCACCGGGTGGGCTGGGGCCGGGTAGGAGGCTCTGGGACAGGAGGTTGAGTTCTGGTGGTGGCTGTGGTGTTACTAGAAGGCAGATGACTTCTTTGCTCTCTGCTTTTGGGGAATCGTTCTTCATAGCCACCTTTAATTTGCACCTCACTTTGTGATGGAGACTTTTCCCACTGTTTGGTGCTGGTTTGGACCCAGGGCCTCTGCACAGCATGTGCTCCACCACTGAGCTACACTCCCAGCCCTGGAACATCCTCGATTCTTGCTGTTGTCAATAAGAAGAGATTGATGTGGGAGTTATCATGGGCTGATTTGGAGGAATCACCTGAAGCAAAATTGCAAAAGGTACCAGGCAAAAGGGGCAGATTCTTAGAGCAAGGTTGTGCCAGGAATCAGGTTGATCTGGGAGTTTTTGCTAATGTTTCACTTCAGAACTTTAGAACGACTTGATGTCTGGAATCACAGGTGGCCAAGGGCTAGGCACCAAGGGTGTTCCTTGTCACGAGAGCATTTAAAGTTGGTGCCTGAAGGTTTGTTTTCCACTAGTCCAAAATTGATTTTTTTTGCTTAGATTTTTAGAAACCAAATGAACATGGTTTTTAAGGGTTTCTAGTTTTTTTTTTTAAATTTTATTTTAATGCACAAAGTTCTTTTTGTTGTTGCTGTTGTGTCTTCTAAAATGGACTTTTTTTAGCTTTTAATTTATGGGAAAGTTGCAAAGATAGTTCTGGGAGTTTCCATGTACCTCTCTCCTTTCCTTAACATCTTACATAAGCCCCAGACCATTCGTCAGAAGTAAGAGTGCAGAACTGATCCAATACTACTAATCAACCTCCAGACTTTATGGGTTTCCCTTTTCCTGTCCAGGATCCCACTCAGAACATCAGCTGTGCTGTTGTCACCTCCCCTTTGGTCCTCTGGTTTGTCACAGCTCGTCACTCTTGTCATGCTCTTCACGACTTGATTCTTCTGAAGGTCAAGTATTTTCTTGGCTGCCCCTCATTTGGGTTGCTTTTGTTTTCCTCATGGCTAAGACTGGCATTGTGGGTTTGGGAAGAAGACCAAGAGGGGAAGTGTCCTTTGGTCCCCCATGGTCTATCACCTGGCTGGTCAGCTGTGAAGTTAACCTGGGCCACTGGGCTATGGTGGTGCTTGTCAGGTTTCTCCATTGTAAAATTACAACCCCCTTCAGGAGGCTCTTAGTCTATTTTATGTTGCTATTAGTGCTGTGGACTGGGATATTTATACAAAAAATAAATCCATTTCTCATGTTTGGAGGTTGGGAGGTCCAGGATGGAGGGGCTGCATTTCTTGGTGGGGACTCTATGGAGTCTCAGAACACTGACGGGAGAGACAGAGTAGCTGTGCTGCTGTGGTTTGGATATGGCCCGAGTGACTCCTGGGTCCATGTGTTAGAGGTCAGGTCCCCAGGTTGGTGATATTGGGAGCTGCTGTAGAACACAGATGTGCGGCCTAGTGGGAAGTTCTTAGGTCACTTGCTGCCCTCACAATGGGATTAAGAAGGTCCTCATGCAACCTCTTGGTAGTTCTCCAGAGAGGTTTGTTGTAAGGCCTGAGTCTGGCCCCACCCAGCCAGTACATCTCGTTCCAGATGTGATTGCTTACTGCCACCCCTGCAGTCTGCCATGAGATGACCCATGGAGGGGAAAGCAGGAGGTGGGTAGGTGTCAGAGTCTATGCTATGCTGGCTGGAATTTGAGCCCCCAAAACTGTGAGCAAAATAAACTTTTTTTTCTTCATAAATAGGTAGCCTCAGGTGTTTCATTATAGTGAAAAAAAAACCTGACTAATATACTTGCTAGCTTGGAAGTATATTATATTTATAAAGTCCCTAATGCAATCATGGGGGTCCCTCTCTTTTTACCTCATCTAATCCTAATTACTTCCAAATGCCATCAACATATAACTTTGGGGATTAAGTTTACAGCTCATGAATTCTGGGGACATATGCAAACCATAGCAGGAAGCAGGTCACTAAGTATGACAAGAGGACAGGTGGGGGAAGTCACCCTCCCTCAATTGGCTCTGTGTCCCTTGATGTGCCACGTTTGGTCATTAGTTGAAGATTCCTCACTTTCTGGAACTGTCAGGTACTCCAGACCTAGATTGCGTTGTCCTGTCCCTGCCAAAGAATCGGTCATTTCTCCAAGGAGCCCCTGGTTCCTTTTAGTTGGAAATTGCATTTAGAAACCAAGATCTGGATGCAGAGGCGTCCCTTACATAACAAAATAATGGCCCTGCCATAATTCCCCTTCTGGTCATCTACTTTTCCCCAGTGCTTTATATTAAAACATTTTTAACATACCGTTAAATTGCAAGACTGACATTCAACATCCACATATCCGACTGAGGTTCTGCCACCAACATGCTACTCTACTGGACCTGTCACACATGTACACTTCCTCCTAGACAATTCAGCATGTGTATCTTTTATAAGACTTCAATATGCATTCAGGTCTTTTTATTTGTTGTGAAATTTCATATAATGAAATGAAAAAAATCTCATTCTCAGATTTTTGACAAGTGCAGATGTATGGAATCTAAATCCATATGAAAATATGCTCACTACCATCACCTAGAAAGTTCCCTCATGCCCTTCCCAGTACATCCCTGCCTCCAGCCCCCTGGGGCACCCACCCTGGTTGTGTTTTTGTTCCACCACCATAGGTTAGTTTTGTCTGTTTTGAGTTTTGCAGTAACTGGAATCACACACAGTTAGTTCACTTGATGTGTTTTTTGTGACATATTAATTCAATTTGACCCTAAACAGCAATGAAAATGAATGCAGTACAGATGTTAGAGATGACTGTCATTGGTCATGTGTTGTGAAAGAAGCCATCCACAAAATAACACATAGTGGGTAATCCTATTTTTAATATTCGAAAGAAGTAAAAAATAATTTATGGAGTTGCAAACCAAGGACAGTGGTCAGTACTGGGGAAGACCATAGAGGCTGCGAGATCTAAGAGGACGTTCTGGGCTGGTTGGTGCTGGAAAGGCCCTTCCTTGGCATGATTGGGGGTCACAGTGGGTCTGCTTTGTGGTAATTCCCTGGGCTGGAGCTTTATAACTCATGCCTTCATTCTTGGTGGATCATATTTTATTAAAGAAGTTTTAAAAATAAGATAGTAGCTCCTGCCCATCAGTTTTGTATGTGTGCATGACAGTGAAGCGTGCATTATTTATCTATTGCCATATAACAGATTACTTCAGGATTTAGGAGCCCAAGAAGCAACACATACTGCCTAACACAGTGTGTGGGTCAGGAATTCCAGCATCTGGGTAGCTCTGGCACAGGTTGCATTTAGGACTGGAAGATCCTCTGGTAACATGGCTGTTGGCTGGAGTCCTCGGTTCCTCCCCATGGGCCTTTTTCATGAGCCTGCTTGAGTGTCCTCACATCATGGCAACTGGCTTCTTCTAGTAAGTGACCCAAGAAAGCTCCGAATAATGTTTTCTAGTTTAATATAGGGTACCCGTGTGTCTGAGCACATTGTTGCTAAATCTGTTTGGTGAATAGACTGCAGTTTATTGATGATCGATCTTGTTCTCCTGCTGGTGGACACCTAAGCGGTTTCCAGTTTGGAACTTTTTTTTTTTAAAGTATGTTTTTTAAAAAAATACATTTTATTTATTTTTATGTGGTGCTGAGGATTGAACCTAGGGCCTTGCACGTGCGAGGCCAGCACTCTACTGCTGTGCCACAACCCCAGCCCCCGGAACTTTTTAAGATAAAGTGGATATAAGCATCCTTCTATAAGATTTTTTATAACCCTCTCTTAGGTAAATACCTAGGATTGTAATTGTTGGATCACAGAGTAGTGTTGTTATGAAATCTGTTGGATTTCTTTCCAAAGTGGTTGCGCCATTTTACATTTTCTTGACAAGGTAAGAGAGTTCTCAGTGTTCCACATCCGTGCCAAAATTTGATGTTGTCACTTTTTAAAAATAAGTTTTGCCATTCAGGGTGGGTGTGTGCTGGTACCTCATGGTGGCTTTAACTTGCATTTCCATGATGCCTGGTTGGGTTCAGTACTTTCTTGTGTGCTTGGCGGCCATTTGTATGCTCTTTTTTGTGAAGCATCTCTTCAAATCTTTTGGAGCACGCCCCCCCTACCCCACCCTGGGTATGTGTGTAGTTCTGTGGAATTTTATCCCCTGTGTAGTTTTGCATAATCACCATGATCAGCGTCAATGGCACCATGGAGAATCTTCTTTGTGCTTCTCCTGCAGAGTTAGACCCCTCCACAGTCACCCCCTGACAGCCACTGATATGTTCTCCATTACTATAATTTTGTCATTGTGAGAATGTTATAAAGTTGCAATCATATCGTATGTAATTCTTTTGTGGTAGGATTTTTTACACTCAGCATGATGCTCTTGAGGGTCATCCATGAGTCACTAGTTTATTTCTTTGTGCTGCATTGTCTGAGGTACCACAGTGTGTGGGTTCATTCTGGCTTACAGGATATCTGGATTGTTTTCAGTTCTGGGATGACTGCAAATAAAGCTGCTGTAAATATTTGTGTTTAGGTTTCTTTTCTTTCATTTTCTGTTGGAAACAAAATGTTTCATTTCTCTTGAGTGATGGCATTGGCTTGTATGAAAAGTGTAAGGTGAACTTCATAGGAAACTGTCAAATTTTTCTGAGTGACTATGGCATATTACGTTCCCACCATCAGCAAATGAGAGATCCTGTTGCTTGCATCCTCATTAACACTTGGCGTGGCATTTTTCTCTTGGCCACTTTAAGTGGCATGTATGATTGGACTCCTTTTTAACATGGTGCCGTGTGGCATGGCCCTGGTTCAGGGAGTCAGGTCACCTGGTGTCTCTTATGCTAGATGCCCATTGCCCACACCTCTCTGAGGGAAGGCAAAACTGGTACTTTGGTTTCAGTGCTTGCTGGTGTCTTGCTTTAGTGCAGAGACCCTCAAACTTGTTCTTAGTAATGAGATTGTTTTTGTCAAGAAGAATCCTGAACAGAACAGCAGTGGCTAAGTCAGTGGTGGTGGATCTGCTGTGGGTAGCCCTGGGCCCTCCTGTGCTTCACCATGTCCCCATAGTTGTGCCAAAGATGTCCCCTGGCATGGAAGCCTGGACACCTGATCCTGGAACTAATATCATTAATCCTGGGACTTCACAAGTTGTCACATAATTCTGTGGGTCCTCTGTAAACTGAGGCGTGGGGATGGTATTTACCATATTTCCGTCTTCTACATACCTTCTCTCTCAAGGAAAGAGAGATTATAGATGTGAAATACCCAAATTATTAAGTATTATTTGTATGTCATTATTATACAAATAGTATCTAAAATAATCACCCAAGGTTGCTGGGTGTGGAGGTTCATATTTAAAGACAGAAATTATATAATCAACTATACATGTTGCTTAGTCATTCAGAGCTCTTGGGAGTTTTGCTGAAACTCTGATTTTTTCCACTGCAGAGATTTTTTGATATCTTTTTTCCTTGAAAAATATTAGAACTTTAGATATTTAGAAATTTAGAAATGTTCAAGTTTTCAGGAAGAGTTTCTGAGAGACTTTTCTTGGTCCCGGTGTCTGTTCAAATGAAGAACAATCCCCCTCTAGTGGTTGATTTGAACTGTACAATTTTAAGTACATTTCAAGCATCATTTTATTGAATAGGTATTATTTTAACAGGGTTCAAAGTTAGAAGTGTAAAAAGGCAGAGTACTTTTCCCCATCTGCCCGATTTCCTCACCTCCATTTCATGTACACAAAAGGCAAATACCATTATTCATAAGTAAGTAAGTAAATATATTTATCTACTTTTTTTGGACATATAGTATACCAGTAAAAAAATAATATATTTAATTGTTTTTACCTTTGTTTTCATTTATAAACACTCGTCTTGGCAATTTTCTCATATTGGTATGTAAAGAGATTTTTTTCTTTTTACTTACCATTGCAAGGATTTTTATATTTATCATTGCAGGGATTTTTTACATTTTATGAATTCACTACTATATTAATGGACTTTTAAACATTCACGTGTTGTGCTATTGCAAATAACTATTTATATCCAAATAACATTATGCTCATCTTTAGGACAGCATTTGGGAGTGGGGGTGGGAAGGATAGGTCTGTAATTAAAGTGCCTCACATATCTCTGATGAGAAACTCATTTAATGTACAGAACTTGGCTGTGAGTGGTGGAGAAATGTTTAGTAACAATGTAGTTTTCTTGAGATCTGTTTATCTTACAGTTTTAAAATATTTTGTTTGAATTTTAAAATAATACAAATATAGTTTTTAATACTTTTCAATATGATTTTTGGATCCCTTGGCCAGTGTGTGTAAATCTGCACATTAATGGTCAGACCTTATGTCTTACTTTTCTTCATAGCTTAACAGAATCATTACTAGAATTTGACCCGTATGAAAAGTTTGGTTTTATTATGAGCAGGAAGCTTAACAATGTGAGAATAGATGTGAATTTGGTGTTTTAAAACAGGTGAATAACACCATGCCACATTAGAGCTACTGACTGGGAAATGCAGAGGACGTAGCTAAGGATTTATATTTCAGAATCTTGCCTATGACACAGTTCCTAGAGGCTCTTCTCTCTAGTCCTCACAGGCTGGCATTTCTCTTGATTCTCATTCCTCTTGTTGCTTACAGAATGCACAGGTAACAAGGAGTGCAGATTGCATATGTGAAAAGGCTCCAGCTTCTGTTATTCTACAGCTCGGTTCAGTTGTAATTCTACAGCTTACACAAGCTCCTCACATGTGTGAGGCCACTTTGGAGGGTAAGTTCCTGGAGGAGGAATTGCTGAGTCAAAGGCAGGTTCTTCTGTAACTTGGATGACAGTATTGTCTAGTTGCCATACACACAGGACCGGTGCCGCTCTATACTCTCACCCCGCCCCTCCCTCCCCAGGTTGGCACAAGAGGGCAGTCCCTCCTCACAGCCTGGTGACACGGTGTGTTAGCAGACTGTCTGCATTTTGTTCATGTGACACGTGAAAATTAACAGCTTGGTACAGTTGTAAATTGTGCTTCTCTTATTGCATAAAAGAGCAGGGATTTATATATGTGTGTGTGTGTGTGTGTGTGTGTGTGTGTGTGTGTGTATACACACACACACATACAGGTTGTGTTTTCTATTTTGTGGATCATCTGTTCAAATCATTTGTTCACTTAGTGGTCTGTTTTTAATGAATCATAGGAAGTCTTTGATTAGAAAAATGGGCCCCTTTTCAATGACATCATTATCTTTTTTTTTTTCCTCAGTTTGTCATTTGTCTTGACTGTTCTTCTGGTATGTTTGTCATTCATAAAATTTCTGTTATTAGTCAAACTTAACCATCTTTTCTTTGTGGCTTACAAATATTGTGCCACATTTAGAAAGGACTTTTGGATTAAGTTATAAAATAATTCTTCATGTTGTATTTTAACACTTAGTGGTTTTGTTTTCTCCCAGATAAGTCATTAATCTATTTGGAATTTATTCTGACATTTGATGTGAAATAGGAATCTGACTTTCTTTCTTTTTCCAGTTGGCTACCCAAATGGAACATCTCAATAATGTTCTGTTTGTCCATGATTTGATTTACCAGATTTGTCTTGCACATATTAAGTTTCATATATTTTTACTTCTGTTTCTCAACCTTTTAATCATATTCCATTGGTCTATCTGCCTATTTCTTCACCATATGAATTTCTGAGAACTTACCACATGTCTTATTATCTGATAGAAATCATAACTCCTTGGTTTTGGAGTTTTCTTGATTTATTTTTGTTTCTTTTTTATATATGATTTTAAATTCCTTATTGGCATCTTAATTTGGATCATCTTCAATGTATAGAGTGACTTAGGGAGAATTTTTTTTATGTTATTGTTTAAAAAAAAGTGGTGCACATTCCTATTTGTTTTAGTTTTCTCTTGTGCCCTTCAGCATGATTTGAAAGTTTTCTTTATGTAAGTTCTGTAAGTTTTATTTTTATTCCTAGGTGTGTATTCTTTTGTTTTATTACTTTGGGAAGTGGGGTCTTTTCTTTCCTGTATTTTTCTAACTGCTTGCTTAGATATCTAAATGAATGCTGTTGGTTTCTCTGGTTGATTGTGTATCCTGCCAGCCCTTCTTGTCTGTAGTGGGGTTTAGTTGGTTGTTTAGGGGGATTCTGGGTATACAAGCATATTAGATTAGTTAACCAAGATGCAAAATTTAGAGGCTCAAAACAACTGCCGTTTGTTTTTTTCTTACATCAGTTACGCATGTGTGGGTGACTGGGAGGATCTGCTGGTTTTTACTGGGCTCACTCAACGCGTGGCAGCCAACTGCAGGTCGCATGGGCAGCTCCGTTGACCTTGCTGGACTCTTTCTCATGGTTAGGGCTGCCTAATGATAGGCAGGCTGGTCTAGATCACCTTGACTGGGACAAGTCAGCTCTTCTCATGTGTTTTGTACTTATGACCCCACCCACCCCTGTCCCCCCAGGCTAGCCTGGGCATGTTCTTAGATCATCTTAAGCATATTTTCCTGAGTATTGAGCAGGAGCTAGAGAGAAACAGAAATATACAAGCACTTTTTCAAGATTTTGCTTCTTTCAAGTCTACCCATATTTTTGTCACCCAAGAAAGTTACAAGTCCAAGTGCAGATTCAAGGGCTGGGGACATAGACTGTGCCTCTTCTATAAGAACTACAGTGTCCAAGGGCAGGATCAAGGGAAAGCACTGGGGACGAGGGAAAGGGAGGGTAGAGCAGGCTGAGCACAGGCAATTTTTAGGGTGAAACAATTTCTGGTTTTGTGGTTCTCATAGTTTCCATTAGAAGAATCTGACAGAAGAGCAGCAGATGGGAACAAGATTCTTTATTCTTATGCTTGAGCATAAGGTCGGCAGCCCATGGGGGACGGAAATCCCAGGCTTCCTCAAACAGAGGACAGAGGTGGGCAGGATGTTGCCTCCTGATGTCATCACATGTACAGGTGGGCTCTTAGTGCATCTGCGCTCTTCCTCTTTACACTGCAGGTGTCTTGTTACCATCTGAAGTCTCCACCTGAGGGTGTGATTAGTACTGTGCCAATACTGTAAAGGTGACTGCAGGCTAGAACAGTGACTCCGGTTTGTGTGTGTTTGTTCATACCACCTGGAACCTGCCTCTTATCCTCTAGGAGAGTCCCTAGTGTCTTTTTCAGAAGGCACATACACTATTGTCCTGTATCAGTGGATTTAAAGTTTAACGACTTTGTTTTCCGTGGCTCTGGCCTCTTGGGATCTCTGCTGACCACGTGGTCTTTGCAGGCTGAGCAGGCATCCCAACCTATCACCTCCAGATGTGTTATCTTAATTACATGGCTTTGAAGACCGGTTCATTTTTTTATTTATTATTAACTCTTGATTTTCTGGTTAACCCCATAACACCAAGGCTGTCTCATTTTCTCCAGAGAGGTTTCACTCCTTTAACCTCAAGGCTTCTGTTTTTCAGGGGGGTTCCAACCCTTTCAAAATAATTCTCATGATATCATAATGGGGATGCAGGTCAATAGAAATGTTTCCAAACCTCTAGAATGCATAAGAATAAACTCTAATATAAATCCTGAATTTTGGTTGACAATGATGTGTCGATGTGTATTCCTCCTTGTAACAAATGTGCCACTCTGGTGCAGGAGAGTGGTAATGGGTGAGGGTATGTATATGTGAGCGTAGGGAATATGTGGGAAATATCTCTGTCTTTTCTGCTCACCTTTGCTGTGACTAAAAAGTCTATTTTTAAAAACATCATGAGAATTCTTTTTTTCTTTAAATATTTATTTTAGTTGTAATTGAACACAATATCTCTATTTTATTTATTTATGTGGTGCTGAGGATGGAACCCAGGGCCTCTCACTTGCAAGGTGAAGGCTCTACCGCTGAGCCACAACCCCAGCCCCATGAGAATTCTTATCTACTATATTTGCCTTTATTTTTACCAATTCTTGTATTTTTTCCTTTCTGAAGGTCCCAGCCTTCTTCTGTTGAGAGCCACAACCAAGTCAAGATGGTGCCTGGCATTTTGCCAGAAGGAGTGTTTGGGAGGTGACACCAGCGAGCCATTGGGATGATGATAATTAAGTTAAGCTGTGTATAATTATTAAGATAATGACTGATTGCTGTAACTGGATGATGCTAAATTGAAACAAGCTGTGTATTCAGTTGTGTATATAAACCTCTGCTGTCCGGCAATAAGGCGGCTCCTGCTACCTGGGGTGCCCGCTACTTTTGAGTTCTCGCAGAGTTCCCGTTGAGTTCCCGTTGGTTCTCACAGAGTTTTGGGGGAGTTCTAGAGAGTTCCCATGGGGTTCGGGCAATAAAGGAGTTCCTGTTTGCACCTACAAGTGGCTCGTGACCTCCGGGTTATTTTTGTGCCCAGCCAGACTGTGGCACTGTTACATTTCCTTTTTGTTTAGAGAACTATCTTTCATAATTTTTAAGGGTAAGTTTTGCTAGAAAAATTGCTAGTGAAATGATTTTCATTGGTCTGAGAATGTCTTTATTATGCTTTGTCATTCCTGAAAGATATTCTTGCTGGATAAACCAGTGCTCTTGGCAGTTTTTTTGCTCCAGTACTAGAAAAGGGTCATGCCACTTCCTTTAGTCTTCCATGTTTTCCAATGAGAAGTCCACTGTCATTTCAGTTGGTATTTTCTGCAGGTAATGTATCATTTCTCTTCAGCTGCCTTCAAGATCTATTTTTTTGTGTGTTAGTTTTCACAATTTGGTTGTGGTATGTCTTGGCATGGGTTTCTTGCAAATGTATGCAATTAGTTATTTATCCAGTTTCCAGAATCTGTAGATTCATAATATTTTCTTCTGCACTTGGAAGTATTTTTTAAAAATATATTTTTAGTTGTTGATGAGCCTTTATTTTACTTATTTATTTATATGCAATGCTGAGAATAGAACCTAGTATCTCACACACACTAGGCAAGTGCTCTACCACTGAGCCACAACCCCAGCCCTACTTGGAAGTGTTTTTGCATTATATTTTATAATACTTTTCCAGTCCTACCCTCACTTCTCTCTCTCTCTCTCTCTCTCTCTCTCTCTCTCTCTCTCTCTCTCTCTCTCTCTCTCTCTGTAGTTGTAGATACATATTTTATTTGTTTATTTTTATTTGGTGCTAAGGATCGAAACCAGTGCCTCACACATGCCAGGCAAGAGCTCTGCACTGAGCTACAGCCCCAGACTCACTTTTTTTTTCTCTTTTTGAAATCTTGAAAATACAGATAGATATTGGCTCTGTTGTTTTTGAGAAATATTTGTCTTATTTTTTAGTCCATATTCTCTTTGTTGCTCAAATAAGATAAATTCTACTGATCGTATCTTAGTCTCTTCAGACTGCTGTAACAAAATGTTTTAGAATGGTAAGCTTGTAAAAGACAGAAATTTCTTTCTCATAGTTCTGGAGGCTAGAAATCCAAGATCAAGGTTCTGGCAGACCTCATACCTACTGAGGTCTGTCCCTCACAGTCCCTTCTCAGTAAGTGCTTACATGACAGCTCTCTGGGGCTTCCTTCCAAAGTGCATGTGGGCCATTCAGGGAGGCTGTACCTCTAATCATTCCCCCAAAGCCCTACCTTCTAATATCATCACCTTAGTGATTAGGATTCAACAAATGAATTTGGAGAGAACACAAATATTCACACCAGAACAACCTATTATCAAGTTCAATAGTTTATTCTCTGTTACCTACACCCCACTATTAAGTTCATCAGTGAAATTTTTAATTTGGGTTACAATTTCCATTTTGTGCTTTTTAAATAACCTGTGTTTTTTTCCAGAGATATAGTTTTGTTGTTGTTGTTGTTGTTGTTGTTGTTGTTGTTTTTAGGGGAGCAGGGGCACACTTAAGGGAGTGAAGCTTCTGGGGTAAAACAGGGAACACACATTTATGGGAGAATGTGGACTACTAGCAGAGGGACAGCCAGATATATATATATATATATATATTTTTTTTTTCTTTTGGGGGGGGATGTGATTTTTTTTCCTATTTATTTCAAGGGGAATTGTGATTGCTTACTGAATCATTGTTAAGATGGTTGTCTGACAGAGACTAATCCACAAAGTTACAACTATCTTATATTTGATAAAGGGGCTAAAAACATGCAATGGAGGAAGGATAGCATCTTCAACAAATGGTGCTGGGAAAATTGGAAATCCATATGCAACAAAATGAAATTGAATCCCTTTCTCTCGCCATCCACAAAAGTTAACTCAAAATGGATCAAGGAGCTAGATATCAAATCAGAGACACTGCGTCTGATAGAAGAAAAAGTTGGCTACAATCTACATATTGTGGGGTCGGGCTCCAAATTCCTTAATAGGACGCCCATAGCCTAAGAGTTAATAACAAGAATAAACAAATGGGACTTACTTAAACTAAAAAGTTTTTTCTCAGCAAGAGAAACAATAAAAGAGATAAATAGAGAGCCTACATCCTGGGAACAAATTTTTACCCGCCACACCTCAGATAGAGCCCTAATATCCAGAATGTACAAAGAACTCAAAAAATTAAACAATAAGATAACAAATAACCCAATCAACAAATGGGCCAAGGACCTGAACAGACACTTCTCAGAGGAGGACATACAATCAATCAACAAGTACATGAAAAAATGCTCACCATCTCTAGCAATCAGAGAAATGCAAATCAAAACCACCCTAAGATACCATCTCACTCCAGTAAGATTGGCAGCCATTATGAAGTCAAACAACAATAAGTGTTGTCAAGGATGTGGGGAAAAGGGTACACTTGCACACTGCTGGTGGGACTGCAAAATGGTGAGGCCAATTTGGAAAGCAGTATGGAGATTCCTGGGAAAGCTGGGAATGGATCCACCATTTGACCTAGCTATCGCCCTTCTCGGACTATTCCCTGAGGACCTTAAAAGAGCGCACTATAGGGATATGGCCACATCAATGATTACAGCGGCACAATTCACAATAGCTAGACTGTGGAACCAACCTAGATGCCCTTCAGTAGATGAATGGATAAAAAAAATGTGGCATCTATACACAATGGAGTATTATGCAGCACTAAGAAATGACAAAATCATGGAATTTGCAGGGAAATGGATGGCATTAGAGCAGATTATGCTAAGTGAAGCTAGCCAAGCCCTAAAAAAACAAATGCCAAATGTCTTCTTTGATATAAAGAGAGCCACTAAGAACAGAACAGGAAGAAAGAGCATGAGGAAAAGACTAACAGTAAACAAAGACGAATGGGAGGAGAGAAAGGGAGCATATGGAAATGGTAGGAGACCTTCAATGATACACAAAATTATAAGAGGTTATGAGGGGCAAGGGGGAGGGAAAAAAAGGGAGAGAACTGAACAACAGCAGAGGAGGTAGAGAGGGAAGATGGGAGGAGAGGGGAGGGGAGGGGGGATAGTAGGGGATAGGAAAGGTAGCAGAAAACAACAGTCACTAATATGCCATTATGTAAAAATGTGAATATGTAACAGAGGTGATTCTGCAATCTGTATTTGAGGTAAAAATGGGAGTTCAAAACCCAATTGAGTCAAATGTATGAAAGATGATATATCATGAGCTCTGTAATGTTTTGAACAATCAATAAAAAAAAAAGATGGTTGTCTGAGAATCTTGGTCAGAATATTCAAATGTCTAATTATTCTCAGTATGAGCATCACACAATTAGTGACAGAGCCAGTACTCACACTGGAGTGAGGTTCTTCCAGGCCTGGAGTCTGCTTTGGATGGAAACATTTTAGATGGCAGAGACGGGACATCTCCTCCCTGGTGAATTTAGGTTCATTGAAAAGTAGACATCCAGGTGTGCGAGAGACTTATGGGGGAAAACACTTGTCAGGGGTGAAGGAGAGGGACTGGATGGGTGGGGAGAGGCTCCAGGTTGCAGACAGCAGAGTGGTGGCTGTGAAGGGAGTGACAGGGACCAGGTGGAGCTGGGACAGCCTCAGTACAACACAGCCCAAGCCTTTACCACCGTTATGACGAGGTCTCCCTGGAGCAGCGGGCGTCCTGAGCAGGGCTTGCCTGCTGGGCAGAGGTGGATGACTGAGAGCATCGCCCTGTGGTCATCTGGGAGCAGCAGGAGACAAGAGGAGCCTCAGGGGTACTCTGGAGTTAGTTCCATGGTGTGGCGGTCCAGGAGGGTCTTTCTAAGTCTGCCCTGAGCAACTTTCCTTATGGCAACCACAGCAGGTCACCCACATCCCCATCTCCACAAACGCTGCTCTTGGGCATCACAGACTTATCATGTGTCTGAAATCTTTAAAGGCCTGCAGAGGGGAGGAGCTGCAGACTTATTTTGAGATGGTCGTGTCAGGAAATGCTCCCTTTTCCTTTTCCAGTTGATGCCATTTGCTGACTCTACAGTCTGCATCACACACACAGTGTACACAGCGTCCAACAGGGGATACTGCAGGCTCTGCTCAGCAATGCCATGTCCTAACCCCGTGGTTTCTGTTCTGCATAGGTATGGTTTGAGTTTGGATGAGATGAGAGCTCTGACAGTTCAGAGAGTGAAGTTTATCCTGGGTCATCCACTGATAAAACGTGCATTTCAGGAACAGGTGAGTGTCCTTGTTAATTTTCTGTGGTGGTGTGGCGTGCGCGCTTGTGTGTGTGTGTGTGTGTGTGTGTGTGTGTGTGTGTGTGTGTGTGAAAGAGAGAGATTTCATTTGGTTTGCTTTTGCGATGTATGCAAGCTCATTTACCTTGTTCTGGGGCATGCTGACAGACCAGGCCACTGGGTAGGGGGCAACTTCTTTAGACCCCTTCTCTTCCCTGCTCCCTATGAACCTCACTTACCCCTTCCCTAGGTCCCCATGTCCACTTCTTTAAGCTCACAGGCTGGGGAACAGGAGAATCAGCAGAAGTAATGAAATATTTGTTCACAAAATCCATGTCATTTTAGGCATAAAGTCTAAATAGCTGATAAATAGAAAGAACTCATTTTAGAGGCTTTTAATTGGAAGTGTCCAAAGTTTGTCTAAAAATTGCATTCTAAATTCAGTGATATTATTTTAGCTAATTTTAGCCTCAGGATAAAGAAAGAAGGAAAGAAGATGCTGATTGAAGGTTTCCTTTATGAGGCTGTAGGAGCCATCTATTTTAGTGAGGTTTTAAGTCCATTTCCATTTTATTCCGTTTTGCGGCTTCCTCCACATACCCCTTTTCATAAGGAGAAAGTACTGAAGCTCCTGGGGCAGCGTCTCATTGGGAGGGGCCAGAATGAGGGTGGACTGTGGCATAGATGATGTCCCGGAGCCACCGCCATCCATCAGTGACCCAGGCCCCTTCATGCCAGGTGGAGGGAGAGTCAGAGGATCAAGGGTGGCTCCTCCCCATTCTGGTGATCCCAGGAGACCCTTCTTTGTGGAGTGTAGATCAGAGTTGGGCGGGGGAGGGGGGTGTCTGGGATCCACCTGAGAATAGACCCCCTGATGAGCCAGCTCTTGAAATGTCCTAGCCACCTTGAGGCTGGCAGGGGACTATGGCATCACCCCCGAGGAGCCTACAAGGACGTCCACCTGGCAGAAGAGCCCCCCACATGACAAGAGTAAGGCAAGCTTGCAGAGCCTAAAATGTCCTTTCACACCAAGCAGATTGGCAAAGATTTTCAAGCCACCTAATCACCTCTTGCCGGAATGTACACATGTAGCTGTGAATGAAACCGAGACTAGAAGGAAAAATCCGGCCCTCTCTGCTTCCAGCACGTTCTCGGAGTCCAGCCTGCCCAGGCGCTGGGAGCCGGGCTGGTGGGTGAGCTCTTGGCACAAGGCCAGGCTCCTGCTTCTTTAACCAGCCCTACATGTCCGCGGCTCAAGTTCATGTCAGCGCTCAGAGCCGGGACCCCTTAATGAGGCTTGCTAATTGCTGCAAGCCTGACCTGCCCAATATGGAAGATTAGCTTTTGTAATCCTGCCCCTGAAGCGTGTTGAGCCCTGAAGCCAATTATCCTCCTGTTTTCATGGCTCCCCTAGTGGTCTAAGCGGCCTGGATCATTTCTGTCCTCAGCGATTGGGCACAGTTCCTTGAGCAGGCGCAGGATGGGCTCTAGGTGGCCCTCCGGTCCCCTTCTGTTAGTTACCTCGCCGATTTGGCACCTTTCTCCATGCGAATTCTCAAGAGCCAGTGAACCCGAAGGAACTCCACCGGCCTTCAGCACGGCAGGCTCGTCGCATCGTGAGGATGTCACAGGACTCAGCAGCACATCTGTGTTCGAAGGCTCTCAAATTCCACCCCATTAACAGCTGGAGGAGCTGTCCACGTCCAGTAATTCTAGAAGTGTTCCATGATTCATCCCGCCTCTTAATAAAACCATAGAGTCATGGCTGTCCAGAGAGAGAGCCAGGCCCTCCCCTCTCTCCCTGGCCCCCGTTTCAAATTAATTTTTGTGGGTGAGCCGATGCGCTCCGAGGCGGAGGCGCCGTGTGATGTAGGAGGATGACGTTCTCAGGCACAGATGAGGAGGGAGCTTCATTTGTTCCAGGTCTCTATGGACAGTTCACAGGCCAAGAATAAGCCATTAAAATATTTCCACTCTGTGTTCTCCCCTCTGACCATCTGTAATGGATTTGGGATGTTCCAATAAACATAAAGAGAAAAACACGTGCGCACTCAGACACGTATGCATGACCCGCACGCAGCGTGAACAGCCGGTGCACTCCATCCGGCTCTTCCTGCACCTGTTTGTAGTGACCTCACCTTTGTGCACATCAGCCAAGAGCTCTCTCGTTCCCCTCAGGATTCCAGGATTGGGTCTTGGGGGCGGGAAGGGGGCAGAGTTGTGATTCCCGGTGTCCAGATAAGGAGATAGACTAGGTTGGTTGTCCGCTTTGTGTGACAGTGCTGGGGCAGGAGCTGGGACTCCTGCCTGGAGAGCCTTGTGTGGGCAGTATTCCCAGGAATACCTGTCCCTGGAAGCTGAAAGAGGCTGAGATCTACCTCAGTCATCACTGTAACCATCATCCTGAAGCTTACTGAGCACCTACATTGTGCCAGTCGCAGTGCTAAGAGCTTTAAAGGGATGATTTCTGTGACTACACCACATCCCTCATAGTATTCCTGTTTTACAGGTAGGTAACCAGAGCTGAAGGGCTGGCCCGAGCTTGGTTATATAACTAGTGGGTTGTATATGTAACTAATAGAGCCCAGGTTCAAGCCCAGGTAGTCTGCTTTCTGAGCCAGCATCTGTCTGGTGGAGTTCACCCCTGGCTGTGTGTTGGAGCCCCCTGGGGAGCTTTTGCATATCCTGTTGTATATAGGCTTTTGCTCAGGCCAATCAAATCAGCATTTTCATCTGCCAGATGATCCAGTATGTATTGGGGGTTGAGTACTGCTGTGCTTTGTTTCTGTTTTAGTCAGCTTTGTGCTGCTAAGACTAACATACCTGACATGAAAAATTGAGAGGAGGAAAAGATTCTTTTGGCTCATGGTTTTAGAGATTCAGTCCATGGTAGGCTGACTCCATATCTTTGGGTTGAGGTGGGAAGGTTGGCAGAAGGTTGTGGTAGAGGAAAGTCACTCAGTTTGAGACAGGCAGGACATAGAAAGAGCTTTTAGTGCAAGGGTCCAGGGATAATATAATCCCCAAGGTCATGCCCCCATTGACCTACTTCCTCCAGTCACAACCTGTCTGCCTATAGTCACCACCCAATAATCCATTAATCCATCGATTAGATCACCAGTCTCATGATCTAATCATTTCACCTCTGAACATTCCTGCATAGTCTCACACAGGAGCTTTTGGAGGACATGTCAACATTTCTTTCCAGTCAAGGGACCCAGTTGAGGTCAGCTTGCTCTTGGCCAAGTGTAGAAAGAGTTAGGAAGAGATATGTGAGCAGTGAAGTCCCCACCCCCACAACCATCTCCTCTCCTTTTCTGAGTGCTGATCTTCCACACACCCATGAGCCACATGGCTGGGGGCATGATATCGTTACCTAAACCAGTGATTCTCAAAGTATAGTCTGAGGGCCCTGGGTGTCCTTTCTTGAAAAGTAGATGTCTAGCTGGGCATGGTGCATGCCTGTAATCCAAGAGACTCTGGAGGCTGAGGGAGGAGGATAGTAAGTTTGAAGCCAACTTGAACAAAATAAAAAATAAAAAGGACTGTGGATATAGCTCAGTGGTAAAGTTTTCCTGGGTTAAATTCCCAGTGCCAAAGAAAAAAAAAGAAAGAAAGAAAGAAAGGAAAGTAGATGTCCAAATACAGTATATGTATGTGACACTGTATTTTTATCATAAACTTCAAACAAAGCAACATATCACAAGAAACTGAGTGCAAAAGCAGATACGAGAGTCTAGCTATCTTCTTTTGGGTTGGATCTTTAAAAAATTAGCAAAAAATGTAAAATGCTACCATCCTTTCATTGAGTCTTTTTTGAAATTATGGTTATTTTTTATAAAAATTATGCCATTTATATTAACATATAATTGATTTATTGTTAGTTTAAAAATTAATAAATAAGTTAAAAATTCTCAGTTTTAATTACTAATTTGGTAAATTGCTAAATATAATCTGCAAAAAAAAAAGTCCCATTGGAATTTTCAGTAGTTTTTAAGTGTAAAGGGATCCAAGGACCATAAAATGTGAGCACTGTTGATCTAAATCATCTGCATTTTCCTCAGGAAGTTCAGTCTCAACAACTTGGAGGGGAATTAGCAGAAGATTGGTGTGTGTGTGTGTGTATTATACTTATTGTAATTATCTATATTTGAACAGAATTTTAGATAATCTCAGAATTTTTTTTAATACTTAGATATTTAAAGAGGCATCAGGTAGGTGATCAGATCAAAGGTGGAATAATATTCTAAGGTCAGCTTACCACCAAAAGCTTTCCTGATTAATCTCTGAGAAAAGAAATAACTTTTCCCAGGAACCATTTAAATTTGAGCTTTCGTTGTATTGCAGAAACTTAGCTGATCAGGAAACATGCCACGAGTCTGAGGACACCTGTCTGTCACTGGTCATTCATGGCAGCCTGTCCCACCAGCCCCCACCCTATTGCTCACAGATACCAGCGCTAGCCCCCGCTGACCCTGCAGACCTGGCCATGCACACCTCCTCCCAACCCGAGCCCCGTTCTGGTCTTGACCTGCTTACTCAGCTCTTGGCTCTGTCGCCCTGGCCTTGGCTTCCTCCTTGGCCCTCTGGCTTCTGTTTGTCCTGGAACCCAGACTTTTCCTAGTGGGCTGTGACAGGCTGCCCTAGATCTTGGTCCTATTTGCTGCCTTTGGCAGGAGTCTCTGTCCCAGCTCCAGCTTTAAAAACTTGGACATTGGCCACTTGGCCATGACTCTGGCCAGGCCAGCCCTGTCCCCATGGGATACTTGAAGAATTTGAGTGGAGATGACAGGATGGAGTGGCCTGTTTATAGAAGTCCCTCTGTGTAGATTGGCAACCAAACTGTGTTGTCATCTGTGATGGCCAAAGAGATTACTTAAAAGGGCACACCAAGGAGTGAGGAGTGATTTAGGACCTTCCCAAGGACTCCAGTGCAGCTGGAATCGTGGTGTTATTTATTCTTTGACACTGCAATTATTCTGCACAATTAAATATTTTATTTTTAAGGCTTAATTATCACTCTTGCAGTGAAATATTATGTCAATAATATCATTTGCTTATCATCCTCTATGTCCTTTCTATGTGCCAGGTGAAGCGATTCATTAATTTTACAAATATTTATTGAGCTCTTACATGAGTCAGGCATTGTTCAAAGGACACTGAAAAATGCAGGCAAAAATACCTGTCCTTGTGGAACTTACATTTTTGTTGGGGAAGAGACAGACAATAAACTAATAAACAATACATTTATGGCATATCAGTGATAGATACTGTAGATAAAAATCAAATATAATAAATTAGAAAGAATAAAGTAAGTTTTCTCTGTTGTCAGATGATATATGTTCTTATATATAGAAGAGCCCAATAATTCAAAAAAAAGACCCTTCTAGAACTAATAAATGAATTCATGAAACGCGCAGGATAAAAATCAACATACAGAAATAAGTTGAATTTCTATGTACTAATGATGAACTATTGAAAGGAAACTGAAAACAATTATATTTATAGTAGCTCAAAAAGAATAAAATACCGAGGGACAAACTTAACAAACGAGAAGAAAGCCTTATATATTGAGAACTATAAAATATTGGTGAAGTAATTGAACAAGACACAAACAAATAGAGAGGCATCCCATGTTCATAGATTAGAAGATACTATTGTTAAGATGTCTGTAAACAACAGAGTCAGTGCAATATTTTTTTTTCCAGAAATAGAAAAATCCATCCTAAATTCTAAAATTCTTCTGGAATCTTAAGGGACCCTGAAGAAACAAAACAGTCCTCAAAAAGAAAAACAATTTAGAGGTTCCACACTTCAAATAGTGGAACCTCCAAAACTTACTACAAAGCTATAGTAATTGAAACAATAAGGTACTGACACAAACACAAAAATATAGAACAATGGAATAGTTAAAGAACACCAGAAAGAAAGCCTTACATATGTGGTTGATCACTTCTGAGAAGGGTGCCAAGACCATTCAATAAAGAAAGGAAATATTATCAACAAATGGTGCTGGGACAATTGTAATGGTGTATGCTCCATATATAAAAATTAACTTAAAATAGATTAAAGATTTGGGCTGGGGCTGGGGCTCAGAGATGGAGTGCTTGCCTAGCATTCGTGAGACACTGGGTTTGATCTTCAGCACCACATAGAATAAAAATAAAGATATTGTGTTCACCTATAACTAAAAAGTAAATATTTAAAAAATAGATTATGTGGGCTAAGGTTGTGGTTCAGTGGTAGCACACTTGCCTAGAATATGTGAGGCACTGGGTTCGATTCTCAACATCACATATAAATAAATAAAAATAAAGGTCCATTGACAACCAAAACAAAAAATAATATATTAAAGACTTAAATGTTAGACTAAAGCTAATAAACTATTACAAAAAAACCCATTGGGTGTGGCAGTGGTTTCTTTGATAGAAACAAAAACATGTTTTTAAAGATAAACTTATTTTAAACAATTTTAGAAAAAAATTTAATAAACATTTGTCTAAAAAATGAATTGGACTACATCATAGTTAGAAACTTGTGTGTCAAAGGGGCCGTGGTTTGAATGTATCCTCAAAGTTCATGTGTTGGAAACTTAAGCCCCAGCATAATGCTTAAGTGGGTTAAGGCAGTCAGTGGGTTCCGGATAAAATGAGTTTGGCTACCTCCACATCCCACATGCTCTTTTGTCCTTCTGCCTTCCACCTTCCACCATGGGATGATACAGAAAGAAGATGTTTTCTTGATGTGAACCCTTGAACTTTGGGCCTCCCAGTCTCCAGTACTGTAATAACTAAGTCTCTGTTCTTAATGAATTACCCAGGCTCCGGTATTGTGTGATAGCCACACAAAACAGTCTAACAGAGTGAAAAGACAATGTTTGCAAATCAGACATCCCATAAAGTATTGATGTCTGGAGTATATTGAAGAACCCCTACAACTCAACAAGGGCAACAACAATAAATAACCAGATTTAAAAACAGTCAAAGGACTTGAAGAGAGATTCCTGCAGGGCAGATGTACAAACGACCAATAAACACACGAAACAGTGCTCAACATCACAGATCATTAGGGAAATAGAAATGATGACCACGAGGAGATACCACCCACACCCATTAGGATGGCAGTGTAAGGAAGCAATAGCAGCAGCAGCAGCGGCCAGCAAGGGTTGGAGAGGATGTGGCTAACTGGGACCCTGGCACATTGCCAGTGCCTTGGTGGAACTATAAACAGTGTAGCCTCTGGGCAAGACAATGTGGCATTTCCTTAAACAATTAAACGCAGAATTGCTGATGACCTAGACATTCCATTTATTGGTACATATCCCAAAGAATAAAATTAGGGACTCAAACAGATATTTGTATTACCATGTTAACAGTAGCATTATTCACAATGGCCCAAAGATGGAAACAACAGAATTGTCTATCAACAGATGCATGGATGAACTGAATATGGTGTATATACAGACCTACAGTGGACATTGTTTGGCCTAAAGAAGAAGAAAAATTTGATGCCTGCTACAACATGGATGAATCTTGAAGACCTTATACTAAGGGCAATAAGCTACTCACAAGACGAATGCTGTAGGATTCTATCTGTTTGAAATATCTACAGTCGTCAAATTCATGGGATAGAAAGCAGAGAGGCCATTTCCAGGTTCTGAGGGGAAATGAGAATGGAGAGTTATTGTTTAATGGGTGCAGAGTTTCAGTGTGGGAAGATGAAAAAGTTCATGGTGTACTTAGCACCACAGAACTGTATGCTCAAAATGGTTGAAATAAGTGGAGTGTGGTACACACCTGTAATCCCAACTACTCAGGAGGCTAAGGCAGGAGGATTGCATGTTGAAGGCCAGTCTCAACAACTTAGCAAGACCCTGTCTTTAAAAAAAAAAAAAAGGGCTGGGGTCGTAGCTCAGTGGTAGAATTCTGTCCCTTCTGGGTTTAATTCCTGGAACTGAAAACAATAGATGGAAATAATAAATTTTATGTTATGTATATGTTGAAAACATTTTTAAAAAATCAAGAATCTAGAGGTGCTGGGAGAGTTGGAGAGACGGAGGTGCTCCATGGTTAGGTGAAGATGCCTAAGGGGATGGGGAGTGAACTAGGTGGGTGTCATGGGAATAGCATCCAGGCGGAGGGAACAACAGATACGAGGGCCTGAGGGCAGGCGGGAGGGTCCTGGGCTTGTTAATGGAGCAACAGGGCACTGTGGTGGGAGCAGAGTAGGGGGTGATGGACCTGGGAGGTGGTGGGGAGCTGGAACTTGAGGTGCTTTATAAGAGGTTTCTTTGAAGTGGCTGAAATGGGAGGCTTGGAGGGACCCGGTGGAGCAGGATATGATTTGACATTTCTCCAGGATCCCCTGGCTTCTGCTGACTCTATGAGAGCAGGTCTGCACATAAAGATGAGTTGAGAGGGTTTTTCAGTCACCTAGGACCAAGGTGGTACTGGCTGGGACCAGACTGGCCAGTCAGGGTGATGGACGTGGCTGAGTTAGAAGCTGCTGAAGGAAAAGCAGTGGGATCTGTTGAGTGATGGATGTGAGAGGGTGGGAGAGAAGAACGGCACGCTGGTTCTGTGGTGTTTTGTCAGAGCAACTAGAAGGACAGGGTATTGTCCACCAAAGTGGGGCCATCTGTTGAGAGCCACAACCAAGTCAAGATGGTGCCTGGCATTTTGCCAGAAGGAGTGGTTGAGGGGTAGCGCCAGCGAGCCATTAAGATGATGATAATTAAGTTAAGCTGTGTATAATTATTAAGATAATGATTGATTGCTGTAACTGATGATGCTAAATTGAAACAAGCTGTGTATTCAGTTGTGTATATAAACCTCTGCTGTCCGGCAATAAGGCGGCTCCTGCTACCTGGGGTGTCCGCTACTTTTGAGTTCTCATGGAGTTCCCATTGAGTTCTCACGGAATCCCCGTTGAGTTCCCGTTGAGTTCTCGAATAAAGTTAGTTCCTGTTTGAACCTACAAGTGGCTCGTGACCTCCCGGTTATTTGTGCCCAGCCAGACTACGGCAGCCATCCAAGCAGATCTGAGGTTAAGTCAGGAGTTAGCTTTGGGATGTGACCAACAAACAGCTTGAGGAGCATGGGAGGTCAAGAGCATAGAGGTGAGTTAGAGCTGTGAGGCTGGGTGGGTCCCCAAGGCGTGTGTGGTGATGGAGGAGAGGAGGCTCGAGGACTGAGCTTGTCTGGTGGTGAGAAGGACCAGAGAGGAGACTGGGAAGGAGCCAGAGAAGTAAAACAGGGCTGGCAGGCATTTGGCACCCAGTATCCCACTAAATCCCCTGGTAAATCCACAAGTAAATGTGACCCTCCAGTTTCCAGGCCCAGGTAATGCCTAGAGAGAGAAGTAGCTCAAGAGCAAGAGCTAAAGAGCAAGGGAGCAGGGCAGGATTCCAACCAGATCTGCGCAGACCTGGGTGGCCAAGATCTACCCCGCCTGGCCTTCTGTTGAGGTGCAGAAAGAGCAGAGGCCTCCAACTTGAGATAAATAGGAGACCATCCCTGTTTCCAAGGGTCTAGGATTTGCTGGGCCAGGGCTGGTACAAATCAGCCACAGGGTGATGGCCAAGGAAAGGTCAAAGACAGCCTAGCGAGGCCAGTCAGGTGGACACTGAGCACAGCAGGCTGCTCAGAGCTCAGTGGCGACCTTGTGTGTGTGATGGAGGAGGTTGCCCTAATCATGGTACCTGGGGAGAGGCCAGTCTGACTTCAAGGGTGAGGACAAGGTGTTGTCATTTATGGCCATCCAAACATGGCATGTGGATACCATTGGTGGTTCCCAGTGGCTCCCTCCCTGCCAAAGGATAAAGCTTGGGCACGGGCACCTGACCTGAGAACCTCCCACCAGGGCCACTGAACAGGCAGGGAGAATCAGGCATAGAGAAGCAGGTACGAGTCCTGGGCCTCCGGCCCTGAAGCACTTCAGTGCTATTTCCCCCAGTTCCTGGCAATGGAACCAGCTTGGTTCTTACCTGTTACCAAGTCTGTTTCTCTGCCTCCCACTGATGCCATGAGATTTGGAGAAGTGTCAGTTACAGATGGACACAATACCAAGATTAGCAAACCCTCACTGGGAGAAATGCTGAAAAATTCCTCATTATCAAGGTGATACCTGTTCACTATAGGAAAGTCAAAACTACATATAGGCACACACACACACACACACACACACACACACACACACACCAAATGTAACTGGTAGCAGGATTGCATATGCAATCTGTTTTCTCACCCAAATGGAGTGGTCACCGAATAATTTTCTCACCATTTTGTGATGGTTTCAGGTTTCTGATTTGGGAATCAGTTGGACAAGGGCTCATGTCTGGCTCCTTCACTGAGAGGCTGTGGCCTGAGGCACATTTCTCACTTCTCCAGTTCTCAGTTTCTTCCTCTGTGAATTGTGGATGCTGACAGCACTTACCTTGAAGTGCTGAGGAGAGGCGTGAAGGCATGTCACTAGTGAATGTTCAGACTGTGCTTGGGCACATATGAGTGCTGGGTGACTCCCAGTGACATCGCCTGACCAAACAGTTCTTAAATAGCCATAATTCATCTTTCACAAAGGGAAATAATAACTGGGACAACATTTTCTCATGGCATTAAAATTAATGGAAAATGCTGTAGGTTTCACACTAACAGAAAACTAAACTCACACATCAAACTGGTCATGTCAATAGGATATATTCACTATTAGATGCTGTCAATATAATAATGACTTTATATGCTTTTCAAATCAATCCTGTGATTACACTAATAATTAGAAAAGTTTCCCAAGTAGTTAGGTATTTGGTAGGAAGCATATGTTGCTAAGAAAAGAGATATTAAATTTGAGATGAGAATTTGGAAAATGCTATATGTCAGCAGAATGCTGACATATAGCATTTTCCAAATGTTGTTACAAAATGTAAAGGACCCTTAGTCAGAGCCACAGGAATGCCACCTCTTACTAGTCTTGTACTGGGTTTTCCTGGAATAGTCACAAGCCCCTCAGGAGAAGAACATGGCTACTGCCTTTGCTTCCAAATGCTCCCAGAACTCTGTGCATGGAGACACTCTACCTGTGACGCCCAGAATCCACCAGGGGACAAGGGCCAGATGTGGAGGCCACGCTGACAGGCTTAGATTTCTTGCAATGGCAAATGAGGTCAGTGGAGATTTTCATCATGGAGGATGGAGGGAGGAAAGAGACACACCATGATGCTGATTTTAAAACGACTATAATGCCATCATCAGAATTTACAGATTTTTCCAACAACCTGTGGAAATGCAAAGGACCTAGGATATTTGAACTAATTCTGACACAGGACAAAGTTGGAAGACTCTCATTACATGATTTCAAAACCTAATACAAAGAGACTCAAAAGTATATGGTATTGATTTGGATAGACAAAGAGATCAAGGGCACAGACATGGAGAGTCCTTGAAAGTAACTCAAATATTTATGATTAGTTTATGGGGTAACTAATGTCTCTATGGGGTAAGAAATGTCTTTGTAATAAATGGTATTGGAACAACTAGTTAAGCATATAGAAGAAATGTAGCAGAAAGATACCCTTTATCCCTTCCTCACACTATACACAATAGTACTTGGGGTGTATTATCTGCCTAAGCACAAATTCCAAAATTACAATATTTGTAGAAGAACAAAGGAAAATGTCATTGTGACTTTAGGACAGGCTAGGTCCATTAGAGAAGACTCCTTCTGTGAAAAACATCAAATATGCACAAGCCAAAAAGTGACAAATTGACTTTCATTAAGAATTAAAAGCTGATACCCATCAAAAGAAATCATTAAAGAAATAAAAAGACAACTGCAATATAGGAAAAATATCAGCAGTTTATTTATTTAGCAAGGCTTGTATCTAGATGAAAATTTTACAATAACAACAACAACAACAATAATGAAAGATCCTAGTGCCTGATATTTGGGGCAGGGTGGGGGCAGAGTCCAGCTGGGAGGCTGTTATAATAGTCCAGGCACAAGATGGCCATGGGGAGACGAGGCTTAGAATCTTGTGGAGGGTTAGAGATGATGAGCTCAGAAAGCAAGAGCCTCCCCTGAATCCTGAAACCCACTAATCTGTGCATTTTACTCTTTTTCCTCTTTATAAAATCATTTGAGGATCATTCTCACAAAGGACATAGATTCAGTAAGACTAAAGCTATAACTAAAAATTGAAACAGAAATTAGGAGAAGCAAGTACGCCAGTTTGGAGACTCATATTAGAAAATGAAGATAAGAAAACTCTGCTCGGGACTCTTGGCTGGGCACTTAACCCAGGCTGCCCACCCAGTGCAAAGGGATCCACGGGGACTTCTGACATCAGAGGAAGGCAGCTCAGATCACCACACCCAACCAGTTCCGAATCACATTGGTTTTCACTGAGGAAGTATATATGTCTTTTAGGGACTCGGGGGTTTAGAAAACCAAAATTTTTGCAGATTTTGTAACAGAATACTAAATCACAGAGTTCTGCTACATTGAGTGCTCTGAAGAGCAGTACTTAAGGAAAAACTTGATCTTCCTTCTGTTCGAGTCTGAATTTATTAAGCAAAAGTATAAATAGCATGGGCTGTAATTTTGGATGAAATATAAGCTTGAGTAGTCTACCCATATATTTATAGAATTATTATCATTTAAAATTGCTACCAATTTACATGATGACATGGAGATTGGGTTTGGACTGAATGTAGCAAGTGTAAATGAAGGCAGCATTGATACAAAAGAAATGCTGCAAGAATGGTCGCAGACAAAAACAGGTTGATTATTGATTGATTATGACAAGTATAAGTAATTCAGTTAGTGGTGCCAGTTCAATGAGAGAGAAACTTGTCAATATTGAACATTCTTTAATTACGAACAACTAGCCAATCAGAAATGAAAGAAGAAAAGAGAGAAATTATGTATGGAGAAGATTTAAAAAATCTATACCAGTCAGGCAGTCTGTCAAATGAAGCCTAGTCTCAGGTTTGGAACTCTGGTTTGACTTCTTGAAAATGGACCAGTCCAAATGCACGCTTAGGTCAACATCACAGAATTAACAGTCCACTCCTGTTGGCATTTCCCATCAGGTCCAATAGCACAGGTGGCCATCTCGTGTGGAGACTGGGGAAGGGAAGTAATCAGCATAAACAATTTATGATGCTCAAAGATGGCCAAGTTTGGGCTGATTCTTCAGCAAATGTGTTTGCAATTTATTTCATACTGGTGAGTAAAAATGACCACAGTTTTGAATACCACTGATGACAAAATTATACTTCGACAATTGACTGTATACATTAGGAGAATGAAATATGAAGAAAACTGTGAACTGTTGGCGATTCTGAGAGACTTAGACAGTCAATTCTGAGAGACTTAGACACTCCTGAGGGTTTAAGTTTGAGCAGAGTAGGTGGCTTAAGGCAAAGGAAAGTCCGCTGCAGAGGACGACTCTCAGGACGTTATCTAGGACACCCAGCAGGTTGACCTTAGGTGCTCTCTGGGGACAGGGTTGGTGGTGCAAAATTGGAGTTGATTTGTGAGGAGGCCCAGCCACCTGGAGTACTTAATGATGAGGACAGTGAGGGGTGGGGAGGAATCTGGATGAGGAAGCTGGTCAGTCTGGTTTCTGATCCTGGCTCTGTCACCTGCCAGGTGCCACTGGTTAGACAAGTCACTTGCTTCCTTGAGCCTGAGCTTTTCCATCTCCTACCTGGGATTAGGACTGCCATAAGGATCTGTGCAACAAAGGATACTTGGGCCCTCTGAGAAATCTGCAGATATCTGCAATGGTTATTTTGTATTATTTACTAGTAACCGAATCTCCAGTGTGAGCCCAAGCTGGAATCGTGCAGTGGTATATGCTGCAGCCTGGAGTTATTTTAGGAAATAATCAATACAAGATGCATTGGGTCAGAGCCATGATAAGAGTCATAAATCTTGACAGTTGCTGTTTGATAAAATTAATAACGCTTGAGAGAAACATAAAAACCAACGGGAGAGGAAACATAGAGTGCATTTGGGAAGAGAGCTTATGCCAGTGTGGAGACAAAGCCATCCAGGGAGGCTGGCTGTTATCCTGATAGTAGAGAGTCACTGTGCACACAGGCACGTGTGCACACCCAGGAACAGACACACACACATTCACAGTTGTCTCCACACGCACACACATACATAGGTGTACATGTTTACAACCCATGCACAGGTAGGCATGCACGCTTATGTAAATGGGGATGCACAACATATGTGTATGCACACATGTGCATGACTGTAGTAGACATACATACATGCAGGTATGGTGTTGTGGCTGGGTCTCAGAAGGACTGGTCAATGAGGACAAACGGCATTCATTCCAACAATGGGCAGTTAGAGTTTGTCCATTCATGGTATCTCCCCCTTCTCAGGAAGTGCTGGTTGCCTCTGAATTGTTAAAATGTACCAGCAATGGGGGCTTGGCCCCTCTCATTTCCTGCTGGCAGAGGAGGAAGCTCACCCACTGTGCAAGAGAAGAGGGCAGTGAAGCGAGACCAGGACCTCATGGTTTTAATGCCTCAAAGCCCAGAAATGGCCTCTGGTTAGGAAAGCAAAGAATATTGCTTTACCTTAGTCCAGAATGTTCCCCAGCCTTTTCAGTCCTCTGTTTCCATATGGACATAGTCACCTGGGTGTGCATCCTGGGGTGCCTGCTCTGCTGAGGGAACTCTGGCAGGCCAGGCCAGGGCCGAGCCTGGCTAAGGCCAAGCAAAGCCCAAGCAAAGCCCAAGTAAGGGGTGTCTGTTACCAGTGCAGGCGCGGTGGACTTGCTTCTATGAAAGAAAAGAGTGTGTGAGCCATACATACTTGTTCTCAGAAACTAATGGCTCCATGGAAACAAGAGGAAAACGTTTGCTGCAGTGGAATGTGGGGTTGCTTCTTAAACAATGACTTTTATTGTGTTTTATTGCAAAAGTAACATGCAGGCCAGGTGCGGTGGCACAGGCCAGTAGTCCCAGAGCCTTGGGAGGTGGAGGCAGGAAGAGCCTGAGTTCAAAGCCAGCCTCAGCAACAGCAAGATGCTAAGCAACTCAGTGAGACTCTGCCTCTAAACAAAGCACAGAATTGGGCTGGGGATTTGGCTCAGTGATGGAGGGCCCCCGAGTTCAATCCCCAGAACGCACCCCCTCCCCCAACGTAACATGCACATATTATAATAATGGGGATTTCAAGGTCAAACTACAAGGAAACCTTGACATTGGTTCTATCATGTTTGCAGGCAGAGAAGACGAAGAATTTTGTCAGTCAGGGCCTCGTCATCGGGGAGGTGCTCTCCACGGCCGACCTGGCCACCAGTGTGAAGGTGAGCTCTCAGGCCCAGCAGCCTGCCTTCCCCTTTAGCCAGCGCGCCCGATCTGGTTTCCTCTGCTTTTCTTTTCCTATCGCTTTATCCTGGTTGTAGCAATGAGTTATTTTCATGGATCTTAATTTTATGAAAACAGTCTCATCACCTTTTGTGATTTTCTCTCTTCACTTAGGTATCATCGCTAAAGTCCATCCCAATGTTGCAACTCACTGTTCTTCTTAAGTAAAAAAAAAAAATTTAAATATTTTATTTTGAAAATTAAAACTGTATTTTGAAATTATAATATTTATAGAAAGTCACAAAATTAGTAGATCATGTGAAACCCGTCTCCCCCAATGGTGACATCTGGGTAGCTATAATACAAAGATAAAACTGGTAAATTGACATTGGTACAATTCTGTTTAATGAGGATACAGACCTTAGTTTTCACATACACATTTGTGTGTATGTAAGTCTGTGTGTGTGTGTGTGTGTGTGTGTGTGTGTTTGTGTGTGTGTAGTTCTATGCAACTTGACACCATAAATAGATTCAGTAACCACTAGTGTCAGGAATGCCTGACACTAGAGGCCATGTCAGTATTATTGCATCAACTCAATCTTGTGTGTAGTTCTATGCAACTTGACACCATAAATAGATTCGGTAACCACTCTGCAATCAATCTATAGAGCTTTCTCATCATTACAAAGAATCTTGGTGGTGCTACCCCTTCGTAGCTGTATCCATCCCCTACCTCACCGCTGACCTTTAGCCACAACAAATCTGTTCTCCATCTTTTAGTTTAATCACTGGGGGAATGCTACATAATATTCCTTTGCATGAATATATCATAGCACTTATCCATTCACTTTCTCATGTTGCTTGTAGGATTTTGCTAATGTGAAAAATGCCACTGTGAATACTCTTGTGCATGTCTGGCGTTGAACATTGGCACAGGCTTCCTTTAGCTATTTAACTAGGCATGGACTTGCTAGTTAGAGGAATGCCTGACACTAGAGGCCATGTCAGTATTATTGCATCAACTCAGCCCTGTCAAGAGCATACACTCCAATCCCAGGGTCCACATCCTCTCCACACCTGGAATCCTCAGGCTTCTCCTTTTTTGCCAATCCCATGGCCAAAAAATGACATCTCACTGCTTTGTGAGGAGCTCACCAAGGGTGGTGAATGGACTAGCTCAGGTAGAGGGACCTCCGTAGCCCTGCGTGGCTCCCTGAATCCCAACAGAGGCTTAATCCCAGGCTTAATCCCATGGCCCCACCTTTCCCCTCTGGCCACTGTTGGGTCTGAAAACAAATTCCCTTGTCCAGACACCTGGTCCTTTTGTCTCCAGGGGAAAGATTTGTCTCCTGGACAAAGAACCTGAAGATAGATGATGGGCAGGAAGCCAGGTTGCTTGGTGGTGAGTCCAAGATGGCGGTTATTTCAGTTCCACCTGGGCATTTTCTAGGGGTGAGAATGGAAAACAAAGAAATCTGTGCATGCTGATCTGTGGGGAGGGGTCCACCATCAGCCCTTTTGGGGAGAGGCTGGCCTCCCTGTGATTCTTCCCTCCTGGATGGAACGGCTGTGGCTTTCAGAGAGAAGGGCAGTCGACCAAGAGACAACAAACAGCTCCTCCTCTCAAAAATGCTGAGGATCCCAGTCCAGGCTCATGGTCCCATCCTGGGGGTTCCTGTGCTACCCACCCCACTACCCCTCCCGACCCCCTTGTGGTCTTGCAGTGAGCTCAGGGACAGAGTTGTACAGGGAGTATTGGAATGAGCAGGGGTCAGACCTGAGACCTTGCAACAAAGGGCTGCCTGTGGCCCCTGCTTAGATCCTGGCTCAAGCGGCAAACTGCAAAGGAATAGCACGCGTCAGCTGGGAAAGTTTGAGGAGTGCACTTCAGGTGATGTCAGAGGACCTGTGTGATATTTTTAGGAGGGATAATGGTTTTAGAGCTGTTTTTAAAAAGTCTTTATCTTTTACAGATGCATAAAAAACATTTAGTGATGAAATGATAGGATAAACTTCCCCATAATCCTGGGTGTGGGAAGGGAATGCCATGGTGGAGGGAGATGAAGTGATATGGACCTCGAAGTTGGGGAGTTACTGCTGTTTGGGTCCAGAGTTTCCTTCTGGGATGATGAGAAGTTCTGGAAATGTAATGGTTGCACAGCATTGCGAAGGGACTCAATGTCACTGAACTGTACACTAAAAGTGGCTAAAAGCTTTACAGTATTTTATCACCATAAAGATGACTTAGTTAGCAATAGTTACTATCAACTCCACTGATTCTCCACACATCAGTCACTGTGGGAGATCGCTTCCTGAACTTGGAGTCCTAGATAGTGGGAGAAACCTGTGCACCCTGCCCTGAGTCTGGCCTGGAAGCAGAGGCTCTGTTCTGTTCCTGCAGGTGGCAGAGAGCTTGCCCAGGAGGGCCTGTACTGGGCTGGGAACAGCTTTCGTGAGCTCTGGGTGGATCAGGGGTTCCCACCAGCCCAAGAGCAGCTGGCAGCCCTTGCTTTTCATACGAGCTGGCTGTCAACCTGGTGTCACCATCAACTCACAAAAGTCATCTGCACTCCTGGAGCTGGGCCTCGCCCAGTCTGTGTTCCTGCAGAGGCTCTGTGTTGCCCTGAGCGCTCTGGACAAACACAGTTCTGCTCACGCATCCCAGTGCTGGCAGGGCTGGGGCTGGCTCAGAGCCACCCAGAGCAAAGGGCTAGGAAGGCCAGAGAGGTGCCAGGGACAATGGCTGTCTTCACGGGGGGCTCTGCATTCCCCGTGCCAGCTCAGGAGCCACTCCATGGCCCTCCACCAAACACGTGGATGTACCCGGGGCCTCCGAGGCCCGAAGGAGCCTAATGCTTCCTCCCTGGCTGCACGTCGGCTCTCCTCTGCTCTCTACTCTCCATCGCCCAGCTCTCTGTCAGTCTGCTGGGCTGCCCTAACAAGGTGCCATGAACCAGGGCTTAAGCCACAAGACATGTTTTCCCACATTTCTGGAAAGCCCAAGACAAGGCTGCTGCATGGCGTGTCCTGGTGAGGGCTCTTGTGGTGCGCAGGGTGCCCTCCTCCTTCTGTGTGTGCATGAGGAGGAGACAGGCTCTGGTCTCTCTTCCTCTTCTCACACGGGCACTAGCCCCCGAGAGGGTTAGACTTTGTCTATCACTAAGGCCCCAAGTACCATAGCACTGGGGGCAACGATCCAAAATAGGAATTCGGGGGCACATAATTTGGTCCAAATACTATCCTTTCTGGGGTCACTGTTGTCTCAAAAGCCATTTTCTGTGCTTCAGTGCATCCCACATGAGACGAAAAGTCCCCGAAGGCTCCAGAGGCCCTCCAGGAGACCCGCTGTCATGATGCTGGGTAGGAGGGGCCTGGCCTGTCACAGCCCTGGCTCGGCAAGCTTCCTGAGCATATGATGGACCTCCAGGGCTCCCTGTGGCAAGGGAGCAGCCAGACAACAAGGGTGCACGCCCTGTGTCTAGGACTTGCTGGTCATGGTCCAGGCCTTCCTACTGTGCATGTACCTTAGCTGTCCTTCTGTAAAGATGGTGCCGCTGTGGCCCATCCACAGGCTTCGTACAGATCTAAATCAATAACGCTACCAGGCTGGCCTGTCACAGGAGCTTGATGTGTGGTGGGGACTGTGACCCCTGAGATGTGGCTGGCAGCCTCCCCAGCAGTGGTCCTGGAAGGAACTCTGTGATTGGACTGAGGAGGAACCCACACGTGTCTCTGCTCTGACTGGTCCCAGTTTCCTTCTGGTCCCCACCTCGGGGTCAGAGGCCTGCTAGGCCCACCCCTTGGCCTCTTGGTTGTGTCCTCCTGCAGCTCTCAGTGCTTAGGTGGCTCCACTGTGTCCTTCAGAGGCTCCTGCCAGCCCTTGCTGGACACTCTGTGGTCATCCCCCAACCCCCGGCACCAGATGCAGAGTCCTTTCCTTCTCCAGGTTTGAGAGGACCGAGTGGGGGCATTCTGAACAGGCCCTCTGGGCACATGTGGGGACTAGGGCCTTCGTTAGGCACCTCTTAATCTCCTTGCTACTGCTTGCCCCAGTCTCTCTCAGAGGAGATGCACCTCTCAGCATCCTGTCCCTTGAGGTCTGCTGGGGCAGGACACCAGGCGGTGATGGCAGCCCGGACACACTTCCACTTAGGGGCACTTTGGATGGATGCCGGCCTCAAAATCTCCTCCCAGCTCCTCCAGGCTCCTCCTCTAAGCCGCCCACTGCAGTTGGTGGGCCTCCACCCCCTGGTGACTCTGGCTAAAGACCAGAGATCTCCCAGAGTCCTGTCTTTCCTATTCCCACCAAACATTGCCCTCAGCTTTGTCACCTGTGTCTGTCCTGATCCCTCTGTCTCTCCCTAGGGACCCCCTGCCACCTTCCTACTGGCTCAGCTGGCTGGCCATGCCTCTCCCCTCCCCCACAGCTCCTGCGGGAGGCTGGGAGGCAGGAATCACCTTTTAGACCCCACCAGGGGATCCAAGCTTGGTCTGGTTGCCCGCCATTCACAGAATGTACCTTTTGTGAAGGAGAACCCCACACTCGGATCCATAGTGTGGATGGGGTCTCTCAGATGCCTCCTCTGTTTACTGGTGTTGTTCTCTGAAAACTGACAGCCGGGGCTCCTCCTATAGCTAGAGAATGGAAGCTTTCAACATGCAGTGGCAACACTGTGATTCTCCTTCCTCAAGACGAGGAAGGATTAAACCTAGAAGAGGAATAACACTGTGAAAACTGGGTCAGCTACCATCCAGATTTAGGGGTGGAAGATTAAACTTCTTGTTGTTTGAGTAAAATATATTTTGTAAAACTTTACTTCTAAGATGGCTTAGGGAAAAATACATGCAACCCTTGATGTCATTTCCCTAAGCTGGCAACAGCAGGGTCATGCCGAGTGCCCTCCGTGATCCTGTAGGGAAGTGCGTTGAGCGGCCAGGGCAGTAAGCCTCTTCCCAGGACACTGGGGTTCTCCAGATGAAGGGCACTTTCTACATCGAATGGGATTTGTGAAGTTTGCTGTCCCAGTGTCAAGAGTGTTTTAGCTGGTGTTGGCTTAGAGTTGATGAAGTCACATCCCATAGAGCTGAGATTAGTGTCATTGTCATAGAGCTGATGGTGTTCATCCAGGCTGCCCATGTGTGTGGGCTGCAGGCAGCTCATCCAGGTGCCAAGGATCCCAGACTAATGCCCACTCTAGACTTGCCTGAACAAAGAGGGCCTTGCTGGGCCCTGGGGGCAGCTGGCTTCAGGCGGGGTGCGTGGGACCTCTGGGCCACCTCCTCCCTCTCCTCATCCCCTGTGTGTTGGCCAGCTCACAGCAACCTGGCCACCAGCAGCACCAGGACTCTGTCCCTCCAGGTAACAGCTCCTTTCCCCCGGGGGAACCTTGGATGGACCCATCCAGGTCATAGGGCCATCCCTGAGGCCATCCTTATCGCCAGGGGCATGATCCACCATCAGCCAGTCCTGAGCTACAGACTCTTCCTAAAGCTGGGGACGGGGTCAGCATCACCCACAAACCATTTGGATTTATTCCAGGGGAGAAGGGCCCCCTAGAGGATCACTGGGGCATGTGGCTAGGAGGGGCCAGAATGCTGACCCGCGGGCCAGCCAGCGTCTGTGCCCCTGAGTCCTCTGTCCTTGCAGTCAGCCGCCAGCTCCCTCCAAGTGGTCCTGCTGCACAAGCCTCTTCTTCCCCCTCCCTCCCTTTTTCCCCTCTTTTCTCCCCCTCCTCTTCCTCATCAGCGGCACTTTTCCAGGGCTCATGAAGACTGGGCCAGGTGCCTGGCCTTGGCTGTCACTGAAGGCACTCCTTATGACAGTGCTGAGGCCAGGTCATGGCGACATTATGAAGCCCTACTAGGCATTAGGCGGCTTCCGTTTGAACTGCAGCTTCCCGCTCTGACCCTCTGCATCCTCCTCTGTGAGGTGGGCATGGGGATGTGTCTGTCACAGTGTTGTGAGCCTCAGGGAGCTTGCGTGTGTGAGCTCCATTTGTCACATCAGGCTCCACATCACTCATCTAGATTTCACAGCACTGAGTACTAAACTGGAGCAGAGCCCAGGCTGACTTGTCCCAAGCTGTTGACTTGCTCTGACTCGCTCTCCCATCAGCCTGTTTGCTGACATCTTGTGGCAGGGCTCACCTCTGCAGATGGTGGTCAACATCTGGCGTCATTGCTCCAGATAAGATACTTTTCTACATAACAGGAAACACCTTCAGAAGGGTGACCACCTTCTGATGGGGTGAACCAGGCTGCCCTGAGAAGGAGAATTGAGTCTCTGTAGAGTTAGGGGGCAGCTGCTAAGAGCCACAGCCAAGTGATATGATGCATGGCATTTTTGGTTAAAAGGTGACCCAGCTAGCCATTGAGATGATATGATTATGTTAAGATTTGCATTCATATGGATATTGGACTCCTGCTGTTCACCTGGGCCTGCTACGAGACTCCTGGAGAGTTCCCATTGATTGGGGAAGTGCAGTAGGAGGGAATTCCGGGGGAGGAACTTCCTCTGGGGTTCCGGGAGAACACCGAGTGAGTGGTCGGCAATCTTCCCGGGCGCATACGGGGCATTAGCGGCAGTTTCAAAAAATAAAGTTTGTTCCTTCTTGAGTGGCTCGTGATTTTGTGCCCAGCCAGACTGCGGCAGGCAGCCTTTCTAAGAGAGGGACCCACAGGCAGAGAGCCACTGGAGCTTGCCAGGCAGTGAAGGGGAAGGGCACTCACCTGTGACTACTCACCTGTGGGATCTAGGTCAAGTTCAAGGTTCCTGGGATGGAGTTTGCCTAGTGGGTTTGATTGTCATTAAACTGCCTACCCTTGCTAACAATGCTTTGCATTTTCCTTGTTTCTAGTGTGGAATCATTTATTGGCTATTTGGTGGTGCTGTGAGGAATCTTGGAAGCCCCAGACATGTCACTCAATGGCTGCAGCCACTCAAGGTATGGCGTGCACCTGAGCAGGGAGCTTCTTCTATGAAGAGCCTCCAATATCTATAGTAGTTAGGGATGTGTGAGTGTCTTAAGAAAAAGAAAATAAAAGAACATTTGGGTCAGCAAAATTCTTGTTCCAAATGGGAATTTCAAGAGTATCTTCTTTTTTAAAAAATAAATTTTTAGTTGTCAATAGACCTTTATTTTATTTATTTATATGCAATGCTGAGAATTGAACCCAGTGCCTTACATGTTAGGCAAGTGCTCTGCCTCTGTGTTACCACCCCTGCACTCTTATCTTAAATACTGTGCTGATTCTGCCATCTTGGTAAGTTCACGTTAGTTGTCATTACTTCTCCCTTTGTCACCAACATTCTGATGGTCTGAGGTCTGCAGCTGAGGCTCTGACCAGCTAGTCACCTTCTCATATCTGCTGAACTGCAGGAGCAACAATACACCGGGATGTTTGCAATGACCGAGAGGGGCCACGGGAGCAACGTGAGAGGGATCCAGACGGAGGCCACCTTTGACCTTGTGGCTCAGGTGAGGAGTCTGTACCATGTTCCATGGTTCAGGGCAGTGGGTGACCTGTACAGACCAGACTGTCCTTCTTCCTGAGCCCAACTTTATGGTGTGAAGAGACTAGTTCTGCAGAGTCGTCGGATGGGTGAACTGGGCAGGCCTGAGGACACAGGACTGAGTCTGTGGAGTTGGGGGGCCTCTGCAGGAGACAGACCTTGCACAGAGAGCTTGCCAGGTAGCTAAGGGAAGGGCATGGAGACTCGTCACACTTGGGACCCTGCTCTGTGGCTGAGGAACTCGGATTCAGAACAAGCGTCTATGTGTTTAGGTGGAGGTGGACACAAGCTCAGCCTCCCTGAGCCTGATGCCATGCGACACCACGCACCTCGCTCGCACTCACCGGCTACCCGGTGGAACGGCTCCACAGGGACAGCCCTACAGCTGCTCTGCCCTTCCCAGCAGCTTCAGGTGGAGGACGCTCAGAGCCGTGTGTGTTTGCTACTCTCTAATGCTGGAGCATCCTCAGTGCCAGGCTTCCTTACCAGGAGTCAAGTCCTCCAGGATGGCACAGTAGTTCTCAGTGCCTGTGAGGGGTCCAGAAACCCCCGTGGATGCCCAAATCCATGGATGCTCGAGTCCCTTAGAGAAATGGTATTGCAGAGAACCCATGCACATGTTCCTGTGTAGTTTGAGTCATCCCTAGGGTACTCATGATACCTAATACCATGCAAACGTTGTGCAGAGTTGCTAAAATGCATTGCTTAGGGAACAGTAGTAAGAAAAATGTCCATGGATGTTCAGAATAGACACAATTAAAAATATTTTCAAGCCAGAGTCGGTAGAACCCAAGGATTTGGAGGGCCAACTGTATCAAGCAATGTTCTCACGGTCACCTGTGGCCACAGGAGGCTGCACAAAACAGTCTTTCTCTACTTTTACTGAACGTGAAGAACTCTGATATTTTCCCTTCTGCTTGTTTCTCCTCTCCCTTTCTTGTTTTTTTTTTTTTTTGTTATTCTGTCTTTCCATTTTCTTCTTAATAGTGAAATGAATATTTTGGTGAAGACTCTCTATATCAATCTGTCTCTCCATCCTGGGTCACAGCCTGCAGTGTGAGTCCCCACTTTGTAGAGGCCCCCTCTTTAGCAACTGCTCCCCCTGAATAAAGAAAACAACTATTTACTTATTTCACCCATTTTTATAGTTTCTTATTTGATATTGGGTATCCTGAAGGACTACTTGAAGGGAGCATTACATCTTGAAGTTCTTTCTACAAGTGAGCCTTTGTAAACCTGCGTGTGTAGGCCTGTGTGTGAGCACAGTGTGGGCGTGGCACAGGTGTCCATCTCTCAGCCTGTTCCTTTTTTCCCTAAGCATGTCTTTCTGAACCTGGACTTTTGTCTACAGAGTTTTCTTGACCACAAATGCTACTTGGTTCTTCTCTTTTGTTTTGGTTTGGTGCTGGGGATTGAACATCCACAGCCTGTTTTATTTCTTATTTAGGGACAGGGTCTCACTAAGTTGCTTAGGGCCTTGCTAAGTTGCTGAGGCTGGCCATGAACTTGTGATCCTCCTGCCTCAGCCTCCCAAGCCCCTGAGATGACAGGTGTGCACCACAGTGCCTGGCCCACAAGTGCTGCTTGGAAGTGGCCACCATGTAGGATGACATCCAGGCGATAGCTGTATGGAGGGTGCTCTGCTTTCCCTCCCCCTGATGTTCATTCTTTGCAGTAGCCAGTGATGTCCAAGGTCATGGGAGCAGGAGCGAGTGCTGCTATTCAGAGAGCACCTGGCTTTGCAGTGCTGTGTCCAGCTGCCTCTGCAGGGTGCTCTGTGTTCTGTCCAGCACCGTCCCTCAGTCATGACGTTCAGAGGCTCCCGTCCATGGAGCATGCATGTGCTAAGGTGACTCTAAGCACTCTGTGTCTCATTGTGTCGAATGTCCTACAATCATATAGAAAGGTAGTGTTGTCCCTGTCTCACAGATGGGGAAACTGAGGCTCAGGGGGCTTCAGGAACTGACTAGGGTCATGCAGTTAACAAGAGAGTCTCAGATGCTGGCTGGACTGCGCTTTACAGTGTGGCTTCTGCTGGTGATGGCTCACTGACCTACATCTTTTTGGTTTTGGCCAATTTCTTCCTTCCCCAAGCAGCAGTATCCAGGTCACCTTGCTGTCATTAATGGGGGAGGAAAACCACCCACAATTGTTATTTATTTGTTTCTCTTTACAATTATTCCCCCCCCCAAAAAAAAATTTTCTGCATTGGTCCCATTTTCCCAACGCAGCATAAATGACCCTGCTACCTGGTGACTTCAGCAGCTGCCACTTTGTGACAGGGGAATTTTGGAGTCGCAGTTATGACGTGGAGATTCTGGTGTGCGCTCATCTCCATGGGATGAGAACAGCCCGTCTCAGACGCACCCCACTGGCAGCTGGTGTGGCAGAGGGTGGCTTTCGCCCTTCGTTGGGTCTCGTTCCTCCTTCGTTTCCCTTCTGAAATGCCAGGCCACGCCAGGAGCCGCCCTCCCTCCAGGACCAGGGAAGCTCTCACGTTCTGGTGACTCACTCCTATGAGTTGGTTCTTCTGTTTGTTTATTTATTTATTTAGTTTGTGGGGGTGTGTGTGGATGGGCTAGTGGTATGGACAGTTAAGAGGTAAGAGAGAATTTTATTTTTACTGGCAAAAATAAATGAGGTTATGAGCTCTCTGACCAAAGCAGTTATTTATTTTTTATTTTTTATATTTTTAGTGCTTGGCCATTTTTCTGGCCTTCAACAAATGGTTACACTAGCAACCGGCACACATGGTGTGTGTTATTTAGACCCAGTTTTAACACCAGCATTTTGGCTGATGTAAATTTTCCACATCAAGCATCTTGCCAGAAGTGACAAACCTCCTTCCCGGGGTGTGCCAGATGTTTATGGGGATGGTGGCCTCCAGCCCTCTTCCCCGTCCCACCAGACCTTCTCTGCCAGGCCAGGGTTTCCTCTGCTCCTTCCCTTACTCCCCCACGGGCAGGTACCCCCACCACACAGGTTGCTTTGCCGATCTTCCCACTGCACCGGCCTTGCACCTCTTCTTTGTGAGGACTCCTGGCTGGCCAGATAAGACAAGGGAAGCCTCCAGAGACTTTTCTTGAAAAGACTCAGCTTGTCCATTTATGTTTCTGAAAAGCTCTTGCACATGTTAGAAGTTTCCCCGTACAAACCGATGTCAGAGAGTGTTTTCTTAGGCCTCAAGACTGTGTTTCTTGGCCTGAGGCAAAGTGCAGTCTATATACTTAATAATCTGAAATCTGAGATCATCTTTGCGTGATCAATAGCTTGTCAGTTTAGTTCAATCCTCTTCAGTATTGTCAGCTCCAATTATATGTGCAGTTTCCCCCTCTGTCACTTCCCCTGGGCTCCCTGACCCATCGCAGGAGCTCTGTGCCCAAAGCTGACAGTGTGGCCCTCTCCTTGGCGAGAGATTGGAAGGTGACCCATGTGGCGAGCAAGGCTGGGGAAGGCCAGGGGCGAAGGGCGGCATTTCCACGGGGATCCCTGTTCAGGCTTCCAGAGTTGGAAACAGAAGACTGAGTTCTGTGCAGAAGTTGAAAACAAAATGCCTGCGTTTCCTCTCTGCCTCGTCCCAGTGACACTGGTGCTGGAATCGTGGCCAGGTCATGGTGGCAAACTGCATGGCACGTTCTAAGATCCTTTTCCTCATGATGTGGAGAGAGACCCATTGATGGGTGCTTCTGTTTTAAGGTCTTGGGTGTGAGAAGCTTTTGGGCAACAGTTGCTTATGTTATTCATAGGCCAGAAAAATGGCTGAGCAGGTTCTGGACCCATCTATCCAAAGGTTTTAATGATTTCTTTTTCATAAAAATAAAATTGTTCAGGCTGCTATTCTAAGCAATGGAGGGACTAGGTCAAGGTTGCCAGTGTATCTGGTCTGCACCCAGGCACAGTGTTGGCCTCCGGTTAGCTGGTTGGGTGCTGTTCAAACAAAGGCCCATGCCAGGGATGCAGAGACAGCCCAGGCCTGTGAACAGTAGAGGGCAGAGAACCAAGAGCCTTGCCCAGAAGGGATAGGACAAGATGAAACACGCAGATGTGGGGCTTGGAACAACCCATCCAGGGCCCCGATCATTGGATGTTTCCTTCTTTCATCGGGACCTCCCAGGTGGGGTGTTGGATTATTTTATTCAAAAGTTAAAACCTCAGTAGGAAGTAGTCTAGAGAGAGAGAGACGCTGATCACTGAGGAAGGATAAACCATACTTTAAAACCAGGCAGGCTCGGCTTGATGGTATCAGAAAGAGAGATCAGGAAGGGTGAAGGATAAAACCTGGGCACTTGCTGTGCTGGGGGGGTCATGCCCTGAAAACTCACCTTGCTGAGTCTGAGCGCTGGCACAGCTGATGGCCTTGGCTTCACCAGGTGGAAGTGTCCGAGTGGGTCTGTTGTCATAGTGTTCTCTGTGTTGAGCCCAGGAGCTAAAACGGGCCATGTGAGGGAACACTCCATGGCTTCCTCTCTCTCTCTCTGCAGGAGTTCGTAATCCACACACCGTGTGAAAACGCCCAGAAGATGTACATCGGGAACGCCATGGGTGGGAACTACGCAGCCGTCTTTGCCCAGCTCATCATCAACGGAAGTTCACAAGGTTTGTCACTGACATGGGAGCCAGAGGATTTGCTGTACTGTCTCTCTTTCCCAGTGAGTACTTTACATGGAACACCACTTTGCAGGGCTGTTTCTATCTTCAGTACCAACATCATCTCCTGAGTGGAAATGATGATGGATTTATCCTTATGTTCTGATGTTATTCCCTTCTGCATGCAGTGCACAGTGCAGAACTGAAGGAATTCTGGGATCAAAAGAATTTCACTCCATCCCAGGAAGTGCGTCAAACTTTACTCACATCTTTTGGGAGTTTCCTAAGGGTCTCTGTTGCCTCCCTCAGGGCCCCACTGTTTCATCGTTCCCATCCGGGATGAGAATGGAGGCTTGTACCCAGGAGTGACAGCTATTGATATGATGCACAAGGAAGGTGAGTCCCAGAGAAGGCAGACCAAACCAGCCTCATCCCTCCCAGCTTCTTGAATTTCCTAGTAGCAAGGCAGCTACTGGACACTGTCCATCTTCTCTGTCCCTTTTAGACTTGGGCACTCGGAGGGCAGGCTCTGTGCTCTCTCTCTGTCCCCCTTAGCCCACTGTGGTGTTCATGCCCACAGGCCCTTGATGACGTCTGAGACTGGCACAGAGCATTAGTCTGCTAAGGCTAAGCAGGGGCTTCAGCGCCAGCAATTTAGCATCTCACGGTCCTAGAGACCAGAGGCCTAAGATCAAGGGCAGTGAGGGAAGGGTCTGACCCAGGATTCTCCTTGGCTGGGAAATGATCATCTTCATGCTAACATCCCTGTGCATGTGCCTGTCTCCGAATTTCCCCTTCTTATAAGGACACCACTGTTTACATTAGGGCCACCCTGTTGACCTCTTTTTAACCTGGTTGCCTCTGTATGAACTCTCTCCACTAAGGTCACGTTTATAGGGCTTAGGGCTTCATAATATGGATGGGGGAGCACAGTTCAACCTTAACACTCAGTGAGACCACACTGCGGCCGTGGCCATCTTTAGCCAAGGACCAGCCAAAGCCAAAGAAAGAGGTGTGAGGGGCTTGGTTGTGGCTCAGTGGTAGAGTGCTTGCCTAGCATGTGTGAGGCACTGGTTCAATATCGGCACCATGTAAAAATGAACTAATAAAGTAAAAGTATTGTGTTCACCTACAACTAAAAAATTTTAAAAAAGAAAGGAGTATGAGAGTGAAAAAAAAAAAACAAGAGAAGAGAGTGGGGAGAGAAGAGGGAGAAGGACATCCCTGGGGGAAGGATAGAGTTTCATCTCCAAGGGAGCAAAACTAACCATTCCCACAGAGGCAGGGCTGGGCTGCAGGTAGGTTTGCTAGGTTGGGTTTGCTGGGTGACCGGGCCCTGGCTGGCCCTGGCCCCTGGAAAGGACCTTGTGCATCATGTGTTGCTGAGAACAGAGAGTGGGCCGAGCTCTTAAAAGGTCTCTCCAGACATTGAAAACACTGGCAACTGCGGAAGGTCAGCCTGGTTTCCTTGTAAGCTCCAAAATGTACCGTGTCCTTGTCAAGGGGTGAGGTTCGAATAAAATCTTTTATGAAAGAAGGCATTTTTGCCTCTGGATTAAATCTCCCTAAGATTTTTTTTTGAGCAACACATAGACCCTAGCTTCTGACCACAGGTGCCATTGGGAAGTAGGTCTGGCAGACTGTAGGACACTGCCCCCCTCCCATGTCCTTGTGGCCATTTTCCTTGTCTTGTGGCATTTGCTTTCATCAGTTCCCCCTGCACGCTGACGATGAGGCCCTGGAGGCAGGAGCCCTGTGGTTCTGCTCTCCTGGGAGAGCAAGCTGGCCCGCCATCGTGCCTTCCTGTCCTTTCCTTGCCTAGAACTCTCCCTTTGAGAACCACTGTTACTTCTGGAAGGTTCTGGTGGGAACCTGCCCGCAGCCTAAGCCTCGGAGCTGGCAGGCTGCGCAGAAGGAAAAGCACACTCACTGTCCTCTGTACTTATGGGGGAGTGGGCTGAGTGGGCTCAGGAGACAGACAGACCGACCACATCCTCACCCCTCAGCCCCAACCCAGAGCATCAACAGTTGTAGAGCAAAGGCTTGGGAAAGGGCAGGGCCAACATGGCTGATGCCTGGATTCCCTGCAGCTGCGTTCATTTCTGTTCTCCAGGTCTGCACGGTGTGGATAACGGGATCTTAATCTTCAACAAGGTCCGGGTACCCAGGGAGAACCTGCTGGATAAGTGAGTGGTTTTCTTCTCAGCAACTCTGCAGATGCTTGCTTTTCTCCCAAGCGAGGCCCGTCTTCCCCCAGCCTCCCTGACAAGCTATCGATAACTCACTGGAAAAGGCAAAGAAACAAATAGAAATAAATGAAAATGATCCAACTTGCCGTTGCCCAGATACAATGATTGTCCCACTCCAATGTGTCTCTCTGGACTTTCTAACACGTCAACAAATCTAGAGAGATATGTCAGATTTTACCAAATGAAATTTTTACCAAATGAGGATGCTGTCTTTTTTTAAGACTTATAATTTCCATTTAACATTATTTTACAAATATTTTAATGTAACAATAAACACACTTAGGCATTATCATTTTTAACAACACTATGCAGTCTATTAAATAAATGGTCTGTAAGTTTTGTCATCGAATCCCTTATTGTTGGGCACTTAGATTGTTCCATTCCCCCCTTCGCGCACTGATTGTTGCTGTCCCATCCTTTGTGGGTTGTGAGCGTTCAGGCACTGTCCTTCCGCTTGGGAGGCTGTTAAGACCATTGCTTCCTGGAGGGATGAGTTCAAGGTGCTCACTTCCCAGTACCTCACAGTGAGGTCAAGGTGAATTCAACAGTGAGGTGAAGGCTGCTTTCTCAGGTGCATTCTAGGGATGAAGGTTCAGGGGTTGGTTAATGATGCTTCCCCCACCCCCAGAGGCTGGAAGCACCAATTACTTTTAACTTTCTCAGCAGAATTTTCCTTATCCTATGAAAGTCCTGAGCCACCCTCCTATTTGGGTCTCTGACAAAGCCAACAGTCGGTGTGTGGATAAGCAGCTGTCTCCCTGGCTGCCTGTGGATTTTCCTTGAACACTTTACTCCTTTTTGCTGCCTGCTAGTTCTTGTCAGCAGATAAATATGGTAGTAGATGCCAAAAGTTTAAGAAAATTGTGTGGGAAACAAACTTAGAAGAAGCAAATTTTGTTTGCTCTCTGCCATGAACTGGGAGGAAATAGAGTGGAGACAACTAAAGAATTATTGCAGTTATACTGGTGGATACCTAAGACCCCCAGCTCCTCTCAGGGGCCACCAGTGCCCATGACAGCAGGTCTAAGGACCACCAGCATCCCCTGGAGGTGTCTGTACATCTCCAGGCCCCTGTCAGCACCACCCCACGTTGGAGGACGGGGAGGAGGGAAGATCCCTGTGTCCCACCACTCTGATGAGATCTTGGTGGCTTGGCCCATCCTCCAGAGGCCAGGCAGTGCCTTAGGAATCAGAAAGGCTAACATCACAAGAAAGAAAAATGATCATGAGCTACAGTATTTGTAGAAGATATGAGGATTGATAGTCTTTCTTTGATAAGCAATATTTGAATTTAACATAATTTTATAGGTATTTAAAATGCCCCTAAATGCTATCAGACAGCGTGTGGCAAGAGTTTGAGTTTTGAGGAGGAGACCCACATTTGGGATCTTGGTTTATCACTTGATAAAAAGTGGGCCAGTAAATAGATGTATGGAATCAGTACAATCCCTATCAAAATCCCAGATTTGTTTTGCAGGAATTGAAAAATTGATTCTAAAATTCGTAAGAAAATATAAGAAGTCCAGAATAGTCAAAACAATCTTGACCAGTCAAAAATAGGAGGACTCACTTATGATGGGAAAACAGTACAGTGCCATTGTCATCAAGACTGGTATTTTGAACAATGGAAGAAAGAGTCTTAAAATATGTCCTCACATTTATGGCCAATTAATATTCACATAGGGTGCCAAAACCATTTAATGAGGAGAGAAAAGTCTTCAGCAACTGGTACTGGTACAACTGGATACCAGATGCAAATGCATGAGTTGAAGCCCTACCTCACACCATATCTAGAAGTTGACTCAAAATGGTCACATACCTAAATGTAAGAGTTAAAACTACACAACTCTTAAAAGAGATCACAGGTGTGAATTTTTGTGACCTTGGTTCAGGGGAATGACACTGGAAGGATAGCTCACCAAACAATAAATAAATAAATTTATTAAAAATTAAAAAATAAATTAGACTTCATTAATTTTTTTTAAAAAAGACTCTTGTATATCAAAGTGCACTATGAAGAAAGCAGAAAACAATCTAGAGAATAGGGGAGAATATTTGTAAAATATTTCATTAGGACATAGTATACAGAATATAAAAATAACTATTATAATTAAATAATAGAATGACAAATAACCCAATTAAAAAGCATGCAAACATCTGAAAAGACATTTCTCCAAAAAATGCATATAAAGTACTAATAATGGAAAAATGCTCAACACCATTGTCATCAGAAGAATGTGAATCAAAATCATGATGAAATACCATCCACAGCACTAGGATGGCTATGGTAAAAGAGACAGATGACACTAAGTGTTGGTGAGGATTCGGGGAAGCAAAACTATCATGCCTGACTGGCAGTGATGTAATGTGTTGTCATAGGTTTGGAAAAATCATTTGGCAGCTCCTCAGTAGTTTCACAGTTATCAGATGACCCAGCAGTTCTATCCTTACATATGTATAAAAACATTGTTAGCATGATACTAAAAAAATAGATGTGTACACAAACATTCATAACATCATTATTCATAATAGCCCCAAAGTGGAAATAACACAAATATCCATCAATTTCTGAATGGATAAACCAAATCTGATAAATGCTCACAATGAAATATTGTGCAGCCATAAAAAACAATGAAGGACTGATACATGCTACAACATAGATGAACCTTGGAAACATGCTAAGAAGCCAGACACAGAAACCGGATGTTATATGAGTCTGTTTATGTGAAATCTTGAGAATGAGCAACTCCAGAGAGATATAAAGTCGATTAAGGGATACCAGGGACTGAAAGGTGGAGAGTTTGGAGACTGACTGCTATTGGTATGATGTTTCTTTTCTGGGGATAAAATGTTTTGGAACTGGATAGTAGTGCTGGTTGTACAGCTTTGTGAATACTCTGTTGAACACTTTAAAGGAATGAATTTTATGGGGTGTGAATTATATCTCTTAAAAAAGTGGGCCAGGTTGTACACGCAGTCTCTGGTATGGTTAAATGATGGTGGTATCATGCCACTTTTTCTCAGGGGCCATTGCTGGGCTGCAGGTTGGTGGTGGCTGAAAACCTGCCCTTGTCTCCGTGGTCAGCCTTTCTCAGACTCTCCTGGGAGTCCCTCAGAGGTGGGGATTCACACAGATGGACTCATATAATGTGGGGTCTTTGTGTCTGGATTTTTTCAAGCTTCACCTAAATTGTAGCGCGTGTCAGTGCTCAATTTCTTTTTATGACCCCAAATATTTAGTGGTATGTCTACACCATATTTTGCTTGTCCTTTCAGCAGCTGATGGACACTTGGGTTGTTTCCACTTTGGGGCTATTATGTATGATTGTCCTATGAGTCCAGCCTTTCACAAACCTCCTGAGAAGGCCCGTCCCCTCACCCCAAGCTTACTCTGCTCTTGTTCTCATGAGGGAAGTTCTCATGCAAATCGGTGCACTTCCTGGGCATAAGGGAGCCACCCAATTGCACCTCTAGAGCTGCCAAGCCTTCTTCTTTTGTTAACCCACCTTTCTTGTCCATTCTACTCTCCTCCTTCCCACAGGTTTGGTTCCGTGGCCCCAGATGGGCAGTACCACTCACCTATTAAGAACAAGAGTGCGAGATTCAATGCCATGTTGGCCGCGCTGACCCCTTCGAGATTGGCAGTGACTTTCCAAGCTCTGAGCACCATGAAGGTAGTTGATTCTTTTTAATGGACCTCACTGTTCATTCTCTGCTTATTCTGGGGGATACATAACAGTGTCAGGAGCGGAGCTTCCTGAGCCCCAGTGGTGTCATGTAGCCGGGATGACTGGTCACACTCTAGAGAGAGTCAGTTGGCCACACAGGTCACGTTTTTGTGTCCTTCTCAAGACAGTGTCCCATCCATCCTGAGCTGCTAATCATGGTGGATGGAGCCTGGGCAGTGTGGCCACAGAGCCACAGAAGCTGACCCAAGGAGACTGGGTTGTTCAGGACGAACACACCTGTTTCAGTTTCCTGCAGGTGAAGGTCAGGGTGTCTTAGCTGAGTTCATGGGGCGTGTGGATCTCAGGGGCTCTTGGGGACAGTCCCTGTCACGTGTCGGAGTCCATGAGGCCAGATCTCCAGAAGCCATCTCTGCCTTTCCTCCCCCGTATTCCTATGTATTGATTTGGAGAGAGCAGCAGGAGAGAAAAGTTCTGGAAGGTTCTTTCTCTCCTCCGCATGGGCCTACACTTCTGTGTTCTCCAGGCCCTTCCGTCTTCGCGTGAGGGAAAGCCCGCTGTGACCTCCCCTGAGCCTAGTGAAGCTGCAAGGAAGACAGGTTCTGCAGGAATATGCCTTTGTGTCTTCAATCCAGCTTTCCCTCCAGAGGAGTGACATTCCTGTAATTCCAGGCCTGACTTCAGTCACACATGTCTGAACTGCAGACAATCTCTCTTCATTCGCTTCTCCTTCGCCTGCCCCGCCCCAGCTTCCCAAGCAGTGCTCCTCCTGCCATTGAATGGTGGAAGCCACATGCTAGGACGGCCCGCAGCCCGGCGCCCTCCTGTGGCCCCCTCCCGTGGCGCCCTCCCGTGGCGCCCATTCCTGTGCTTGTTTTGCAGTGGCTCTTGCAGTGGGCTCAGTTGGGTGTTCTAAAGTCCCCTGTCAGGAACCATCGGACAAACGAGGCCCCGGGAAAGCCTCACGAGGAGGCGTCCAAGAGCCAAGGGAAACTGGTTCTTCAGGTCTGTTATAGAAACGCTTTTAGCCATGCTCAGGAAAGAGGGAAGGAGAGAAGGCAGAGGAGTCCAGGGTGGCATCAAAGAGGAGACGGAGGAAGAGCCTGACCCGGGCTTTCTGAAGTTGTCCCCAGCACCCCTGCAGCCCTCAGAGCACACTCTGAGCATCCTGAGGAGAGTACGGACACAGGACAGATGCATGCTGGTGGTGCCGCAGAGGCTGCTGGGAGACCCTGTGCCCCACAGGTGTGGAGTGGGTGACGGTGTGAGGGTGCTCCTGCTGCCAGAAGCCTGGTGGTTCCCTGAGCTCCGTGTGGGGTCACGTGGCCTATGGTGTGGGCAGTGAGGGCAAGGCAGGGGGCGACCTTCCAGGAGAGTCTTGGTTCTCTATGTCATCAGATCTGGCGCAGTGCGACGGGGATAGCTCCGGGAGAGGAGACCAAGGGGTGATTCTGTGTTTTATTTTTGTGGTCCTGGGGATTGAACCCAGGGGTGCTCTATTGCTGAGTTACATCCCCAGTCCTTTTTAATTTTTTTTAAATATTTGTTTTTTAGTTATAGGTGGACACAGTATCTTTATTTTATTCTTATGTGTTTCTGAGGACCAAACCCAGTACCTCACACATGCTAGGCGAGCGCTCTACCTCTGAGCCCCAGCCCCAGCCCCCTTTTTTTATTTTTTATTTTAAAACAAAGTCTCGCTAAGTTGCCCACTCTGGCCTGGAACTTGCCATCCTTCTGCCTCAGCCTTAAGTCATTGAGATCACAGGCAGGTGAGGTTCTTGTTCTCTGTTCCTCTGGACATAATCAGGGGTCAGCACCTGTCCCCCAAGAGCCATGTGCAGACTGATTCCTCGTTGGGTATTTGACGTGTGTGCTTTGTTCCTGGCAATGGATGGTCATGATCACCATCGTAGTCTCTGAAGTCAGAGATCCCTGGGCTCCAGCCTCGTCCCGCGTGTGACCAGCAGCAGGGCTGTGGGCAGGTCAGTGGTCCTCTCTGAGTCTCACTGTCCTTGTCTTCAGGCGGGCCTTGGGAAGATGGTGAGGCAGGACAAAGGGATGCATACGAATGCTCCACAGCTCGGAGCTGATGGAGACACGTTGGTTGTTGTTGCTCCTGCTGCTGCTGTTGGGAAGGTAGGCGTTGGCAGTGGGAAAGGAATAAATGGCTTTCCCATGAAACACATGCCTTCAATCCTGGCCTTGGTAAGGCATTCTGAAATGTTTTGAAAAGATGCCCAGAAAGAGGGAAGGAGAGAAGAATCCCTTTGATTCCTGGGTATCTAAAGCAGAACACGGTAATTCAGAATTGGCACCTTCTCTGCCCATATCAACCTTTCCACTCAAAGGAATTGAGTGGAAAGTGTTAGTCAACTTTCTGTTACAGTAACAAAATACCCAAGATAATCAACTTATGAATAAAAAAGGTTTATTCTGGCTCACAATTTCAGAGCTTTCAGTTCATGGTCAGTTGGCCTATTGCTTTTGGACTTGTGGAAAGACAGCACATTGTGGGTGGAGAAGAGTCAGAGGAGTCTGATCAACTTGTCAGCCAGGGTGTAAAGAGAGAGACAGGAAGGGGAAGGGGTCCCAATATCCCTGTCAAGGACATGCCCACAATGGCTTAACTTCCTTCTACTAGGCCCCACCCACCAGAAGTGTCACAGGCTGGTGACCAAGCCTTTGATGTGTGGGCCTTTGTAGGCTGTATAAGATCCAGACCACAGCATTGGGGTAAGGGGGAACCTGCCCAGAGCCTGGCAGGGATCAGACCCCGAGTGTTCCAGGCCCTGCCATGTCGTCTGACTGGACAGCAGCCCTGGCGGCTGTGATGTCACCATGCAAGTCTCCATTGAGGATGGGCTCAGAGGCCTCCTTGGCGGCAACTCCTCCTCCTGTGGCTCAAACAGGTCCCAGATGTTTTCCCAGCTGAAACCTAAGATGGTCCTGCTGGGTCTGCTCTTGCTAATGAGTGGAAAAACAGATCCCTCTGTCCTACATTCATTCTTGATGTATTAGAAAACTGTCACCGTGGCTCTCCACAGTGACATTCGCTCAAGGTCAAGCATGCCCTGCCTTTCAGGCCTTGCCCAGATGTCTTCTTTTCCACGATTGTCTCTCACCGCCGCGGCAGGCCTCCGTCCTCTTGGATTTTCCCTCAAAGGCTCACTGTAATCCCCGTCCTCTAATTTGTGTCCAAAATGCCAGGCCAGATTAAATGATTAATGAGGACAGGAGGCCAGGGAAATGGAGATGATTGCCGGGAGGGAGGGGCTGGGGGGGAGGGAGCTGGTGCTGGGTGAGTGGGCAGGGTGGGGAGAAGGGGGAGTGGGAAGTGGAACCCAGGTCTGTCCCTTTGGATTGGTTCTGCACGGAGACAGCACTTTAGCTCATCTTGAGCTGGCCCCCACTTGTAAAGGAGTTTCCCTAAGGGATGCCCTTAGGAGCTGGGTCCCATCCTGGGAGTGTCTGACTTGGCAGCTCCGGGGTGGGGCTAGAGAATCTGGGTTTCTAGCAGGTTCCCAGGTGCCATTGAAGCTGTGGAGGGGTCCTGCCCACCTGTCCCTGGGAAAGGCCTCCAGACTCCCCCTCGACTGCGACTGCGGAGTCCTCCCGAGCCCCTCCCCTCCCCAGCAATCATCCCCGTTTCCTTGTTCACCGAGAACTCTGCACACAACAAATGGGTGCAGTCGTAAGTGTCCGGCACCATCCCAGCCACCTCGTCCCTAGGATCAAGTCCAAGCTCTCCCCCACCAGCCCCCTCTCCCCACTGACCTTCCCTCCTGCTGTTCCCTGCTTCCTCCACAGGTGGGCATGGCACGAGCTGCTCATTTTCAAATACATTTCAGAGCTCCTGCTGTCTCTTCTTAAAGGCCACAGCCTGCATGTGGTCCCTGTGTCACCTGTGCCCAAGGCGTCACACACCTCTTGCAACCTTTACTTCAGTTACAACCAGCTGGTGTTTGTTAAAGTCACCTTGAGGATTAGGGCGTCCCCATGAATTGGGGCGGGGCATGTCACAGTGCAGTCCATAACACTTGGCCACCCTCATGTGACTGTATTTGGAGACTGTGTATATAGAGAGGTAACTAAGATGCAATAAATAGGGGTAGGGTCCTGATTTGATAAGACTTGCATGGTGTCTGTGAAGAGGAGACACCAGAGATCTCAGTCCCCATGCACCCAGAGGAAAGGCCACACGAGGACAAAGTGAGAAGGTGGTCCTCTAAATGCCTGGAAGAGAGACCTCATCAGAAACTAACCTGCTGGCACCTTGACCTTGGGTCTCTAACCTCCAGAACTGTGAGAAAATGAATTTCTGCGTTTTGAACACTTGGTCTGGATGGCCGCTGGAGCAGAATGACATACTACAAAAAGTCCCGAACCGCCAGTATAAGCCAGGTTAGGATAGACCCCCAGGGGGCGTTCAAGACAGCAGCCAGTGGAGCTGGGGTCCTCTTTCTCACCTCATTCCAGAGCCCAGGGCTGAGCCAGGCAGAGGAGTGCCCAGTAAAGCTGCCCGCTGAGTCCAGTGGAGTGGAGTTGGCCTGCATGGAAATAGTTGGCAAGTCCTACCCCCTCCAGACGCCATTGGGAGGCCACAGAGCGCCAGCCTCCCTGGGCTTGCACCTGCCTCTGTGCGACCTCCAAGAGCATCTCCACTTCTCTGGAAATAGAGCTGCTGTTAGACTGCAGGGACGTCATGTGAAGGGTTTGCAGGAGGGTCTGCGAGCACCAAGCCCTTGACGCCTGCCCTGCTGGGATCACAAGGCCTGCAGAAGCCTACCTACTCAAGCTCAGGCAGACCGCTGGCTAAAATCACCTCCGAGGTTCTGAGGGTGACAAATAGGATTTGTAACTCAGGCTCACCCCTTGGCAGAAGCTGCCTAGAGCTGAGGTGAGTTATGAGGCTGAGCAGGATGTGGGGCAGCAGCCGTGGGTGAGCAGTGTTGGCTCTGAGTGGGGGCTGGGGACCGCAGGGCCCACACCACTTGGCCATCCTCCTGGGGTTCTGTGAAGGGCATGTGTCTTAGAGAAGGGTGGAGAGACTGATGGCAATCTTCAAATCATACAAGGTTGCCGTATGCAAGATGGCGGTGTTTCTGCAGCCTCCTGGAGCTGACGGGAGCGCAGAGGGAAGACTGGTTTCAGGAGGGACTCTTGGGACCTCTTGGAATGTGCCACAGGTGTACAGCCTGTCCTGAGCACTGCTGGGCATGAGTGCAGGGTCCGGGGAAAGTGCAAAGTCCACTTTTTCAGGGGGTCTCTGGCCTCTCTGGGTAGGGATTTGACAGTACTCTGGAATGACTTTGCCAAGACTGTTTGACTGGATGCTAGTTCATAGTGGATCAGAACCGAAAGGAGGTCAGGTGTGCAGGGCTCCTGAGCCTGAGGTGGTTAGTCTCAGGCCAGGGAGGGCCTTGCAACCCCCAGGAGAGCACTGGAGCAATCACTCGGCTTGTGTCGCACTGGCAGGCACAGCAGGCGCTGATGCCATTCCAGGATGTCCCAGTGCCGATGTTCTCACTGTAGTGCTGGCCACAGTGCTGTGTGCTGCAGTCACCAGCCAGGGATGAAGCTGGTCAGCTGGCATCAGAGTGTGGCATCCCATCTGTCCTGATGGCTGTGAATCAGGTGCTGTGATACGTTCCCCTGAGCCAAGGAGCACTCAGCTCCCTCAAATTAGTAATTGTAGTTTTTATGACCACCATTACAAAACTTTCAGGGTTTTGTATGTTTTCTTCTTGCTGTGAGGCCATCTACTTCTATTTTTCCTGGAATCACTTTGTGTTCATTTCTTCTTGTAACTTAAATTGATCTCATTCTTACCATTACTAACAGGATATTCAGTGGGGCAAGGATTGTATAGTTTTATTCAGCCTCAGGGCAGGGTCTCTTAGAGCATGCTGTGGAAGTCTTTTTACTCCCTCTTCTACCCACCCACCCATCCATGCCTTCATCCATCCATCCATCCACCCACCCACCCGCCCATCCATGCATTCATCCATCCATGCACCCATCCATGCATCCATCCATTCATTCATCCACTCACGCATTCATCCATCTACCTTTTCATCCACTTACCCATCCATCCACACAGCCATCCACTCATCCATGCCTCCATCTACCCACCCATTCCACTACAAAGACTCTGAACACAAAGATCAATTAACATATGAGTTAGTAGTTAATGGAGGAAGCTGTGGAACATTTTAGAAAAGAGTAGTTACCTACAGACACCACAGTTTAGACACCTCCACCCATCAGGCCTGTATGTGGGACAGGCCAGAGACAAGCCCCATCCACCAGAGCCTGGTCTCTTCCAGTAGTAAAGGGCAGATTAAGCAGCATCTCTGAGGTCTTGCACACAGGAGGGCTCAGTGCAGGGATGGCCTCCAGCGGGCCAGCAGGAGTGGAAACTTTCCAACCATGAGCGTGTGTGGCTTGGCATGATGGAGCACAGAGTGGGGAGGCCATGGGTTCCTAGTGCACAGTCCAGAGAAGGCATGCTCCTACACCCGGTGTGAGTTTGGCTGAAGTTGCCAGGGCAGAGTTCAGTGGCACTCATTTGCTTGGCACTGTTGGCCTGGCGGGTCCCTGGCATGTGTCTTCACAGAGCTGTGTTGGAGAGTGGAGCTCAGGCCTGTCTCCATCACGCTGAGTATGCTTTGAGGCAGGGCCGCTCTGTTCATCTCCTTCTGCTCAGGCTGCTGCTGCCCCTTCAGCGTCCTCACACAAACAAATGTGGGGAGCAGAAGATCCAGACTTGCTCAGCTGTTGGAAAGCTGGATGGAATGAGGCTCCCTCCTTGGCCGCTGGGAGTATGGAGTTTCCTTCTCTGTTGTGGAAACTTCCCAGAACTGACCACCAGGGGGCGGCAAATACCAACCTGCTGCCCACGTCTTTTGACATTTTTGTATTTACTTTCCGTGTGTCAGAAGCTGCTGGGATTTTGCTGTTGCCAGTTTATTTAGCTCCTTATCAGTTACAAGTGCTGCTTTTTAAAAAGTGGACAATGAAAGAACGAGGTTCACCAGCTGAGTAATTGTTAGGCTCAAGACCAAGATGGTAAATAAGATGTGGAGTTATTTTGATGACTCTTCAGGGCAGAATTTGACTCATAAATGTCTCTTAAAAAAACATAAGCTTGCAGCATTTTGGGTGGATATGAAAATGGTTAAATATTTTTGTGGTGTTTCTATGGAAGCTGTTTACGTTTGTAACAACTGAAATTTAAACATTTGTCTTTTTAAAAGATTTATCTACTGCCCTCTCCCCCAAAGACCAAGGAGCAGAGATGAGTACAACCAGAGATAAGTAGCACATGGCATGAGGATTTGAAATAGATGCTTGGAAGGCTTCCATTTTGGACTTGTTTCAATTCTGAGTGCATGTTGACTGTCTTCCTCTTAGCACTATGGAAGTGGGTGACCTGGAACAGGGGTGTGTCCTCCAGAGACAGGGGCGGATCCAGGTAACAGGAAACCACAGCTAGGTGGATCCAGGTAAGAGGAAGCCACAGCTAAGCGGGGAAGGCTCCAGGATCACACCTGCAGGAGGGGACAGGGTGGGGGGTAGGGAGGACACCCCACACGGAGAGACGTCATAAAGAGATAGCGGGCAATATTTCTTGGTTGGAAGGGACTTCAGAGATCAGGGCCCAGAGCATGTCTTTTTTTTGTGGGGGAGGCTAGGGGATGGAACCCAGGGCCTCACACTTGCAAGGCGCATGCTCTACCACTAAGCTCACCGCAGCCCCACTGTGTGTCTTACAGAAAGAGTTCTAAGTGAGGTCGGTGGGGCTCTGCAGGGCAGCCTAGAGTTGGCATCCACCCTGTTCCTACTGAGTAGGGTATCTGGGTCACATTCACAGAGGGACAGCCTGGGAGCACAGGGTGGGTAGGGGTTTTCTGTGCTGAAGGAAAGGAAAGTCCTTGGGCATTCCTCCTTGTTTGATGTGGCCTGAGAACGTTAGATGCTTGTGACTGTGGCAACGTTTCAAGGAACGCCGCTCCCTTTGACTGAGTCAGCAGAGGCATTGGGACCCCAGCGTCCTGAGGCCCCGGTTGTAGGCAGGGCAGCTGGGAGGGAGGTTGTGCAGCTGCCTCTGAGTGCCCCGTGTGTCCTTCTTGGTAGGGGGCCGGCCTTCCTGGGCTCTAGCAGCTGGCTCGCCTGGAACGGGTAGAAAGGGGCCCGGGCTGCAGCTCAGAGGAGCTTCACTGCCCTTTGGCGGCCCAAGAGCTGCCTCTGGGGATCATGGTCTGCAAGATCAGCTTGGATGGTTGATGGCTGGCCCATCGTCGTCCTCAGCAGCTTTCCTGCCTGAAATTTGATTTTCCACAGAGGATGTGTCCTGGTGAAGATCACCGTCCCTCTCCTTCACTCCATTCCTTTGTCCCTTCCTTTAGTAGATCACATAAAGGGATCCACTCATTTGTATTGAGTGCTTCCTATTAAGGGACCATGGTCTGAGCATTTCACACATAATTACCCATTTGATGGCCTCAGTGGTCCTGTGAGATGGGTGCTTTCTTGACTCCCACTTTGTAGATGAGGAAGCAGAGACATAGGAAGATATAACAGTTGGCCCAGATCTGCAGGGCTCACACTCCAGCAGTCTGGCTCTGGGGCCCGGCCCATGCCCAACACCAGGATGGCTTCTGTGGTCCTCAAGCAGGAGGTCTTTGAGGGTCCTGTGCCAGTCCTGATCCCTGGTGCTCCTAGACCGCCTAGTATTTGCTTTGGTTAACCGAACTGGAAAACACTGGAAAACATGGAGTTTCCACCCAAACTGGGATTTGGCAGAAGCCAAATGGTGAGTGGCCGGGCTGGAATCCAGGCCTCCTTCCCCACTGGGACCTGGGACCTGATTTAGTTTTTAGTGGCACTGCCAACTTTGCCTGGCAGCTCTCGGTCCCTGTGGCCCTGAGCATCTCTGGGCTGGCAGCAGGATGGGGGGAGGCGGGTTGTTCCAGCCTTCATATTGATGTTCTTTATGGGAAAAAGACCATTATGATGGACATTTATTGTGGCCAGGGGAATTTTATTTTATTTTTTTTGGCTCAAGCCAATGGAATGATTTTGAACATCTCTGCCTACTACAATGAGATTTAATAAGGCAAACAAAGTCTGTACTTGCTTAGATAAATTTTAAGAAGTAAAGTGGTCCATTTAAATTTACGTCCACAAAGCCCTTATATTCTCTGAGAAGCAAATGGTTGGTTGTTAAGTATGTGTTCTACATTTCTTGATTTATTAACTTTAGACATTTCTGCCTCTCTGCTGTGACAGATGAGAATCTAGGTACACAACATCCTGCCTTTACCTCTTGTTTCACTTTTTTCCCCTTCACAATTTTTGATGTTTACATTATTAATTTTAATTCTCCCAAGAACTAATGGGTTAGTTATAAATATCCTGGACCTCCATTTCCCATCCTAACCACTTCATATCTTGACTCCTTGCCTCTCCACTTCTGTCTGCGGAACCATTCATTTGTATGCTGTCAAGACTGAAGCATTTAAAAATATTTTCTAGGACCATCATCTAGCTTTTGGACCTTTGATTATATTATTAAGGCCAGTCTTGTTCACGGTAGAGCCATGTAGTCTGTGAGGCTCATATTTCTACTCTATATACCAAGTGTCAAAACACCGTTACAGTTTTGAAGAACAACACTATTCCTAGCTTCTAGGTCAAATGGAATCACTTTTCTCATACTCTGCGAATTACTCAAAAGCCTGTCATGTTTTTGTTAGCTTGATATTTAGATAATTGTATTTTGTAATTGTATTTTTGTTTTTGATTTCTCCTGGAATTTTAAATTGCCTTTCTTTTTTCTTGTTAGGAGAAAAAAATATATGTCTTCAACACCATAACAATAGTGTCTTCTAGCTTCTGATTCTTTTTGCCTGTTATATGGAATCCATCCATTATTCTCATTGAAGATCTAATGGTGCCCACTGATTTTTTTATTTTAATCTTGACTAATTATATCTGATGTGATCTATAGCAATCATCATCTAAGTATTTTTCTTTTGCAAGATTTTTTGAAGTAAAAAAAACTTTTCCAAATCCTCTAGTATCTTTTTGGTTGGGTTTTCTCTGGTTTTATTGTGATATGTATAGAAGTAATATCTTGTGGAAGGGTGTGTGGATGATAATGTTTTGATTCCTTGTATGTCTGAAATGTTCTGCATTTTGCCTTCACATTTGATTGACATTTTAGCTGAGACTTTTAACTTGAAAATAATTTTCTTTAAGGGTGTTCCTCCATTATCTTCTTGCATTAGATCCACTCATGGAAAATCCTGTTTTCCTCTGTTGTTACCTGAAAGTTATCTCTGCAAGCTATTTGTTTGAATTTTTCTTTTTTTTCTTTCTTTCTTTCTTTCTTTTATTTTATTGGTTGTTCAAAACATTACAAAGATTGCAGAATCACATTGGTTATACATCCACATTTTTACATAATGCCATATTAGTAACTGTTGTATTCTGCTACCTTTCCTATCCTCTACTATCCCCCTTCCCCTCCCCTCACATCTTCTCTCTCTACCCCATCTACTGTAATTCATTTCTCTCCTTGTTTTTTTCCCCATTCCCCTCACAACCTCTTATATGTAATTTTGTATAACATTGAGGGTCTCCTTCCATTTCCATGCAATTTCCCTTTTCTCTCCCTTTCCCTCCCACCTCATGTCTCTGTTTAATGTTAATCTTTTCCTCCCGCTCTTCCTCCCTGCTCTGTTCTTAGTTGCTCTCATTATATCAAAGAAGACATTTGGCATTTGTTTTTTAGGGATTGGCTAGCTTCACTTAACATAATCTGCTCTAGTGCCATCCATTTCCCTGCAAATTCTATGGTTTTGTCATTTTTTAGTGCTGCGTAGTACTCCATTGTGTATAAATGCCACATTTTTTTATCCATTCATCTATTGAAGGGCATCTGGGTTGGTTCCACAGTCTAGCTATTGTGAATTGTGCTGCTATGAACATTGATGTGGCAGTATCCCTGTAGTACGCTCTTTTAAGTTCTTCAGGGAATAGCTGGAGAAGGGCAATAGCTGTGTCAAATGGTGGTTCCATTCCCAGCTTTCCCAGGAATCTCCATACTGCTTTCCAAATTGGCTGCACCAATTTGCAGTCCCACCAGCAATGTACAAGTGTACCCTTTTCCTCACATCCTCGCCAGCACTTGTTGTTGTTTGACTTCAGAATGGCTGCCAATCTTACTGGAGTGAGATGGTATCTTAGGGTGGTTTTGATTTGTATTTCTCTGACTGCTAGATATGGTGAGCATTTTTTCATGTACTTGTTGATTGATTGTATGTCCTCCTCTGAGAAGTGTCTGTTCAGGTCTTTGGCCCATTTGTTGATTAGGTTATTTGTTTTTTTATTGTCTAATTTTTTGAGTTCTTTGTATACTCTGGATATTAGGGCTCTATCTGAAGTGTGAGGAGTAAAAAATTGTTCCCATGATGTAGTCTCCCTGTTTACCTCTCTTATTGTTTCTCTTGCTAAGAAAAAACTTTTTAGTTTAAGTAAGTCCCATTTGTTGATTCTTGTTATTAACTCTTGTGCTATGGGTGTCCTATTAAGGAATTTGGAGCCCAACCCCACAATATGTAGATCGGAGCCAACCTTTTCTTCTATCAGATGCATACTCTCTGATTTGGTATCAAGGATCTTGATCCGTTTTGAGTTAACCTTTGTGCATGGCGAGAGAAGGGGATTCAGTTTCATTTTGTTGCATATGGATTTCCAGTTTTCCCAGTACCATTTGTTGAAGATGCTATCCTTCCTCCATTGCATGCTTTTAGCCCCTTTATCGAATATAAGATAGTTGTAATTTTGTGGATTGGTTTCTGTATCCTCTATTCTATACCATTGGTCCACCTGCCTGTTTTGGTACCAGTACCATGCTGTTTTTGTTACTATTGCTCTGTAGTACAGTTTGAAATCTGGTGTTGCTACACCTCCTGATTCACACTTCCTGCTTAGAATTGCTTTTGCTATTCTGGGTCTTTTATTTTTCCATATGAATTTCATAATTGCTTTATCTATTTCTACAAGAAATGCTGGTGGGATTTTGATTGGCATTGCATTAAACCTATAGAGAACTTTTGGTAATATCGCCATTTTGATGATGTTAGTTCTGCCTATCCATGAACAGGGTATATTTTTTCATCTTCTAAGATCTTCTATTTCTCTCTTTAGGGTTATGTAGTTTTCATTGTATAAATCTTTCACCTCTTTTGTTAGGTTGATTCCCAAGTATTTTTGTTTTTTTGAGGATATTGTGAATGGGGTGGTTTTCCTCATTTCCAGTTCAGAAGATTTGTCGCTGATATACAGGAATGCCTTTGATTTATGCGTGTTGATTTTATATCCTGTCACTTTGCTGAATTCATTTATTAGCTCTAGTAGTTTCTTTGTAGACCCTTTTGTGTCTTCTAGGTATAGGATCATATCATCCGCAAATAGTGATAATTTAAGTTCTTCTTTTCCTATCTTAATGCCTTTAATTTATTTTGTCTGTCTAATTGCTCTGGCCAATATTTCGAGAACTATATTGAATAGAAGTGGTGATAGAGGGCATCCCTGTCTTGTTCCAGATTTTAGAGGGAATGCCTTCAGTTTTTCTCCATTTAGAATGATGCTAGCCTGAGCCTTAGCATATATAGCTTTTATAATGTTGAGGTAAGTTCCTGTTATCCCTAGTTTTTCTAATGTTTTGAACATAAAGGGATGCTGTACTTTGTCGAATACTTTTTCTGCATCTATCGAGATGATCATATGGTTCTTATCTTTAAGTCTATTGATGTGGTAAATAATGTTTATTGATTTCCGTATATTGAACCAGCCTTGCATCCCAGGGATGAATCCTACTTGATCATGATGCACGATCTTTTTGATATGTTTTTGTATACAATTTGCCAGAATTTTATTGAGGATTTTTGCATCTAAATTCATTAGGGATATTGGTCTATAGTTTTCTTTCTTTGAGGTGTCTTTATCTGGTTTGGGGATCAGGGTGATATTGGCCTCATAGAATGAATTTGGAAGTTCTCCCTCTTTTTCTATCTCCTGAAATAGATTGTGGAGTATTGGTATTAGTTCTTCTTTAAAGTTCTTGTAAAACTCTGCTGTATATCCCATCCGGTCCTGGACTTTTCTTGGTTGCTAGTCTTTTGATGGCTTCTTCTATTTCCTCACTTGATATTGGTCTGTTTAGGTTGTTTATATCTTCCTGACTCAATCTGGGTAGTTCATATGTCTTAAGGAAATTATCAATGCCTTCACTATCTTCTATTTTATTAGAGTATAGGGTTTCAAAATAATTTCTAATTATCTTCTGTATTTCTGAATTGTCTGTTGTGATGTTGCCTTTTTCATCCCGTAAGCTAGTAATTTGGGTTCTCTCTCTTCTTCTCTTTGTTAGCGTGGCTAGTGGTCTATCAATCTTATTTATTTTTTCAAAGAACCAACTTTTAGTTTTATCAATTTTTTTGATTGTTTCTTTTGTTTTGATTTCATTGATATCAGCTCTAATTTTAATTATTTTTTGCCTTCTACTGTATTTGCTGCTGATTTGTTCTTCTTTTTCTAAGGCTTCGAGGTGTAGTGTGAGGTCATTTATTTGTTGGCTTTTCCTTCTTTTAAGGAATGAACTCCATGAAATGAATTTTCCTCTTAGTACTGCTTTCTTAGTGTCCCAGAGATTTCGATATGTTGTATCTGAGTTTTCATTTACTTCTAAGAATTTTTTAATTTCCTCTTTGATGTCTTCTGTAACCCTTTGTTCATTCAGTAGCATATTGTTTAATCTCCATGTGATGTAGGATTTTTCCTTTCTCATTTTATTATTGATTTCCAATTTCATTTCATTACAATCAGATAAAATGCATGGTAGTATCTCAACTCCTTTGTAATTGCTAAGACTTGCCCTGTGACATAATATATGGTCTATTTTTGAGAAGGATCCATGTGCTGCTGAGAAGAAAGTGTATCCGCTTGATGTCAGGTGGTATACTCTGTATATATCAATTAAGTCTAAATTATTAATTGTATTATTGAGCTCTATGGTTTCTTTATTCAACTTTTGTTTGGAAGATCTGTCCAGTGGTGAGAGAGGTGTGTTAAAATCTCCCATGATTGGATAGGCAGAACTAACATCATCAAAATGGTGATATTACCAAAAGTTCTCTATAGGTTTAATGCAATTCCAATCAAAATCCCAACGGCATTTCTTGTAGAAATAGAGAAAGCAATCATGAAATTAATATGGAAAAATAAAAGACCCAGAATAGCAAAAACAATGCTAAGCAGGAAGTGTGAATCAGGTGGTATAGCAATACCAGACTTCAAACTATACTACAGAGAAGTAGTAACAAAAACAGCATGGTACTGGTACCAAAACAGGCCGGTGGACCAATGGTACAGAATAGAGGATACAGAAACCAATCCACAAAACTACAACTATCTTATATTTGATAAAGGGGCTAAAAGCATGCAATGGAGGAAGGATAGCATCTTCAACAAATGGTGCTGGGAAAACTGGAAATCCATATGCATCAAAATGAAACTGAATCCCTTTCTCTCGCCATGCACAAAAGTTAACTCAAATTGGATCAAGGAGCTTGATATCAAATCAGAGACACGGCATCTGATAGAAGAAAAAGTTGGCTACGATCTATATACTGTGGGGTCGGGCTCCAAATTCCTCAATAGGACACCCATAGCACAAGAGTTAATAACTAGAATCAACAAATGGGACTTATTCAAACTAAAAAGTTTTTTCTCAGCAAAAGAAACAATAAGAGAGGTAAATAGGGAGCCTACATCCTGGGAACAAATCTTTACTCCTCACACTTCAGATAGAGCCCTAATATCCAGAGTATACAAAGAACTCAAAAAATTAGACAATAAGATAACAAATAACCCAATCAACAAATGGGCCAAGGACCTGAACAGACACTTCTCAGAGGAGGACATACAATCAATCAACAAGTACATGAAAAAATGCTCACCATATCTAGCAGTCAGAGAAATGCAAATCAAAACCACCATAAGATACCATCTCACTCCAGTAAGATTGGCAGCCATTCTGAAGTCAGACAACAACAAGTGCTGGCGAGGATGTGAGGAAAAGGGTAAACTTGTACATTGCTGGTGGGACTGCAAATTGGTGCAGCCAATTTGGAAAGCAGTATGGAGATTTCTTGGAAAGCTGGGAATGGAACCACCATTTGACCCAGCTATTCCCCTTCTCGGTCTATTCCCTAAAGACCTAAAAAGAGCATGCTACAGGGACACTGCTACATCGATGTTCATAGCAGCACAATTCACAATAGCAAGACTGTGGAACCAACCTAGATGCCCTTCAATAGACAATGGATAAAAAAATGTGGCATTTATACACAATGGAGTGTTACTCTGCATTAAAAAAATGACAAAACCATAGAATTTGGAGGGAAATGGATGGCATTAGTGCAGATTATGCTAAGTGAAGCTAGCCAATCCCTGAAAAACAAATGCCAAATGTCTTCTTTGATATAAGGAGAGTAACTAAGAACAGAGTAGGGACAAAGAGCATGAGAAGAAGATTAACATTAAACAGGGATGAGAGGTGGGAGGGAAAGGGAGAGAGAAGGGAAATTGCATGGAAATGGAAGGAGACCCTCATTGTTATACAAAATTACATACAAGAGGAAGTGAGGGGAAAGGGAAAAATAATACAAGGGGGAGAAATGAATTACAGTAGAGGGGGTAGAGAGAGAAGAGGGGAGGGGAGGGGAGGGAAGGGGGGATAGTAGAGGATAGGAAAGGCAGCAGAACACAACAGACACTAGTATGGCAATATGTAAATCAATGGAAGTATAACTGATGTGATTCTGAAATCTGTATAAGGGGTAAAAATGGGAGTTCATAACCCACTTGAATCAAAGTGTGAAATATGATATATCAAGAACTATGTAATGTTTTGAACAACCAACAATAAAAAAAATCTCCCATGATTATTGTGTTGTGGTCTATTTGACTCTTGAACTTGAGAAGAGTTTGTTTGATGAACGTAGCTGCACCATTGTTTGGGGCATATATATTAATGATCGTCAAGTCTTGTTGGTGTATGGTTCCCTTGAGCAGTATGTAGTGTCCTTGTTTATCCCTTTTGATTAACTTTGGCTTGAAGTCTATTTTATTTGATATGAGTATGGACACCCTGCTTGCTTCCGGGGTCCATATGAGTGATATAATTTTTTGCAACCTTTCACCTTCAGTCTGTGTATGTCTTTTCCTATCAGATGAGTCTCCTGTAGGCAGCATATTGTTGGATCTTTTTTTTAATCCATTCTACTAGCCTATGGCTTTTGATTGTTTGAATTTTTCAATGATGTTCCCACGTCTCACTTTTTGCTTATCACAATTTATTATTATTATTGTTATTATTATTATTATAGCTTTATGGTTACACATAGTAGTGGGGCTCATCCCAACAAACTCATACATGCATGGAAATGGATTTCTGTTCATGATCCCCCCTTTCCCTCCTCCTTTTCCCTCCTGTTCTCCCTCCTGTCTCCCATTCTCTTTCTCTACCTAGACGTCCTTTCACTCATCTACTAATTTGTATTTGATTGGTTCTTTATGTTATCTAATCCTTCCCTCCCTCTTTATTTTACTCTAACTTCCACATATGAGAGAAAACATTCAATCTTTGAGTTTGAGTTCAGCTAATTTCACTAAGCATGAGATTCTCTATTTCAATGCATTTACCAGTGAATGCCATAATATATGTGTATATTACATATCTATATTATATAATGTATATATCATAATTTCTTAATCCATTCATCTATTGACAGGCACCTGGGTTGATTTCATAATTCACTTATTGTGAATTGTGTTGCTATAAACATTGATGTGGCTATGGCACTTTAGTATGCCAATTTTAAATATTTTGGAAAAATACCCAGGAGTGGGATAACTGAGTGATCTGGTGATTCCATCCCTAGTTTTTTGAGGAATCTCCACACTGCTTTCCAGAGTAGTTGTATTGCAGTCCCACCAACAATGTACAAGTTTTCTTTTCTTCCTACCTGCTTGACTCTCAATAGGATGCCTCAGTGTGGAAGTTTGTCTCTTGTTCTTCTGGAAACTTTTCTTCTAGTAGTTCTTCAGTAATTCTTTTTTATCCCATTTTTCTGTTTTCTCAGAACTCTAATTGTTGGGAGGTTGAACTTTTAGCTTGAGTGCCTCTCTTGATTTTCCCCTCATATTTTCCTACAGGAGTTACTCTATATTCTGAACATTTTTCTGATCGCATAGTTTGTTTGCACAGTTATGTTTAACCTTGAAGAGCTTTTCCTCTTATTTATTTTTTTCTATATTAGTATGTTATCTTCTGTATGTGCAATTGTGCTGTAACCTCTTTGCTGATACCAACTGGATATTGCTTTTCAGAGTTCTGTTTCCTGAGTTATCTTTCTGTCCCTCTAGAGTCAGTTGGGGTCAATTAGAGGCATGCAGAGGGTTAGGAAGCCGAAGGACTAGAAAATAGCACATACAGTCAACATGAAGTAAGTGCTTTCAAGGAGTTATGGGCAGGACCTGAGAAAATCACCAAGGTTAACTCAAGCCATTCAGAGAAGAGTTCCCCAAAGACAGTATGTTCTTCGTTTTTAAGGACAAGAATAAATTATTTCAGAAATAAAGAAAGGGAAGGACAATCCAGGAAAAGGGGAATGTATGAAGACACTGAAGGGTGAAGCAGTGTGGTCCAGTTGTGGGTGAACAGAGGGCTTAACATGACCCAAGTTTGCATGGCCTGCTCGAGAGGCTGTGGTGGGGATACACTGACTAAGGGGACAGGTGAGCCAGGGCCATAATGCACAAGCACTCATGATCTGTGGAGGGCCCGGAGAGGAAGACTCACCTGCAGGGGAAGGACCAGAGGTCTACTGACTATCCTAACAGGAACTCACAAGATGGAGGGGGTGAAGGATGGACAGTTGGGACTATGATGATAGTCTAAGCAAGAGAGGATATGCAGAAAGTGTGGAAGGGGCAGGGGGACAGGATATGATGCATGGGTGGGGCCAGAACAGAGAGAGCAGGTGGGGTGACTGGATGTGAGGGGTCAAGGGTGATAGCAGGTCTGGCCTGATGGCTGTGTGACTTGAACAGGTCTAGGGAGTTGGGAAGGGTCACACCTCCTCCTCTCCCATCATTAGAGACAGTGTTTCCTTAAATACCCAACTCATTTGGGCTTTTGTAGACCTGTTCTGTCCCTCTTCCTCTTTCAGTTCCCCTTCTTCCTCCTCCCTCTGGGAGCAAGTACTGAATGCACCAGTGGTTTGGGCACCAGTGAAGGTCCTTCCAGGAGGATGCCTCCCTCTCTGTCTGTCACCTCCAGGGATGTGTGGGCATGTGTCTAAGGCTGGCTGCAGTGTCAGCAAGCCCTTCTAAGAAACCCTCCACCACTTCCTCCAGTCTGACTTGAGTCAATTAAAAAAGGTGACGTTTTAATCTCTGTCTGCCATTCCTTACTTTATTTCTCAATTTGTCCAAAGGTCATGTGGTGGTGGTGGGGGGTGTTGCCCATATTCAAAATGTATGTATTACCATGTCCCAAATAAAGAGCACAGCTCTCCCACCTCTAGCTGCTCTTGGAGAATACACTGTAAGTTGAGCATGTGGAAATCCTGACTGCACTGTAGGGAATTCCCTCTGGATCACGCTTGACTCACTTTGGAGGGGTTGTGGCTGGGGAAAAAGGAGGTCAATTGAGGAACAGGAACTCCTTGCCTGCAAGGTTGGCCCTGACTGGGGGCTCCAAGAACTTCTGAGGAGCCACATTTATTTGCTGCTCAGCAGATTCAGGGGGAAGGAGGTCTTGCTTGGGGTACCTCACCTCCAAAGCTGGTCATTGGGAATGTGAACTTCAAGATGATAAGAGTGCCTCTCTTGATTTTCCCCTCATATCTCTTCTTGGTCACCGTCGACTCTCTGGTCTAGAATAGGTCCTGGCACCCAGTAAGCACTCAGGGAGCAAATAGTGAACAAACGGATGGATGAGTGGAAGGAAAAATGGATGGACAGATGGATGAGTGGATGGATATATAGTGACGAAGGGAAGATTTCCTTGGTGGAGAATAAATCAGCCCAGATCACAATGCTATGGGGATTGGGAGTGGGTCATTTGGTGACTTTTAATTCATTTATTCATTCTGTAGTGCTGAAGACTGGATCCAGGGGCTGTGCCTGCTGGGCAAGAGCTCTACCACTGGGCTACATCCCCAGCTCTTATTTGGTGGCATTTTAAATATATGAAGAGCCCTAGAAGCCTGAGCTGAATCTCTTAAAGGAACAAAAGGAAACATTTTCCATTTCTCACACGTACATCCAGACCTTTGTTTTAGAGCTTTGGGACTCGTGCACACCAGGGGATTTCGGTCTGGGCAGGCGTGCGCATGGGCAGGAACTACTCTGTTTTTATTTCCTCAGTGCTTGCTTTCTCCTTGGCCGCCCTTGCAGATTGCTCATGGCTGAGCCTCCTGGGTCTGACGACATTGTCAGTGTGACTGGAGTGCTATTCTGGGCGAATGATGCACAGGTCCCGGAATGGTCTCTGTTCTCTAATGACAGCTGTGTAATAGGTTTAAAGCTTCAGAGAGCAGCCCTGGCCCCAAACTTTGGAGGAGCTGGGCTAGGGGGATTCTTCCTGGCGAGGGAAACTGATCTCAAACTCCAGCAACACAGACTCTGTTGCAGTTCCTCAGGGCCACGTGTCCTCACCTCTGGGCTCTGCACAGCTTGGCCCTTTGGCCGGCGACTCTGCCTGCTTCTCGCTGTCGTCCCCCCAGTCCTAAGTCTGTACACTGATCCCCAGGAGTCTCCCACCCGGCTCTACCTGTCTGCAAGAGCTCTCGTCGCTTCCGGCTCCTCCCAACTGTTAACCGCCTGCTTCTCCAACAGCTCCAGGATGTAGGGACCTCACTTGGCACCGAGTACCTGGGAGGCCCTCAGTGGGTATCTGTGAACTGAAGTCAACATGTGCCCAGCCCATCCCAAGCATCTTTGTTGTAATTTGAGCAAAGGTCCATGAGAAGCACAGGAGCTGCCTTGTGCTAATACTGTCTGCAATGGGCCAGGCTCTGGGCGCTCACTCAGTGTCCACTGCAGCCCCACCACGCTTCCTGTTGCACAGAGGGAAGATGGAGGCTCCTGGAGGTGAGGCAGCTTGGCAGGGGCAACCCCCTCACGTAGGGCACTTGTGCCCATCCCTATCCCGAATGACTGGCAGGTCCCCACAAAATTCCTCTTGTCAATGACCCTTTGTTTTGAGGCTACATTAGAAAAGGAAGAAAGGATATACTGGGGCTCAAGTAGAGTGCCTTGGGTTTGTTTCTGGAAACTTCCATGCTCTTTACTTAGGTAGTGGTGCTTCCTTTGACCTTGAGGTTGACCCACCCGATGTGACATTCCAAGGATTTCATCCTGCATACCTCCAAGGTTGTAAGAATGGTCGGGACTGGAATGTGGTTCTTTCCAGGGATCTTCTAGGTCGGGTGGTCAGGGTGATGGATGTGAGCTCTGGGGTGACCCTGCTGGGTCATGTTTTCTTTATTAACATTCATCTGGTGATAATATCGGAGCTAGTAGACTTTTTAAAAAATATTTGCATATCTCATTTCTTTGTCTAATTAGTGTGGTGAGAACAGTGTCCCAGTTTTCATGCTTGAATAAATAGCTGTCATGGTGGAAGGCGCTCAGGGGCTGGCTCACCGCAGTGCTCTCTTCCTTATGTTTTCCATCTCAGCTAAGCTCTGCTGCAGTCCACGCTCCCAACTTGTCTTTAAAAAGAACTGATCTTGTCAGCCAAATGTGTGACATACCTCCTCAACTCAGAGGACACCTTTGTCAGAGCCGTGGCAGGAATCTGAGCATCCCGTCACTAGGGCTGCTTAGTACACAAAGCCTACTCTGTGCCTATGTTCCACTTTCAAAGTAGGCAGAATGGAACAGGGGGAAGGATTCAAGTATGGCCCTCCTCTGCATGACCCACCTTCATGACCTTGCGAATCCTGAAGTTGATTCTTTGCAGCCTGGCCAAAGGTGAAACGGTACTGTAAGTGCCAGGTGCCTCTTCTTCAAACCTAAAAGTGGTGTCCCCATCTCCTGAGGCTGTGGATGGGATTCTCTGAACCTCTGTATTATGGTCGTAGGGGCCTTTGTTCCTACCACAGAGCCCCCTCATAGACTTTAGTGTGGTCTGGTTATTTCCAGATGTCACCTAGTTGGTAAGAGGTGGACCTGAGATTTGAACCCGTTACCTGTGTCCATGTCTTCAAGCCAAGGAGACCGCTGGGATAGGGGTGTGAATGCTTGTGGGGCTGAGGCAGGGTGTTTTAGAAGGAGGAGGATCTGACATGTTTTATTCCAGAGGGAAATGAGGAAACAGGAAGAGGTCAATGCTGCCAGAGAGAGGGAGATTGCCAGAAAGGAGTGTCGCAGGGAGACACAGGACATGACATGAAACACAGGTGGAAGGTTGGCCTTGGAACCAGAGACACGAGAGGCAGAGTCTGAAGAGAGAAAAAGCTTCAGAGAAGCGAGGACAGGCCAGGAGATGAGTTCTGTCCTCCCAGGAGTGAGGGACAAGTCAAGGCCTGGGGAGCAGGAGCCGGGTGTGTGTGGAAGCTTAGGAAGAAGAGGCTCGTGTTAGCCGGATCACCACACTGTGACAAGCTTCCTGCAAAGGTCAAATTGAAGGAGGAAAGGTTTATTTTGGCTCATGGTTTCAGGCCATGGTCAGTTGGCGGTCTTGCCTGGGCCTGTGGAAAGGCAGAACATCATGGAGGAAGTATACTGCTCACCTCATAGTGGCAGGAAAGCAAAGAGAGGGAGAAGGGGCCAGAGTCCCCATGTCCCCCTTGAGGGCACACCCCAATGACCTAACTTCTTTCCACTAACTGTACCTCCTGAAGGTTCCACACCCCCCCACCACCACCTCCGTGGCATCACAGGCTGGCAACCAAGCCTCAACACATGGCCTTTGAGGGACATTTGGAATAGCAGGGCCCAGTCTCCACAATCATTCAGTGCAACAGAGTGGGGGGGGCAGGTGGGCATGAAGAGGGCTGTGGACTCCAGTGGAGCTGGGGTGCTTGGTCCTGCAACGTGGAGGTGTAGTTTGAACACAGAGGTAGGGAAATAGAATGGTTGGGTTAGCCCCGGTTAGGAAATTCACCAATTAGGTGACAGAATGACAGGATGTCACTGTGAGGTGACATCTCCTGGGGAAGGTATGACTCGGGTAAGCCCAGGAGATGAGGGTGGGAGGGGGTGAAAGGAAGGGAGACTGTGGTCAAGGGAAACTTTCCCCCTTCCACCACTATTGGACACCAACTGCCAGTGAGTGACATTGGCAGTCCATCTCTGTGTCTCAGTGCCCAACAAATATGAGGCATCTGTATGGAAAACTGGATGGCAAGACTGGCTGCCGTACCTGGATTTCACCCAACTGTGACTTGAAGTGCAATCCATTAAAGGTGGACTTTCACCTGGCCTCCTGGTCAGGTGCAGGGACGGTCCTGCCTTTCCTCAGTTCTTCATTCTGTCCTGAGTGTGGAGGGGGTGTAAGTGGGGGATTCCCAGGGGTGAAATCCCTCTGGAGGAACATTTAATATCTTTGCCCCTTCTCTTTCTTGCCTGTTTGTGTGAGTTTCTATTCATCATGAAGTTGCCAGCGATCAGAGGATCTCGAAGCTTTGAGCATGAAGACTTCACACAGGTTGCCTGGGCTCCGACCAGAGAATGGGTTGCCCAACGCTGCAGGTCCCGAGATGCCACCTCCCACCTGGGTGGAGAGGAACCTCTCCCCTGGATGTGGCTCAGACTCTGATGCCCTTGGAGCTAAGTGGGACCTTTGCCAAGACCTCTGGGGCCAGGCAGGTGCTGTCCGTCTCTTTACTGCCCCAGGTCAGGTGGCTGCCGACTTAACACGGCCAAGGTAGTGTTACCGACTTTCTCAAGTTACTCCCCCACCTTCGTATGAGCACCCCGGCTTTGAATGTGAGCAATTACCCTGCCCCTCCTTAAGGGTGAAGAACCTACGTTATCCATTTGGAATTCTTTCTCCCATTTATTCATTTATTCAATTACTTCTTTATATGTAGTATAAATGTACTTTTGGACTTTTAATTTGCACTTTGGGTTATAATCGAATACTACTTCATTTATTTTGTTGTTTAAATAGTTTCAGCTTCAGCTTTTGAGAGCTCTTTTATTTGGCTCTTATTTCCCCGTGACATGCTAGTGTGTGTGTGTGTGTGTGTGTGTGTGTGTGTGTGTGTGTAGACTTTCTTCTCTTTATATTTAGTTATCTATTTTTATTATTTTCCCCACATTTTTATTGTGCACTACAGTTGTACATGATGGTGGGATTTGTTGTGACATATGCATACATGCACAAAATAGAACAATATCATTGGCTCCCCAAAACTTCTCCCCTCCCTCCCAACCTCCCATCCCCTAGTCCTGTTCCTCTACTGATCTCCCTTTGATTCTCATGCGATCACTGTCCCTCTCCTTTCTTTCCCTTTTTCCTCTCTAGCTTCCACATGAGAGAAAACATACATCCCTTGTCCTTCGGGGTTTGACCTTATTTCACTTAACACAATGGCCTCTAGTTTCATCCATTTTCCAACAAATGACATAATTTCATTTTTCCTTATGGCTGAATAAAGCTCCATTGTGGATGTATACCACATTTTTCTTTATCCATTCATCCGTTGATGGCACTTAGGCAGGCTCTATAGTTTGGCTATTGTGAACCGTGCTGCTATCAACATGGTATGCGCGTGTCACTGTAGTAAGGTGACTTTAATTCTTCAGGATAAATACCAATGAGTGGTGTAGCTGGGTCACATGATGATTCCATACCTAGTCTTTTGAGGAGCCTCCATACTGATTTCCATAGTGTTGTGCTAATTTACAGTCCCACCAACAGTGTTTTCCCCCATTCTCTCTAGCATTTATTATGAGTATTCTTGATGCCTGCCATCAGACTGGAGTGAGATGGAACCTCACTGTTACTAACTTTCTCAAGTTACTCCCCCACCTTCATAGGAGCACCCCGGCTTTGAATGTGGGCAGTTACTCTGCCCCTCCTTAGGGGTAAAAAACCTACATTATCTATTTGGAATTCTTCCCCCCTCCTTTATTCATTTATTCAATTACTTCTTTATATGTAGAATAAATGTACTTTTGGACTTGTAATTTGTACTTTGGGTTATAATCGAATATTACTTCATTTATTTTGTGGTTTAAATAGTTTGCATTTCCCTAACTGCTAATTTGCAGAAAGCTAATTTGCAGGAAGCCCTTTCTTTCTTTCTGGCTTGCCAATGGGCTCCAGCTCATCTTGTGCTTTTCCTGCCCCAGTCCTAGGAGCCCTGGTATCTTCTATTGAAGAAAGCTTTGGGAAGACAAGATTTGGGTGCTGTGAATTTTCTTGGCCACTGGAATGTTGTTACCTCTGGGCCTTCCCAGTTCACAGAGCAGGGAAGGTACCCGTATCTGTACGTTTGCACTAGTGTGCATTTATGTTCAGTGAAACACGAATCTACCATACGGGTCACTCCAGCCTTCTGTCATTGTAGCTGCTCCTACAGTGAGAAGCCTGGCTCAGGCACCTGCTGTCCATGTGCTTGGCTGGTCAGCTGCAGTACATGCACTTGCTGGCCCCAGGGCTCTGAACTCACCCCTCAAGAAGTGACGCAATCGTGTGCAGGCCAGTACTCATGTGCAGCTCACTCACTTCAGTCCACGTTCAGCTCCAAGATCACTTCATTGAGCACCTTGATCTCCCAGCTCCGCAGTCAGGCTCTTTTATCTCAGTCTGGATTCTGCCGTGTGATGTGTTTTAGTGGCTTGCATTAAGTTCCACTCTTCATGCTTAAATTCTATGGGTTTTGACAGATGCAGAGTTTGATGCATCTGCTACTTCAGTGCCATGCACTTTTGCCACCCCCAGCAATCCCCTGTGCTTCACCTGTTGGGCCCTCCTGCTTCCCTAAACCTTGCCAGCCCCTGACCTATTTACCATCTGTCTGGTTTTGTCTCTTCCAGAATGTCCCATGAGTAGAATCATATAGCCAGTGGCCTCTCCGAGTGTCTTCCTGTACCTGGCACTCTGTGTTCATGATCCCTCCTGGTTCTCTACTGTTGCTGAATGTTTTTCTTGGTGTGGATGTACTCCAGGCTGTTTACCAGGTACCCTTTGAGGAATATCTTGGTTGTTTCTAGTTTGGGGTGATTATGAATAGAGCTGCCATAGATTTGTGTGCAGGTTTTTGTGTGGATGTGATTCTTCATGATGTGAGAACACCATTGTTGGGTGATACTGTAAACTATCAGTAGCTTTCTAAGAAACTGTCTTTCAAAGCAACTCTATCATTTTTGTATTTTCACCAATGATTAATGAGCAAGATTTTGTTCTGGGTGTCAGATAGATGTACCCCTTCTGATAGGTGTGTAGCAGTATCTTGTTATTTTAATTTGCATTTCTCTGATGGCAAATGATGCTCAGCATATTTTCATAGGGTCCTTTGCCCTTTATATTTTCTTTGGTGACTGTTCAGATCTTTTAGCCTATTTCTTTCTTTCTTTCTTTCTTTCTTTTTTTTTTTTTTTTTTTTGGTACTGGGAATTGCACTTCACTCCTGAGCCACATCCCTAGCCCTTTCTTTCTTTCTTTCTTTTTTTTTTTTTTGGTACTGGGAATTGCACTTCACTCCTGAGCCACATCCCTAGCCCTCTTTTTTGGTATTTTATTTAGAGACAGGGTCTCACTGATTTGCTTAGTGCCTCACTGTTGCTGAGGCTGGCTTTGAACTTGATATCCTCCTGCCTCAGCCTCCCAAGCCACTGGGATTACAGGTATGTGCCACCATGCCCAGCTCTTTTAACCTATTTTTAAAAATATTTATTAATTTTTAGATATATTTGGACACAGTGCCTTTATTTTATTTACTTATTTTTATGTGATGCTGAGGATCGAACCCAGTGCCTCACACATGCAAGGGAAGTGCTCTGCCACTGAGCCACAGTCCAAGACCTCGACCTCCATCTCCTCCTCCTCCTCCTCCTCCTCTTCCTCCTCCTCCTCTTCCTCCTCCTCCTCCTTCTCCTCTTCCTCCTCCTTTTTTTTGAGGGGGGGAATATGAATGTCCAGGTGCTGGGGCATCCTTTACCAGGGAGACTGTCCCATCTGATTGAATTGCTTTTCTGCCCTGTCAGAACTCAGTGGATTCTGTCTGTGTGGGGCTATTCCTGGGTCCTGTGTTGTGTGCCTTGACCTGGGTATCCACACTGTCTTTAAGACTAAGTTGCCTTCATGCTATAATTTTGGAATAAAATAGTGTGAGTTTTTTTTAAGCTTCATTGTTCTTCAATATTGTTTTGGTTATTCTAGATCTTTTGCTTTTTCCTATAAATTTTAGAATCAGCTTATCTATACCTATAAAATAGCTTGATTGTATTGTGATCACAAGAATTGATAACCTTAGTGGCACTGCATCTTCTAATTGATAAATAGGCTTCCTCTTCTTTTATAGACCATCTTCTGTTCCATTTTTAAAAATCTGTCTCCCCCGTTTAGATGGTTCATACTCATCTATCTTCAAGCTCACTGACTTTTTCCTTTATTCTCTCCGTTCTACTGTCCAACCTGTCCAGGGACTTTTATTTTCAGAGATACTGTTTTTCTTCCATGTTTCTTGTTTTTATCTTCAACTTCTCTGTGGAGCGTTTTTTTTTTTTTTATTAAATAGATCATACATTCTTTGGTCTCATGGAGTATGGCAACAATATGTACTTTAAAGATCTTATCTGGTAATTCCAGCATCTGGATCATCTTAGAATAGGCATTTACTAGCTGTCTTTTCTCTTGGGAATGGGTCACATTTTCCCAGTTCTTTGTAAATGAGTAACTTTGGATTGTGTTCTGGACATCGTGATTATTTTGTTTTGAGGACTCTTGAGTGATGTTATATTCTTCTGAAGAAAGTCAATGTTTGTTTCAGCAGGCAGTTAACCCAGACTCAAGGCCTGACCTTGAACCTCATCCCTTCTTCTCTGTGTTCAAGTCTCAGTCCAAGTCCTTGAGCTTTTCTGCATGGCTTTGAATTTGCACGCGGTCTGGGGGTCAGCCAGAGACCCAGGCAGGGTTCAGGCGCAGACTTGGGATATCCCTCTCTTGCTCTTTCTTCTCTTGAGATTCCTCTTTTTGCTCCAGGGACTGTGGTTGCCTTGGCTGATTCCCTGGGTTCCTCCAAGAAAGACAACTGTTTTAATCTCAGAGTTTTACCCACCCATGCTGTGCTAGTCCTTAACCATGGCCTGCTTTCAAGAGAAAAACTGGGAAAACCATAAGGCAGCAAGAACAGTAAAACCCAGGAGCATTCCCAGCCCCAGGTGGTTTTTCCAGTGCCGACCGTCCACTTGTTCCACTCTTCCTGGGGCCCTGGTCCTGGGTGTGCCCAGCAGCAGGAAGGCACGGAGCGACATTGGACAATGAGCAGACTTGGCATCTCTTCAGAACACTCAGCTTGGGTTTAGAGGGCTTAGGCCAGGCTGATGCCAAAGGACGGTGATAGCCCCAGCAATTCCCACAAAGCGGGGTGACTTTATTTAATTGTCTGTTTCCAAATTGGTTATTTATCAGCAAGGGATGACAGACATTTTTGGACAGGAAGTTCTCTTTTTGCCTCTCTCCCCTCCTGTGTGTCTTAGGCAAGGGCCAAGGTGAACCTTTCAGAAGCACTGCCTTGTTCAGACATCTTCCGCACCTCTCTGTTGTCTCAGGGTCAAGCTCCCACAAACCCCCATAGTCTGACCCCAGCCATCCCTGCATGTTCAATCATCTTCTAGCTTGTGAGCTCAGGCAGGGAACACTTGCTGAACTTCTATCTCCCAATCCATAAAATGGGAATAGCATGGTTCCTGATCAGAGTTGTGGACAGGATTAGATGAAGTGCTATTTCTGCAGCACATGGCATCATATTTGACAGGCAGAAGATGCTCCTTCATACCACCCATGGGCACATTTCACTCCAACTTCCCACCTGGCTCAGATTCTAATCTGAACTTTATATTTCAGATGCATTGAAAGGTGTGTTTTCACACAGAGAGACACACCGCTCTTCCCACTTTGTTGGTGGTAACACTGGAGTGTAGCCATGGGATGGCCATATTGATGTTAGAGACATGTCACGTTCAAGTTTGAAGACACCAGGCTTTTGCCTGAGATTTGGGGAATTTATTTTGCTCTTTTCTGTTTTGACTCTTTTAAAAAGCAGTTAGGCTCTTTGCTGTGCAGTGCACCAGTAATCTCTTCTCCAGCTACTGGAAAACCTTTCTGCGCAGTCCGGTGCTCTGTGCAGATGGGGCTCCTATTCATGGTGAGGAAGCTGCATGGGCAGCACAAGAACATGGAGTCCCCAGAGATGGCTGTCCTGTCAGCTCTCAGCATCTAGGAGGCAGATGCAAACTTCGTGGGACTTAGGGTGCCACATGGAAGTGGAGGTGATACAAATTCCATGATTTCAACACACACTCACAGAGCTCCACTGTGGGTCTGGCCCTGGACTAGATGCGGGGTTGAACCCCCATCCTCCAAGAGTGTGCAGGGCGGTGGGAGGAGGTCTGTGTGTAGCCAGCAGCCCCGACATGTTCCCTGCAGAAGTGGCCAGAGAGGGATGCACGAAAGCCAGGGTGGGGCGCGAGACCCCCAGGGGCTGTGGCATCTAGGGCTCTATGTGAATGAACTTTGAAAGGTGAATGAGGTCCCTGAGGGCTGCCAAGATGCATGTGCAGGGTGGAACAGTGCTCTGCACTTTGAGATCGGGGTGACGTGGTGTGCCGATGGAGTCAGAGGCCAGGTGGTCAGAGAGAGCCGGGGTCAGGGAGGTGGCTCTAGAGCCTGCCTTCATCTCCTGGCCACAGAGAGGACCAGAAGCCTTTTCAGCTCTGGCTTCCTGCTAGAGGGAGGCAGTCCCTTTAGAAGTTCCTGCTGTCCTTCCTGTGAGGGAAGAGGACACTCCAGAGCTGCTCAGCTGGAGGGATGCACTGACCCCAGCCAGGGGCTGGGGGCGTGAGCTGTGCATAGTGGGTGGGGGAGGGACGCGTCTTCCTTTTTATGAGGTCGTCCCTCAGTGTGGAAATGCCTGTCCCTCATGTTCTTGCTTCTTCAGACTACCTCCTAGCGAGTTCTCTTGTTGCTGTACCATCTTCTTCACTGTAATTTATGTTGGCAACAAACTATCGAGTGATGTGTAACTGATGGAATTCTTCTCCCATTAATTAGCAGTCTGCCTCTCCTCCGGGGCTGTAGTGTGCGTCTTTAGATTCCCCTTCTTTTAGAGTGTTTCCTTAGGGACAATCTAAGGTATCAAGACCTTCGTGACTCCTCCAGACATTTTGTCAAATTGCTTTCCAGAAGAGCTGGCTGACTCATGAAGCTGCCTGTGGTGTGTGAGTAGCTGCTTGCTCCTGCTACTGTCCCTGGGCTGTTCTTCCTACATCCGGTCCCTGCAGATGTCAGTGGCTAAGAGCAACCAAGCGTTCACATTGTGCGGAGGGCTTTGCACGCAGGTGGCTCAGCCTTTCCATCAAGTCTGTGAGTGAGGAACACTGCGGTCCCCAGGGAGGGAAGGGGAACCGAAGCACAGAGTGTGTCATGGCCCAGGTTATGGGGCTAAGAAATGGTGGGCTGGGCTGGGGTTAGGTAGACTCCTGGGGAGCCCTTGCTGCCCGAGGCTGCCCCCAGCTTGCCTCTTGCTGTTTACACGTCCATTTTGTTTGTTTATTTTGGCGAGGTTGAGGGTGTGCCCACGTGTTTGGTACTTGGAATTCTTTTTTTAGTGACTTTTCCTCTTATGTCTTTCATAATGTTTTATTTGCTGAACTCTTCACACCCCACTGCTCCCTGGTTTGGCGCCAGTGCATCCCAGTGTTGATGACATCTGCTTCTGGGTCGGGTCCTGTCCTGGTCTTGGCGGAGTCAAGGTGTCCTGGCCTCCTGCCTCCAAGCTCTGCAGGAGCTTTGGAGGAGAAGGTGGTGCCTGATTCAGGTTCCTAGGAGAGAGGCGTGAGGCCGAGTACGACTGGTGTCTCCAGACACCTGGGCCTGAGGACCTGAGGCCTGCTTCCCGAGGCTGGTTGGACAAGCACCACGTTGGTTTCAGTGTTGGCTCCACGTTTGTTTCCACTAGTCCAGCAGCTTGTCTTTCACATTAGCCTTCAAAACTTTCAGATCTGGAGTACTAGGTTTCTGAAGAGTCTGGGAAGAGCCTATTTATTCCACACACACACACACACGCGTGCCCACACACACACATGCACACAATGTGTCCCCTTCTTTTCCTAAACTTAAGAACTTAAATGTGCTTTTTTCCAGGGAAGAGTAACGTTGTGAAATAAACTCAGTAAGTGAAGAATGTGTGGTACTTCACTTGTTCGACCCATCTTGCTGTCTTTTTCCTCTTTTGGTGGGAATGACAGAAGGGGCTGCAGTCCACTGGGGCTGCCAGGCCTGCCCTTGGCCTCTGTGAAGCTGAGTGTCCTCTTCTACCATGGGACAGTGAGGAGGCCCCTCACTGTTGAGGATCGATGCCCATGAGAGATCCCCAGGCTGAGTGCAGGTTGCTGAAAAGCCATTAGGAGGGTGAAAAATGCAGGGTGCTTCCCTCTGAGCTGTCTCAAGAGTGCCACCGTCCCCTCCACCACTTCTGACAGCTAACACCAGCTTGGGTGGTGCCCAGCATGCTGCTAAGCTTTTTCCAAATGTCACTGGTACTTCTCAAACCTGATGCCTGGAGGAAAGCCTGACCCCAGAGTTTCTGATTCAGTGGGTCTGGGGGATGGGGCCTGGGGAACTTGCACTTCTCACCATTTTCCCCAGAGACCAAGGCTGCTGGTCCACGTGTGTGAGGTCTGAGTTCATCTGCCTGAATCGGCCCATGAGAGGGAGGCGTGCTCATTCCACAGTGAGGAGGCAGAGGTACAGGAGGTCAGGGGCCCTGACCACACAGCTCCCGGACGCTGGCCACCAGCATCTCTTAGCGAGTTAGCTTATCAGTGGAAACCATGAGAGCATAAGGAAGACCCCAGGCTGGGGGTGAGGGAGCTCTGGAGGGCATAAGGGGGCTTCTGAGTCAGACACAGAGGGTCAGGGAGACCTGGGGTGGTGCGAGGGGAAGATGCTCTGGAGGGTGCCGTGCCGGTGGCATGGGGTGCCCTGGCTCAGCAGGAGGGCGAAGCAAGGACAGTAGGAAGGGGCTCAAGACCTCTGCTCTGTGGGGCTTTCTCCCTGTCCACCTGACCTGGAGGTTGACATGTCCAGGTGCTGGCTGTGTGGACTTTCCCTGCGCGGTGTCTCTATCCATGTCAGATTCTGTCTGCCATGTGGCTCTGAGCAGGGGACTCTGCTCCTCCGTGGATCTGCGTGGGAGACTGTCCCCGCTGTGGCTCTGCTCCCATGAGGCTCTGTCCACGCTATGGCCACAGTGAGTGCCGTCTTCTCTTCGTGCCATGCTCTGTCTGTGTGTCTTTCCACACGGTGGCTGTGTGTGCATGGCGTTCTCCTCACACTGGGGCTCTGTTTGGGGTGCGCGCTGCATCTCCTCCCCTTCATGTTTGTTTTCTGTAAAAGGCAGGGAAGAAGCAGTTTAAGAAGTGCAGAAAAAAATAAATAACAAAATTCCTTATTGTGTTTATTTTGGGATATTGTAATATTTAGACCCTTGAAAAGAAAAAAAATAAAAGTATAAAAAAAAAAAAACTCCCATAAGGAGGAAAGGGAAAAGCCCTACAAGGAACATGGTGGCTCTTTCCAGATTTGTCACCAGCGAGTGAGTTCAGGATTGAGGCTCTGAACACCCTGGGGGTGAGGCGGGGGTGCATGGCTGCACAGAGACTCCCGGCAAGGTTGCAGACGGGTGGCCCCCTTGGCTGAATCCCACGGACATGTTTTGTTTGGCTCAAATGGTATTTGAAAAATATTCAAAGTAGTTTAAAATGTGGGAGTTTTTGTAATAATCCCCCTGGTTGCTAGCATTTCTTGAAGAACCGGGAGTGCCAGAGGAGAGTGGCTGGTTGGTGGCTGAGGAAGGACCTGGCTCTGGTCACAGCCCTGAAGCCCTTGCAGCATGGGTCCTGGGGCTCCGGTGTGCCACCCTGGTCTGGGGAGTTCTGGACTCAGAGCTGCACTTAGCAGCTGGTGACTGTGGGGCCGGCACTTCCTAGAGTCTCTCCCCTCACCTGATGGCTGGTCAGCCTGTGTGTGTGTGTGTGTGTGTGTGTGTGTGTGTGTGTGTGTGTGTGTGTATAACAGAGAGAGAGAGAGAATCTCGAGCATGCAGCCAGTGCCCAGCTGCACAGGGACCAGCGGTTGTTGTGGAAGAGGTGCTCGGTGGCCATCCATGGACATGAAAGGGAATTTCCTGGCTGCTTTCTGTGATCCTTTAAATCATTCCTTTCTTTAAGAAAAATTTATAATGTTTCAAAAATGTGTTTCTAAAAATTATTATTATTATTTTACAAGATCTGCATCGTCTGCATGGTGCTTTCTCAGTATCTGGCCCCAGCTGGAGCACTTCTGGGTGTTTTATGGCAAATTATTCTCAGATTACCCTTTAATGCAGGAAGGGCTGCCTGTTGTCTGAGCTCCCTGGGCCTTACCAAAACCCTCCGACTTGATACAAAACAGCTGCCTCGGCCAGCTGTTCCAGAAAAGGAGCATTTTCAGCCTGAAGCAGCAGGAAAAGGGGTTTTGTAGCTGGTGGAGATTTTGAAAAATGCTAAATTACTCTTTCTTTGCCATTAAACTGTGATTTAATTTTGTGACTAACAAATTGTGTAAATCTGAAAAAGAAGAACTCGGCGTTGCTGTTGGTTACGTGTGTTCTGGCAACACTTGCATAGGTCCTGAGGGGGCTTCCCCAGGGAGGGCAGCAACTCCGCTGACCTCCCGTCCCTGGGCCTCAGCCTGGCTGGGCTGGGGTCAGGGGTCAACCGCGGCCTCTCTCCCCTCTCCGGGGTCCCTGCTGAGACCAGCAACAAAGGGGTCAATTGTCTGAGGCCTCCCTTTGTCTGAGGGGCTGCAAGGGCAGCTCTGAATGCCACAGTATTGAGGCATATGCATAAGCAAGTAAATGCACATCCTGTGAGTGTGTATGTGTGAACCTGTGTGCCCCGTGTGATGGTACCTGCCCATGTGAGCAAAAACATGCATGCACGTGTATGCATATGAACAAGCATGTTGCACATGTGCACTACAACAGTGTGCACATGTTCAAGTATGGAGGTGTGTATGTGTAAGTGTGCACCTGCGCATGAGTGTGTACAAGCAGATGTTGCACACGTGTGTGAACGTGCCTGTGAGTTTGTGCGCTAGACTTAAGGGTATTTCTGAGCTGCTGGTGCATCTTAGCAGGGTGAAGGGCCTCAGAGAGGCGGATGCTGTTCTGAATGCCGTGGGAACATCGTCTCTGATTCCTCTCTCAGCAGGTCTCGCAGTTGCCTTCCCCTGGGTTTGCCAAGGTCCAGAGCTCATAGACCTCCCCTCTCCTTTTCCTCTGTGGGAATGAGACAGCAGGCTCAGGCTCCTCCTCTCACCATTCAGAGGACAGCACTGCCTCATCAGCCTGTTGGGTCTGTGATTTCAAAGCAAGACCCACAAGAACTTTCCTGTACTGTTCCAACCCTTTTCAGGGCTGTCTGGTTGGATTTCTATGTGTAGTTTCAGCCATGTTCAGAATGACCATTTAAAATCTCCTGTTCTGGCCCATGTGCAGTTGTTTCCAGTGTAGCCCCAGGGCCTTTTGCCTGTGCCCCACGGTCCTGATCCCTAGCATGGCCTGCACACACCGAGGGCTTCAGAGGCCTTCGATTGGTCTGGCCTTGGGTGTGAACTGACCCTGTCCACTGGAGTTTCCATGATTCACAGTGCTGTCCGTATAAAGGCGTTCTTTTAAAAGCAACAATAAAATCAGATACGTTTGATTCAGAAGCCAGGAAAAGATGAATAAAAACGCTTCATTGAAATTCACCTTTGCCAAAGACTTACCTCCCAGCCCCTTTCTGCAGCTCAGCTGCCCCAGGATCACTTTCTCTGCTTTTCTAATTCTTCCCCTCCCACCCTCATTTCCTCTCCCTGCTCCAGCACGGGCTTATCTTTCAACTGTGGAAAAGCCACCCATTAAACTGTACTCCAAAGCTTATCAAAATATTCAGTCAGTAAAATTATCTTATAATTAGCCCAACTGTAAGCCAGAACTTTCTAACCCCAGGAAATGTAAAGTGACGCAGCATGTAAAATCTGCAAATTGCTCATCCTGACCTCTCTGGCTACAGTTTCAGCTTTTCTTTCTTTCCCAAAGTAATTTCCTCCTCTTCTTCAGTCCCTGAGGCATCTTTCTCTTCTATTTGCTGAAATCTCAAAGAAAACCGATTCCTTGCATAATTGAGATAGATAATGGAATACATTCAGGCGAGTGTGCTATGAAATCAACTGGATGTGTTCTTCCAGGCTTTCACTTTTGCACATTATTTTTGTAAATTTAAGTGTGATTTCCTTGGTTCTCGGTGACTCACCTTGGTTGGTGCTTGCATTTGGGTGCCTGCAATGGTAACACTCGGGGAGTCTTTATGGAGCTGAGCCAGCCCAACAACATCCGGGGACTCTGCCGTTTGTCCCACTGGACCATAACGTTGGACTTTCTTACCTCAACTTTTACTTTGTTCTCCCTCCTCTTCTCTCTGCCCTGCCTGTCCCAGCCGCCCCCTGCCTGGGGTCCCGCCTGACATCTTGCATCATTCAGTGCCATAAACATGCCCCCCCCACACACAGGGGGATATCAAGGACACCACAAATGATACTTGGGGATTTCAAGGTGCAACTTAGACCTTTTGCAAAGAAATGATATTATAGACAACCTTGGGCTCTTAATTGCTGTGAGCTTTAAGTTCCTAGTGCGACAGTTGGACAGGTCTGTGAGGCTTCTATGTGAATAAAGCTTGTTGGGCAGTGATGATCGCTTGTTCCATGGTGAAATACTTTCAAAGTTCTAAAAACAAGTGGAATAATTAAATTTTGAAACATTTTCATTGTTAGAATCTGTAAACAAGTCAGGATGGCGCCTGGCATTTTGCCAGAGGGAGTGGTTTGTGAAGCAACTCCAGCGAGCCATTAAGTGTGGAGATTCCTTATTGGTTGACTGCTGTATCTAGTTTATGTTAATTAAGATAAGCTGTGTGGAATGTATATATACCCCTCCTGTCCTACAATAAACAGCTCCCACTCCTGCTGTATCAACGTACACAAGTTGCTCGTCACCCCCTGGTTATTTTGCTGCAGCCGGACTGCGGCATTTCATAATTAAAGTTTTGCCTATATATTGTGCTAATAGCAATAGCTAAATAAATATTTGTAGAGTTTTCCTTATCTGTTGGGGATTGGCACACACACACACACACACACACACACACACACACACACACCAATGCAGAAAAGATGCTTCATGCTTACATTTCTTGTGAGAAGTTAATTATTTGGTCATTGTACAGATGGGGAAATTGAGGCTCAAAGTCTCAGAATCTATCGTCCACCTTGTATGAGCTAGCTGTGGCCCAGGCTTTAGCATTTGACCCCCCACATTTGCTTAGGAGGTTTCCATGACCCTCCCTACAGAGAAAAGAGGAAGTCACAGCTTCACCTCAGCCTGCAGTTGCTGCTGTGTTCTGCAGTGGCCTGCACGGGCTCTTGACGTCACCTGAGCATTTCAGGCTCAGTTTTTTTGTTGCGCCCCAGGGCTGGGTCTTGAGTTGGACCTTTCCCAGGGGGCCCATCTCCTTGGTGGCCTGGACCCCACTGATGTTCCTGGGGCTAGGAGGCAGTGAGGGGTCCCCTGGTGGCTTTGCTGTCCCAATGTAAACCTTGCAGTTAGCCACAGGCTGCCTCCGGTCCTTCCACTGCTGACGCAGAGCTGAAAGAGCCCCGTTCGGGACGTCTTTCCTGATGAAGGACACCTTCTCTTTAACCCATAAGGAAATATTTTAGGCTTCTTTAAGACCTTTTCAAAACACAATGATCACTTAAAAGCAACGTCGAAACTAAAGATCTATCATTAAATGTGCTACTTATGAAGTATTAGCAACAGAGCATTTTAGGAATCTTTTAAGAAATATTTGACTGTATTGAGTTAATTTTCTTGTGATTCAACCTGTCCTTGATATTAACTAATTTATGCTTCTTTCTCTTCTTCATTACAGCTTGGGTTGACCATCGCCATTCGCTATAGCCACAGGTAAAGCTTTATTTATTTATTTATTTATTTATTTATTTTTAAAGAACTGTGCTTACTAGTTTGGAGCTTTTAATTTATTCCAGTCCTAGCGTTTATGAGTTTATTTTTGGTGGCTGCTCTTCCATGATGTTAATGGCACCGATGAAATTGTCCTAGGTGCTTAATTGGTAAGAGCAAATTGCTATTCAGAAGAATAAGGACTCTATGCAAAACTGGTGGTAGGTGGAACATTTCTGTTAAAACACAAAAATGGGAAGCTCCACAGCAGGGACACAGAAGTGGTTTCTGAGTAATGTCACCTGCCTAAGAGTAATAACCAAAATCAGAGGTGCCCTGCGTGTGAGGCCAGGCCAGGCCAGGCCAGGCGAGCCCCTGCCCCGTCCCCACGGGGCCTCTTCCTCTTGTCTTGCCACGTCTGGCAGTGGCAAAAAGCCTCCATTTTCATCTTGCTGCAGGATTTCTACTTTGGTCTCAACTGCATCAAGTTTATGAAAATGCTTGTACTATCTAATGCCCTCTCCTACCACAAACGGGCATCCTAGAATGAACTCTTTCCTGTTTGCAAGCATCAGCATGTATTATACACTGAATTAAAGTAAGAGCCAACCCCAGTGAAGGGCGACAGGCAGTGCTGACAAACTGTGTGCATGGCCTCCCCAAGAACCACCTTTGGGTAAAGGCTTAGGGCTCAAGGGACATTGTCACAAACTCTCCACAAACAACCCAGAGGGTTACAAGTTCACCTCCTAAAATGCCTGTAACAAACTGTACGCATGGTTTCAATTTAAATGTGGAATCAGATAATCACTAAGACCCAGAGAGACAGACCCTGGCTCTGTGCAGATATGAGAAGGCAGAGGGCCGGCCTGGCCTTGGACTCCTGGGATGAGTGTGTGGGAGGAAAAGTGTTCATGTCAGACATTTCCAGGGCCTGAGGAAGAAGCTGCCTCAGAGAAGCTCATGACTGTGCAGGGGCAAAGAAATGTCTTCCCCTACCCATCACTAGGCTCATGGCTGAGCCACACAATGGCAGACAGGTAATGGGAGGGGGCCTACCAGGTTACTTCATGGATGACGCAGGAGACTTCATAAGGAAGTGGGGACAACGTTGGAAAGTGGGTGTGATCTGATGGTAATAACAGGGCACCTTGGCTTCCTGTTTGCTCAGTTTCTTCCCTGTTCCTGTGTCTTCAGACATCCAGAAGCTCTGCCAGGTCCTAGCAGGGCCCCATCCAAGATGCTTTACCACCTGCTTCAGGGGAAGGGTGGGAACGTGAGAGCGACCTTCCTCTTGTGTTATCCTCTCCAAGGTGCCACCTCTTAGGGTAGTGTGTCCGGCGCCCTCAGTTACCTGTGTTTCTAGGTCAGCTGTGTGCACGATCCCTGCACCTGTGGGAGCACATTGTCCTGCAGAGGCCTGCCATTCCCTGTCACATAGCCAGGCTGCTGCGGGGAGAAGGTGCCTGAGCAAATGTGGCGTGGACGCAGGACCCCAAAGCTGATGGGATACCTGGTGTGTCATTCTGGGGCGAGGGGTTGGAAGTGTTCTCTCAGCAACTGTCAAGAGGCTCTTTTTCTAGAGTGTTCTAAATGTGGACTGCTCCAGAATGAGAAAGGTGAGGGGGCGGGGAGAGGGAGAGGGCAGGAGAGGCTGATTTTTCTTGGGCTCCGTTTTTCTCTGTCACCTGCGTCCTGCAGGTCAAGGAAGGGAGCAGCCCGTTTCAAGGCAGGAGCCAAAGGTGCCCCTCCTCTAAGAAAGCCAAGATGGCGCTCGAGACAGGGCTCCTTCCCGATATGCCTAGGGTTGATTTCCTGTGGCTCTGTGGAGAGTCGTGGCTGTGTGGAAACTCAGTCTATAGGTGGGTTGGGAATAAAGCCTTCTCATTCGCACTTTGCCGGGCTGAAGGTCTTTGGTCCCTGCGGTTTAGGATTGGGTAAGGTGGCAGAGCAGGGCAAAGCTGGAGAGGGGCAGGCTGCCTGGGACCTTTGTCCCTGCTCTTGTCACGACTAGGCCAATGGCAGAGATTTGTCTCCCCTCCAGAACCCAGAGGGGAGGCCTGAAGTCATTCATGTTGCCACCAGCTCCCTGTGCGTGGTGGAGACGCCTGCCTGGGCTGAACCTGGTCTTCCCTCGGAAGGGAGACTGCCTCCTTGCCCTCCACTGGGCGTGGCTGCCTCTGCCTCCTCCTGGGGCTGGAGGTGCTGCTGAGTTCTGGAAGGAGCATGCTGCCCGGGGGTTGCCAAGTTGTCATGGACCTTCTGCTTTGGTTCCTCTTTCTCCAGAGCAGCATGACCTCATTGAGCAATGTGGTGGGGAGACAGTGGTCAGAAGGCTGCGCAGAGAAGTGGACATTGTGAGCCGTGGCCTGCAGGAGCCAAGAGTCGGCTCTTGTGAGCAGGGGAAGGTGTGCAGCCCTCAGGGCCCTGTGGGCACTTCCCTGCCCAACCTTGGGGTCCTGATGTTGCTTCAGACTTCAGACTTGGGAACACGGAGGGAAATTTCAATTCTGAGTCCTCAGGTTGGTCCCTGGTGTGTGCGTCAACCTCCCTGGTTTGAGGCATTTCCTTCATGACACTCTGTCAAGAAATCAGTTGGCCAATAGCCACTGGCTGTCAAGGGGGTCAGTATTACCCGGGTTCGCCCCGTGCGCTCTGCCTCTCACCAGCCGAGTGTTTTTGGACATTTGCCTGTCTGTCTCGTCTTAGGCTCTACAATCTGCTCTCCAGTTTGTCTTGGGCAAATTCCCTACCCTCTCTGATCCTCTCTTACTTCTTACCTGGATGTACCTATCCTGGGGGCTGTGGTGGAAAGTATATATTATAGAAAAAGCTCTGAGGCTGTGTCAGGCTCCCGGAAGGCCTGAATGCAGGTGGTATGACTCTGAAAGTGTTGGCCATCTTAGTGGCAGGCATGGGAGGACAGTGGCCCCGAGGCCCACCATGTCAAGCCTCTGCCTTATAGTGAAGGAGCTGGTGACAGCTGACAAGCCATTTTTCAGAGAGCTTAGGGCTTTGGAATTGCTCCTCTTGTGGCTAAAGTCATGGAGCCTGCTCCTGTCGCTGTGACTGCCTGGTCACTAAGCTTGTGTCATGCTCATGTGCTCTGTGGCCCAAGGTCTGACGCGCCCTAGAGGTGGCTCACCCCGCTTCACAGTCTGGAGCCTCTGCTGGAGGCTGGAGGGCGGAGAACCCCATTATCTAAAGTCTGGTTCACTCACGTGCCTGGTGGGAGACGCTGGCTGTGGCTGGGCCTCTGCTGCTCTCCGCATGGGCTGGCCCGGCTTCCTCACGGCACAGTGGTTGACTGTCTCTGAGTGTCCCAGAAAGAGAGAGGAGCAGGTGGAAGCTGCCTCCTTTCTGTGCCCCAGTCTGAGAAGTCACAAAGCATCACCTTATTGCATTGGTTGGAGCTGTAGCCCCTGCCCCCCACTGCCTGTATTCTAAGAGAGGAAGTGGAGACCATTCCTCTTAGCTCAGGGAGCTGATGACTTTGGAGCATGTGGGGCAGGAGGGACCAGTGGCCCCTGTGGAAGGTGCAGTCTGCCACCCAGGCTGAACGAATGCCAGAGGCTATCTGGAGCACTGGTGAGAACTTGAGACACCGTTCTTGCTGCAAGCTGCTTATTCGTTAGGGATGCAGAGCAGGCACATGGGAGGACTCGAGAGGACACAATGGGAGGTAAATGAGCCAAGGCTCCTTAGAGGAAGTGGTCTCCAACCACCCTCTTCCTCTAGAGTGAGCAGTCACAAAGGCAGCTGTGTCACCTGCATGAGTCGGAGGGCTTTGGGAAGAGAAAAAAATGAGTAGAAAGTGATTGTAGTAGCTCAGAGATGACTTTGGAGCTTGGCTGGGCTTCTGTCAAAGCAAAGCTGTCTGACGCACACAAGCCACGACGCGGAGAGCTACTGAGCCCTTGACCTGTCTGAGGACTGACATCCTCAATACTATGGAGACACGGAGGGCATTCATTACCAAAGGATGTGTTCTCCGAAAATTGTTTCTGAAGTAGAAAGAATTCTTATTTTAAAACTCCAGGAAGTCCTGAAGCATCTGTGAGTTTGTGGTGGGGAGGAAACCCACCTTTGGGAACACCTCAATTGCCAGGAATTGATGTCACTTGTGGAGGTGTCCCTGAAGAGCCATCTGTGGGTCAGGCCTGTGCCATCTGCCCTTCCTTCTCCATGTCCTTTGTCCCACCTTTTCTTTGTGGGTATAGGAAGAATTGGCCTTTTCTCTCAGAAGCCTGCAGGCCACTGTTGCCTGGTAGTGGCTCTTCTGGCCCTCTGATGTGAGCCTGCCACCTACTTCTCCCCTCATTCAGGAAGAAGAAGATGAAGGATGAGAGTTTCTAGTTAAGTCCCTTCTTTTCAAGTCTCCTTCACTTTTTTATAGTAACTGAAACTTCTCTCCTTTTGTTTGTTTTTCGCAAAATAAGCTTAACATTTGTCTTAGTCTGTTTATGCTGCTATAGCAAAATGCTATAGATTGGGTAATTTATAAAGAGAAAAGTATTTCCCACAGTTCTGGGGAAGCCAAGGTTAAGGTTCAGGCAGATTCAGAGTGTACTGAGGGCTCCTTACTTCCAAGATGGCAGACTTCCAAGATGGCGGACTTCCAAGATGGCACATTCTCTGGAGAGAGCAACATGGTGTCCTCACAACATGGTGTCCTCACAGAAGGAGGAAGAACAAGATAGCCCAACACTAGTGCAAGTTTTTTTAATAAGGTCCTTTATTCCATTCATATGGAGGAACCCTCATGGGCTAATCACCTCTTAAAGACCCTGCCTCTTAATACTAACATTGGCCATTAAGTTTCAACATCCGAATCTTGAAAGGGGCACATTGAAACCATAGCATAATTTTAACCATTTTTAAGTATTATACTTCAGTGGCAAAAAAGTACATTCACATTTTTGTGTAATCAACACCATTATTCATTTCCAGAAATTTTTTTTTTGTCGTACCAAACTATAATTCAATGTCCCCTTTCCCTTTTCTTTGTCTTCTCATTCCCTGCCACCATATTCTACTTTCTGTCTCTGTGAATTCACCTACCCTAGGCACCTCACATGGATGGAATCATAAGTATTTGTCCAAGTTCGTTAGCTTGTTTCAGTTAGCATAGTGTCTTCAAGACCTGACCGTGTGGTAGCATGTGTGAGAATCTCCTTCCTTTTGAAGGTGAGTGAATTCCATTGTACGTATGTACCGTGTTGGTTTTCTCATTCATCCATCAGTGGGTGCTTGGGTTATTCCTGCCATTTGGCCACTGTGAACATGGGTGTGGAAATACCTGTTTGAGTCCCTCTTTTCACTGATACCAGAATGGGATTCGGGATCCTAGGGTAATTCTAAGTTTAGTCTTTTGAGGAGTAGCCACGCTGTTTTCCTTTTGATTACTTCTTAAAATGGCGTTGTGCCTCATGCTTACGCAGTTCCAGGTCACTCAAAGGTTCATGCTTGCTATTGAGAAATGGTTCCCATTTCCTTGTCATGTTTACCCAGAGTCCAGATGCTGAGATTGAGAGCTTCCTAGGTCTTCTTCGTGTGAGGAAGGTTACTTCTGGAAGACAGGTTTGGGACTTGGGGTTTGAATCGCCAGATCTGTTTCCAAAGTTCTAACTGAAGGGCCAGGGCCAAGAGTAATGATGGAGACAACCCCAATTGACCTCTAGAATAGATGGAGGTGGAGGTGGGGAAAAGGGAGGAGGCAAATGTGGTTCTAGAATGACAGAACTAACTTTTGCAGAGGAGTGGATTTGGGGGTCTTAAAGGAGCTGAGTGTGACAGGAGGAGAAAGAGTCTCCAGAATCTTGATCTTGATCTTGATGAGCAGGCAGCACCCTCAGGCTGCTACAGACGTAGGGTGGAGTGGGGGCAGAGCTACCCCAGAGCAAGAGGGGCCCTTGCGTGGCAGCCCCAGGGCTGCCTTGTGCATGCCTGTGCATGTGCAGGGGTGCGATCTTCCTTGTTAAAGTGAACAGTGTTCAGGGTAGGAACCCCTGCACACATTTGCACACATACCTCCTCCCACTTCTGCCCCAGAAACCGGCAACTCCTGCTAGACCAGCTATTCCAGTTCTGTCTGCCTGGTTCAGCAGTGTGTGTGTGTGTGTGTGTGTGTGTGTGTGTGTGAGAGAGAGAGAGAGAGAGAGAGAGAGAGAGAGAGAGAGAGAGAGAGAGAGAGAGAGGTGTGTGTGTGTGGGGGGTGATATCGTGTGAGTGTCATTGAGACCCTGAGACCTGGTGCAGGTAGGGTGCTGAGGGGTCTGGAAGTGAGGCCACCATGGTCATATTCAGACAGCATAAACACAGGAAGCAAGAAGAGCGTCAGCCGTGACTGACAGTGAATTTCATACCAGATCCCACTGTGCGCCATTTATTATCCTGCCTTTTAAATTTATTTTTGTGAAGTCAAGTCATTTTCGCAGAGTGGAAAATTGCCTCTTGATGCTCATTCCCCACTGTTTGGCTTGAGGTTTTCGGGTGGAATCCACACAGTGGTGACAGCTGGGTAACCCCCAGAAGTGCCCTTTGCAGATAACAGCTCTTGGGGCCCCACCGCCCACACAGTGGGGAACAATTTCCCCACTGTGTGGGTGTTTTTTGTTTTGTTTTTTTCTTTTTCTACAAGATTGAAAGAGTTAACTGTTCTTCCTGCCTGAGGAAACACAGTCCCTCCTGGTGGTACCCCTGGGGTGATAAGGAACGAGGAAATGGGCCAGAGGGGGCATCTCCCCTTAGCTCTCCTTCTCTGGCCACGTAAACCAGCAGTGTGGAATTTTCGCACCTGCTGCTTATGCCCATATTTCTTAGAAAAGCTCATGAAATTCGGGGACAAGATGAGAGAACTACCCATAACAGGATGCTTCTGTTCGTTGTCTTTCTTTAGTGAATGAGGAAGGAAGCAGATTTTCCATTCGGTGGCTTTAGTTCAATGGAAGTCCGCAGGGTATGACTTGTGGACAGCACCCAGCAGTGGTCCTTGCTGGTTTCTCACAGGTCCTAAGAAAAGCCCATTTGGTCTCCACTGAGGTCTGTCCAAACCTGACACTGAAGTCATAGGTGCCACCTCCCTGTGAGGCTTCCAGTGCCCCAGGAGCTGCAGGGGGAGGGAGAACTGGGGACCCCGAGAGAAGCGGGAGTGTGTCTATGTGCAGTTTGGCGGTCCCCGACTGGTACTGTTGTGGCCACGTCCTCATGAGGAACTTGAGGACCTGTAATTAAGCTGTCACCCCAAGACCACGTGTGTGTGTGTTCTGAATGAGCCCAGATGGCCCAGGAAGAAGGGAAGGGGTCGTGGACTCTTGTGTTCTGACTTGGATTAGAAGTGGAGTTTGAAGTTGGCAAATGAATCAGAGAGCTTATTGAAGGGACAGGCAGCATCAAGAAACAAAGGGAATTGTCATCCTGAAACCTAAAGGGAGGGAAAGACAGAAGCAGGGCCATGGGGCCTATTGGAGTTTGAGGTCAAGTGTTGGCAGATACCTAGCGACTCCCATTTGCAGCTGGTTTGATCTTGTGGAGACAGCTGGGGGAGACTCTTGTTCTCCAAATTTTGTAAAAATAAACAAAAATGTCTTTCTGCCCTTTTTTCCCCTTCCAGGGAATAGATGTCTCTGTCACTGGCGCTCTGGCTGACTGTTCCATCTGTCTCTCTTCCAAACTTCACAATGAGGCTCTGACCAGATTTGTACAGAGTTGCCAAGAAATTATTAACCTTAAATAATCTTAGAAGCAAAGCCGTCTTTTGGAAGGTTGCATTTTAAAGATAAATATTGCCCCCAAATGGCAGACCATAAATACTCAGAGTGTCCAGGTCCCATGGTCTTACTTAATGAGACCCTTGAAGGCTGAGGTTACATTGCTGTGTGTGTCACTTTGGACCTTGGCATGGGGCTGTGGGTGTGCCTGCAGAGTACAGGTGCTCTTCAGGGCCTGGGGGAGTGAGGGAGTAGATGGATGTGTCTCCCTGTGCCCCTCTGGTCTTCCTGTAACCCCTTGTCTCTTACCAGGAGAGTGGCCTTGTCCTTTAGGAACTTTCTGGTCTGACCACTCAAGCTTGCTCACTGTCATACCCACAGGGTGAGCTCCAGGGGATCTTTGGCCTGCCAAGAAGGGGGACTTTCTCAGATCTGATCATTTCCTTCCACTCTGAAGCCCCACAGCTTCCACACCCAGAGGTCAGAGTCCTGGGCTTTCGCCTGGCATTCGAGTCCCTATTCCCACCTCATACCAAGCTTCCTGTCCCCACCACCTGATCTTGCTATTGCCTTTGGAAAATGTACTTCCCTCCTCTCTTCCACGTCAGTGAACTCCCACTCACCCTCCTGTGGACCCTGGGATGTCACCTCCTTTCCCAAGATTGATTGGGAACCCCCTCTTCTCCCTTGGTCAGGTGTCAGAGTCAGATCTGACTCCACCTCTTCTTTACTGCAGGCAGCAGGGGGAAAGGCCGACTGCAGGGCCCGCTCCACACAGGCCCCTGCACAGCAGCACGTGGCTGCAGCTAAGGCCACTTACGTGAATGTTGTGGGCCTGGGAGGGTCGTGGAAGAGGTCTTTCTTTTATGATATCTTCCTGAAAGAATGACCCGTTCACTTTTAGAAGAATAAGGTGCTCAAATCAAATTGATCTCGAGATTCAACACCATTCAAATTTAGATCCTAGTGCAGACATTGACAAGTCAGTTAAAACATTTGTCAAGGCAAAAGTACTAGACCAGCCAAAGCAATCTCGAAAAGGAAAAGAACTAGATGTACAGGACCTATTTTCGAGACCTGCTATAAAGCTACAGTAATCAATTCAGTGCTGTATTGGGGAAAGGAGAGACATACAGGTCAATGAGACATTTATGTACGTAAGACCCTTACCAAGTTTTTAAGAACTTGTATAGCAATGGACACGCAGGGATCAGGGCCTAAACTTAAAACCTAAAACTGAAAACCTTCTAGAAAAAAAACCTAAGAAAGAGTCTTGATGAACTTGGGTAAGGCAAAGGTTCCTTCAGACACAGAAAGCACCAACTATAAAGGAAAAAGTTAGTAAAAATGTTATTTTATCCAAATTAAAAACATCTGCTCTTTGAGAAACACTGCTAAGCAATGACACGACAAGCCACAAATTGGGGGAAAATAGTTGCACAATACAGATCTGATAAAAGAGTTGTATCCATAATGTATATAACTCTCACAGCCGTACCAGGAAAACAAGACAGCCCAACTTTATAAATGGGCAGAAATGCCTCAGCTGATACTTCATTAAATAAGATATATGGATCATAAATAAAAACATGAAGAGATGCTCCAATATTATGAATCATTAAGGAAATGCAAATTAAGGTGATTATGCACACTGTATATTAGAATGGCTTAAAGCCTAATATTCTCCCTACCAAGAAACACCTCCAGACCACAACCAGCCAACAGACAATGTGAAGTGCTGAGTGACTGCCACCCTGACCTGTTGCTGGTGGGAAGGCAAAATGGCACTGCCACTGTGGGAAGACGTTTGGGTAGTTTCTGACAATAGGGGTCACACTTCTAAATGCTTCCTCAGGAGAAATGAAAACATTTGTCCACGCAAAAACCTGTATGCAAACGCTGATTGCACCTCTGTCCATAGCAGCCTCACACTGATAACACTCCCAAGTGTCCTTCAACTGGGAGGTGACCCACTGGTACACCCACATCATCAGACACCACCAGCAATAAAAGGCACGAGGCTAAGAGAAGCCAGACTCCGAGGGGCACACACCACGTGACTCCATTTGTAGGACAATTAGGGAAAATGACAGAGGAGAAGAGATGCAGGTGGAGGGCCTGACCAGACATGGCCTGAGGACTTCGGGTGACATTTGAAGCCTTGATTGTGATGCTTACAGTACTACCTGCATTTCCCCCAAACTCATCCAACTCTGACACCCGAAAAGGGCAAATTTGCTGTAATGACATGACGTCAGTGAACTGGAACCCAGGAGAGCTGAGGTAGGAGCCCCAGCTCCACTTTTCAAGGTGCAGCCACCTTGTCTGAGGACGTGCTTCTGGTTCTGTCTTCCAAGGGCCTCTGTGTCTGGGGCAGGCTCTGCATCTGGAATGATGCCCGTCTCATGGGCCCCGGGTGAGGCCTCAAGTTCATGTTTCTGCCCACTTTATCACTTTCAGCAAGGGCAAGCTGTTGGCTTTCCACGTAAACACAGGTGCAGTCCCGTCTTATGTCAGCTGTGGACATTGCAGATGGAATGGGGCTTCAGGGAGGCCCTCTCACTGGGGCGGTGCAGCCCCAGGCGGTCAGATTTGACCTTGTCCTTCACCTACAGGCTGCCAGGCAAAGAGCATGCAAGGGGCCGCCAGAGTCGGCTCTCCAGTCTGGGGTCCCCTGAGCCCTCGGGGGTGCTGGGAGGACGTGACAGGCTTGGCTTCTGTTCCTCTGTGGGGCGGGAGCAGGTGCCCGAGGTCACATTCCAGGAGGCGCTGCTCATCTCATCCATCTGGAAAACTCTTCGCTGCTGACCTCTCCCCAGAGACGGGGAATGGGGTGCAGCTGTTCACAGCTCTCGCCAGTGAGAAAGCTGCCCCGCGTTCTGGCTGGGCGATCGCAGCAGGTGTTACCCCGACTCCCGCTTGGTTGACTGCCGCTGACCAAGTGGCCAAGGGCAGAGGGAGATGAGGCTGGACGAAGCCCAACAGCAAGGCTCATTACCGTGCTGAAAGGGGCTGCCATGCTGTCAGGGTCAGGGCGGTGGCCAGGCCAGCTCTGTTCAGGGCAGTGGTCAGGGCAGCCCGGCCAGGCAGGGGGAAGCCCGGGTAGACTCCAGCGGTGTTTGAACCAACTGCTCCTGCCTTCCCCAGGTCCCCTGGGCTGGCTGCACTGCAGGGCCCAGTGGGTGGCAAGCCTGTGAGTCTGCAGTTGGTCGGGCAGGGAGCTCATCCAGTTCATCCAGCACCTGCTTGAGCTTCTGTCTGGAGGGACGCTGACGTGCTGCGGACCTGGCTCACAGGCTGACAGTCCATGACATTGCCGTAAACCTGGCTTCTGATCTGGACTCCCTCCTGCAGGGCCTCTCTGGAGTTGTGATGCATAATTAGATTGGCAAGGAGGAACTGGAGGCTCTGGTAAACTAGCCACAGAAAGTTCTAGATTTGCCTCCTTCCAGTCACTACATGCCTTCCTTGTTGGCAACTTGCTGTATGAAATCCACTTGGTCTCACATGTGGCTCCAAGGTCCTGCTGATCAAGAACATGCTACAGCCTTTACATGACACACAGGGCGGAGCCTGTGGGGGTGCAGGGCATCTCTGAAGGGGCAGCCTCTGCGTCACCTGCAGTGAGCCCAATGCCGAACTGTGCTGAGACAGCTCTTTTCATATTCCCTGAGGTGGCTTATCACTTAGGTTTTGCTTCCTGTTGAGGTTGGTAGAGCCTCCAGGGCCACCCAGAGAGGCACTCCCTGCTCTGTTCCCGCCCACGCCCTGTGTCCCCGGGTGCTCACTGCATCCAGTGTGCTGGGTCTCCTGCAACGGTGCCTCCTCTTGGTATTTATGTTCCTTCCTCCTAGGCCAGTGGTTTTGTGTCGGGGTCATTCTGTCTCTAAGGGACATCTGGTGATATATTTGTTGTCCTGACTGGAAGCACATTACTATTGGCATCTATCTAGTGTGTAGGTCAAGGATAGTCAGTGTCCTGCAATGCGTGGGACAGCCACTTAGAGCACCAGCCATCCAGCCCACAGCGAATAGTGCCTGGGGGCGAGGGGGTACAGGGCTGGACTGAGAGCTCCCGGGGTCAGCACAGTGTTTACTCCTCTTTTGATCTTTGGGGCTTGGCAGCACACACACACAATGTGCTCAGTCAGCATAGACCCAATCAAACCTTTTATTTAGAAGCTCACATGCTGTGTTGGTTTTTGTGTTGATAAAATATTTTTCAGTATTCCCTAAAAATGTTTTTTGTTCTATTTGTTGGCTCGGGGGGAGGGGATGGTGCTGGTGGTGTTTCATGGGTATAAATAAGAATCAAACCTGTTTGATTAATCATTCGAATGGATGGGGAGGGGTAGCCCCTCCAAAATGAAAGCTCCCCCAGAATCCCTTTATGGTTGCTCGTGCAATGATACAGAGATATAAACTGGCAAGAGGACAGCCCGCCCTCTGGAGCCAGCCCTCCAATCTCCCTGTTTGGCTTTCATTGGAGGCTCACAGGAAAGTCCTGCCCTGTTAATCAGCCACTAGCTGCAACGGAGCTGGAAGGTCATTGGTTATTTCACCTTGACTCCTATTTCCATTCTCCCTTTCCTCTTTTCAATCTTAAAAGGAGAAAGAAATGCAATCCTGGAAAAATATTTAAAGAAAAATTCAATTGAGATTTTGAATTGGCTAAATTGACTATAGATCAATTTGTTCATTCAACCCGTACTCGCTGAGAGCTCATTGAGGAAGGCAAAACATATCACGCCCGCCTCAGTGGCCCTGATGAAGGTGGCACCCAATATTCTAAGGCTGGGGGGTGCTTGTATGGGGAGGGTACCTCAGCCATGAGGGACTCCACGGTATGGGCTGGAGCAACTTCTGGATGAGGAAGAGGAGTTGGCAGACAGACACTGGGTAGAAGTATCGTTGGTACTGTTAACCTGAATAACGTTTAGCCTAAAACCACCTCCATACCTAGCTTAGGTGTGCTTAGCGTTTCTCTGTGGACAGCGTACTTAACCTAACTCGATGCGTAAGCAGACTGTAACCTAACTGGAAACAAAACTCTCCAAACAAGTAGCTGAGTCTCAACCAACCACAGCGGCCAAACCTCCAGCCAATCAGGGGCTGAGAGCTGCCCAGGTACCATCATATAAGGCAAATGCTGACAACAATCAATCAGGGTGTTCCTGTAGGTCACTTCTTCCCTGGGTGTAAAGCGCATGTGGGGCACTGAGTGTTCTGAAAGATTCGAGGTGCAGAGTTATCATGAATTTTTTTCTTTACTGAAATGAAGTTGGCTAAATTTAATTTGTCTAAAGTTTTCCTTTTAAGAGTACACATTCCAGACCCCACTTCTGTCGTTAGCTCCTTGTTTTCCACCAGGCAGAGCCCTAACACCTCTCCATCAAGGTATACATGACCCAGGTGGGATTTGAACTCAGGCCTTTGACCTTGACCCTCTTGTGCTTATTTGTTGGCAAGCAGCAAGGCCATTAAGTGATGTCCGTAGAGCACCCGAGCCGGGAGGGTAGGTGATGTCCATAGACGTTTACTCTGAAACGTGGTATTGTAAGCAACAACTGAGTAGCTACTGAAGGGTGGTGAGGCGATGCACAGTGCGGGTTGAGGGGTAGAGACCACAGAGGCTGACCACCTGGCTAAGTCTGTAAAGCCCCTGCTCAGTCTCAGGAAAGTGTGGCCCCGCCTCAAGTGATCTCAGAGGGACCCTGGCTTTCTGAGCCTCTGTTTCCCTCTCTGTGGTCCCTGACCTTCAGGTATGGGTCAGGAGTCAGAGGTCAGGTATGTCCCTGCTCAGCCTGCTCCCTGGGATCTGCCACTCCCATGGCCAGGAGTTGGGGTTCAGGTGAGAAAGTCACCAACCTGTGCTCCAGGACACTCACTTCCAGTGGAGTTAATTGACCCCAAGGAATCTGTTTTTCCTGAAAGTAAACCTTCTAGAATATGTTTTTAATCATATATCTTCTGTCATGAAAGAAGTTAGGGAAAAAGGAAATACTAGGTGTTGGAGAGAAAATTCCTCACAAAAGAGCATCTGCTTTTTTCTTTTATACTTGTTATTTAAAAAAAGAAAAAAAAATCTGAAAGCAATGGAAAAAGAAAGTGATTCTTCCCCTCACCACCGGCTGCCCTGACCTTGAAGCAAGTCTTGATGTGAAAAGAGAGCCAGCGCATGTGGGGCACTGAGTGTTCTCTCTAGGTAACGAGTGGCCGGAGCCGTCCTGGTTTCACTGCCACGGGCCCACGAGGAGGGCGGACTCTGTTGGAGACAAGGGCGTGGAGGAATCGTCCCGGGCACACAGCTGCCTAATGAAGACCTTGCCACAGCCCACCGTTGTCACAGCGGCCTTCACCCGGCATAGCCATGCACACAAGACCACTGGAGAAGATGCTCCTAGCCTGCCAAAGAGCAGCTTTACAAGAGAAGACACAGGCTGTACCCGATGGCTTGCCAACTCAGCAAGGTATCAAGTATGTGCTGTGGGATAAAAGACAAGACCCTGGTTCTAAGGGAACACAGGATGGACATCTCAACCCAGAGGACTCGGCAGACTTTACAGCTGCTCTTATCAGGACTCTGATGATGCAGCAAAGAGCACCTAGTGACCACCTGAGCCTCAGGGCTCTTCACTCTCTCCTCCCTTTGTCCGGGGGTCTTTTGGCGTTAGGTGGGAGGCCTTGAGTTCTAGCAGGAAGCCCCGGCTGGCTCTTGTAAGCAGCAGGAGAACTGTTTTCTCACTTACCGATTCCTGAAGTGAGGCAGTGCAGAGTGGTCATTTGGGGACTCAGGGACATCCTCAACAACCAGACTTGCTTTGATCTTTCCTCTCTGTAAATTGCAGCCCTCTCAGCCTGTCAGTCTTGTCTGGCTGACTCCCTCGTGGTCACAAAATGGTCACAAAATGAGGGTCTTTCTATCACATGCAGGTGTAATAAGACTTAGTGGAAGAGGTAGATCCATCTTTTCCTATATGCTACTTTGTTACTTTTTATCAGTATGGAAACTGTAGTTTTAGGAACCCTTCAAGAGATTTCCCCATTTCTCATTGTCCAGAGAAAACCGGCTGGGCATTTTTAAGGCCATAACTGGTGAGGGGAATTGGAATCCTAATTGGGTGAGTGAAGCCCGGTAGATCTGTGGAGGAGGGTGGATTACGTGAATCATGCTGGGGTTCTGTTGCAAAGGAGGAAGGGAGGGGAAGTGCGAATGACTGGAAATGCTACTACATGTTTAAAAAGATTTTTTTTAATGGAATATTTCCAACAAATAAAATATAACAAAGTGGATTCCCAATGACTTTTCTCCCAGTGTCTGCAATTATCAACATTTTGACAGTGTCCATTCATCTCTCTCCTCCTCGTCCTCTCCCGCTGGAGTGTTGTGAAGCACATTCCAGGCACGCATTGTTTCTGAGTGTGCTCTTTACACATGTCAAATGCTTCCTAAATACCTGGTCACTGACCCCCCAAGAAAGCTGTTTCAGAGGCAAGAAATTAGGGAAGCCTGAACTGGTATTAACTACTTTTTTGCTACAAGAGAAAAGACAAAATTCCTTGAATGGCAGGAAAAGGCAGTATTCGGACGTTTCTCCAAAGCCTTTGTTCTGGCTGCATCTGGAGCCCTGGGGTTGTGGGGAGCAGGTGTCCTGAGACATTGAAGCGGGGAGCACAGGATCCTCCTGAGCCCCTGACCAGACATGGAAGGCAGGTGCAAGTTCAGCATGGAGTTTGCCACTTGCAACCTCAGGCTGGGGAGGCGAATGCTTTCTAAGAGTAGCTTTTGGTTGGTGACACCTGTTTCTCTGTGTTAATAGATTTCTGGGTGAGGTAGAGCCGGTGATGTCACCTGCAGGTGTGCGAGCCTGTGGTGGCAGTCCACTTCCTGGCATTGGTTTCGCAAGGCGTTGCTAGCCACATCTGTCCTCAGCTGTGAGGGTCTGAACTCTTGCAGGCTCAAGAGAGAGATGTTTTTAACCAGAACAGAAAGTCAGAGATAATGAGTCAACTGCGGGCTCCGTGCAAACATATGTACTTTCCCTATGGCTTTGGCTGATTTCATTCAGTGATGGAACAAAATACAAATGTTGTTTCTTTAAAATATCACGGTGGCAGTCAGGGTTTGTTTCCACGCACCCTTTTCTGAGTTTCTTAAGCCCACCTGTTGCATTGCACATTTGAACGACTCCTCTTCCTCCATCCATCTCAAACAGGAAGTGTGCCTCCTTCTTTCCCCCCAGTTTTTAAACATCTCTTCCTTTGAAGAGAGTGTGCCTGCTTCATGCGGGGTGACACCTTTGTTTCCAACATAAAAAAAAAAAAAAAATCTCACCATTTCTCTAAGTGCCAGCTTCTCCATTTCTACTCGACAATGAAAGGTCACGATGCAAAGAGCTCTGTGTTCAGGACACGTTCAACCCGGGCTGATTTTATCTGCGTGGGCTTTGTCAAATGTTTGTGTTTGCACAGGGAGTTTAAAAACAGAAGTCTTTTGCATAACTATATTTGAAAAAGCTAAAGAGGAGGGGGAGAGAGAGAATGGAGTAATTGTGTAGACCGATGCCGGTGGGCTCCACGTTTGGGTAGCGGGCGGCTGGCGTGGCAGTTCGCAGAGCCTTCGGGTAGCTTTCTGGAATGCTTATCTTGTGGCCAGGGGTCCTTTGTTACGTGCTGCGTTTCAGCGCGATGTGAGAATCCATTCGACCCCAATACATTTTATCTGACATGCACAGCTGGGTTGCTGGAGGATAGTCCAGGCCATTAAGAAGAAGGCAAAGAAAACACAGACGATCTATTCATCAGGACACCGTGAAGGAGAGACTTGCTGGGTCAGAAGCACACCTGGAGGGAGGAGAGACAACTGGGCGCAGGGCAGAGGGATCGCAGCTGCTGTTGACTGCCGCTGTGTACAAAGAGCTTGCCAGTGGTGGAAACTGATTCCGTGTCCGACGTGTGCAATCTTGCTTTAGGGCCCCCTGCCATCAGGGGGGTGGGATGGTGATATGAGTCTAACTTGCTGAGGGTCTGAGCCCACTAAGTACAGGGGCATCGGGACTATGGGGTGTGTGATGTTCACCTTGCATTTTGGCACAGGCCTTGAGGTTCCTGGCCTGTGAGTTCCTGCTAGGACTTCCCAGGTACCCCTCAGTCTCATCGAAGCCTGGAATCCTTGAGAGTCAGTCCCATGCCCTTCCTCAGCTTCAGAGAGGCCAGGAGACATCAGCCAGTTCACCCAGCCTGCCTTCTCCAACCCTGTCTGCCTCTTTCTACTTCCTAGTTGTGATTTTGCAACTATAGTTTTGTGCTCTGTTCTTACAGCCAGGAAAGAAGCTTTCTGCTGGGGTGTGTGTTGGGGGGGGAGGTTGGGGATGTCAGGGGTTTACCACCTGAACAGCCATTTTGCTGTCCTGTGTGGAGACCTAGGAGAGATCTCTGGGTGCTCAGCTGCAGGAAGGAGCCAGGGCTTCTGTGCATCACTTTGCCACTTGGATCTTTCCAGAGTGAGAACAGCCTGGGCTGAGACACGCAGTTCACGGTCCCCAGTGTGCTCACAGGTCCTTTGGAGAGAATCAGTGTTACTTCACTCACTCTGATGATCTTGGTGTAGAAGATGGAGTGCTGGGGTGCCCAGGACGCTCCTTTATGGCCAGGGTGCCAGCCTGCTCTGCAGGGCAGGGGTCATGAGCTTTGGAGAGACAGACACGGATTTGGGGTCACGTTTGGGTGCTTCTGCGCATGTCGAACACTTCACAGAGATCCCGCGAAGGAGCATCCAGAAAGCGGCATCTTGGGGATCACAGATGGAGAGGGTTCGTTGAAGTGTCCTCCTGGGTCCACAGAGTTCTGTGTCCTCCAGGAGCCTCCCACAGGAAGTGGGAGTAACTACTGATCCAAAGTGGACAATGACTCTCACCAGGGCTTCCTGGAGGGATGCCAAGTTTTGTTTGGTGAAACTATGTTTTCAGTATTGATTTCTCCAGATGTTCCTGCTCCCAGCCAAACCAGGTTCCAGCCCTATCAGGCATTTCCAGAAGACTTTTACTTTCTTTTTTTGGTTGTGGATGGGGCTCCCTGAGATTTCCCTGGCATATTCAAAGTACAAAACCCAAACCAAAATAAAACCTTGCCAAATGAGGCTCGACAAGACTGACTTCAAAACAAACATCACAAAATCCCCAAAGCTGCCCCCGCCGGGCAGAGTGGAGGTGTCATTGGGTTTGCTGAGCTCTGGGAGGGACCACAGGGAGAAGGGCTCTCTGGCTGCTTTTAGGGCTGTATTTGTCCCACTCTCCCCTTGTCTCCCCCACATACATTTTGCTTCTTGACCTGGAACGGAGAAACTCAGAGTCTAACCCTGGCTACATGATTAAATGTCCAACTTTTAAATTCACACAGAGTGGTTGATGGGAATTTCAAAACACAGGGTTAAATTCTGCTGTTACAAAGATGGAACAAAAGCTCTCTGTCTTTCGGAGGTCACTAATCCGGTGTTTGCACCTTATTGTCACTACGTAATGTCTGAAAAACTTGGAATTATTTCCAATTAGCGGGTCTCAGTGGGTCTTGCTCTCTGTGCTGTTGACCCCTAGTGTTTGTTTAGCAGGATTTTCTCGCCGGCCTTCACCTTGCTGAGCATTGTTTTGCTGTCAGGGTCCCTGAACCACTCCGATGACCCCCGCAGAAATGTCCGTGTGGCGAGACGGGGGAGCTGTTGTGAATCTTGCGATGACAGATGGCAGGGGCTATATAAAAGAAACCTCCGTGAGCTTTGTGAAGGGGATTTGCACGCTCGGGCTCTTTTTTTTTCTCTTTCCATCCTGGGGCCACTTCTGTGACTGCTGTCAGGGCAGTGTTGGTGCCCATTAGGCACTGCGAGGCCTCCCGAATCCACACACACTGGCTGCCAATGCATGGGGTCCTTCCTCGTCCCCACAGTCAAGCCCCAAGCAGCCCAGAGGTCTCAGCCACACGCAGTAATGGGAAGCAGGTGCATCCCTGCAGAGTGGCACCTGGAGCCCTGGGGTTTGGATGAGAATTTTACCTGATTTCTGGAGAGATTAGTGGACCAGCTTTACCAGGAAGGAGAGCGACAGGGGTGCCTTTGGTCCTGCTTATAAAATGGGTGTGTGTAATGAGCTACCTTCCAGGCAGGAGCTGGGAGTAGAGACCCACAGAGATGTCGTTCATGTATTTGAGCAAAAGTCCAGAGAAAGAAGGACTAGCAGAATTTTGGAACTGATGCAAACTGTGAAATCCTGTTTTGGTCTCACTGAGTCATCCCCTGGACTCCTCTTGTAGCCCCACCCTAGAACCATGGTGAGGGCCATCCTTGTGGCCAGGAAGGAAGAGCCCCCTATGAATGGGCTGTGGCCAGCCTGGAAGGGCAGGAGGACCTCCTTTTGCCAACTTTTATACATTAGTAGAAAGCCTGGGTTTCTAGCTTCTTTGGAAAACTGGGCAGTCCAGCAGCACCCTGGCTCTGTGGCATAGGGCAGCCACCAGCAGGTGCACTTCAACAGGGTCACACAGCTTTCTTTAGTTTTTGACGTTTTCTTACACCTAGCCCACTGTCCTCATTTCCCTTCCTAATTCAAGTGGGCATTTGAGTTTGCAAATCTGATTTATTATGATTCTCTTAGAGAAATTGAAATATAAATACAAAACAAGACTATTAGAATCTACCCTAAAAAAATAGCCCAAGATTGCATAAAACATATTGGAGCAAAGGTGTTTCTCTGTATTATTCATGACATACAAAATTGGAAACAACAATATGATCACTAAATTATGATGTGTTCCTACAATGGAATATTATATGGCCATGAAAGTATTGTTCAGGCAGGGTTTGTAATAACATGGAAAAAATGCTCATGATATAGTGTTGAGGTTTGTTTTTTTTTTTTTTAATTTGACACAAAATTGTGTTTGTGTTTGCAGCACATTACAACTATTTTCCAGAATGTAAAAGCAATATGCCTTGAATAATCCTGGGAGGAAATTTGCCAGAATATAACAGTGCTTGCTTTTCAGTAATGAAATTAACTGTGATTATTTTACTCTTTTATTTTTTCCAGCTTTTTCTAATTTTCTGCAATGAATGTATATAGTTTTTGTATTCAGAAAAAAGAAACATTATCAGAAGCTTACAGATATTAAAAATACAAACAACAATAAGTGTTGGCGAGGATGTGGGGGAAAAGGCACCCTCATACATTACTGGTGGGACTGCGAATTGGTGCAGCCAATCTGGAAAGCAGAATGGAGATGCCTTGGAAAACTGGGAAGGGAATCACCATTTGACCCAGCTATCAGTCTCCTAAGTGTGTACCCAAAGGACTTAAAAATAGCATACTACAGGGACACAGCATATCAATGTTTACAGCAGCACAATTCACAATAGCTAAATTATGGAACCAATCTCAATGCCCTTCAGTAGATGAATGGATAGGGAAACTTTGGTATATATATACATATATGCAATGGAACATTACTCAGCATTAAAAGAGAATAAAATCATGGCATTTTCAGGTAAATGGATGAAGTTAGAGAATATAATGCTAAGTGAAGTCAGCCAATCCCAAAAAACCAAAGGCCGAATATTTTCTTTGATATGAGGATGCTGACACATAATGGCCATTGTAGGGGAGTGTGGGGGAAATGGAGGAACTTTAGATAGGGCAAAGGGGAGAGAGGGGAAATGAGGGGACAAGGGGGTAGGAATGATGGTGGAATGAGTTGGACATCATTACCCTAAGTGCACATATAAGACACGAATGGTGTGAAAATACTCTGTGTACAATCAGTGTCTTGAAAAATGGTGCTCTGTATGTGTAATATGAGATGAATTGCATTCTGCTGTCGTGTATAACAAATCAGGAAAAAACTTAAAATAAAATAAATTATACTTTCCTCTCCAAAAGAAAAAGTGGTAAATAGAAGAAAAATATAATTAGAAGCCCTCAATATTAGGAGATTTCCCTGTGAGTCTCCCAGCTAGTTGTTGGCAGGGCAGGTCCTCAACCCGAGTGAGTTAGTCAGGTTTCCTTTGCTGTGAAAAAACCTGACAAAGGCAACTTAAAGGAGGGAAGGGTTATTTGGGCTCGTGGTTCCGAGGCCTTAGTTCATGGTTGTCTGACTTGGGTTGCTCTGGTCTGAGTGGAGGCAGAGCATCATGCTGGGAGGGGGGGGAGTGAAGCTGCTCAGCTCCTGGCTGCTGGGAAGGAGAGGGGCCGGAAGAGAAAGAGAAGAAGGACTAGGAGTGGATGTCACAGAGGGGAGGAGGCTGGAAGCAAGATACAGTCCCCAACGGTGCATTCCCAAGGAGCCCCTCCCTTCAACTAGGCCCTCCTCCTGCCTTCCCCCCACCTCCTGAGTCCATTCACATTATTAATCCATCAAGTGGATTAACCCACTGGTAAGGTCAGAGCCTCGTGATCCAATTACTTTCCAAAAGCCACCTTTGAACACCACTGTGTTAGGGGCCCCTGAACATGCTGTATTAGGGGCCCCTGAACACTCCTGTATTAGAGACCCCTTAACATGCTATATTAGGGGCCCCTGAACATGCTGTATTAGGGACCTCTGAACATGCTGTATTAGGGACCTCTGAACATGCTGTATTAGGGACCTCTGAACATGCTGTATTAGGGACCCCTGAACATGCTGTATTAGGGGCCTCTGAACATGCTGTATTAGGGACCTCTGAACATGCTGTATTAGGAACCCCTGAACATGCTGTATTAGGGGCCTCTGAACATGCTGTATTAGGGACCTCTGAACATGCTGTATTAGGGGCCCCTGAACACTCCTGTATTAGGGACCTCTGAACATGCTGTATTAGGAACCCCTGAACATGCTGTATTAGGGACCCCTGAACATGCTGTATTAGGGGCCTCTGAACATGCTGTATTAGAGACCTCTGAACATGCTGTATTAGGAACCCCTGAACATGCTGTATTAGGGACCTCTGAACATGCTGTATTAGGGACCTCTTAACAAGTCTCTACACATGGACTTTGGGGGACATTCCAAAGTTAAACCAGAACTCCGAGTCCCTGGTTCCAGATGTAGATGGACTCGTTCCATTCCTTAAGCCTGGGCTGCACTCGGCTGTGACCTGGGGTATGGCCTCCAGTGCTCCCACTCAGAACCTGTGTGGTCTCTGTGGTGAGCCTGTTTCTGTGGAGCCTTCCCTGTGCCTTCCATCTGGCTGTGAGGAACAATCTGTAAGAACAAGGCAGCTGTGACCCTGGAGTAGATATCAGAGCAAACTCAGGCACTGGCCTGTGCTGCCCTGGGCTTGCCGATGGTATGACTTGTGGGTGCACCAAGGCCAGTTATTTCCAGTTTCTGCTCTTCTTCCCTTTTCTGCCTTTCCCACTGTGGCGCAGGGACAAGTCGAAGCTACTCAACTCCCTTCACTGGAACAGAGAAGTGATGCTTACATTTGGATAAGCCCCTGAGGAAACCCGTTGACCTAACACCCCAAATCGTAGATGATCGAGTGCCTGGAGATCCCCAGTCCCCTTCCTAGCTCCTGTCAGTGACCGCTCTGCTGACTGTGGTCAAATCTGTATTTTCTCAGAGCATTTTTTCACCATGTCCAGTGGGAAGGGGAGCATTTCCTGTTGGATGATTTTCCATTGGGCACATGGGGTAGGTCTGGTGAGATGGAGACCCTCAGTAAAGGTTTCCAGGGTCCCTGAGGAGGAGGAGGAAGAGGCAGCCCCAGCACCAAGCACAGAACATCTCCACCTCTCAAGACCCAGGTTTCACCAAGCTCATGGGAATCCAAAGCCATTCCTTCCTCTATGGCAAGACACTCAACTGCCCAGGGATCCACCCACCAGGACATTCTCTCTAGAAACGTCTTTAGGAGGCCAATCTTTTCTAGGCTTGGTGACTTTCAGGATCTTTAGAAGTGCCCTTCAACTAAGAGACCCCAGGGCTCTCTTACCCGCACAGAGTAGCTGGCTCACTGTAGCTGAGACTGGCTCTGCCAACATCCGTCCCCACGTTCAGCCTCTCTAGAGCTCACCAGGTCCCACCAACTGCAACGCAGTCTGACCCCTGCCCCTGTGCCTGCAGAGCCAGCCAGCCACCCGCCCGGAGCTCTGGGGCGGGGAGGACTGCCAGGTCCGTCCTGAGCCACCTTGTGTCCAGGTTCCCAGGCTGGTGTCTCGTCAGAGCCTGGTGGCCAATGCATCTCACTCCCATCAGGCACCTGTTGGCTCAGGGTTTCCTGCGAGGGGGTGGGGTGTGTGCAGATGGGGACCCCGGGGGGCAGGCAAAGTGGCCAGGCAGGCAGCTGCCTTCCTGTTTGGTGGACAGATGGCTTGATTTCTTACATATTTCTCTTTGGTGCCGTTTTCTGCATTTTTGAGCTTCTGAAAGGACTTAAAACTTAGGGCCTTCAGGAGAATTTCTGGGGCTGTGAACATCAAAACAAACTGGAAAGACAGGAATCTGTTTCCCAAGCCCAAGTTTCCTGTTACCAAAATAGAATTGTGTGTCTCCAGTTGTAAATGCTGAGGGAAGGGAAGGGGTGAGTTTGGGGTCCCTGCCACCAGGCCAGCGGGGCTTGGAGGGGAGCACATGGCTGTGTGTGCAGGAGGAGGGTCGGGCTGGAACTCGCCCCAAGGCTTGTGTCCTCAGATGCCCCTCTCGAACCCTTTCTTTTTTACTTTAACTTTGCATTTCTCAACCATTGAACTGTGGCCTGATTTCACATTCTGAAACTAAGTGTGTCTCAACTCGGTGAAAGAAAGGCTGTTTCAGAGGACCATGACTCATCCTCTATTTTGAGCCCCATGAGAGGCAGCCAGCCCGAGAGACACTGAAGAGATGAGCAGGGCTGATATTTTCAAGGTGGTTATGTCTGGTTTTTTAAATTTTATTTTTTAATATATAAGTGATACAAGGAATATATTCTATTCCAAATCCCAAGTTCTCCTTCACCCCACCTCACCTTCCCAGAGGTCAGCGCTGTGGGTCTTTCCAGATGTGTTGAATTCATTTATGTGTATGTGTGCATGGAGAGGGATATATGATTTTATTTGTGCATATGTGGGGTTTTGCATATAAATGATAGCATAATCTATAGATTGCCCTACAACTAATTTTTTTCTCCACAGAACCATATGTCTTGGAGACCATTCTGCATAGTTAAATAAAGCTCTGCCTTATTTTGAACCCCTGATGTTGCATCCTGGGGTGGGTTTATTTAACACATCCCTCTGGATAGGTAGAAAAGAATGGACATTTTCTGGCCTTGAAGGATGAGGCGAGCTTTGCCGAGTGGAGAAGGGCAGGGGCAGGCCTTGCTGGGAAGGGTGCAGATCCAGGGCACAGAGGTGTGGTGTGGGGAGTGTCCTGGGGTGGTGGGGAGTGTAGTGGGCCTAGAGAGTCAGGCTCAGGGCAGGGAGAGGAGGCAGGTGAGAAGAAGGCATGGAATCAGGAGAGGCCTTCAGTATGTGGCCTGGGAGTGTCTTCTGTGGCTGTCAGTGAACCAGAATGCCAGCCCTGCTCTCCCTCTGGAGCCAGGGGCCTGTCTGGAGAGGAGAGGCTGGGGGCCAGGGGCCAACAGAGTGCGGTTCCTCGGAATCTCTGGGTGCCAGTCCATCCACCCACCTACCTTCAGGGTTTCTGAGTTTCAGTTTTTCAGAATGATCTGTGTCTATCTTACCCATTCTTTTAACTTGGATTTTGGAAAGTGTTGGCCTGTGGATATTGGGGGCTGGGAGTGGGGAGACAGACTGCTTGTTAGTGGATCTGAAGCCCCCTGCCACATCGCACCGTGTCCCTTACTCAGTTCCACAGAAATATCTCTAAGGAAAGGAGGGAGCAGTGCCCCACAGGACAGGGGACAGTGTCAGGGTGTCCACTCTCCTAGGAAAAACTTGTGCAGATTTCTAGTTTGCTCTCTCTGCCCTGCCTTTGTGTGAATGTTAAGGGAATGCATCACAAATCCCCTGAGTCCTGTGGGCAGGTGTGCAGGCTCCTAGGGCACAGTCACTTGCCATCCCAGGCCACCTGCCTTACCCACACAGGGTGGCGAGGCTCGGGAGGCTCTTATCTTGAAACTGTTTTGTCCATGCCAGGGGTTGCTGGAGGTGGCATTCACCCAGGGTCCTGCCCATGGTTACAAGGAGGACCCCTGGGTGGAAAGCACTGAGGCAGGCCAGCATTGGGTGATAGGCGTCCAGTGTAGGCCCAGGAGAGAGTCAGTGGACATTAGCACCAGGAGGTGTGGCCACAGCACAGAATCACACTCTGCACAGGGCAGGCAGTGGGGCAGGTCAGGTGCACAGGGTGTCATGAATCCCAGGTGGCAGGGGTGAGACTCTCCTTGGAGGCTTCTCCAAGCACCATCTTATCTATGCCTCTTGACAACCCTACCGTAGAGGGACTAGATTTATCCTTGTCTCTTTTTAGGATCTATAAGTGGATGGCTGGTGGGTGAGTGAGGGGCCAGGTTTTGACCAGGCACCCCTTCAACCTCCACCCCTGTCTGTCTCCAGCACGGATAAGGTAGTGTCAGAGGAGTGGTGAGCTCCTCTGCTTAGCCTTCTGGTGGCCCTGGCTCCTGCCATGGCAAGGAGGGAGTGGGCCTCCTTCCATGTAGAGTGGGAGGGGTGCAGACCTCCCAGTGTGAGCTGCTCAAATCCCACATCTGTCCAACAGGTCAGTTGTATGCACAGGGACATCCTCTAGAGAAATGACTGGGTCACCCCAAGTTTGGGGATGTCATTGAGGAAGGTCATGCAGCCTTCTCTTATCTAAAGTTGAGACTGAGGACAGGGCATGAGGTGGCTCTGTGGTGCTGGCACCCTCCATGTGGTACTAACTATTCCTAGGGCCTGTGCATGCCCTGACCAGGCTCGGTGCAGGGCCTGATGCTTGGAGCACTGAGCTGCTGGGGGAGAGGCTGTCAGGCTGGGGGACATAACCCCATGTCAGAGCAGGAGGGGTGGAGGATGCTCACATGAGCAGAGGACTGCTTGCCTCAGGTAAAAAGACTGCAAGAGACAGACCTCACCCCAGGCCACCTGTGGGGCTCTTTGGGGGCAACAGGAGGCATTGGAAGCAGACACAGAGCTAAGAGGGGGTAAGGGGGCTGCCCACAGCAGGGTGGGTGGGCATGACATTTGCATGCTCTGTGTTGATAGGTATCACCAAGACAAGAGAGTTCTTTGTTCTGTGACTTCAGGGTCTCTGCAAAGTGCCTTTTTCTCACCCTTGCCCCAACCCTGGTGTCCTCTTCAGGTGGCACCTGATGTCCCCCAGTCAGTGCTGGGTAGAGGCCCTGGGGGCACAGCAAGGCCTTGTTGTCTGTGGCAGTCTTCTGAGTTACAGAGCAGAGTTGAGTTGTAGAGACAGAGCCCCTCTGACCTTCAAAACCTGAAAGATTTACATTTAGCTTTGGCAGAAAAAAGTTTGCCAGCCCCTGAACTAGAAAGTACCAGGAGGAAGCATTTCCTCTCTGTTATGTATTTATTTCCCATTGTGTGTCTTCTGCTCATGAGGACGAGATAACATGGCAGCCTGCGTGCTCTATGGTGACCCAGGCAGCCTGTGTCCAGAGGAAAAGGAAACCCTGTGTGTCTGAGCTGCATCAGCCTCGTGGTTACCTCCAAAGTGTGGAGTTCTGTCTGTCTTCAGCTAAGTCTGTAGCGTTCAGATAAGAGCCACCTGATACAATCCATTTGTGCAGATCCCTTAGAAGGGTGATTTCTTACCAAACTAACATAAAAACAAGGACAAAGGCTATAGAACTTTCTAGAAACATCTAGAAAACAAGCACAAGGTCTTGGCAGAAGCCTGGCCTGCTGTGAGTAACCCCAGGCCTGCTGAGGAGTCAAGGGCAGATGCTGTGCTTCCTGCAGAGCAGGGGAGGCCGGGACAGCCCGAGGGCTGACTGCAAGGCCAAGGTTGGATAAAGCTCAGCCTCTGCTAGCTTCATCCTGCTTGGCAGCCGGACTATTCTGACACCCAGGAGAGGACAGGGACAGGAGAGGACCACACCTCCCACTGCGGGCCATGCCCAGGTCAGGAAGGCCCACTGCAGCAAGCAGCTAAACCCACCTGGTCTTTCTGTCTCACTCACCTGTCACCTACCAGGCACCTGAGTTCTGTGATGTGGAGGACCATCCAAAATCATTGCCCAGACTATTACTGGTCTCAGGTGGCAGTGAGGAGCCACCAAAACACAGAAGAAGAGCCACAGAGATAAAAAAAAAAAAAAAAAAAAAAAAAGCTCCAGCTCAGTTTTTCAGTAAGCAAAGAAAATGAGTAGGAGAAATCCCACCTGGTCCTGTTGCGTGGGACAGAAGTGCACACTGCCAGAGAGGAGCCGTGGATTTCCCCTTACAGGAGGGCAAGTGGACCGGAGACGCCTCCCGCTACCACACCTTGTGTGTCGCCCCACTCCCCACCACTGTGACAGCATATCTGAGATAAACAGCTCATGAGGGCTGATAGCTTACTTTGGCTCACAGTGTCAATTCCCGGTTTGGGGCCTCTGGTGAGGCAGCAGGCAGAACCATGTGGCAAAGGAAACTGCTCGCCCCGTGGCGGCCAGTGGGCAGAGAGAGGCAGAGGGGGTGGAGGGATCCCCTTCACAGATATGTGCCCAATGACCTCACTTCTTTCCACCCTTCCACCTCCTATATGGTTGCCACCTCAACGCACCACAGCTTCTCGATTAAGCCCTGGACACCTGGGGCTTCAGGGAACTTTCAGGATCCAAAAGACAGCAGAACTCAAGCCTCAGAGCCCTGGGGGAGGTGGGTGTGGAGGGTCAAGCCCCAGCGTTCCCATCTGACCCGTCCAAAGGGAACTTCATGAGGTTCAATATGGATGCTGAAATTTCTATGGTGGCTCACAAGAAGAATAAAAATAAAGTATGTATTTCCAAATGAGTAGAGGGAAAAACCAGAATGAGAGGAAAAAAGAATGCATACTGTGAAAGATAAAGGCAATCTAGAATAAAGTGAAAAGTGACACTCCCTTTGTCCCCTCCCTGTCCCTGCCCATCTTTCCATAATCTCAGGGAACAAGTATTCTCATATAGGGAAGCATATATCTGCAGTCAAATATTTATGCATTCAAATATTTATGTGGAAATATAAATATATATATTCTGTTACTTGCTTTCTTTTAACACTGCAGAATGTCTGAAATCTTTCAGTAAAACTTATGTTATTGTTCTACAGTTTAGATGCACTAGAGTTTATTTGACTACTTGTTTATTGAGACATTTCTGTTTTTATGCTTTTATTTCTTTTGTTTCTCCTCCTCCTCCTCTTCCTCCTCCTCCTCTTCCTCCTCCTTTTCCTCCTCCTCCTCCTTTTCCTCCTCCTCCTCCTCTTCCTCCTCCTTTTCCTCCTTCTCCTCCTCCTCTTCCTCCTCCTTTTCCTCCTCCTCCTCCTCCTCTTCCTCCTCCTTTTCCTCCTCCTCCTCCTCCACCTCCCCTTCCTCTTCCTCCTCCTCCTCCTCCTCCCCTTCCTCCTCCTCCTCCTCTTCCTTTTCCTCCTCCTCCTCCTCTTCCTCCTCCTCCCCTTCCTCCTCTTACTCCTCCTCCTCCTCCTCCCCTTCCTCCTCCTCCTCCTCCCCTTCCTTTTCCTCCTCCTCCTCCCCCTCCTCCTCCCCTTCCTCCTCTTCCTCCTCCAGGGATTGAACCAGGGGTGCTGAACCACTGAGCTACATCTCCAGGCTTTTAAATTTTGTCTTAAGACGGGTTCTTGTCAGGTTGCTGAGGCTGGGTTAGAACTCGGCGATTCTTCTCCTGGGTAGAGGGGGTTATAGGCGTGCACCACTGTATGAGGCTCCTAAGCTTTTATTTCACCATTACACAAACATGCTGTGGCGAACAAGCTCATACACGTGTGCTTGTGCCCATGGGTGATTGTCCCTGTAAATTGGGTTCCTGGAACTAGAGTTGCTGCATACAGTGAATGATTTGAACCCTGCCAAGCTGCTCTAAAAAGATTCTAGCAATGAGCCCTCTGAGGCTGTCAGAGGCGTCTTCTGCAGTCACTAACACTGGGTCTTGCCAATCTTGTTAGCTTTGTTTCCTTATCAGTTTTGGATTTCTTGAATTCCTTACGAAGAGCTTCTTCATGTTGGACCATAAAATTTTTCTAAATTTTTCTTCCAAAAATTTTATACTTTTCCCTGTGTTTGGCTTTTTAGCTCATCAGAGAGTTATCTTGTAAGTTTGTAAGAGATAGGAAGCTGGTATTTTTTTTCCAAGTGGAGCGCCAGCTTTATCTACACTGGTTATCGAGTAGTTCATGCATACAGGAAGTTGTTGCAGGACTTTCCATAGATCTGGAACTTTCCATGGATCTATGTGCCATAGATCTGGGACTCTTCCTGGAACACATAAGGTGTCAGTCAACTTTCTGTTGCTATAATAAATACCAGAGGCCAATCGGCTTATAAGGAGGAAAGGTTTATTTTGGGCTCACCGTTTTGCAGGCTCCATTCCTGGTCTGTTGGCACGTTGCTTTGGGGTAAGTGGTGAGGTAGCACATGGTGTCAGAGAGTGTGTGGTGGAGAAGCTGCTCCCCTCAGGGCAGCCAGGAAGTGAGAAAGCAAAGAGAGGGGCTGGGTCCCAACACCCCACTGACCTTCTCTCTACTCTTCTTGAAAATCTCTGCCAAAGAAGTTTCCTGCCCTCCCCATCATTCTTAAGAGTCATCCCTAAAATTGGGGTGCACGCTTGTCCACCGTGCCTAGGATAGTCTTGGTTTGCTTCTGGGACTCGGTAATTTTCAATAGCCTCTCTTCAGTCAAGTGCCCTCATGGGATGGTACACTTCCTTGGTGGGAGGCCTTTTGTGATCTGGCCTCACCTGCTGCCCCAGTATCCTCTTGGATCCCTCTGCTCTCCATTCGAGTCAGACTTTAAAAAATTCTCTCTTTCCTGCCTCTGGGCCTTTGCACATGTAGCCCCTTTCCTTGAATGCTGTGCTGTCACAGCTCCTATGAGAACCCCTCCTTAACCCTCTGCCGTCTTTCCTAGAGCTCCTTTCTTGTGACCTCTTGTGACTGAAGTGGCCCACCAGCCATTCCGGGGCATCACAGTGGTTTATCTTTCATGACTTCGTTTCAACCTGAACCATTGCTGGTTACCATGCATCTTGTCCTCCTCCCTTTGGTGTTTCACTGCCGTCTCCTCAGCTCTAGGAAGTCATGGCACTTAGTGAGCTCTCAAGAAACACTGTTGGCAGAGTAAAAGATTGAGTGGTAAATCTAGTTTGTTTTTTTTCCCCCACTAATGAGGCCAAAGGTAGAAAGACTTACATGAAAGTTCTCACATCTCCAGTGTCAGAAGGTTTCTCTGCTAATGGACCTCTGCATTTTTATGTCTCTGGGAGGGACAGCTCCCAGACCTGGAAGGTCCTCCTCCCCACCCCTGCCTTCTGCAGCTGGAGCGTGGTGTGGTCCTCCCAGAGAGGAGAGAGGGTGCTCATCGGCTCAGGGTGCCTTCGCAAGCCCTGGTCCAGGGCAGGTCAAGATCCCTGTGAACCTATTAGAACTTCTAACTTTCTATTAGAACTTCCCACTTTAGTGGCATTTACTTCATGTCTGTTATGGATGGAATGTGAGTGAGGTATGAGACAATGCAAGAAGGTTCAGAGGAGAAACGACTGGGCTGTGAGAGTCTTCACCCCATCATTGAATTAACCCCTGATAGGGACGAACTGAGGGGTAACTGAAGTGGGGGTGTGGCAAGATGAGGTGGGCACTGGGCGTGGCTTTGGGGTATATATTTGTATCTGGCGAGTGGACTCTCTCTGCTTCTTGATCATCATGTGAGCTGCTTCCTCTGCCACGCTCGTCTGCCATGATGTCCAGCCTCACCTTGAGCCCCAAGGAATGGAGCCGACTTTCTATGGAGTAAGACCTCTGAAACAAGAGCCGTTAAATAAACTTTTCCTCCTCTACAGTTGTTCTGGATGGTCCTTTTAGTCACAGCAGCTCAATAGCTGACTAAAACAATGTCCAAAGTGCCTTGTGCTTCTCTCTGACCCCTCCCCAGTCCATGGAAGGCCTCTGGCCCCAGTGCCCTCCTGCATCTATAAGAAAGGCAGGTGCACCTGCCCTGTGACGCTGCTTCTAAGGAAACCATGGAGGTCACTTAGAACCTAGCCACCCAGAAGCCCGTTGAAACTCTCCGCTGCCCTGCCAGAAGTGCCTTTCCCAGGAGCCCTGGAGTCCCGCTGGCTGCTCGTGTAGACCCAGGGGAGAGGGCCTAGTCCTTGTCCCACGAAGCCTCCCACACTGTGTGCCGCAGCATGATGGAAATGCAATCTGAAAAAAAGTGGATTTGATCCTCCAGTAACTGAGGAAGGCTCTGACTCAGCAGGTGCCGGACCGCAGTAAGGTCAATGTGCTGTAGCTGTGTTAGGACTCTCGTGAGGACGAGCAGTATCGAGCCTGTCCCAGCCTTGTATGACAACTGTATTTGTGAGCGTCTCCAGGGCTAGAGCTCCTGCTGGACTCTGGGCTTCACTGAGTTGGGTTTAGAAGATCCTTATGGAAAAAAAACAATGGTTCAGAGTAGCTTCCTTTAGTTTTTCTTTCAACAAGTAACTAGACTTTAGAGCCAGATGTTCCTGAGCCTCCCTCAGCTCATGGCAAGACCTCAATGGCAGATAGCAGATATTCACCTTTCGATTCTCTAGACCAAGCGCCCAGTCTAGCCCTCCGCCTGTTTCCTATAAACAGAGATTTACTGGAACATGGCTCTCATCCTTTGTTCCTGCTGCTTTCCTGCGGTGGCAGAGCTGAGTAGTTGTAGTAGAAACCCATGACCCACAAAGCCCCAAATAGCTGGTTCTTTACAAAAAATGTTTCCAAACTCATCAGAGGTGGATCTAGAATCAAAACCAGGATTATCTTATGCCTGTTAAAGCTCATTAGGGTGCAGCAGTTATACCAGAAGAGACCACCCGTGTGACTGAGGATGGCCAGGTCTCTATCATGAGCAAATGCAAACGGGGACCAGCATGGGCCCCGTGAAGTGAACACTCAGGGGACCCTGTTGGCCTTGGGGACAGGCTGTGCAATGCCCACTTTCCTGCTTCCTGTAGTTTTCCTAAGCACTCTCTGTTGGTAAGGGATGAAGAGTTCTTCCAGTTTGATTTTAGTATTATCGTTATTGCAATAACTTTCTGTCTTTCATATTTATCAAAATCATTAATGCATGCTTCCTTTGTACCAGAAATTTCTCTTCTAGAAATGTACCTCAGCATATACTTCACCCTTTATATAAGAGGAAATATGTGGATTTAAGAATAGCATTGATTTAACAGGACACAATGGCACATGCCTGTAATCCCAATGACTTAGAGACTGAGGCAAGAGGATTGCAAGTTCAGGGCCAGCCTAAGAAACTTAGTGAGGCCCTAAGCAACTTAGCGAGACCCTGTCTCAAGATAAAAAATTAAAAACAGCTGGGGATGTGGCTCAGTGGTTAAGCACCCCCTGGGGTACCAAAAAAAAAAAAAGAATAGCAATATTTGTTATCTAAACATAATATAAGCCCTAAGGATCTATTGGGAAGGTCGATTAAATAAAAAGCAGTTAATTCATATAGTGGAATATCATGTGGCTTTTAGGAAGAAAGAGGTAGGGGAGGCAAAATTTTCCCCTGCCCTCTTAGAGCATTTGGCTGTGCCCAAGTATTGAACTGATATAAAGCAGACCAACAGGAGTGAAGCACACACATTTATATAAGGGTTCCGTGACATGGGAGCCCTTATAAGGAAGCAAGGACCCAGAGAAGTGGCAAAACCCAGATGCTCTGGTGCTAGGGCGAGCAATGAGAGGCAAGGGTGGAAATCAGGCTATGTGGGAGCTAAAGGAGATAAGAGTGATCTTAATGACGTTGTATGTACAGAATTCCCTTGGCTGTGAGTTGGAGAACGATTCCTTTCTTTTGTACAGGGAGGGCTTCTTTCACAGGGGAATGTTTATCTCTGTTTTGAGGAAGAAAGAGGAGATTGGGTAGCCCTTGTTGCATCTGCTGTTTTTTCAAGTGTCTTTTGTTCAAAATAATTCTTTTGCCAAGGTGTTATATTTTGGGGTTGCATATGATGCCACCTTTCAGCACTGCCATAAAAAGAGCTCCACAAGGTGTTAGTAAGTAAAATAAATAGATAAAATAAGGCACAGAATAGTGGGGACTGTTTGTGTGAAGAAAAAGATGGGTAGATACATGTGCACAGGTGCACGCACATGCATGCACACAGAGGGGGCACATGGGCTGTCTGGTAAGACACAAAAGAGACTGGCACCTGTGGTTATCTGTACAGGTAGGCTCTGTGTGGGAGGAGGATATCGTTTCTTTTGATAGGAATTTAAAACCATTTGCATAAATTTTACTTTAATGCTAAAAACAATTTTTAACCACGATTGGCCACATTGGACTGCCGTTTTCTCTCATGGGCCCTCCCTGTGATTCATAGCACCCTTCCCCACAGCCTGCGCTTCCCCTGAGATCCTTCTTAAGGCCAGGTTTCAGCACTGGATTGGAGGGAGCCTTGCAGAAAAACTCTGTTGCCATCTCAGATTACTGTCCCCTCTCTGGGCCCAGAGTCATCCCTTTCCTTTGCTGTTCAGCTTTCAGTGATATTTATTGAGCCCCTGCTGCAGCCCAGACCCATTTCCCGAAGACTGCTTTTTGGCTACTATTTCTTACACTTGTTCCTGAAATCTGCCAGTTCCTGTGCTGGCTTCCCCTCTGACATATCCATATGGCCTGCCAGTGCACTGCCCCAGAATCTTTTTCAGTGATTCCTGACCCACAGTCCTAAGGATACTCTTTTGTGAGAGGTGGGTAAGACGCAGCGTAGTGAGCGCTGGTGGGTGTTCATAGGTTCTGTTTATGTCTCCCCTGGCAGGCGATCTGCCCCCACCCATTTCAGATGATCTGTGGTAGGTAAACTTTGGTCCAAAAGAGAAACTGTTGAATTCATTAGAATGCTTTGAATTTTCAGATCTTATTGTTGTGAGGAGTAGAAATTGGCTTCTTTAAAAAAAAAAATCTAAATGCTTTTGTGTAGGATGAGTCCAATGTGGCCAATCATGGTTAAAAATGCAACATTGTTTTTTTGCATTAAAGTAAAGCATGCAAATGGTTTAAAATTCATATCAAAAACCACAGGGCACTGGCTTTCAGGTCATCTGCATCCTGTGATCAGGTTTCCACCTGTCCATGAAAAAGGAGTAAAAAAAAACCTCAACTCTCGCCCCAGCCTTGTGCCCACCTCCCAGGGAAGGGAGCCTCAGTGAGACGTAGTCGCTCCGCATTATGGGATGGCCAGGGACATTTCTAGTATTCCAATCTGGAGAAATGATTTACAGGGACTTTCAAAGTGCGAGTGGCCTTTCTAGTCTGGGTAGGAAGCCCAGTATCCTCCTTTTGGATAGTATCCAAAATTTTTTCTTTCTTTCTTTTTCATAATGAGAAGCTTTGCTCCCTTGCTTGCTGACAGAGGAGGGTGTGTATTTACCTCTCCTTATAGGCACACAGAATTCCCAATGTTCATTTGAAGAGAAAGAAAATTATTTGAATAATCTGAATAAATAAATATTTTAAGTGATTCCTACAAGACTTTACCTGCTGATAAATATTTAGTGTACTTTTTAATGATTAGGCTGCATCTGTTTTCTCTCTTTTGTAGTATGAGATTTTATAGTCAATAAAGTCTTAGACATTTGCTTCCTGTCAGAGATAATGGCCTCATGGCTGACCCACCTCCAACCCCTGTCCCCCTCCCTGGGTACTTGCCAGCGGGTCTGATATCACCACACGGTCACTCAGCAGAGGGCTAGAGGGGATGGGATGTGTTGAGGACCAAGTTCCAGCATGATGGTGGCTTATCTTGGGAGCTCCAGCAAATGAGTTAGGTTGGCTGGGGTTTGGTTTCTTCCAGAAATCTGAGTTTACTAATACCTCCCTGGAAGGATTATTTTACAGATTAGTGTCCATGACTGGTGTGAATACACAATTATATAGTCGATCCATAAAGTCTCATTTTCTTTCTTTACCCCACATACACTTACACCTAAGAGCCCAATAATAAGCAGAACCTCCAACACCCCTCCTTTCCCAGACTCCAAGAAAAAAATCCAAGAACCACAGACTAATGGGGCCAAGGTTTCATAAGGCCCCACAACAAAGTCCTCCTGACTTATTGGCCTTCTTTGTCCTCATGGTAGAGCCAGAAGTTGTTCTGATTTGGGCAAACCTTCAATCCCTCTTCCTCCTCATTTTCTTGGTTGGTGATTAGCGACAGTCACTGCCACACCTGCAGGACAGGGAGGAAGCGCCATGATCTCATCTGAACTTAAGTTCCTTTTGTGGTTTGCTTATGAGGAGCAAATTATAGATTCAAATTATAATGGAACTTGAAGGAAGTTTTTAGTATCTGGGGGAAAACTGTGACAGAAGGTGCCATTTAAAACTTATGAATAATGTACAAGCAAAAGGAGATTCATAGTTACAAGAACAAACCTGTCTATCTAAAGAGAATTGCAGTGAAGCCCAAAGATGCCAGCCCGGTAGCTTTCGTTCAACAAATTAGCTTAATACCAAAGCTAAATTTAGAATACCTTCTGCATGGAGTGCTTCTGAAGCGGGTTATGTCTTCCATTTCAGAAGTCTTCTATTTTATCATCAAAATGAACATCTGGGGACATTTTAATTGCTATTTTGCACTCGATTCTATAGAATCTTCAAGCAGCCTGTGCTTTTGCCACCTGGCTGCACAGACTGTCTACATGTCTAGGCAGAGATGTGGACGTGCTTATCAGCTTGGCGAGCTTCCTCTGTGGAGACCAAAAGCCCAAGAGGAAGTAAAACTGCCCCAACTAATTATTTTTCCTTTCCTTTTTTTTTTTTTTTTGACCCAGGGACTGAACCCAAGGACACTCAACCACTGAGCCACATCCCCAGCTCTATTTTTTTATTTTGAGACAAGGTCTCTCCAAGTTGCTTAGGACCTTGCTAAGTTGCTGTGGCTGGCTTTGAACTTGTGATCCTCCTGCCTCAGCCTCCTGTCAACTGTTTTTTAAATAAGATGTATTGAGATGTGAGCACATGCTATAACATTTGCCCACATAATGTCTCCAATGCATTACAGTATATATTTTAATATATTCAGCAAGTCGTGTCACTACCACTGTGATCTAATTTTACAATACTTTTGTCAAGCCCCAAAGAAACTCCAAACCCATTAGTAGTCACTGCAATTGCCTCTTTTCTTCAGCCTTATGCAAGAACTGATTTTTCTGTTTGTATAAATTTGCTGATTCAGGCATTTTGTTGTAAAAATCATGTAATATATGGCCTTTCGTGACTGATGTCATTCACTCAGCCTACCATCTTCCAGATTCATGCATGATTTAGTATGCATTACATCCTCATTCCCTTTTATGTTCCAAATAACATTCTTTGTATGGATATACTACATTTTATTGATCCATTCATCATTGAGGGGCATTGGATTGTTTCCACTTTTTGGCTATGGTGAGTGATGTTCCCATAAATAGGCATCAGGTTTTTGTGTGATGTATGTTTTTTGTTCTTCTATCTTGTAGTGACATGGCTGGGTTGTATGGTAACTGTGCATTCAATATATTTTGAGGAACAACCAAACTGTTTTACAGCTAATTGTATTTCCCTAACGATCACTGGACATTTATCAATATATCACTGAATAATGATATATTGAACATTTTATGGGCTTATTAACCATTTGCATACCTTTTTTGGATAAATTGCTACTCACATCCCTTACTTGTTTAAAAAATTGGGCAATTGATCTTTTTTTTTAGTGAATTACTTGAGTTCTTTATATGCTTTGGATACTATTCCCTTATCAGAGATACTATTTGCAAATATTTCTTCTTATTCTGTGTGTCATCTTTGACTCTTTTTGATGGTGTACTTTTGAAGCACAAAATTTTTAATTTGATGTGGTCCATTTTATTTCTTAAGAATCCACTCCCTCAACCAGAATCATGATTTACTCCTGTGCTTTTTTTTTTCCTAAGAGTGCTGTAATTTCAGCTCTTAGATTTAGATCTATGATCCATTTTAAGTTGATTGGTGTGAGGGAAGACTCCGACTTCATTCTTTTGCATGTGGATATTCAGTTGTCCCAGCACCATTAATTGAAAAGATTGTTCTTTTGCTATTGATTTGTCTTGGCACCATTTTTGGAAGAATTGATGAGCCATAAGTATAAAGATTTACTACTTCTGGACTCTTAATTCTACTCCATTGATCTATATGTCTATCCCATGCCAGTACCACACTGGCTTGATTACTACTGCTATATAGTTAGTTTTCAGATTGGGAAGCATGAGTTTTCCAACATTGTTCTTCTTTTTAAAGATTGTTTGGCTATTCTTGGTCCCTCCTATTTTATGTTAATTTAGAACATCTTGTCAGTTTCTGAAAAATAAGGCATCTTAGGTTCTGATAGGGATTGCATTGAATCTGTAGGTTAGCCTGGGCAGTATTTCTGTTTTTTTTTTTTTTTTTTATTAAATCTTCCAACTCACAAACATGAGATGCCTTTCCACTTATTTAGATCTTCTTCAATTTCTTTCAATAATATTTTATAGTTTTTAGTGAACAAGTCATGCACTTGTTTTGTTCAATTTATTCTTCTGTGTTTTATTCTTTGATGATGTTATAAGTGGATTTATTTTTTTATTTCACTTTGTAGTTGTTCATTTTCAGCATAAAATTAATTATGCTGCAATTTTTCTATATTGATCTGATATCATGCAACCTTGCTAAATTTGTCTATTCATTCTAACAGTCTTATAGTGGATCCCTTGGAATTTTCTCTATATAAGATCACATTATCTCAAAATAGAGTCAGCTTTCTGAATACCTAAATAATAATTATAGAATGCTCCTTTTTATCTCTAGTAACTTTTCTGTCTCTAAGTCTATTTTATCTGATACTAGTATATGCACTCCAGATCCCGTGGTTGCTGTTTATAAGATACATCTTTTCCCATCATTTTACTACTAATTTATTTGTATCTTTGAATCCAAGTCTGTGTGGTATAGAGAGAATACAGTTGAATCTTGTTTTAAAATCTGCTATGGCAGCCGGGTACAGTGGTGCATGCCTGTAATCCCAGCAATGTACAATCATACTATCTTATGTAATTGCTGACATAATTATTTTACTGGTGCTCTGTTTTTTGTACACTTCAATTGCTATAATAGTTTGCTTTCAGTCTAAAGAACTTCCTGTTGTATGTTCGATGAGTCTGCTATTAATTATGCAATTAATATCTTGTTTCTGTTTACTTGAGAATATCATTATTTTTAAATTTTAAAATGCAGTCCTGTTGTCTGCTTGCTTTTCCAGCACTCTCCTGTGTTGGGCTGATTCTGATGAAAACTCAGTCGTCCGTCTTACTGGTATTCCCTTGTCTGGGATGAGTTCTTTCTCTCTTACTGTGTCCAGATTTTCTCTTTGTCTTTGGAATCAGCCTTTCTCCTGTGTCTGGGTATGGATTTCTTTATGCTTATCTCACTTGAGCTCACTGACCTTCTTGGATGTTTTTCATCAGACTTGTGAAATTTTTCAGTCATTATTTTTTTTTTGCATTTTTTGCTCCTCCTTCTCCTTCGGTTCTTTTTGGTATTCCTGGTTTTGAACATGGGTAGGCTTCCTGGGTCTCATTACTCTGAGACTCTGTTCACTTTTCTTCTCTCTGTTTTTCTCTCTCTTTTTCAGATTGCATTAATCTCTACTGATTTATGTTCAAATTCACTCATTTCTTCTAGCAGTTCTAATCTACCAGAATTTTTTCATTTAGTTTTTATTTTTCAACTTCAGAATTTCCATTTGTTTATAATTATAATCTGCTTATTGGCACTATTTATTTGATTAAACATTGGCATCAGACATACTTTACCTCTTTAAACACAAATTCCTTTAATTTTTTAATAACTTTTAATAAATGCCTTATTTTTGCTTACTAAGTCCACTATTTGAATTGTCTCAATGATAATTTTTATTGCTGGCTTTTTTTTTTCCTGTGTATGGCTCACACTTACCTATTTCTTGGAATTTTTTAATATATTTTTTAAACTGGCTGTTTTAGATAGTACAGTAGAAACTCTGGATACGATCCTCCCTTTTGGGCTTGTTACTGTTTGCTTGCTTATTTGTTTAGAGACTTGTGTGGACTATTTCAATTAGATCTTTTGTCCTGTAGTGGGGTGTGCTATGATGCCGCTCCTGAGAGGATGCAGCCTTATACCAGGGACAGTCTCCCTGAGGGCCTGGGACGACTGATTTTCTCTGAGCTTTGTTGGATGGTTCTTCCCATCCTCTTCCCATGAGCTTCTGTATGGCCTGCCTCTCTTGCTAGCATACCAGTTGCTAGGCCCTATGAATCATGAGGTGATTGTTTTCACAGTCTGTTCCTCTTACAGTGAGGTCCTATGGAAGGAGTAGGGTGTGGCCAACTTTTGCAGCTGCTCAGACCCCAGAGAGCTCTTAGCTATCTCTTTTCTAGTTCTTTCCATTAAACTTCTTCCTGATTGATCTACCATTTTGTTACATTATCCTCTTTCATCCTGCTACTAAGAGAATAGTAAGTTTCCAGAAGCTCTTAATTGTGCCTGACCAAGATTTTCATTGTAACAGCACTCGTAGGCTTAGTCTTTCCCATGCTTTGTTCCAAAGACTGGGTCTCCTTAAGCAAACCACAAAGCCTCCTGTTCTTATGGTCTTCCTCTCTTCTGGTTCTGACTTGGTACCAGGACATTAGAACTACGGGTGGGACAGTGTCTTGCTTCCCCTGAGTGACACCTCTGCTTTATAAGCAAGGTTTTGAGCAGGAATGATAGCTACAGGTTTTCTCAGTCTATCCTTCCTGTGTGAGGCCTCCACCCCAGAGGTAAGCTGGAGCAGGATGTTCGGATCTAGTATTTGTGACCTGCTGGGTCTGCAGTGGAGTTTGTGCACTATGAGTAGGAAGTTGGGTGGAGGAGAGGAGCCCCAGTCCTCTCAGATGTACCTCCTGGAATAGAGCTTCTGTGACATGGACCTGGGAGTGTGTGTGTGGGGGGGGGTAGGTGGAATAAGAGATGCCAGTACTGCTTCCTCTAAGGTAAAGCCACAGCCCTAGGCTAGGAGCCAGGGTGGAGGGAGCCCATTTGGCCACAGCTGCCTGGAATAGGGCTTCTGTCAACCTGAGCTGTTGGTGAAGGGAAGGTACAGATGAGTGGATCATGACTCCAGTACTATAGGCTCTCACTCTTTTTACTGAATTTTACTTTTTCACTCGCAGTATACCCTAGGACAGTTTCCAGAGGCCTTACGTGTTGTTTTAAAATAATTTTAAGCAATTAAATGAAAAGTGTGTTGGTATCGGTACTGTTGCACGCAGGCCAGCAAAAGTAGTGGAGTCCAGCCAGACATGAAAGTTGGGTTTCCTTTTTGAGTGAAGTCCAAAGCGCGCTGCTATCTCACTTCCAGTCCATGAGAGAGGTGTGCGAGGACCTGGCCTCCTGACTCCTGGCAGGCTCTGTGGCCCAGCCTCCCTAGCCCCATGAACCTTTCTGGAAGGCATTTGCTGGGCTGTCATCTTGAGTTTCATTCTTTGGCATCCCGTGATTTGGATAATTTCCAGTATCCTAAGATCTTACACAAAAACTCAGATGACCTTGTAAAAGTTTATTTGCTGACTGTATCCTTGCAGAGCAAATGAATTATTTTTGTCACAGGCATAATACATTGTTACTTTTGGAAATGCTTCTCGTAAAGTAAACAATAGTCAGTTTATTTTCTTTTAAATTTTCAATTATATGCAAGGATACATCAGTACAAAAAAAATAAAATGGGCTTGTCACAATCCAGATGACAGCACTGCCCTTTGGGATGGCCCAGGAGACGACTGGGGCCAGGAACAGGTCAGTCAAGAGAGGGTGGTAGCCAGATGTGGGTTGCTAAGGAGGAAGGTCCTGAAGTGGGGTTCTGGGAATGTGTTGTGTATTAGGTATCAGGCGAGTGCACCTGTGGCAGTGGGCAGCATCCAGGGGTCCGCCCTTTGGCTGGACTCCAGCTGAGGGGACTTTTCGTTGCTGTGTCGTAGACCTTGACCACAGATGTGTTCATCCATCACCAGATCCTGAACATAAGTCGGGGTAACTGGGTGGCTAGAAACCTTTAAATGGAGGATGAAGTGTTTGTTTTTTGCTGAGTTGGGTGGTTACTACAATGGAGATCCACTCCAAGAAATTTTTTGCCCTTCGAGAAATATTCCCTGAAATCATATTCTGTTGCCAACAGAACGGCAATGTTTGCTGTTACTTATTATTTCAATTGTAGAATCAGAGATGGACAGAGATGCCTGGAAAAGGCCATGGTCTTGGAGGCTCAGGACTTGTATTTGTTTCCTGGCAGATTAGAGAATACAGTGGGAGGAAGGTTAAAACAAGGACTCATCTGCCAAACCATTGGAAGGAAGAGGGTCTAGGGAATTGTCAGGACCCGGGATTGGCTATTTTAAGCAGATAAAACAAGAGTCTGTTCACCTTCAGAGAGCCTTCTGGGGTCAGCCCAGTGGCACTCTCCAGAGGTAACTAGGTTGGTAGATTTATTCCTGTATTCCACTGGGGTAGACTTACATCTCTCACCCCTGTTCATCTCTGAAAGTTAGAATCAGCCACAAAATAACAACAGGTGAAATTTTTAAAAAGTCACCTATCCTTTCTTAGAGTTTGAAAAATATGACTAATGGGGAAAAAGTCCCAAAGTGAAAAAGTTAGGTTATATTGATTACATAAAAATAAGAAATATACAGACTCCAAAAATCAAAACTAAAAACATGACATAGTGGAGAAATATCCAAACAAATATGGCTGATATTGGTTTAATTTCTCTAATATATAAAGAGCTTCTAAAATAAATAAGAAAAACTCTAACCCCATAGTACGTAGACTAGGAAATGATATGAAAGACAATTTAAAGAACATATGTATGGTTAATAAATATGTAAACAAATTAAATTATTAATAATGAAAGAAAGGCAAGTTAAATGAGGTAATAGTTGAATTAACAAAGATATTTGAAAGAACAACACTCAACTTTGCCAGGAATGTATTAAGATAGGTATGGTTATATACTGGTAGAAAGAATAGATTGATAAAACCTTTCTGGAAAGTGAGTTGATGATATATGTCAAGAGTTTTTTTTTAAAAAAAAAAAAACTTACATTCTATGATTCAGTAGTATTTTTTCTAGAAATTTAAGGAAATAATCATTAAAATTATAATTTCAAGTATATTTAGTGATATGCATAGAATAAAATCTTAGGTAAACAGAAAAGCAGAACACAGAACTTGCATAATGTTCCTGATCAAGCATGTTAGTATATGTTAAAGAGTCATTATCCCTTGATTATAACAAACTGTTTCACTTTTTCTGACACTGGGGTCACTATAATTTTGCACACATTTTCCATGTAATATTTTGTTGTTCCTAGTACATTATTATTAGGTCAATATACATCTTTAAGATGTGGCATATCTTTTAAGAAGGAGAGCATGGGGCATATGTATTCCAAATTAGTATCTACACATGATTTTTTCTCTTCTGCCTCCCTTTATTCATATGAAAGCTAGATAAATCTAATAGTGTTGGTTTCCACACTTATACCAGTTGAACAAAGGTAGACTTTCTAAAGTTCAAATCTATGTATTTTATGTTTAGAAACTTGAAATGGGACTTGCGCTTGTAGGAAGATCAAGTAAATATAAGATTCTTCCCCTAAGGACAACTACAAAGTCTGAATTGTTACATATGAACAAACCTGACAAGACTCAGAAAGGTAGAGACAGGAAGGCAGAGCAGCTGGGACCCCCAGGTCTGAGGAATGGTCCTGTGGGGATTTCCCTGGTTTCTTCCTGTCTTATGGATCTCAAGCTAGGACTAGGTTCTGGTGGAACCGAAACACCAATGGAAATACAAAGACATGTACGTGCCCCAACAAAACCTGTTTTTTCCTCCTCAAAGACCAGAAAAGAGACCACAAGACAGGAAAATTTCAGATAAATACTGCCCTCCTTTAGTCTAACACCACAGAGAGCTGAGACCCCATACACACCCATGCCCACAAAAGCCAAGAGGGGAGGTTAGACTGTCACCCTCTGCAGGTGCAGAGTTCTGACATCTTCTGGTGTCAGAAGGCCAAGTCAGAAGCTGGGATTTTCATCCTTGCCAGAAGGTAACAGTCCTTACCCCTGTGGTCTTGAGAGATACCAGTAAGGAACCTGCCTTGCAGCTCCTCCACCTCCTGCTGTGGTGGGAGGGAGCAGGCTGAGGGGAGTTAGAGCCTTCTGGAACCCAGCAGAAATGATGCATGTTCACTGATGTGCAAAGGGGACTGTCCGAGGAGCCAGAATGCCCACCCCTCTCCTGCTGTGTGGAGGAGCCCACCCCATCACCAGGGTGCTAACAGAATCAGATTGGGGAGCCTGGATTTCTGCTTCTGCCTGTCAGAGTGACTCCTTTCCCTACCTCAGCAGTGCCAGAGGAAGCCAGAGGCTTACATAAGATCCAGAGTGGCCCCGGATAGTGTTAAAATGTACGAGTTTCAGTGGAAAATCACCGCTCATACCAGGAACCAGGAAGCCCTCAAATGGAATAAAAATGACAACCGAGAGATGCCAACATCGAGAGGGCAGAGAGAGTAATTTGAAAAATATTCACCTGAAACATAAAAACATAGAAAATTTTCTCAAAAAATAGAAAGCAAATTAATATAAAGGATGCGTCTGGGGTTGGGGCTGGGGCTGGGGCTCAGCGGTAGCACATTTCCTGGCATGTGGGAAGCACTGGGTTCGATTCTCAGCACTGCATATAAATAAATAAAGTAAAGGTCTATCAACAACTAAAAAAGATATTTAAAAAAAGTAATATAAAGGTAAACCAGACAGGCATTTTATAATTAAAAAAAACCCTAAATAAAAATTATCAGTGAGCCAGGTGCAGTGGCGCCTGCCTATAATCCCAGCAACTCGGGGGGCTGAGGCAGGAGGATCACAAGGTCAGGGCCAGCCTCTCCTGGGTTCAATCCCCAGTGCCCAAAAAACCCCCCAAATAAACAACAACAACAACAAACTAAACCCAACCAAAATAGTGACAACGACAAAACCCCATCAGTGTATGTGCTCAGCAGCACAATGGAGAGGACCCAGGGAAGAACTATGAACTGAGAGACAGAGCAGTGGGCATCCCCAGATCTGCATAACACACTGGACCTGGGCTAGGAGGAAGGACGGAGCTTGAGCAACCTACGGATTAACAAAAGACCTAGCGCTGTGTCTTCAGAGTCCCAGAAGGAAATGAGAAAGAGCAGTGCTGAGAAAATGCTCAGAGACAATGGCCAAGAACTCCCCAAATGTGCAAGGGGCATAACCCACAGATTCAAAGAGCTGAGCAAACCCCATAAAAGATGATCTCAGAAGGCTGTGGGCTGTAGCTCAGTAGTAGATCACTGGCCTACCACGTGTGAGGCACTGGGGTCGGTCCTCAGCACCACATTTAAATAAATAAATAAATAAATAAATAAATAAAAGTATCATGTCCATCTATAATTTTTAAAAAAAGATATCCACATAACATATATCACAGTGAAACTTTAGGAAACTAAAGGCAAAGGAAAACCTTGCAGCAGAGGGAAAGGATTGGAACCACAGCAGATGTCTCATCAGAAACCCATGGAGGCCAGAGGAAGTGGCCTGACATTTTGCAAACGCTAAAAAACTATGACACCAGAATTCTACATTCAGTAAAAATGACATTTAAGAATGAGAAGGATATCAAGACATTTTCAGATGAAGGAAAACTGAGCTTGTCACTAGCACACTTATCCCAAATGAATAGCCAAAGGAAGTTCCTTAGACAGAAAGGAAAAAGCAGAAGAAGTAAGCTTGGCTCATCAGGAAGGAAGAAACAACAAGGTAAGCAAAAAGACACACACACAATAGATTTTCCTTCTTGAGTTCTCTAAATTATATTTGACAGTTGGAGCAAAAATTATGACACTGTCTGTTGTGGTTCTAACTGTAAATAGAGGAAGTATTTAAGACAAGCATAACCAGGAGAAGGAGATGAAATTTCACTTTAACTGGTGAAATGACCCAATTTTGTAGTGCTAATTTATGTATACGTAATGTTATACCTAGCATAACCACTAAAAATTGCTATCCAGAGGTACACTCCTGGACACAATAATGCATCAAATGGAATTTAAAAAGATGTTCTTATAAGCTAAAAGAAGGCAATAAAAATAAATCCAAGAAATGAAAAACAGAATACAAATTAAAAAGGGAAGACTTTATCCTTAACATATTAGTAATTACATTAAATGTAAATAGTCTAAATAATTTAGGTAAAAAAAAAAAAAAAAGGTTGGGGCTGGGGATGTGGCTCAAGCAGTAGCGCGCTCACCTGGCATGCGTGCGGCCTGGGTTCAATCCTCAGCACCACATACAAACAAGGATGTTGTGTCTGCCGATAACTAAAAAATAAATATTAAAAATTCTCTCTCTCTCTTAAAAGAAAAAAAACAGGTTGCCAGAGTGGATTAAGAAACGTAACTAATCTCTATGCTGCCTTTAAAACATTCACTTCAAATATAACAACAGAGGCAGGTTGAATGTGAAAGAATAGAAAATGATATTTTATTCAAAGATTAGCCAAAGTAAAAACAGGAGTGGCTCTATTTATTTCATGTAAAGTAGACTTCAGGGAAAGAAATTACCATAGACAAGGAAGGATATTGAATAATGATAAAAGACTCAATCCATCGAGGAAATGTAGCAATCCTAAATATGTCTGTAAAACATAACAGTCTGCATTATATGAACCAAAACTAGTAGCACTGAAGGAAAACTAGACCAACCTACTTTTGTGCATCTGTATGGCTCTCAGGATGGAACCCAGGGTCTCATGTCTGTCAGGCAAGTGCTGTACCACTGAGCTGTGTCTCCAGCCCACCCACCCTCATTTTAATTGACACCTTCAATATCTTCTTTCAATAATTGATAGATAACTACATAGAAAGTCAGCAATCACATAGAAAAACTCAACAATGTGATCAACCAATAAGATCTAATCAGCATCTATGGAACAGTTCATGCAACAAAAAGCAGAGAACACATTCACTTCAAGTACCCTCCTGGAATCACCAAAATAACATATCTTGTGCTGTGTGTGTGTGTGTGTGTGTGTGTGTGTGTGTGTGTGTGTGTGTGTGTGAGATTTTATTTTGGTTTTTCAGTTACTGGTGATCAAACCCAGGGCCTCATGCATACCAGGCAGGCACTCTACCACTGAGCTATAGCCCCTTCCCCAAGAGGGAAGTTTATAACAATGAATGCATACAAACATTAGTAAAGAGGAAAAGTCTCACATCAATATCTAAGCTCCCAACTCAAGAACCTAGAAAAAGAAGAAAATAAACTAAAAGGAAACAATAAGTGAAATAATAAGGACTGAAATAATAAGGATGAGAGCAGAAATCAATGAAGTTGAAAATAGAGAATAATAGTAATAAAGCAAAGAGCTGATTCTTTGAAGCAATAAATTAGATAAATCTCTAGCAATACTGTCAGAATGGGGGTGTGTGTAGAGGGAGAGAGGAGACAAATTATTATCAGGAAATTAAAACAAAAAAATAAAAAATAATTATTATCAGGAGCCGGGTGCTGTGGCACACCTGTAATCCCAGCAGCTCAGGAGGCTGAAGCAGGAGGATTGCGAGTTCATAGCCAACCTCAGCAAAAGTGAGGTGCTAAGCAACTCAATGAGACCCTGTCTCTAAGTAAAATACAAAATAGGACTGGGGGTGTGGCTCAGTGGTATAGTACCTTTGAGTTCAATCCCCAGTATCAAAAAAAAAAAAAAAAACCACCAAAAGTTACTATCAGGAATGATCCAGGGGTGATTATTAAAGGCACTCAGAACATCAAAAGAATAATAAGGGAATGCTCAGAACAATTCTGTAAGCATAAATCTGAAATTCTTAGAAGAAGTGTACTAATTCTTCAAAACCATAAAATACCATAACTCAGTGTGTAAAACAACTAGAATAACCCTATAACTACAAAATAAATAGAAGTCATAATAAAACTCCTAAATAAATAAATCTCCAGCATAGATGATTTCACTGTAAAATTCTACCATGCTCTTATTTATTTATTTGGTACTGGAGATTGATCCTGGGGGTGCATAACCACTGATCCATATCCCCAACTGCTTTTAAAATTATTTATTTTGAAACAGGGTATCACTAAGTTGCTTAGGGCCTCGATAAGTTGCTAAGGCTGGTTTTGAAATTGTGATCCTCCTGCCTCAGCCTCCCAAGCTGATGGGATTACAGGTATACACCACTACACACAGCTTCTACCAAGCATTTTTTAAAAAAAAAAAAATAGCAACATTGAGAAAATAGAAGAAGTAGGAACATAGTCCAATTCATTTTATACAGCTGGTCATATCATGATTCCTGATAAAGCTAATATAATAAACAGAAATTACAGAACAATGTCTCTTATGAATGAAGACACAAAATATTTTTTAAAATCAGAAAATAGAAGTTAGCAATATAACAAAAGAATTATACATTATGATCAAGTGGGACTTATTCCAGGGCTGCAAAGTTTTTTAATATTAAAGAATTAATCAAGATAACCTACCATATCAACAATCTAAAAAAGAATTCTATCAATTGATACTTAAAAGTCATTTGGAAACTTCAACATATTTTCATGGTAAAAAAAACTCATTTAAATAGAAGAGAGGAATAATTTCATCTTGATGAAGAGAATCTACAAAAAAATATACAGCCAATATTATACTTTGTGGTGAAACATCGAGTGTTGTCCTCTAACATAAGGAATATGGCAAGTATATACACTCTTGCCAATACTATTCAATATATTGGTAAAAGATATAGCCGGTGCTCTAAGACAAGAAAAGGAAATTAAAAGCATATAGTTTTGGAAACAAGTAATAACACAGTACTTAGAATGATATGATTATTTACATAGAAAGTACTGTCATGTGTAACTAATGAAAATAAATAAAAAATTGAAAAAAATGACCAATGTGATTCTGCAACCTGTACACTCAGAAAAATGAGAAATTATATCCCATCTGGTTCAAATGTATGATATGTCAAGGTCATTGTACTGTCATGTGTAACTAATTAACACAAATTTTAAAATATTAAAGAAAAAAGAAAATTTCAAAATTTTTATTAAAAAGTCCTAGAACTAAGAAGTGAGTTCAACAAGGTCAGAAGATACAAAATACACATACAAAGATCAATTTTAATTCTGTACACTACAGTAAACACATGGATACTGGGATTAAAATATAATACCATATACAGACACGCACTGCTTAATAGGGGCCCAGTCTGAGAAATGTATCATTAAGCAATTTTGCCTCTATGAAAATATCACAGTGTGTACTTATAAAAGCTAAGCTATGACATCACTAGGCAATGGAATTTTTTGGGATCACCATGAGATATGACCTAGACCTTATTTTATGGTATTTGACTTAAAAATTACTCATAAAATTGAAATACTTAGGTGCAAATTGAACCAAACACATGTGGAGTTTACATGCTGGAAACTACCAAAAAAGTCAAAAAAGACCTCAATAAATAGAGAAGTATCTCATGTTCGTGGATCTGAAGACCTTGCTGTTGCTTCTGGAGCCTCTGAACCCTCGTTAGTTACCTTGAAATTTGGAGATGAGAAGGGTTAGTGGGGGCACCAGCTAGCCTTCCAGCATCTCAGGACATCCTCGCTGTCGAGAATAACCTCAAGCCAGGCAGAAGCATGGGGACAAGCACACACTCTGCAGTGCTTCATTACGTGGCCGTCATCTCCTGGTGCTCAGTATCGGTGAAGGGAGACCTGGAGATGTTGGGGTGCAGCCTTTGTTGCCTGCCTCCCACTGCCCACACTCAGGTCAGGCTTGCTTTCTTTAGGATGGTAGCAGGCTCTAGCCACTGACTGGGCACCCAGGATGTACCAGGCATTGCCCCTGCCATGGGACGTCAGAGAAAGAGGATACACAGCCCGGAGCCCCCAGGGTTGACCCTCTGGCTTCCTCAGTCTCATGGCTGAGGTGCTCCTGCAAGATCCCTGACGGACGGTGTCTCTGTCCATATGTAATTTTTTTTAAGATGTGAAAATAACTCAACAGTGAAATCATTAGCCCACCCCAGGCAGCCTCAGCTATAATTTATGGCTCCGCGTCTCCCGCTGTTGTAATTTTGTATTCATTAGGACGCAATTTTTTTTTCAAGAAAAACTTCAAAGAATCACAGTTCTGTTGATTAACATTAGCCATTATGTCACTCACAGAAATTGCTAAGTCTGTAATTCTGAAAAGTAAAGTAATTTCTCTTGTGTGGGAACCAATTGAATGGCATTCAGGCCCCTCTCTGGGTTCCGCTGATGGCTCTCGAAAGATCCTGCTGCTTCTGTGGGAGACTCTGACCACAGCACCTTCTTTGGCTGTGTTTTGCCCATCCTGTCTGCACCAGGAATTTGGGGAGAAGATCAGCTGGTGTTTTCGGGTACCTAATGGGGCAGGTGTTGTCAGAGAGCTTTCCAGTACACAGGGGTATGGGGGGGATACACAGAGGGGTGTGTGGGTATACACTCGGTGCATGCACATGCGGCACTTCTAACACACAGACAGCTTCTTCTCTGAGCCATTTTATTATCTTTAAGTTGTGGGATTTAAATTGAAGGACTTTTTTCTTCACCTCAAATCTCTTTGCAGCAGTTTTAGTGAGGCAGAGTAAGTTAGTGGTTTGTTTGAGTTAAAGGGAGGAAAAAGACTGCTTTGGGAAAAATTTACAGAGGTTTTTCTTGACCAAGAATGAGTGGAATAGCGGGTGATCTTAGAGCCTCAAGGGCCATGGTGCTGACTGTGGTGATAACATCTGCTGTGCCTGGGATACCTGCTACCTGTCAGCGTGGTGCCACCTCACTTAGCACACACTGATGATCAGCCCCAGTTTAGGGTTGAGGATCCTGAGGCTCAGAGAGTTCATGTAACTTGCCTAAGACAGCACATTCATTGGCAGGTGCCAAAGCCTGGCGAACAGACATGTCTGATCCCAAGCCTGGGCTTCTCACCACTCTGTCTTCTGCCTCCTCTCCTGAGCTGCCTGTGGGGTCTCTGGATGTGCTCCCATGGACAGCACAAGGCACCAGAACAGGACAAGAACAAACTCAGCAGCCAGACAGCCAGGTTCCTGGGGTGTTTGTTTTCAACAGGTTTGAACCAAAACATGATGGATCAGACCCACTCTTGATTGTAGAGCTGAATCCTCAGAGAAGAACCTGGAATTGGCCAATCTCAGAAGCAGGGTGACCCTTCTGGTCCTCGCCAGCCAGGATTATAACATCAGTCAGAAACGACCTGCTCAGAAGAAACGTGGCCCCAGTGTGCAGATTTCTCCTGCCTGAAGGGCCTCTAGCGTCTCCATTGGGGTCATCTCTCAGCTGGTGGGAGGAAGAGGCCTGACCCTGACCAGCTGTGATCTGCAGCCTGCTCCAGCTTGCTCTGCTCTTCCAGTGCTGGTGGGTGCAGAAGTCGGTCTTGGATAATGGAGGGTCAGTTGCTGCCAGATACTGGCCACAACTTCAGACCCATGGGTTTCTGGTTGGGGAGGATCTTTTGTTCCTGGGATTTTGATCTGATGTGATCTTCGGGAAAGGAAAGAAAAGAGTGAATGGTGGGCAAAGAGGTGCCCTCGGGCCAGGACAGTGTGGTCTCCATGTCTGTGTTTGCAGGCTTGTGGACACCAACATCACAGCAATGGACCTTCATTTCTTTCTGTATCTGAATTAGTCACATGTTTAAAAAAATTGTCACTGTCATTGATCTCATCATAATCATCTCTTCTAGTATTTGCTGGCTTTATTATTGGTAGACTGTTAGGGTTGGGAGAAAAAGTACTCTAAAGGAGTGAATGCTATTTGCTGGCATTTTGAGAACTCTCTTCTTTGGAGTCAGTTTGCATGTTTAGTCACTTCAAGACCACCATGAGAGCAGGGTTTATCTATATCCCCCTTACTCGCACACATGCACAGCTTTCACCTCCTCTACAGACAGACCCAGAGTTGCCCCCTGGAAGAGTGACAGCTACAGACTGGTGGGGACAGCCTGCCGAACCTGATGTCTTAGGGCAGGTCGGCTCAGAGCCCAACGGGCACATCCCGAAACACTGTGCCGTAAATGCACAAACATAAAAGCATGACTTTTGTGCGCACTATCTCTTTCACAATCCCAAGGTTGACCCCAAGGTAGGATGGATTGGGGTGACAAGCGATGGGGCTGAGAGTTGGGGTGTCTGGCTTGTACACATTTTTAATAATAAGAAGCCAGGAATTTTTACACCCTGACTGGCCATTTGGATCCAATCTGCTGGGTCCAGTCAGTGGCATTAAAGTGTCCTGCTTTGTAAAATATTTGCCCTTTGAGTTTCTATGTCCAGGAGTGCCTGAGAGGAGGAGGAGAAACAGGAAAAGATGGGTTGTGGCCTCACTGAGAGGTTGAAGCCTCTCTGTGGAGGCCTGTGGGGAAGGGTTCAGGGCTCAGCCTGGGCCTTCAAGGTTCCCCTGAACCTAGTCTGCATCTGGGTCATTAGGAAGGGAAGGTGGCCGTAAAGAATGTGGCCTGGGCCCAGGAAGGAGCTCAGCTTTTGTCGGAAGGGCTCAGCACCTTGACAGTGAAGGGGGATCCCAGGATTACCTGAGACCAGCCTGAGCACCTCAAGACGTCTCAGGGCCAAGGGCAGAGGCCACATGCCTCTCCTTCCACGTGACGGGATGCCGTTCGCAGCAGCCTGATGCAATGATGCCGCAGAGCGGGAAACATGGGAAGCAATTATCTTTTTAGTAGGTCACTGGCTTCCTTTGGGAGAAGAGACCAGAGGGAAAGCTGGGAAGGCGGGCACTGCGGTCCCCCAGAGACTGTGCCTGCAGTAGCTGTCTTGGTGATTAACAGCCGTGTCACTTTCCACGAATGTTGCTTTAAGCAGCCGCGTTCAAAATTGAGTGGGAATGAAATAAAACAACCCAAAATAAATGCTTCCTCTATTCCTTAGGAGTTGCTGGAACCCAGAAATAGCTCTTTAAATCTGTAATTTTAAATGGCACCGTGCACAGCACTCTCTAAGCTCCGGGTTTATTTTCGCAGAGATATCATTGCGTGTACAATGTCCTGTTTTTTGTTTTTAAAGACCATGAAAAAAAATGAGCTAAGTGACTCTGGGCTCTTTCAGGAGTGGGTGCAGGGAATGTGTTGGGTACTGAAGTAAAAATTATGTTTACAGAGAAAAATATAGCCTTTACATGTATTTTTAAAGAAAAAATAGTAACCCAGTGGAGGAAAAGACCAGGAAGAATATTGTGTCCGTCTAGATCATAAACTGGAACAATAAAAACCTCTGGCAGGCAGTAATTGCTGGCCAGCTGCAGGGGTACAGCTGTGCCCAGGGCAGCATGCCAGGTGCTGGCAACCAGAGGATGGGCCTGGCTGGCATGGCACCCAGCTCAGCCAACGGGTCCTGAGAGCATCCTTGAGAGGTGGCCGCAGAGTGGCAGGGCAGGTTCCTTCACAGGCCAGGCCCTCTGAGTCTTGAAGTCCTCTCTCTCTGCCGCTTCTGCTGCAGCCAGGCTGCCAGCTTGGAGACTGACAGTGGCAGTCACAGGGCTAAACCTCTGGCTGCATCTCCAGGTGGGAAAAGGGTCATCAGCCTTTAGTGTCCCATTTCCCCCTGGAGAAGCCAGACAGAGAGGCATAGAAACTACTCAGTGCTTTGGGGACTGGCAGCATCTTAGGCCGGAGGGAGGGAGGAGTGAGTGAGTGAGTTAGGTGCTGCTTTCTTCTGCCCATCACTTCTTTCTTTCTGGTCCCTGGCAAGAAAGCCAGCAGTGACATGGGCTGCTGGCATTAGGCGAGGCTCCTTTTCTGCCTTCGTCTATCCCTGCCCTATATGCACGCTGGTATTTACCCAGCACATCAGATGTTATTTATTTATTTTTTCAAAACATCTAGTAACATTCCAGGGGGAGGATGGGTGGTGGGAGGAGGGGTGGGTGTGGACTGTGAGAAGGCAGAATAGTCAACCTGCCCTCTCGCTTCCCATCTTTCCTGAGTGCTTACCCCCGTGCCTGAAGGTGAGCAGGCCTGCCATCGGTGAGCTGTATGTTTTAAAATGTGAGTTTGCTATTGTCGAGACACAGTGAGGTCACCAGCTCAGAAAAGGAGTGCTGCGGGGAAGACAGCTCTCTGCTCACACTTCAAGAGGAGGGGGTGCACCATGCCTCGCAGGGCCTCCTGGGGAGCTGAAGGACTCAGGGAAGACAGGCCTGGGCCTTTACGGTGGTTCCTGCAGGGAGCAGTGGGCCAGGTGGGCCGAGCAGGGGAGGACTGCCCACTTTGGATCATGTTAGTGGGTTCTGAGGCCTAGGCTGCCTGCAGTTGCCTGGCACCTGGCCCTGGGTGATGAGAGCAGGGCCACAGTAGCTTCGTGTGGGAACCTTATAGAGGAGGTGGTTAGGTGTGGGCTCTGGGTTCCTGAGCTTGCCTTTGAGAGATGTGCCCATAGAGCATCATTTGCTGCCTTTGGATTAGCTAGCTGTGACCCTTCCCTGGGAACTCCACAGAGGTGTAGTGCAGCTCCCTGTCAGCACTATACAAGTCACGCAAGGCCTGCCTCGTGGCCCCTCTGTGGGGGAAGTCTCTTTCTGCTCTGTCACCCCAGTGGAAGTGCAGGGGTTAAAGAGAAATGGGAACATGACAAGGTCCACCTGCGAGGTCCAGGGCAGGTCCAGGTCCTGCGACGACCAGACAAGGCTTGTTGTTAGAGAAGTACCCGTTTATTGAGGAACAGCTTTGCACATTTATAGAGCTGGGGGCGGTTCAACAGAGCAGGGTATTGGCATGGGGCACTTTCCGATTGGTGGGTAAGGATCATGAGGGTCAGCAGGGCTCACCATTGGGCGGCACAGCAGGCAGGTGAGGCCTGGCATCTGAGGTCTTGAGGGGGACACTGTGCCGTGCTTCGTCTGCATTTCTTCATTCTCAAGGTTCATTGATTCCTCCTTTTTTCTGCTATTGAGTGCCTACTTTGTGCCATGCCAAGGCAGGTTTCACAGGCAAAAACTGAAAATTTGGTGGATGCTATTTAAAACTGTATGTTTGAAATGGCTTTTAAGCAAATCCAAACCTAAAAGGTGTGATGATTGATCACTTCTTTTGCTGTCTCCATGTGATTAGAGTGCCCTGAAATGATCTTTTGGCTGCACACAGGAAATACTGGTGATTGACAGAGGGTGGGAGATTAGGCCATGTTCAAGGCTCTTGTGGCACATGCCACCTTGTCTGAGTCTTCTCTGTATCCTGGGCTGTGAGCTCAGTGGCTAGTGCTTGACCACCTAGACCCTGATAGATGCTAGCCCCTAGTACACTGCTGGACATGATAGACGCCAGCCCCTAGTATACTGCTGGACACAGAGCAGATACATAGATGTCCCCTGATAAAATTTTAGACACATCATTGATAAAGCCACTGTATAATCATAGCATTTAAAAGTAAAAGTTCAGACAGTGAGGAAAAATGTAATTTGTAAAATGACTGTATCAGATCATTCCAGCTTCTGTAGCAAAACAATAGACATGTTTTTCTGGTTCTGGAGGTTGGAAGCCTGAGATCAGATCTGGTGTCTTGGTTATGTTTCTCTTTCTGGCTTCTAGATGGTGCCTTCTTGCTCTGTCCTCACATGACCTTCCCTCAGTGCATAAGTGAGAAAGAGAGAGCTCTCGTCCTCTTCATATAAGGCCACCGATCCTATTGGATTAGCACCACACCCCATGACTTCATTTAACCTTAATTACCTCCTAAAAATCCTATCTCCAAATAGTCACTTGGGGGTTAGGGCTTCAACATATGAATTTTGTGGGGACCCAAATGAAGTCCACAGCAATAACCTAGTATTATGATGGCACCATTATTGGATCTGTGATTTTTGTCTCTTTTCTGGTCTCACCGTGATCCAGAACCAGCTGAGAGCTTTCCTTATGGCCTGTCCAGCCTCTCATTTGGAGCCACGCCCTGCCATGGTTGGGCGTATACAGGGACAGAGGGAAGGACATGGACCGGGGGCAGGGTGGGGTGGTATTCCTGGGACAGTCATCTGTGGGTGGTTAGATTGTGGAAAACAATCCGGTGCTCACAGTGTTTGCCAGTGGCTGCCCAGCGCATGCTTGCCATTTGTCCTCACCACCTCCCTCCCCGGGACATGGCCTCTTGTTACTTCTAGATGCCTTCCGTGTGAGAGACATTAGGGTGCCTTTGTTTTGATTACAAATAAAGATGATATCAAAATATAAAATTATGTTTAAGAAAGCCTTTATGAAATAGAAAAGTTTTAGAAAAAAATTGGTCTTTCCCTTTTCTTTTTGAGTGATTGATAGATATCCCCGGTCTAAGGGTGTCTGCAGCACAGGTGTGCTCTGGGCATTTGACAGTGGGCACTGTGTATGTGTGTGTGCTCGTGTGTGTATATGTGCATGTATTGTGTCAAATGTCATTCTTTAAGAAATCAACATCAGCAAGACGTGGCGGTGCATGCCTGTAATTCCAGCAGCTCAGGAGGCTGAGGCAGGAGGATCGCAAGTTCAAAGCCAGCCTCAGCAGTTTAGCCAGGCTCTAAACAACTCAGCGAGACCCTGTCTCTAAATAAAATATAAAAAAGGGTTGGGATGTGGTTCAGTGTTTGAGTGCCCCTGGGTTCAATCCCTGGTACACACACACACACACACACACACACACACACACACACACACACTCAACATTAAACTCTGAACTGCTTGAAGTCGGAATGCTGCCAGACTCAGGACCATAGAGCACTGGCCTGCAAAGGGAGACTGTGCAGCAGGCCTTGGCTCTTTGCCCGAAGTCTGCAGCCTCGGGCTTCTGCAAGGCTTGTCCCTGGCCATTGCCTGTGGGGACCATCCCAAGCCATCTTGTATGCTCCTCTGAGGAGAGCTTTGGTCCCCTGGACATAGCTGCCTCAGGTGCAATGCAGCCTCTGTCCTCAAGGCACATAGACCCGCAGGGGGGTGCTGAGGCACTGGGAATAATGATCCACCGTGAAACTGAAGGGAGCATGGGGTTAACGTCACCCTCTGTTGAGGATGCCCTTTTGAAATATGCTCTGGGGTATGCCTCCTAGCCCATTAATGATACCACAAACATGGGAAAGCTGGATAATTAATGATCACAGGGCACGTGGAACTGCAAAATGTCATGTAAATGCTAAGGATAAAAATTACTGTGTATTAGATACATTCCTTTAAAATATTCCATGGTGGGAAGATTAATTTTCAAAGAGTCCAAGAGTTCCACCAGGCTTCCTTCAGAGTCTTGGGTGTCTTATTATTTGAACCCCTTTGAAGGAGACCCGGGTTTCTGTATTACGCACTGCTGGAAAACAAAGGGTGGGGAAGCAGATTTAGCTCGGGACATGAATTTGCCCACCACATTTTGGTAAAAATTTGTCATTGATTTTCTCTAGCCGGAGGCAGTTTGGGCCCAAAGCCAAGGAAGAGGTGAGGATCATCGAGCACCAAACACAGACGCTCCGGCTGATGCCTCACCTGGCCACAGTGCTGGCCCTGACCTTTACCAGCAGGTGAGATGGCATTGGGGTCGTTTCTGTCCAGGCGAATGGGAGGCCCTGGTATTAATAAGCACTAAAAGGAGAGGCAGACACTGGGGTCATTTCCTAACCACGAGCTGGAAGGAGCCTGTGGTACAAATCTGATGCCCAGGGTAAAGGTGGGGGAACAGCAGGGCACAGTGGCGCTGCCTGTAATTGGAGCAGCTCAGGAGGATGAGGCAGGAGGATCACAAGTTCAAAGTTGCCTCATACACTTAGTGAGGCCCTAAGCAATTTGGTGAGACCTTGTTTCAAAATAAAAAATAAAAACCAAAATGGGCTGGAGATATGGCTCAGTGGTTAAGCACCCCTGGATTCAATCCCCAGTAACAAAAAATAACAATTAAATAGATAAATAAAATAAAAAATAAAAGGGAAAAACCAACTGTCAGTTATCTATCAGACAAATGGAATCCAAGTGAATTTGAGAAAACCCGAATCCAATGCTTCTTGCCAGTTTCTAAACATAACAGACTTGAACAGTTAAAATAGCTCTATGTTCTGATAAAAGTTCTAAATCAACAGTCAAGTTTTCTAAAGTAGGTCAAGGTGTGTGTGTTGGGGTAGGGCGGAGAGGCAGGGTACCGAGGACAACGGCAGCGATCGATGGTGCCTTCAGGGTGCAGGGCAATTCACATTTCACCCCAGGCTCTCCCCAGGAGCTTCTCAGCAGCTCCTCCTCAGAGCTGGGATGCTGTGGGGTGTCTGTGTGAGTATTGTCACTCCTGCACTGAAGGCTAGGAAATTTGGGCTCTGCCTACGATCACAGGGCCCAGGAGTAGGTGGACTGGGAACAGGTCTCCAAACCTGGGTCCTTCCTCCTGTGTTCCTCTTCTCTACATTTGCAATGCCGCGCTAGTCATACTGTGGATCACTTAGAGTTGGCATGTGTTTGAAATTTACACACTGAGGAGTGACAGGTCCTGGGGTCTGTAAGGTGGTGAAGGGAGGGATCTGCCATATCAGCATGCTGCTGACTGGAGAGGTGGAGATGGGGGGGGGGCTGCCCTCTGTTCCTGTTGCACAAGGCTGGAGCAGATGCCAGCCCTGCAGGGTGTCCCAACAGCGAATCCTACAGACCCAGCTTCAGGCAGCAACAGGAAGGTGGAGCCACGCTACCTGGAAAAAATTTAAATTACTTGCATCCAACATCTGTCATTTAAAATATTTGGAGAGTTTTTGAAATTTGCATATAGTAAAATGCATGGTTTTTAGTGTATAGTTCAGTAAGTTTTGATAAAAATACATATTCATGTAGCAAACATTTCAATGTCACAAATAACAACCTTTGTTGCAAATATGCCACAATGGAACCCATTATTCTATATAATAAAAATGCATTTGGGCTGGGGATGTGGCTCAAGCGGTAGCTCGATCACCTGGCATGCGTTCGGCCCAGGTTCGATCCTCAGCACCACATACAAAAACCAAAAATGTTGTATCCACCGAAAAACTAAAAAATAAATATTAAAATTCTGTCTCTCTCTTTAAAAAAATGCATTAATAAAACGAAATTATGATACACACAGTGGAATATTACCGAGCCATAAAGAATGAAATCAGCCAGGCATGGTGTGCATGCCTATAATTCCAGCATCTTGGGAGACTGAGGCAGGAGGATCGAGAGTTCAAAGCCAGCCTTAGCAATGTAGAAAGGCCCTAAGCAACATAGTGAGGCCCTGTCTCTAAAAAAATATAAAAAGGTCTGGGAATGTGGCTCAGTGGTTGAGCACCCCTGTGTGCAATTCCCAGTACCAAAAGAAGGAAGAGGAGGAAGTGGAAGGGGGCGGGGAAGAGGGGAAAAAGAGAAGGGGGAGGGGGAGAGGGGAGGGGGAGGGGAGGAGGAGGAGGGGGAGGAGGAGATGATGATCATCCTGTCACTTGCAGGCAAAGGGATGGAACTGGAGGATATCATATTAAGCTAAATAAGCCAGACACAGAAAGACAAATATCACGTGTTCTCTCTCATATGGGAACCTAAAAAAAAGGATGTCAAAGTAGGATCGTGAATATGAGGGACTGGGAAGGGTTCCGGGGGAGGTGGGAGGAGGATGGAAGAAGGGTCAGATGGATACCGACAGTGCAGGCTGCATGCACGCAAATATCACAGTGAATCCCATTAATGTGCAAAATTAATATGCATTAATAAAAATAGATATAAGTAGAAAAGCATCAACATTTCCCTGGGAAAGCTCCTCAGGCCCCTCATAGCCAGCTTCCACCTCAACACCAGCAGAAACAGCCAGCCTTCTTTCTTTCTTTCTTTCTTTCTTTCTTTCTTTCTTTCTTTCTTTCTTTCTTTCTTTCTTTCTTTCTTTTTTTTTTTTTTTTTTTTGGTGGTGGTGGGGTACTGGGGATTGAACTCAGGGGCAATCGGCTACTGAGCCACATCCCGGCCCTATTTTGTATTTTATTTAGAGGCAGAGTCTCACTGTGTTGCTTAGCACCTTGCTTTTGCCAAGGCAAGACAAACAGCTTTCAGATTGCTCTCCCCCTAGCTTGGTTGGCCTCCTCTAGCACAGCAGGTAAGTGGAATCATAGACCATATGCGTTTCCTTCAACGTATCGTTTTGGTGTCCCTCAATGTTCTTGATGGTTGGCTAATTTTTATTACTGAATAGGAACATTAAATGGACAAACTCCAACTGGCTTATCTATTCTCCCCCTGATGGACCTGGGAGTGGCTTCCAGGATTTTTATCGAGGATGAATAAGACACAGTGAATACTCTTGCACAATACTCTTTCATTTTTCTAAGGGTAAATACCTAGAGAGGACTTTCTGGTAAATGGATAAGTATACGTCCAATATTCTAAGAAATTGCTAGTTTTTCAGAAAGGTAGTACACATTTTTGGTCCCTTTACCCATTTCTAAATTGGGTTGTTTGTTTTCTTGTTGATGAACATGTAAGTTTTTCATATATCCAGCATAGAGTTTCCAGTACAAATTTTCTAATAAATTTATTCAAATTGTTGCTTTTTAAAATTTAATTTCCAATTGTTTGTGGACAGTGTATTAAAAAACAAACTATTTTATATATTGACCTTATATCCTATATTCTAACTAAATTCACTTGTTAGATTTAGCAGTTTCTTTGTGAACTCTAGGATTTTCTATATCCACAATACATACGTAGGAATAAAGAGTTTCCTTCTTCCTGCCACTACTGATGCCTGTGAGTTTCTCCTTGCCTTAGTGGCCTGGCTAGCCCCCTGCACAGCACTGGAGAGCCATGGTGAGGGCAGACGAGCCTCCCCTGGGATTGATTCCGGGCCGCAGGCAGTATTTCTCCATCCGTAGTGAGGGCTCACTGCAGGAGGTTTTTAGATGTCCTTTAGTAGATGGAGCAATCCCCCTTCTAGTTGGATGAACATTTCGATCATGAATCTTGACAGCAGAATTTGTAAAAACAAAATGAAACAAATAAAAAAAAAAAAAACCAACCTGACTTGCCTTGACATTGGGTTCTGTGGGTCTTCCGACTTTGCTCTTTTGCAGAACTGTTTTGCCTATTACAGTGCTTTTTGCCTTCACTTCTTGAGTGGTTTATTTATTTCACCTAACTGTTGAATCTATGGCCAGAGTGCTGGGTGGCATTTTCCCGATCATCTTTTTACCATCTGTGGGGTCAGTAGTGACTTTCCCTCTTTCAGTCCTGATACTTTGTGTCCCTCCCTCATCAGTTTGGATAGAGGTTTATTGATTTTGTTGGTTTTTCAGTATTGAAGTGATTGTCGTTGGTCTGGTTTAAATTTAATTGATACCTACTCCACTCTTTATGAAGTCCCTTCTGCTTGCTGTAACTTTGCTCCCCCCGCCCTGCCCCCCGCCCTGTGAAAGTTTACATTACTGTGTTGAGACCTTTCTTCTTGCCTAATATAATCATTTAAGACTAAAACTTCCCTCTAAGCATTGCAGCTGCAGCCTGTTTTGATACGTTGTGTTTTCATTTAGTTAAAAATAGTTAAAAATTTTCCTTGAAACCTCCCCTTTGACCCATGGATTATTTAGAAGTGCTTTCATAGTCCAAGAACATCCTTGGTATGAGTTCTGTTCTTTGAAATTTATTGCGCTGTGTATATTTGTGGTGTGTGTGTGTGTGTGTGTGTGTGTGTGTAAAGTGTTCCACGTACACTTGAGAACAATGTGTGTTCTGTGGTCAAGAGAAGCATCTCGTCGAGTCTGCCAGTTCCAGCTGGTGAACTGGGCTCTGCAGATTGAACGTCCTTTCTGATTTTCTGCCTACTTGTTCTCGGTGAGCGAGAAGGCAGCTGACTTTGCCAACCAGGGTAAACTTGCCTGTTTCTCCTTTCAGTTTTACCAGTTTTAACTCCAATTATTTTGGAGGTTGTTTTTAAAAAGAAGTGCTAGGTGCATGCACATGTAGGATTGTCATTCCTTCTTGGAATATTGACTGTTTGTCCTGATGTGATTTCTTTCTTCAGCTCCCAAAACATTCCTTGTCCTGAGGTCCGTTTTTGCATACAGCGTAGCCACCCAGGGCTCTGGTTTAATGTGTTCAGGGCACTTTTTTCTTTACACTGTAGTTTAGCCGACCCTGTTTTTAAAGCAGTTTTCTTGTTAACAGCATATAATTGGGTCTTGCTTTTTTATCCAATTTGTCAATCTCCAGCTTTTGACTGGTGTGTTTAGACCAATTGTACCCAAAGTGATTACCGATATGTTTGGATTCAAGTCTGTCCTACTATAATTGATGCTTATTTTTTCCATCTGTGTTTTTTATTTTTATTTTCTGCCTGCTCTTGGGTGAACAGAACGTTGTTTATTATTCCATTGTGTCATTTTTATTGACATATTATTTATACTTTTTAAAAAGCATATTTTAATTGTTGGCCCAGGATTTACAATATACATCTTTAATGAATCAGAGGCCATCTTCAAAAAATAGACAAATTCTCCTGTTGAGTAGGGCCTTTAAACAATGTATTCCCAAATCTCCTCCCGTCCTTCGTGCCATTGTTACCCCAGAACACATTGTTCCCCTTGGATACCCTACAAACTCTCAGTATGCTGCTCTTCTTTTTCTTTTTGATAATGGTGTCTTAAAGCAATTAAAACTAAGGGAAATTTTATTTTATTTTATTTCTTTCTTATTCCACTTCCAACACTGTTACTTCCTTTGCATAGACAAAGGTTCTAACTGATATCTGGTTTGCCTTTTGACTTTTCTGTTAGCTTCTAACACGGAAAGGTCAACTGCCGTGAATCCCTTCACTTACATTTTTTGAGACGTCTGTTTCTCCCTTCCCTCCATCCCTCCATCCCTCCATTCTTTCCTCTCCTCTTCCTCTTTCTTTCTATCGTTGAAGGACATGGCCAATGACACAAAATTCTGTACTGACTCTGTTTCCTTGAGCACTTTAAAGCCTCTACTCTTCTCCTCCTTGATTCCTTGGTCCCTAAGAGAACAGCCATCTTTCTTCCAGCAGCTTCCTTGGATGTAAATTTTTTTTCCCACTCAAGCTGCTTTTAAGATTTTTCTTTCTTTTTTTTTTTAATTTTTAAAGCTTGCTTATGATGGTGTAGGTGTGAGTTTTTGTGTCTATAATGTTTGATGTTTGTTGAGCACTTAGAATTGAAGAGTTGAAATTTTCGTAAAATTTAGACATTTTTTTCTCCATTATTTCATTAAGATTTTTCTCCCCATTTCTTTCTTTTCTTTCTTTTGGGTATGTGAGCATGCAAATGCTAAACTGACTCGCACTGCCCCACAGCTTACTGGAATTATGTTCTTGTTTTTCTGTCTCTCTTTTTAAAATCTCTCTCTATGCATTAATTTGGACAATGTTCATGTCTCCCTCCTTGGGTTCTCTGTTCCTTCCTTATGCAATGTCCAATCTACTAAAACGTGTTCGTCACCCTTTGGAATGCAGTTTTCCAAGCCTTCCTGAAGTCTTCGCTGTGTGACAACTCCATAGGAAAATGATTTTACTTCATGCATTTTTTAGTGATATTATCATTGGAGAAAAATACCTCTGGTATCCTTCTGTATCAGAAACCTGTGACATTTCTTCTGACCTCATCCACTCCACCTGAAGTTGTCATTAACTCTGAACAAGGCCTGCCTCCTCCTCTGTACCCCTTTGACCTCACCCTCCCAGCTCTGCTTCATCTGAGCCAGAGTTGACACATAGGTGTTTGTGAGGTTTTTTGTTTTGTTGTTTTGGTTTTTCATTTCAGCAGTTCTCATGGATCTTATTCAATTCATATTGAATCCATCTGATGTGCTTTCCACAAAATAAAGACTCTTGTCACTCTTTCCCACTGGTTCTCATTCATCTGGGGTGGCCTCAGGAGTTGGGAGTGGGCATGTTTAAGTCCCGCTGCTATGATTCTCCTACAGCCAGAGCTGAAAGCCACGGGGTCATTTTAAGGAGTTGCCTCATGTGACCTGCAAATTTTACAAACAGAAAAGAAGTGCACTACTGAATTGTGATGAAAGTATAAGATGAATCCAAACAAACCTGAATTTTGAAATGAGAGAAATTTTTACATCCATAGAAAACAAAATTCCTTGATTTTTGCCCAGTACAATTTGACACTATTAAGAAGAGGAAATAGCTCTTCACTTCTCAATTGAATATCTACAAACCTGTGACAGTTGTTCCTAGATCCCATTACAATGGGTCCCCTACACACGCCACATTTATAAATTCATTTGTATATTTTCATCTTTATGCATAACTGAAGTATCAACTGCTTATATCAACATGTTTCCTTTTTCTGCATCTGTTTTTAATTTTTTTTAGCTAGATTTAAGCTTAATATTTCTTGATTTTATAAGAGCTACATTGTTATTGTTATGAAATGAAAGTTTCTCTTGATTTTAGGGAGATGCCCTCTCCCCACAATTCCAAAATCAGACTGACAGAGAGAGAACACATTTGTAGCTTTAGGTTTCAAGGAGAGAAAATAGAAGCACCTAATAGAAACTGATACAGATACCCCGGGGCCCTTGATGTGTTGTACATAGGCCACCCTGTTGAACAGGACATCAAGCCAATTGCTCCTGGACCTTCCTGGGTTCCATCTTATGGTTTGGATGTGAGATGTCCCCCAAAAGCTCACATGTAAGACAATGCAAGAAGGTTTGGAGGAGAAATGATTGGATCATATCCTCAACCTAGCGAGCAAATCCCTGATGGGATTAACTGAGTGGTAGCTGGAGGTGCGTGGGGTGTGGCTGGAGGAGGTGGGCACTGGGGGCGTGGCTATGGATCTGGTGAGCGAGTCTCTTTCTGCCTCTGATCATCATGTGAGCAGCTTCCCTCTGCCACCTCTTCTGCCATGATGTCCAGCCTCACCTTGAGCCCCAAGGGATGGAGCCAGACTTCTATGGATGAGACCTCTGAAACTGAGTCCCTAAACAAACCTTTCCTGCTTCCCAGTCGTTCTGATTGGGTCCTTTAGTCACAGCAGTGAAAAAGCTGACTAAAACATGTCTCCTTTCACCCCCTGCTCTCTGGCGAGCTTGGGGTTCCCTTGGTGACTCCTTTCCCTCCATCCCCGCACCGCAGCAGGGGTTCACTGCATGGAAGATCTGGTCACAGGCCCCCAGGAAGGAAGGCCCAGACCGAAGTGGAGGAGGAAGGCTGAGGGAAAGGATGTCTGTGTGTTAAATCAAAGTGAAGTTTATGCTGATCACCCTGAGCCGATGGTGCCAGTGTGACAATGAATCAAGGGCGCCACGTTGTGCCTTGTGAGTGTGTGGAACTAGTGTATCAACCCAAATAATAATAATATAACCACAAAAGTCCAGGGATAAGCTGGCTCTTCCTGCTACATAGGCTTTCTTGTTTTTTCTAGTTTACTGCCCCTACTGCCCCTCTTCCAGTTGTGAGGAAGGAGCTTAATCAAATTAGTTGTAACATGACAAAAAAAAAAAATGTGCCAACTTCCTCTCCTCCTGCACACGCCTTTTCTTTCTCTTTCTCCACAAAGGTTAGCAAACACCGGCCCTGGTGCCATCTCCTTCTTGGCCGTCCGTGGATGCATGCCTCCAGTCAGTTGGCTTCAGGTCTCAGTGTCTGGGAAACTTGAGGCTGACCAGTGAGAGGGTCCTTTGGTGTTTTGAGCCCTACTGAAGCACGGGTACTTCAGATCTTTGAGAGCATAAATCTGCAGTTAGGAAACAGACCTCCAGCCAGGTTGGCGGCGGGCCCTGCTTCATCTCCCATTTCCTGTAACAATGACAGGAGTGGTCCCACTCCACAGTGGAAAGGCAGGTGACAGAGTGAGGTGGGATGGCTTCCATCAATGCACATGTGATGATGCGTGTCCAGCTGCTGTGTGGTGCACTGCTGGTTGGTTACTGGGTAAAATCTAGACACCCAATTCAATTTCAATTGCAGATAACTTATGCAGCATGTTTTAGTCTAAAGCACAGTATGTTTACACTAAAATTTATGCCTTGTTTACCTGAGATTCCAATTCCCCAGCATCCTCTGCTGCTGTGTGGGGCCTGGCAGCTCACTTCCTAAGCCCTGCACATGCCCTGGGTGGGGGCCGGAGCTGGGAGGCCTGGCTGGGTTAAGTCCCTCCCTGCAGGCTGCTTATCTGCTCCCATCTGCTGGCCCTCGGTGAGAATCTCCAACACTCTCTTGTCTTCAATCAAAGAGGATGGAAACTGCCCTTTTTATTATTATAATGAAATACCCGAGTCAGTTTACTTTACAAAGAAAAAGGTTTCATTGAACTCACAATTAGAAGGCTGGAAGTTCAAATGGCACATTGCAGGTTCCTGCCAGGGCCCATGGCTATGTCACACCATGGCAGGAATGCCCGGGCATCTCTGTGTCCATGTGGCCTTTCCCTGCCCTCACAAAGCCACCAGGAGTCAATCATGGGGGCTCCGCCCTAATGCCTAATCTCACCTACTCATTTCCCAAATGTCTACCTCTGAACACCACTTGCCGCTGAAGTTTCTAGTTTCTTAATTTCATTAACATAAGATTTGGGGGGATAAAACCCCTGCATGATTTTGGGGGGTGGGGGTGCATATTCAAGCGATGGCAGGACCTGATGTCTTTTGGAGCCTGCTGGCCTGGGGAGAGGAGCCCCCTTGGTGCTCAGCGCTGGGCAAGGCCTGCTGGGTGAGGGGAGGTCAGCTCTGCAGGGAGCCCTGCAGCACTCCCCTGCCAGCCTCCTCAAGCTGCTGCACCTCTCCCTCCATCAGATCGCCTGTGTAGCAGGTGCCTCTGCAGACCTGGAGGTTTGGGCAGCCACTGCCAGGTCACAGCCCCACCTGGGTGACAGGGAAGCCAGCTAGGACTCCTGTTTCCTGCCTTTGGCGTGGGTGTCTGTGCTTGGGTCAGCTTCTCAAGCTCCCTTCATGGGGCCTTTGATAACCAGGGACTGCTCCTCACTGCTGAGCCCTGGCTGTGCCCTGCCAGCCTCCTGCCCTAGTGCCTTGGCAGCAGACACTGCCACGTGGGTCTCACTGGGCATGCGTGCTACACCAACCATGAGGCCATCTGTATTCTACCAACGAGCAGTCACCTTCCTCGAGCTTGTCTTTCTGGGACACCTCCTCAAGATGGATGGCACATTTCCCACCCCTGGTCCTTTTCTTGGCCTCCAGGACCTGACATGTGCACCTCTCAGCTCAGCACCACCTGCTGCGCACGTTATTGCAGCCTCCCCGGAGCCCCGCCACCTCAGCAGCCGATTCCACTCCTTCATGGTCCCCCCAGACTGCTCATCCCTTGGCTCTCTGAATCCTTCCAGGCCACGGATCCTGAGAGGGGCCTCATGGAGGAGACAGAAGTGAAGTCACTGAGGGACAGGAGTTGGCGGGCTGTCCTGGTCGACATCCCAGCCCTGGCACTCACAGCCGTGCGGGCAACCACTGAAATTCTCTGGATGTGAAGTCGCTTGTTAGAAACGGAGTGAAGATATCAGTACCTACTTCTGGGTGTGGGGGGGCTGCAGAGTTAACACACGAACGTGCTTAGGACAGGGCCTGGCACAGCCTCAGATATTCCAGGCGATGCAGAGCAGAGCCTCTGGGACTCTATGCTTGAGGCCTCAACCTTGATCCCTTCATTTGCTAATCGTGCAGCGATGGGAAAGTGACTAACATTCTGTGTCTCATTTCCCCGTCTCTAAAATGGGAAGAATAACACCAGGTTATTAGAAAGATGAAATTTGATATTTGGAGTTGATATTTGGACATGCTCAGAATAGGGTACACCATGCTCAATAAATATGAATTGTTCTTATGGCCATTGGCCCCAAGACTTCTCCAACTTTCTATCATCTATACATTCTGGTGATTTTACCTCCCTCTTCTGTCATGTCACTGGGACACATCCTAGCTCAACTCCCCCTAACCCCATCCTCCTGAAACAAAATCTGAATTCTCAATGGGACCCTCCTTTATCCCCACCCCCCGCAGCATCTTCTACCCTTAGTGAAACTCAATCTCCTTCCCACGGCCTCGGAGCCTCTTCCCCCTGCCTGGCACCTGCCATTCCCCCACCTCTCTCCTCTGCTGATTTCCACCACAGGCTCTGTGCTGGGTTCTTGAGCTGATATTTTTCCTGCCTGTGCCCTTGCTGGGGGACCATCCCCCGCCCCCAGCACTCACCTCACACCCTTGCTCCACCTGGTAACTCAGCCATCCTCTGAGACACAGCTCAGGGGGTCACTGCTCCGAAGCCAGCTTCCCTCCTAGGGGAAGGCCCAGATAAGCTCCTTGGGTCAGCAACCTGGGCCCCTCTTACTGTCCCACTACTACTCTTGGTTTGAGGTGGAGACCTCTGGTCCTCAATTTGGCATGTTCACATCTAGTAGGGCCTAGCTCTCTGCACACATTGTTTCAAGAAAAGCAGTGAGACGACCTTGCAATGACATCACACTTGGCCACCGCGCTGGTTGGAGTTTTGCACGTTGACTATTCTTTCCTGTTGTAAAGGAGTCTGGAAGTAGCTGGCCAGGAAATTTGCTATAGAAATGAAATTCCTAGTTTAGAAAATGATTAACAACTTTTTAAAACATTGATTTTTGTAGTGCATCAGTCCAAAAGATTATTTTAGGTCTGCCTTTTATTTATTCCTGGCCACATGGGCAGCTTAGGCAGTCCAGGCTGGGTTCCAGGCCAGGAGGGCCACAGCGCCATCTGTACCTCTGAGATTCAGCTGGATTTCGTCATCCCCTAGGCATTCTTCCTACCCAATACCTGTAAGGATAACATTAAGATAGTAGCTGACACATATTCAAGTGTTTGCCACGTAATAGGCCCTGTGCTACCATTTTATATGTAGTAACTCATTAATGTCTCAAGGCAACTCAACGGGCAGAGATTTCTCTCTATTTCATTGTTTTGTGTTTTTTTTTTTTGGGGGGGGGAGGAAGTTTACTGGGGATTAGGGGTGTTTAACCACTGAGCCATATCCCCAGTCTTTTTTATTTTGAATTTTTAGAATTCTTGGGGCATACTGAGGATTATACTCAGGGACACTTGGCCACTGGGCCACATCCCCAGCCTTTTTTAAAATCTTATTTAGAGACAGGGTCTCACTGAGTTGCTTAGCACCTGCCTTTTTGCTGGGGCTGGTTTTGAACTCATGATCCTCCTGCCTCAGCCTCTCAAGCCACTGGGATTATAGACATGTGCTACCGTGCCTGGCTCTCTGTTTTTAATTGATGTTTTTACAGTACCTAGATAGATGTGTGCTTTGCACAAAGTGAGGACTCATTGGCATTTGTTAAATTGATGAACAGGTGATGACACTCCTCAGTCTGCAGAAACCTCACCTGTGCTCTGTCCTCATAGGTAAATGGAATCAGGGTAGCTGAGCACCTTAGACACCCTTCATCCCCCTGTGCTGCCAGGACCACACTGCACTGTTAAGAATGCAATTCCCATGCATCACTGCCAAGAAATCGTATCTGATCTTTTTATGCAAAATAATTTGTAAATTAAATCCAACCCTCTCATTGACTTTGTGGCTTCTGAGTGACTGTCTGCCTTCCTCCTGTACCCTTGTGTGGTGGGGGATCTGCACTTATTTTCTCTTCACCTGTTGTTTGAGTGGATGTTGATGAGGACCACAACCAAGTTAAGATGGCGCCTGGCATTTTGCCAGAGGGAGTAGTTTATGAAGTAATGCCAGCGAGCCATTAAGTGTGGAGATTCCTTAATGACTGATTGCTGTATCTAGTTTATGTTAATTAAGTTAAACTGTGTATAATTATTAAGATGATGAGGATTCCTTATTGGTTGACTGCTGTACCTAGTTTATGTTAATTAAGTTAAGATATGTGTAATTAGTTGGGTATATATGCTTGTATGTCCCATAATAAAGCGGCTCCCGCTACTACTGTATCAACCTTCACAAGTTGCTCGTCACCCCCTGGTTATTTTGCCTAGCCAGACTGCGGCAGATGTAACTTCTAAACAGGTACTTGGCATATCTAAAGATCTCACCTATTCAATAGATGGGCTTACTAAAGAGGAATAAACTTGCCACAGGGATCCTTATTTCCTAATTTACCTTCTGGACCAGTCTGAGCCTCCTATTGCAGATTTCTTCAGACACTCCTCCTGGACCCTGACACCCTGTCTGTCTGGCAGAGGGCTTCTGTAGCAGGACATTTTCCTGGCAGATTAAGTCAAGTTACAGCCCAAGGCAAGAGTAGTGATAGCATAGCATAGATTAAACTGCATGAACTTGATTGAGGCCACTGACAGGCATGTTGTTTAGAATGAAAAGATCATGTTATTTATTTTATTTATTTATATGTGGTGCTGAGAATCCAACCCACTGCCTCACACAGCTAGGCAAGTGCTCTACCACTGAGCTACAGCCCTACCCCCAAAGAGCACGTTATTTAGGACAAGAGAGCACACTGGGTTAAAATCCTCTCTCTGCCCTAATACATGTTAAGTATATAACCTAGGTTGTATTTAGGCTTTTCCCTTGTATGTAAAATGGTGTTGTGATTTCCTATTTCATAGGACTGTTGTAAGGACCGAACTAAATGACAATGCATAAGCCCTTTTTCAGTTGCTTAATGCATTAAATGTTTTTTATTTATTTACTCATTTATTTCATACATGACATTAGTGGAATGCATTACATTCATAATTATCCATTCACAGCACAATTTTTCATAACTGTGTATATAAAGTATGTTCACGACAAATTATGCCATTATACATGAGCTCTCTTATTGATTTTTTTTGCATCACAATTCTTAATGCACCTTTATACCACAACTTATGATATCTCTATTTGTATATAAGGTATGTTGACACCAAATTCACATCTTCACACATGTATTTTGTATAATGATGACCGTCTCCTTCCACCATCCATGCTATTCCCCTTCTTTCTCCCTTTCCCTCCCACTTTTCATCCAAGTGCTGGTTAACAGAATCCAACCCTCTTGTTGACTTCATGACTTTAGAGAGATTCTGTCTGTCTTCATCATGCACCCGGAAATGCATCTTGTCAGTTTGCTCTAGTTTGATTTCTGTGTTCTGTGGTTGGAGCACAGAAGCCTTTGCTTTTTGCTGTAGGACTTGGCTCCATGTAGTATCTTTTGCTGTGTAGGTTTCATTTGGAGAAACAGGATGTTCAGACCCTAGAAAATTTTGGATGGATGAAGGTCAATACTTTGAGCCCAAATTGACTTCTGTCTTTAAGGAAATAAAAAGGCAAGCCACAGATGGGAGAAAATGTTTGCAATACATACATCCACCAATGGATTGCTAGCCAGAACATACAAAGAGGATAGTCAATTAAAAATAGAATGAGCCGGGTGCAGTGGCACATGCCTGTCTCCCAGTGGCTCCAGAGGCTGAGACGGGAGGATTGCGAGTTCAAAGCCAACCTCAGCAAAAGCAAGGCCCTAAACAACTCAGTGAGACCCTGTCTGTACATACAAAATAGGGATGGGGATGGGGCTCAGTGGTCGAGTGCCCCTGAGTTCAATCCCTGGTTAAAAAAAAAAAAGAAAAAGGATGAGCAAGCCAATAGGAATTAAGCAGACAGGAAAGGAAGATAAATGAATGATCAGGCGCAGACACAGGAGAAGTTGGTCATGATCATTAATCATCAGGGAAATGCAACTTCAAAACCAAGGCAATACAATTTTGTACTGCTAGAAGGACTAACACTAAAAAGACGCAAAGCCAACCATTGTCAGGGATGGGAGCAATTGGGATTCTCATGAGCTGCAGGTGGGAAGGAAAAATCACACAGCTGATATGAACAATGGTGTGGCAGTTTCTTCAAAAGTTAAAATGCAGCTGCCATATGACCTGCCTATTTCACTTCTACATGTTTACGCCAGAGAAATGGCAGGAAGCTGAGGCAGGAGGATCCCAAGTTCAAAGCCAGCCTCAGCCACTTAGCAAGGCCCTAAGCAACTTCGCCCTCTACACACAAAGTGTCACAAGTTGTTCATGATTCTCATGTTTTAATTCTGCTTCTGCTGGGAGTTCTGAAATGGACCGTGTGCTAGCCAGAATGATGGCCCCAAAGATGTCCACATCCGAAGCCCTACAACCTGTGAATATGGCACCTCACAGGGCAAAACAGACCTGGAGATACAATTGAATTGGGGACCTTGATGGGTTATAGAGGTGGGTCCCGTGTAGTCACAGGGCTCCTTGTACATGAGAGGAGGCTAAGAAGGAGTGACAAGGCTGGGGGTTCCTCACCTCATCTCCTCACCTAGTGGAAATGAGGCAGCATGGGAGGGCAGGTGGGCGTAGTTACCTCAAAGATAGAAGGAGGAGGAAAGTCACAGAAGGTGGCCACCCGGAGCTAAGGTAGGTAACGAAGGGATTCTGCCCAGAGCTTTCAGAAGGAAGGCAGCCCTTAAAATAAGTGCCAGGGAGTGGGACAGCTTGGTCACGTGCGATTCCATTCCTAGCTTTTTGAGGAACCTCCTTACAGCTCTCCAAAGCGGTTGTACCAATGTGTGCACTGTGTGGCGGGCAGGAGAGAGTGACCTGGAGTGCGACCATGTGCTCCTAGACTCAAAGAAGAAGAGAAGCAGCATCAGGCTGGGACAGGGGCCCCTGTGCCAAAGGAGGCCTGTGACTGGCCTGGCGGCAAAGCAGCTGGGCAGGGCGTGGAGGAGACATTTTCCAAGGGAGAATGGTGTGTGGGAGACTCCTGGCTGCAGCTTTGCTGTGGTACATGGGTACCTCTGAAGGGCATGGGAAGCCTTGGGTGGTGACCCTGGGGTTCTGGTGTCCCTGGATGCGCTCTTTCCCATGGCTGGCAGTACCAGGACGTCCATCACACCTCTCTGCTCTATCTGGCAGGTACGCGGGGGCCCTTCTGGATGAGGACATTTTCCAAGGGAAGGAGCTGGTCAGCAGCCGCGCGCTGCAGGCGCTGATGGCGGGGCTGAAGGCCTACAGCACCTGGGAGAATGTCGGCTGCCTGCAAGACTGCCGCGAGAGCACGGGAGGCATGGTGAGCGCGTGCGGTCCCGGGGCCCCAGGAGTGCGCGTGCGCAGGGCAGCCCTGGGCTGGGCAGAGTTGGCTCTGAGCCCCCTGGAATTCTGACTCTGGGTACTTACCTGCACGTGTCCCCCTCGTGCGATGCTGCCAGGACCGATGCAAACCCATCCGCAAAGTGCTTGGCCCGCGTGCCTGGCCCATGAAGCCCGCGCTACATGCCAATCAATTTGGTGGTGGTCAACAGGCCACGGAGCGTTCAGACAACCAAAGCCGTGCTCCTGCCTTTCAGTCCCTTGCTGAGAAATAGGAAATGACCCCCAAGGGTTTCTTGCCCTAGAAGAAGACGTCCCTTGTCTGAACCTGGCTGGATGCAGAAGCCCCTCCCAGAGGGGGAGGGACGCAGGGAGGTCCCTGCTGGGCTTTCCTCTGAGCTGGGTGCTGAGCACGGTTGAACATGGCCTAGACACAAGCTCCAGATGTCAAAAGAGGAGGAGAGTTTTAGCCTCAGTAGAGGAGAGGCCAAGGGCAGCTGTGGAACATGAAGGGGAAGGAAGGGTTTCTGGACAGCTCCACACCCTGCTCAGTGCATCAGAGTTGGGCCCACGAGGGGCAGAGCTCTGTGGGAGCCCGAGGGCTTCTCTCTGGGGACAGTGGTGTTGGCTCATCTGAATGGCGCAGGGCCGTTCCTCAGAACATGGCCAAGTGAAGACGCGCCCCTGCCTTGTTCCCGTGGGATGTCCCATGGGAGTTCATGTGGCAAAGAAGGAGGATGTAGAATAAAGTGGCCCTTGGCACTGAGGTGCAGCTGGCCCCTCAGTGGGCTGCCAGACCTCCCTTAGTGACGGTGTCCACCTGCAGTCTGGGAGCCGGCCGTCCCTTCAAACGTAGGCTGGCAGCAGATGGGGACAGAACCCAGGGGTTCTGGGGTAGAATGAGCTTATGTTGGCAGGAGGGAGGTGAGAGCTGAAGTGACCCCCCAGGCAGGGGCAGTCCTCATGGGGAGGGTCAGGACACTGGGGGGCAGTGAACAGGTCCCTCAACAGGGTCTGACTGGTGCCTCCTGTAATCTCCTGGTTGTCTAGTCCTGCTCCCTGGGTCCTCCTGTCTGCTATGGAATGTGGTTTGTCCCCACCCAAACTCATGGGGCTTGATTCCCCGTTGTAATGGTGTTGAGGCGATGGGGACAATAAGAGGCATTAGAGGTCATGAGGGATCTACCCTCGTGTGCATAGATTCATGGTTTTTGTTTTGTTTTGTTTTTAGTTGTAGTTGGATACAACACCTTTATTTCACTTATTGATTTTTACGTGGTGCTGAGGATCGAACCCAGGGCCTTGAACGTGCCAGGCGAGGGCTCTACCGCTGAGCCCCAGCCCCAGGCCCAGATTCCTGGGTTTGAAGAGCCCTGTTAGTTCTCGGAGACTGGACATGCAGTCGGCTGTTGCCTCACTGTAACCAACATGCCTGACATGAGCAGCTTACAGGAGGGAGAGTTTATTTTGGCTCCTGGTTTGAGAGGTTCATGGTCAGCCAGCTCCACAGCTCTGGGCTGGAGGGGAGGCAGGACACCGTGGCAGAAGGACATGGAGGAGGAAGGCAGCTCTGGACATGGCAACCAGGAGCCCCAGAGCTCTGCTCACCAGGGACAAAATGCAAACCTGAAAGGCACAGCCCCACAACTCCCTCCAGCTGCATCCTACCAACCTACAGTTACCCCCAGTTATCCGTATCAGTAGATTGGCCCACTGATGAGGTTTCCCCTCTCGTAATTTGATCAGTTCACCTCTGAACACTTTTGCATTGTCTCACACGTGAGTTCTGGGGGAACATCTTATCTAAATCTAACACTGGAACAGGTCTTGCAGGACTGGATTGGTTACTGCAAGAGCATTTGTTATAAAGCAAATTTGGTTTCCTCAGCTCCCTGCAATACTTCCCCTCTTACCATGTGACACTTTTCCACCTGTGGTACTCAGTCATCTTGTGCACACTTATGCTATGGCATAAGTGTCATGTTGAACATAGACAGAAGGCCCTCACCAGAGGTGCAACAGATGAAGCCACTAGCTTTCAGGTTTTCAACCTCCCAAACTGTGATCTAAATAAACCTCTTTTCCTTATAAAATCCCCAGCCTCTGTTATTTTATGATAGCAACAGAAAATGGTTCAAGAATTTGCTGCATTAACTCACAGTACTCAGAAAAATGCATTTGCCTATTTATTATAAAGGATTTGACAAAGGATACAGATGAGGAGGTACATAAAATGATGTCTGGATGGCTCCTGGACACAGAAGTTTCTGTCCTTGTGGCTTTGGGGGTGCACCAGCCTCCCACTATGTGGATGAGTTCCATGGCCTGGAAACTCTCTGAACCACAATTTTAGTGGTTCTTATGGAGGTCTGACCACATAGGCACGATTAATTATTCAAAATCTCCAGCCCTGTCCCCTTCCTAGAGGATGGGAGGGAGGGAAGAGAGTTCCAAGCTTCTAATCCTGGCTTGGACTTTCTAGTGACCAGACCCACCCAATAGCTGTCCAGGAGCCTAGTAGAAGTTGCCTCCTTTGGACAAAAGATGCTTTTAATACTCAGGAATTCTCCAGGGGATTAGGAGCTCTTAGGTCTTTCCAGGGTTACAGACGAAATATTAAAACCAAAGGTGCTCCTCAGCCCTGTCACTCAGGAAATCCCCAGGGACTTCGGAGTCGTGGCAGAAACTGGAGAAGAAGAACCAATGTGTATTCATTGTGCTAAATTAGGCGCTCTGTGCCAGGACCAGGGATGGGGACCAGATGTACCTTCTTTGTGACACACAGGCAGGGACACCTGCACACAGGAGGGGTGTGGCCCATCAAGGGACACCGGGACTGGCACAAGCTAAGCCCAGGAGAGGTGCAGGGGAGGCCAGGGCTGAGGACCCTGGAGAGGGAACGGACAATGTCTGCACAGTCGCCTGTGACAGGTGCTCGGGGGACCTGGACCCAGGGCCACGGCAGCAGCTGATGGTGTCCATTGAGACGAAGCCTTCAGCAGCGGCCGGGCCCATGGTGGGTGCCAACCATCTCAGCTCTGCTCATCACGCCCTTTCCTAACGAGGAAACCGAGGCTGAATTGAGGGCAGCAATTCATCCTCCCTCATCCTTGGTCGCCCCAGCCTCGGGCTCACTGCAGTGGGGAGGCTTCAGCCCACTGAGGACTGAGTGGCAGATGGCCAGGTGCAGGGACGGAATGACGGAGTGAATGAATACCCAGGTAGCCAGACCCCTCAGCCCTGGAACTTGGCATCCGTCCACGGACCTGTCCATCTGCTCTTCTCTTATTTTATTATTATTCATCCTGAACTCCGTGTTGCCAGGACTTCATTGTTACTTTTTAGAGAGAAAGAACACATGGTGGAGCATTGGCCCTTCATCTCCAGAGACAGGGTGCCCACCTTGACAGCTCTTGGCTGGGAACAATTTTTGTTTGTTTATTTATTTTATTGTTTCTTCTGAGTTATTCATGACAGTAGAATCCACTTTGATAAAATTATACAAGCATGGAATATATCTTATTCTAATTAGGACCCTATTGTTGGGGTTGGGCACGGTGATGGGGTTCACTTAGGTATTTTCATATGTGTACATAGGAAAATTATTAGATATATTTATTCTTGAGCTGGGGATATAGCTGAGTTGGTAGGGTGCTTGCCTCACATGCACAAGGCCCTGGATTCAATCCCCAGAACCACAAAAACAAACAAACAAACAAACAAACAAAAAAAGGAAACCCATTCAAATGTATTTATTCTACTGTCTTTTCTATTCCTACCCGTCTTCCCTTTCTTTCATTCCCCTTTGTCTAATCTGCTGATCTTCTCTTCTTCCTCCCCCTTATTGTGAATCAGCAACTGCACATCAGAGAGAACATTTGGCCTTTGGTTTGGGGAGACTGGCTTATTTCACTTAGCACGATACTCTCCAGTTCTAGCAAATGCCATGATTTCATTCTTCTTTATGGCTGAGTAATATTCCATTGTGTGTATATACCACTTTTTCTTTATCCATTCATCTGTTGAAAGGCATCTAGGTTGGTTCTGTATCTCGGCTATTGTGAATTGAGCTGCTATGAACATTGAGGTGGCTGTGTCACTGTAGTGGGGACAAATTTTTATGTCCTGTGTCTAGTGTAGGAGCTGGGCTTGAGGAAGAGGAGAGGATGGGAAACTGTTGTACAATTTACCTCAATCTGAGTGCATCTGGCACCTACATTTTGCCTCTACTCTCACCATTCAGCCCTGTGCAGTCCTGCCTCTCCCACCTGCTGACTTTAATGTTTGTTGCTGCTGTCCAACGTGAACACCACAGGGAAGAGCAGCTTCTATCCTGAATAAAGCATATTTTAAAATCACAATTATTATATTATTTTTTATAAAAAGAATATACTAGGTGTGATGGTGCTCACCTGTAATCTCAATGACTCAGGAGGCTGAGGCAGGAGGACAACACGTTTGAGGCCAGACTCAGCAATATAGTGAGTCCTTAAACAACTTAGAGAGACCCTGTCTTAAGATTTAAAAAAAAATAGGGCTGAGGACATGGCTCAGTGGTTAAGCACCCCAGGGTTCAGTCTCTGGTACCAAAAGCAAACAAACAAAAAACCCAAAATACCTATTATAGAAATTTTTTAAACATAGAAAAGCACAAGGAGGAGAGCAGAGATATCCCTCAGAGGCAACAGACTGTTCCTCACACCATGTTCTTTCCATGCACTGCACATGTGTGTTTTTAAATGTTTATAATCTCTCCTTTTCATCTCAGAGTTGACGAGGATGATCCTTCAGGTGAAGTTTTAAGGACTGGTACCACTTATCATGTGGATGTACCATAATTCATTCAACCAGTCCCTCAGGTTATGCCCCAGTTTTATTGTTATGCTAAATGACACCATAGAACATATTCTAGTACCTAACTTTTTGCTTGTTTGCAAACCTCTGATTGTTTTCTTGGAATCAAGTATTTAAACGGCATTGGCATTGTAAACAAAGGGGATGCCATTTCTACTCCTGACCGCAGTCAAACAGAGAATACTCAAGTTTCTGGGCCAGTGCACTTCAGATTCTTTGACCATGACCAGATGTATAGGCATACTTTTCATTCCAACCCAGGCCTCACAAGCATACATACATGGAATTGGACAAAGAAGCTTTGTGGACAGCACTAGCTTCACTATGGTGAGGTGCTCTTAGGTTTTCAGTGGGTGTCATTTTAAGAAAAGCCAGTCCTGGTGCATTAAATCAATTCCGTGACCACTAGTGTGTCACGGCCCGCTGTTTGCACAACATCCCTGGGACTCACTTATCCAACAGCAGTGGGCTGGCTGCATGTGTCTGCGGTGGCCACCAGAAGCCCGAGTGTCAGGGGAGTACATTTTCTGGGCCAGGCAATGGGGTGGCTTCTCCAAGGCCAGAGTCTCTGTAATCCTATTCTCACTGGAATGTTCCCAGTTTGGCCCTTTGGTACTTAGGAGTCTGCATCTGGAAATGGGAAGGAGATAAAGCCTTTCATCGGCTCCTCAGCACCAGAACACACAAAGTGGCCCTCTCTCCCTCCTGTGTGGCTTCCCTTGGATCTAGGGGTGGATGGGCGCCCAGCCCTCCCAGCTGGGTCTAGGTGAGTTCATGGTCCCTGTGCGGTTGCTCTTGAACTACTCTGCGGAAACCTCTGGATTCTCAGGTTGTTCCCTCCACAGACTGATGTTCCCATAATGCTCGGTGGCTGATTTGAATGCCATTACTGCTCTGTGTCGGGGGGTCATGACAGAGTCTCAGGCTGGCTGTTTCTGTAGGACTTTTGGCAGTTCTTGCTTTCTTTGGGCGTCAGGCTGAATGTTTTGAAAGTAATGTTTTTATGCTTAAAGAACTTTCTTAGCAGTGAAGTGGATAATGCAGGGTCCAAATAGAGTGGGACTTTGCGATTCAATCATATTTTAATCTTTTTTACTCCTTTTTCTCTCTCTCTGCCTGGGATAAAGGAGGTTTCATACAAAAAGAAAAATTTCTAGACGCTGATCATTAAGTGAGCCGCATGGCTGGAGTTTCCGTGGTCCTTGTTCCCACAAGCACATCACAGCCCTGATGACTGCTGGTTAGGGTCACTGTGGAGGGTGACCAGTTCTCTGTCTGTGTGGGACAGGGTGCTAGGCACATGTTCTGGGTTTTGAAGGCCAGGGAGTCTGAGGGGGGCATGGTGCCCTGTGCCTGGAATTGGGAGGCCCTGAGGTTCCAGCCGCTCTGGCCTTGGGGGACTTCTGACCAAGTTGGAGTAACACACGGCAGGTATGCCCTCCTGACCCAGACACCAAAACCAGGTCAGCAGACACGCACCGAGGAGTTCGTAAGGCATGGCCACCAGGCAAGGAAGGATGGGAACCTTTCAGAAGGAGGAGACAAACCACCCTGCTGTGCCCCTGTGGTTACCATGAGAGAGTTTCCAGGCCATGCCTGAGGAGGGGGACTGAGGGAAGTCGACAGCAGCGTCATGAGGGTCGGAAACCATCATTTCAGAAGCTGCTGCCAATGTGGGGGCTACTATTGAAGGACAGAAATATACATACCCAAGAACCATCTAGGGGTGATCCACAGCAGGGCCCAGAGAGTTCCCCAGGTGGAAGGCGTGGAGCTGAGGGGCCAACGGGAACAAAGCACGTAGAGTTCACAGGATGGAGTAGTGGACAGGAGAGAACTGGACCAGGGAGAGCTCAGAGGTCAGCAGCAGCTCTTCCCACCGCCCCATCCCCGAATATCCAGCTGGTACTGACTAGCGCAGGCCTGTGAGATGGCTCAGGGCTGAGGACAGAATCACCCAGCAGGATTAGAGCAGCAGCCGCAGTGCTTACACAGCACGGGAATAGTGCCTCTCCCACCAGCCTGTCTGAGGAGCTTAAGGAAGAAGTGTTCTGTATAAAAGAGCAGATAGAAGGATGACAGTTGATCTCTCATGTGGAACTCGTCACCTTGGAAGGCAATGGAACAACATCTTTAAAGTAACGAAAGGGAAAAGTCAGTCTAAAATTCTGTATCCAACAAAATTATGTTTAAGAAACAATATAAAAACACCTTTAGACTCGTAAAAGTTCACAGGATTCATCACTCACGAGCTTTTCCCATGGGGAGTACTAAAGGGAATTCTTCAGGCAGAAGGAAGTGATACCAGATAGAGAGAGGGATTTACACAAAGCAATGAAAAGCATCAAAAATACAGATAAAATGATCAGATTTTAGTCTCAGTATTTAAATCTTTTTAAAGGTTAATTGGTGCGGAGTGTGGTGGCTCAGACCTATAATCCCAGTGGCTCAACAGGCTGAGGCAGGGGAATCGCAAGTTCAAAGCCAGCCTCAGCAACTTAGTGAGTTCCTAAGCAACTCAGCAAGATCCTGTCTCTAAATAAAATATAAAAAAGGACTGGGGATGTGGCTCAGCAATTAAGTGCCCCTGGGTTCAGTCCCTAGTACCATTAAAAAAAAAAGTTAACTGGCTTTTCTTTTTTCTTTTTGCTACAGAGATTGAACCCAGGTGCTTTACCACCAAGCCACATCCCCACCCCTTTTTGTTTTTACTTTGATTCAGGGTCTGAGGCTGAGGCTGGCCTTGAATTTAGAATCCTCCTGCCTCAGCCTCCCAAATTACTGGGATTACAGCCTTGCACAATTGTGCCTGGATTTAGTTTACTTTTTAAATGAAAATAACAACCATGTAGAGTGAGGTTTACAACATGTGTAAGAGTAAAGTGAGCAATAATAGCAGAAATGCCAGGAGGGAAGAAAAAGCACACCATTGCAAGGCTGTCACACCATATGTGCTGTAGGATGATGTCACCTGAAAGTGGACCATCATGGCTAACGATACATGCAGGTCATTTTCTTCATCTGGAGCGCTGAGGGCCAGAAGCGTTTCAGGTTTCAGAGTTTCTTGGATTTTGGAATATTTCCATAGACTTGGCTGGATTGAAATGCTAAGTACTGTGAAATCTGAAACTGGAAGCATTTTGGATTTCCACCTTCAGATTAGGGAACCTCCACCCATACTATGAACTCTGAGGCTACCACTAAAATAAAAAGCCGTCTAGCTAAGAAGTGGTTAAAATGGAATTATAAGAATACCAAATTAATCTAAAAGGTGGCAGGAAAACAGGAAGAAAACTTAGGCCAGAGAGATGAAATAACTTGCCCAAGATTAAGAGCAAAAAGGCAGCAGAGCCAAGCTTCGAACCCAGAGAGTCCCTCCAAGCCCCTGACCCACGGCACTGCGCCATATGCAACTTGTATTGTTGTAGTCAAAGCTTCGTCCCGGGGTTTCATAAACTCACTTCCAGACCACTCGTGCATAATCGAATCAAGCCTTTATTGAAGCTCACTGGCGACTGACCAGAACATAAAGCTGTTCCCCTGATCAGCCCCGAGCAATTGCAAGGGCACTCCTGATAAGCCTGAAAACCCCAAAAGGGACATTCGGGGGTCCAGCCAATGCAAACAAGCCGGGTTACAGAAGTGGGAGAGTGCAGTCAAGCGGCGGGAACCCTAACCAATCACAATTAGCCCAGTCACCCCAGTTACAGAAACAGAGCCCCGTTCCTCTAGTTACAGAAACAATGCCCCATTAGGTAGTTCCGTGTTCTTAAAGGTTTCTATAGCAAAAGGAAAAGAACACCTTGCCCCAGTCATGACCCTGCTACTTGGCATGGTTGCTTTAAGGATGGAGTCACAAAACAAAATGGAGTCACATTTGCTCCTATTATCACAGTATCTTACTGGTTTTGCCCACTCGATCTGAGAAAATAGCTAAGTTCTCCCTCTAGGACAAGCATGGTTTGAATAGAACCGGTGACTTCACAACCATGTTAAAGCTTGGCAAGGCCCCTCATGTGCCTGAGCTGGTTCCCAGTGTCATGGCTGGGTCTTGCTGGTTGGGTCTTTCTGGTTGCTCTGTGGTTAACGCTAGTTGAACTAGACTTTCCCCTAGCAGGGGAGGGCCACCAACAGGACCAGACCGTTCTTTTCCTGAGATGACTCCCTGCTGTTTTGCCTGTGGTACAGCCCAGGGAAGTGAGGTGGGATTTAGTTAAACTACTCACCCCAAAGTCTCCGTGTTGAGCCAGGGAGGGGCTGGCACTGGAGCTGGCAGAGCCCAGCCTGCTCTCAGCACCCAGCTGCGAGAGCCCCAGTGGCCAGTTCTCTGTTCCCACACATGTTCTGCGTTTCGGCTTCTAATCTCAGTATGTGGGAGGAGAGTCAAACAGGCTCCATTTAGACGTGATGAAAACCCTTCACCTGCTGACCGCGCATCTCTCAGTTGGCTTCGGAGACCCAGCTCTGCCTCTGGTTGGTCGTGTGAGTCAGGCCCCTGCTGCTTCTCTTCCCCCCACCTTCCTTCTTTAAGGGTTGGTGGGGTCAACCAACTTCTAGAGCCTGTTGGTACTTGACTCTACTTACACATTGCCCCTTCCCCAGTGTTGGAGCAACCTAGAGAGGATTTCCTAAAATCACCTGAGAAGGGAGCGGGAGAAGCAGCCTTGGACCTTGCGTTTCTTAGATGAGCATTTCTGATGGAAGAGGTGCCTTGTCATGGGAAGGGGGCCACCGGGGTTGGGGTGGTGGAATCTCATGTTCAGGGCCCTTGGACCTCCCCACTGAGAGCTTCAGTATCCCTCTCTCTCTTGGTGCCTATTCCATGTAAGCACTCAATAAATCCAATCATCCACCCTCTGTATCCACACATTCACCCATGGATTCAACCAACTATAGGTTGAAAATATTCAGAAAAAAAACTGGATCTGTCCTGAACCCATACAGACCTCTTTTTCCTTGTATTGTTCTCTAAACAATACAGCGTAACCACTGCTCACACAGCATTTACGTTGTGTTTGGTATGATAAGCCATCTGGAGATGACTTCAAGTAGACTATGCCACTTCATCTAAGGGACTTGAGCGTCTGAAGATTTGGGTATCTGCAGGGGTCCGGTTGCTGAAAGCTTAGTCCTTGTCCCTGATGCCAACCCAATCATGAAGACACAGTTTTGGAAAAAAGGAAAAGGAAATTTTATTGCCTTGCTAGCAAAGGAGGAACACAAGGGACTTCTGTCCCAGAGGCTGTGATTCTGCTCATCAGCAGGAACAGGGGGATTTTAAAGAGGTGATTCAAAGGTTGAATTCCACCTGTTCTCTGGAGTTGAAATTCACTTGTTAACTCGGGAGATAGTCATTTCTGAGAACTTCCGGTGCCATCCTCAAACTCTGGATGACTTTGTTCCTATGGTGGATGTGTGCTCAGGGAGTTATCTAACTCTGCCTAGGATGGGGAAGAAAGGTGATCCACTTGTGACTGAGATTAGGGAGGGGAAGACATTAGGGAGGAGCAGGGAGAGAGGAAGAGAAAGAAACTTGTCCATTTTGGAAATCAGTTGCGGTGGCAGAGCAAAAAGGGCTACATTCAAAGCATATAGTGGACACTGTTACGATCCTACAACCAATCCCCCATGGATACTGGGAGAAGGTGGTACCTCCCTCTTTTCCCCTTTGTGGATGCAGTAACAGGCTACACTGAAGGATCCCAACTCTGTGCCCTTCCTTTCTTCCCTGGCCTCCACCATAAAGCACTAGACTTCTGCGGGAGCTGCCTGGTTGGGGCTCCTCAGAGTACTGCTTTGACGTGTGGAGGGAGGCTCAGCCTCCACAGGATTGTAGGCTCTACCCCAGCAGGGGAAGGCTTCTCACCTCTGCTCCACCTCTCTTGCTCCTCCTGTGCTCCCCCACCCCACCTACGGGAGCTTAACAGGCTGAAGCTGGGCATGCTCACCAAATGCTGACTCCGAAGCCTCAGTGTCCACCAAAACAGGCCTGCAGCCTGGATACACACGTGGGTTCCACTGTCCCTTTCAGCAGGGCGGATCAGTGACCCCAGTCCTAGCTGCTGGCCTTGGCCCTGCAGAGCCAAACCTTCATGAGGACCTTCTACAGTATCCCTCAGCTTGAGATGGTGCCTGCAGCAGGATACCCATAGCCACGTCTTGTGCCATTCACGTTGCCCCCTGATACCAACACCAGATGTCAGCCCTGGGTTCACAGGGTGCTCACAGTCAGTCTCCATAGCAGGACTTCGTGTCCCACCCCCAGCAGTGGAGGGTCTTCGTAACACCGCCCTGCTGCACCGGTTCTGTCCCGCTGTCCCACATAGAAGAGTGGAACTGACCAAGCAAATAAAGAAATATCTGAACAGAACTGCAACAGGGTGGAGTCTCAGGAGGGAGCTGAGATCCAGAATGATAATCTTATCAGCAAAGGGCCTTGATCCTCCCTTTCATGTTAGCTGTGGAGCTGCTGTTTGCAAATATACTCCAGCTGGAAGAGGCCCCAATGATTACATTTAATGATTGCACCAGAAAACACTGAAACAATTGCAAATGCTTGTAAATTTGATACAGAGTCTCTTGCTTATTCAGTAGACTTGGCCATCATGACTCATTCCTCAGGGAGATTTAACACCTCATTTTTCTGGCATCCACTAACCCTTGGAATAGAGCAAAGTCCTGAAGTCAACAAAACAAATCTTGGGAATCCCAAAGAGATGCCGCCATGCCTGCATGCTGAGGCTGGCGACCTCCTGCACTCCTGGAGGAGCCTGCCAGCCTCCACTGCAGGAGGAGCCTGCCAGCGTCCACTGGGAGTTGCCGTCGCTGGTTCACATGGCCGGTCCTGTGTGCTGACAATAGGTGTGGAGGTCCTTTGAATGCAGACAGAGAGGAGCAGTCAGGAGTGTCTGCTGGGGACCCAAGTGGATGCAGAACTGTAAACAAATCTAAGAACTCAATGGGGCCCTGCCCAGCCCTGCAGGGGAACACAGAGCCCCCCCCCAAGGCAATGCAGGCAGGCAACCTGGCCCAAGGGCAGAGGATCCTTTGAGGGTCTCCAGTCTGTCCAAGAGCAGCTGATGCAGTAACTCCTGGGATAAAATAAATGGCATTGATTTCAATCCTTAACTCTTCACAGCCGTCCTCTGGATAGATGCCTTTCACAACACACAAGGGGGTCAGACCCACTCAGATCTGCCAAGGCGGAGGCTATCTGGTTCTCCATCCAACTTCTGGAGAAGAAATGCAAACAAGAATAACCCTGGCTGAGGCCTGGGTCATGTGTAGCTAGCTAGTGGTGCTGGTGGAGGATTCTGGCTCTGAAGGTCAAGGGTGCCACTGGCTGTGACTGCACATGTGTGAGGGGTGAGGGTTGGCTGGCCTCTCCCCGGTGCCAAGTAACAGGGTGGCAGATGGGAGGAGTTTGGACACTGCCCACACTCAGAGAGGCTCAAGGCTGGAGCTGGGAACCTCCAAGAAGGGTCTGTCTCGGGTCCAAGTGTTGATGTGGCCTCACGGTAGAAGGGTCCTCTACCAGAAGGGGCCATGTGGGTACTCTGGTTGCCAAGACTGTTAGCACAAAAGGACCAGGCCCGATGCAAACTTCATGGGTCAGTATAGTTTTTTATTCAGGAACTGGGTGACGCCTCTGATGGACCCGCTTTCCTGGTGAAAAATGAGCCACTGGCCAGAGGAGGAGTGTGGGCTTATATAGGTTCAAATGAGAGGTGACTGAATTAATAAGCGTGTCAGTGTGGGCACTCAGGAATTGGGGATCTGTTTTACTGGGCAAGATGGGAGGGGGTCTGGTGTCAGCGGTCAGACCCCCTGGGATTTATCTTTTTCTGGGCCAGATGGAGGATCTGGGGTCCCTGGTCGGTACCTGGGAAAGGATTTGTGTGGGGAACAATCGATGCTCTGGCCTCTCCCAGAGGCTGTCTGTCAGACTTGGTGGATACCTCCTCCCTGGGGCCTGTCTTGTCACTGGGAAAGGATAGTGTGTCGCCTTCTCCCTCACTCCCTCTCCTGAGCCACACTGTTTTGGGGTTTGTCATTTTCCATATCCAACAGTGATGACTCTGTTAGCCAAGCTCTTTGCTCAGCTTCCTTCTCATTTCTCTAGAGAACCCAATGTCTCCTGGCCAACTCATCCCTCTTCTATTTCACAGGCCAGAGACCCCTTCTCTGGCAGTGATGAGGGCCTTCAAGATGAATCCCCCCATTCCAAGGCTCCTGGATATAAACTCTAGGCCTCTCCTCACCCTCTGCTGCCATTTTCTGAGTATAACACAGAAGATAGTTGCCTTGAACTTGAGATGCTGCAGATTCAGCTTCTGAAGATACTCTGATCTGTAGAGATTTATAAAAGTCGCCAATTCTCAACATTCAAGGAATCTTCTCTAAGATTAGTGGAATCAACCCTTATTTTTCAAGAGAAGGGTTCATTTTTGACTCCCTGACATTCTTCCAGTCCTTGCTAGGTACAGCAGCCTGTAGAGATGTTGCCACCCATAATCCTCCAGTAGCCCCAGGGGTAGGAGTCATTATTCTAATGGATTTATGGTTTTCCCATGGATGGAAGAACATGAGGTGAGATGTTTTCTCCAGATCTCATGGGGGGGGGGGGCTGGGGTTCTCTTTGTTTAGGACTTTGACTTTTTTCTTTTTTTTTTTTTTTCTCAGAGTAGGAGGTGACCACAACTTTGTTCCCCGACCCTCTGGGTCCTAGGTTAATCATTGTTTTACTCTTAATCCTCATTTAACATAGTCCATAGCTTTTAAACAGGCTTCTTTGTCTTTTGATGTTAATCTGGAATCCTGAGGAAGATTGCCCTGAGGTGTCCATCTTCTCAGTGAGAGTCATGATTCCTAGATCCTATCTTGTCAGGCAAATTATAGGGGGAGAGTAACAGACAGCAGAATGGTTCCTTACCCATTCTGAAGAGAAAGTGCTGAATGACCCAAGAATAATCCATGTTATTGGTAACAGTCCTTTGAAGGTCTCAACCCAAGTTTCCTAAGGGCATAAACAAGGTGATTGTAAAATTTATACGGCATTCAGACATGTGATAGGATAAGGGGGTGAACTGGCATTGATCCTGCGCCAGTTTGCCAATTTGGAATCTACTATATGTTGTCATCTTTCTTGCTTTATTGTCCTTTGAGATGGTTTATACTTCTCCAAAAGGATTTACTGCATACGAAGTTTCCCAAGTTGATTAAAATTCTTTTGAATACAAGTAAGAGAATCATTACAAACTTGCTTAAGTGAAAAAGAAGACTGCACCTTAGGAGAAGAGTTGGGGAGGTGGGTTCTGGAATCCAGGTCTTGTGAGGACCAAGAACTGGGAAGGGTCTGGAGTCCAGGCATGCCTGTTTCAGGCCTCTCCGCCCTTCCAGACCCATTGCCCAGCCTTTGCCTCTCTTGGTTGCCGCTTCTCCTCAACTCTTCTTTGTATTCAGCTATTGCATCTACAGGCTGAGCATTCTCAATCCCAAATCCAAAAATTTTGAGTGCCAACACACCAACGCAATTGGAAGTTGCATACTGTACCTCATGTGGCAGGTAAAAATGCAGGCACACTAAACGTGCTGTATAAAATTACCTCTGAATTATGTGTGTCCAGCCACACTCCAGATGGTCTCTTGCACATCCAATGCTGAATCCCTATCTCCGTTTGAGTTAAACCCTTTCCAACTCTACCATTTTTGGAATGTTCATGTATCATGAATGTGCCTGTTGATACCCCACCTCTGTGAGTTCTGTGGTTAGAGAACAGTGCTGATCAGATCTCAATTATGATATCTATGATAGCTCTCAAAACATATTCTAACTAACCCTTCATGGCTGGCATATAGAAATGGAGTTTAATTTTGTATGTTGACCTTATATCCAGCAATCTTGCTCAATTGTCATAATAATTCTAATGATAGGTTTATAGTTTGGGAAGTTTTTTATGAAGATAATTATGTTGCCTGTCAGGGGAAAATTGTAGCTTTGTTTCTTCCTTTACTCTCAATTATTTACATTAATTTTTTGTCTTCTGTCATTGAAATGGCAAGGACTTCCCGTGCAGTGGTTTACAGAATTGATGGATAACAGACACCTGCATTTTATTCTTGACTTTAAAGGGAACGTGCTTAATGTTTTGTCATCAAGGATATTATTTAGTATTTAGATTTTCTTTATCATGTGTAGGAAGGTCTGTTTTAACCTTAGTTTAGGTCGAGGTATGTATATGTATGTGGGTTGGGGGTGTTGGCTTTTAAATTCAAATGTGTTTGAATTTTATGAAATTATTTATTGCATCTTTATCTTCCTTTAATCTGTTTGTGTGGTGAATGTCTATTGACAGATTTTTCTAATGTTAACAAATCTGAGTTTGGGGATACACACCACTTAGCTGTGGTATGCACGTGTGTGTATTTAAAAAACTACTGATTTTGTTTGCTAATGTTTGTTCAGGTTTTTCCATCTGTGATGGAGTGATTAGCCTGTGTATTCCTTTCTAGTAATTTCATTACCTAGTTTGAATATCAAAGTTTACACCCCCACTAAATGCCCTGAGGGTGTCCCTTCTCCTGTTATCTGGAAGGGTTTGCTTGGAACCGAATCATCTGTCCCTTCCACTTTTGGCATAAATAGCTACAAGTCCGTTCAGGCCTTTGTGGTTTCCTTCTGAGAACATTTTCAATGATTGATTCTGTTTCTTTAATGATCATAAGCTATTCAGGTTTCCTATTTCGTCCTGTGTCTGTTTTGGTAATTTATATTTTTCTGGTGATTTGTCCCTTTCTTCTTGGTTTTAAGCTATATTGGCCTTAATTCCTGCTGCATCTGGGATTTATGCCTCCTTTCCATTTCAAAAAGTGTTTATTTTTCCCATTACTTTACTCTCTGAATCTATTTTTGTGTTGTTGGTTTTTTTTTTTTTTCAAATAATTGACTTTGGCTTTGTGATCCTCTTTGTTGCGTCTGGTTTTTCTATTCCATTGATTTTTATCTTTATTATTTATTTCCTTCTATTTTCTTTGGGTTTATTTTCCTGCTCATATTCTAATATCCTAATTTGGATGTTATTAATCTTCTCTATTTCTTTTTTTGGATAATAATAACATTTAAAGCTGTTATCTTTTAAAATACTGTTTTGGCTCTTTCAATCATGGTTTGATATATAAGATTTTCTGTCTGTTGATTCTAAGTATATTTTAGTTTCTATCGTGACTTACTTGACCCTTACATTCAGTGAATATGTCTTTCAATTATGTCCCGGCATTCCTTATTTGAGACCTGGACATAGCATTTACCCAGGACCACACATGGCAGAGCAATGTCCCAGCCAAGCCACTTGGCTAAGAACCACAGCCCCTGCAAGGACAGCCTTCTCAATCACTGCTCTTGTCATTGTTGGTACAATATTTTATACTAGGTGTTCTTTCACCATTTTTGTGGAGGGGGCATGGTATGGGATTGAACCCAGGGGTGCTTAACTACTGAACCACATCCTCATGTTTTGAGACAGGGTCTCTAATTACATAGTGCCTTGCTAAGTTGTTGAGGCTGACTTTGAACTTGCCATCCTCCTGCCTCAGCCTCCTGAGCCGCTGGGATCAGGTGTGCATCACCGCGCCCAACAAATACTGGGTTTTCCACCTAATTCCACTATCCTCAGAGAAGAGGGCCAGTGTAATACAGAGTTTTCAAAATCTCTTATGATACTGGCCTTGTCGACTACCTGTCAGCTGTACAGCGAGTCTCCTTCTCTGTGGTCAATTGCTTCAGTACCTCATTTTCTAATCCCACCAAGGACCGTCTGTGCATGACTTTATGGAAACTCTTTTTCTCCCTCCTCTCACCACCTTTTTGGCCCCCAATTCCTTCCTGCATCTTTGCAGTCATGACCCCTGCTCTGCACTGCTCTCTGGTGTGGGTCTGGGTTCCATCTGGACAGGTCCTCCTTCCTGCTGGTCTTGAAAGGCTAGGCGTGAAGTGTAGAGCGCACCTGGACAGTGGCTTCTCTCAGTGCGGAAGTTCCTCTCTTTGTCTCGATTCCTTTTCACTGTTGAGGAATCAGCCATCTAACTAATGGTAACTTCATGGCCATCTACTTTTCTCCCGTTTCTTCTAAGAATTCTATGTGTTTTGGTGTTTATGGGAAATGCATGAGTACGAATCTGTTTTCACTTCTCCTATTTGGGTTCATTTGAACTTGCTTAACATGTGGCATGAAATTGTGTCACTCAACAATCTCAGAAAATTTTAGGCATTTTGAAGAAGGGCTATTCCTTCTTCGTGGTCTTTATATTGTCTCCTTCTAGGTGTATAAGCTAATACTGGTATCTGCTGCCTCTGTGGTTTGGTTCGGTTGACTGCCACTTCTTCTGGTTGTCCTTTATTTCCCTTACATTTTGTGATTGGGGTGGGGAACTGTGGTCACTGGAACTTTATTTTGGTAGCTTTTTCAGGCCAGAGAGGGTCTGTGTGTGTCTCTGCCAGGTGCCTGGAGACCATGACCCAGGCCCACTTTAAACCACCCTCGCTGCTTGGGGCTTGAGTGCCTCCTAGGAAGTCTAGATGCAGGCCCTGGAGCCCTGTGAAGGCCACCATGGTTGGGAGTTCTAAAGAGAGAGATTTTCCCCTCCATCCACATCCAGAGCTGAACCAACATATCTGCTCCAGTCTTCTTGAGTGGGCGGTGGCTTACAGCACTTTTCAGAGGACTAGGTTTGAATGGTGTCATCATATACCTGCTCACCTGGCCTCCAACACCTGGTACTGACCCTCTTCGCAGTCATGTCTTTTGTTGTGAGGATTGAATCCCGGGGCTCTTTTACCACTGAGCTACATTCTAATCCTTTTAATTCTTAAGTTTTGAGACAGAGTCTGACTCAGTTGCTGAGGATCTTGCTAAATTACTGAGGCTGGCCTTGAACTTGCAATATTCCTGCCTCAGCCTTAAAAGTCGCTGGGATTACAGGAGTGCACCACCCTGCCTGGCTAAGCTACTCATCTTTTAAGAAATAATTTCACAAGCATATTTTTGATGGTCTCTATTGGAGAAGATTATAAATAATATCTAGACTGCCATATTGCCAGAGACATGACCCAAGCAAATCTGGCTTCCCCACTCCTGCTACCCGAACTATTTTTAAGTCACCACAGATTCCCAGTGGCTTGTTCAAAGGGCCCATCTTGGTCTACCTGCCTGAGCTCTGGGTAGACTCAGGAGGGTAGATTTCCTCGCTGGATGTGCCTTTCTCTCAGCACCAGGGTGCCACACTCACTGGCTTTCTTCCTAGCCTCTTCTGCTGGTTTCCCTCCACCTGGCCTCTTGAGCTTGGTATTTTCCAGAAATGACCTTGGGTCCTCCCCTCTCTGTGCACTCACCCCATTGATGATTCTGTACCTTCCCAAGATTTTTAAATGCAGCCTACATGGCGAGACACTAGACGTCTTTTTACATCTCCAGATTCTTGTGTCTTGTGTTCATTTCCACCAGTCCCCTGGGATGTCACCCATTCTCACACCTAATGTATATGAACGTTTGCTCCTTCCCACAGACATAGGCCTCCTCCAGGCTTCTCCACTCAGTGGACCGCACACCTCCACCTACTTGTTCCTGCAGCAATCTGTGTTTCTCACACACATCAGTCCCTCTCCGAGCCATGCACCATCTATCTGTCCCGTTCTTCCTGGGTCGCCCATCTCCACACCACCAGCTGGTCAAACTCTCTCCCTCTCTCCTGCTTCCTTTGGCTCTTCCATTCAGCAGCTGGAGTCATCTTTGGAAACCACAAGCCATCTTCTTCCCAAGCTTAGCATTTATTTTTGACTTTACACTGCACATAAGCTAACGTAAAAGAAATCCCCAAGATGGTGCCTGAGGCCCAGCTGATCTGGCCCCTGTCTGCCTCCCCAGCCTTATCCTAGGCCACTGTCTCCTCAGTCACCATCTCTAGCCCCACGTCTCTCTAGTCCTAGGCATTCTGCAGTCCTCCATGGCCTCAGGGTGTCACACCTGCTTCTCTGTCTCCTGAGTGTCCTCCACTGCTCGACTGACATCTCTCCTCCGAGGTTCCGGATGACACAGCCCTCCGGAAACCCTCTCTGGCATCCAAATCAGAGAAGGTCTCTTTCTCTATGTTTCTCACAGGTAACTCCCACTTTCCCTTTCTAGACTTTGGCACACATTTTAAATTACCCATTTTATTCGTCTACCTCACAAATACCCGTCTCTCTCATGAGGACAGGACCATGTCTGTGGTCATGTCTGTGGTTCACCATGAGTAGCCTGGGACACAGGGAGCTTTGGTATGTGTTTGGTGACAGGAGCCAGGAAGGAACTCCCTCTCACCACTCTCTCCAGTTTATTTGTCCTGAAAGTCACCTCAGAGCATGCCGGGCAGGGTGGGGCAGTGGTCGGCCCTTTGCTGACTGCATTTTGCTCTCAGCCCAGGCCTGAGCTGTCATAGGGAGGGTGGCAGGTGCCTTCCTACACCTACCTGTTCTCAAAGATGGGCTCCCGAGACGGGGATGGTGCAGGTGCTGAGGCATGTCACCAACACAGCTCTAAGGCACAGTCCCTGTGCATGGCAGGTCAGCCTCTTATGTTTTTAGTTGGCTCTCCCCTAATGAATAAATGAGATTGATTTCATCTGTTTCTCCTTCTTCAAATTAACAAAATTTACCCTCAATTTGTTTAAAGAGGGGAAAGAGAGCCTGTTTCTAATTTGTTCTGATACATTTATTAAATGCAATCATCCATTAAAAAAACTTAAAGATGCTAAAAACAGCAGGAAAACATTAAACTTTCAGCAGATGAAGTTTGAATCATAAAGTATGTGTCACGGGGCTCCCTCTGAAATGAGACGCAACCTTGGTGACACTTGCAATTAGTCGTGAGGGGCTAGATGGAACCCAGAAGGTGGGCAGGGTGGGCATCGCCAGGGCTCTCTCTTCCAGGAGTCAGGATTCGGGCGGATCACCTCCTGAGGACTCAGGTGGCTTTTGGGACTTGGGTTTAGAGTTCCCTCTGTCTGTCTCACCTTTCCTTCTTTCTTGTCTTATTAAGAGGGAAGGAAGCTAGTGGAAAATGTTACTCACTTTTTTGGAGGATGAAACCTTTTTATTCCCTGAATCCCTTCTCCTTCCCACCCTCCCCTGCCAATCCCACCATGAATAAGCAAATGTCCCCACCCAGGAGCCCGGTGTACAGAGGGAAAGGTCCCTCTCTAATGAAGAGGATGGGACCAAAGTGTGAGCAGGGCTGGTTTCTTCGGAGACGGCTCTCCCGGGCTTGTAGACTGCTCTCTTCACTGGGGGTCTCCACACGGTCACCCTGTGTAGGTGTCTGTGTCCAAACAGGCTCTTCCTATAAGGACACTAGTCACATTCGCTGAGCATCACCCTCCCTCTTTAAAGACCCTTTCTCCAAACACAGTCACATCCTGAGGTTCTGGGGTTAGGACTCCAGCACATGGACTATAGGAGGGAGATAGGTTAGTCCGTGTGTGCGTGTGCACACCACACACACACACACACACACACACACACACACACACACACACTCGTGTATGGATTTCCTGTGCTGTTTTTGTGGGTATACCCAAAGTATATTTTTACTTATAACTTGAGATATGCCCAGGGCAACATTTTCAGGCCCTGCACTGGAGAGATTCTCAACAGAGACACAGGGCGAGAGCCCACTCCCAAGAAGCCTTCTACATCAGGCCCTGGAGACAGTGAGCAGAGTCCATCAGAGCCGAAGCAGCCATGACTCTCTGGAGTCCCTTGTGCCACAGAGAGCACAGCCTCAGCTGAGAGGAGCTCTGGGAGAGCCCAGCCCTCCAGCTGTCATTCATCAGCAGCTCCAAGGGCACACGGGGGCTGAGAACCCGGCTGACATGGCGGCCTCCCTGCCGCATGGGCATGTATGTGTGTGCGCGTGCGCGGCAGTCTGGCTGAGCACAAATAACCGAGCTGCCACAAAGCCTTGTAGGTTCAAACAGCAATTCTTTATTCCCGAACTCTCACCGGCACTCTACACACACTTCCCAGGAACACACTCCCTCCACCAGGCTCCGAGCGTCAATTCTTCCTTAACCCCAGGGAGAACTCAATGGGAACTCCAAAGTAGAGGGCGCCTGAGGCAGCAGGATCTGCCTTATTCCCCCCCCCCAGGATCCGCCCTAATCCCGGAGCAGGGTCACCTTTCAACCATTCCCTCTAGCAAAATGCCAGGCGTCATTCAGATTAAACTGTGGCTCTCAACATCTCCCCACTTCTGTTTAATTAAACACCAAGCATGTGGCTTAGGGACTGTGCCTGTCTTAGGTTGTCCAATACTACATATGGTCCTTACCCGTCATCAGATGAGCTGACTTCAAGGCGTCGGCCTCCTGTCTTAGGTTGGTACCATTGCAGTTGGATCTTACCCATCACTGACTACCAGTCCAGCATACAGCCATACTTGTGGATAGGCCTTTGCACCAGTGGGGGGATGAGGTTCTTAGCCTCACCTCTGTGGGCCCCCAAATTTGGCCTTTGCACCAGTGTTGGGGGGGTGAAGTTCTTTGCCTCACCTCTGTTGGCGCCCAAATTTCAGACCATCACAAGCAGAAAGGGAGGAGGTGCCCAGCCCTGCATGGGCCTTTTGTCACTCCAGTTAAAGTGAGATAATTAGGAGACTTATAAAAATTAGAACCCCCAGTGGGAAGTGAGGGAGGCTCACAGATGGAGAAAAAATCCTACCCCGGGACAGAAGTAGGATGGGGCACATGAGATACTTTTCTGGAAAGTACCATGGACAGAGCGTGCCCTTTGGCATTCTGGAACACACCTGAGAGGAGAAAACATGGCACTGGGCATCACGGAGGGGTCATCAGCTCTGTGCAGGACTGAACCTGCCCTGCCCTGGGGCTAATGGGTCTCTTCCACCTGCAGTAAGAATGGACTTGGTCTGGTACTCTCCCCACAGTGGGACTACCCCGGCCAATGTGGCCTTCTTTGGGCAAATGAGACTCTTGCTGTAGTCTATTCCCACCAAAACTCATGTTGAAGTTTAATCCTCAGAGTGGGACATTAAAAGAGAGTAGAAACTTAATCCCTTGTGGGGTCTTTGCAAGGTAATTGAACAAGGCCATATGGGTGGGGCCAATGGGATATTGTAAGAGGAGGAGGGACTTGAGAAAGCCTGCTATGTGTGACCATGTGATGCCCTGAGCCTTCTTGGGACTCTGCAGAGAGTTCTTACCAGCCAGAAGGACCTCACCAGACATGGCTACCCAATCTTGGACTTCTCAGCCTTCAGAACTATGAGCTAAATAATTTTTTCTCCTTATAAATTATCTAGCCTGTGGTATTCAGTCATAGCCACAGAAAACAGATGAAGTCACTCCTGAGTAAAGTGCAGGTCTCTGGCAGAAAGGGTTTCAGGAAAGAGCTGGGCAAATCTCCAACACTTGCTTGAAGGAACAAGGACAGTACCTTTGGTCTGACTTGAGGCTTCAGACATGGTTTCAGCCCTTTCTCTTCTGAGCCAGAGACTCTAGCCCTGCAGTGCACTCTTGCTTTCTCCTCTTCTCCCTTCCTCCACCCTCCTCTAGAAAGACTGATTGCTGCTTGTGGCTTTTGGTCCTTGGGAGTAATGGCCCTTCCCATGTGGGCTAAGAAGAGGTTCACTTCCTGGAGGTTCACTTCCAGGTGGTGGAGCAAGATGGCAACTGTTTTTGTAGGCAGATACCCTCATAGGAGCTGTGGAAGCCAGGTGAAGAATCAGAGCACTTGGTTCTGACATAACAAGAAAGGATAAATGAGGGGGTAGGAAAAGAGAAGTTTTGTGTTGCTCAATCCCCCTTCTCCAAACCTTAGGAAGCATAGTGTGGAGAGAGACAAGTGAGCCTGGGACATGGCCTTGGAATCCACACCATGCCTGCCACAGGAGCACTCGGCCCCGAGAAGAACCTCAGCCCCTGTTCCCAGGCCAGAACCAGAATGGAGGCTCCAGATCCACTCTGGTGACAGAGAGGAACCCCCAATCCCAGAGAGGTAGGCTCCGGTTCTAGCCTACACCACTCCTGGCTGATCATAGTGACCTCAGGCCCTGAATAAACTTCAGCAGCAGAAGTTGCATGCATGTGTCCCAGGAAGACCACGTCCCACCTCACTGACATCGGTGGCTCTGGGTTTAGGTAGGACCCAGTGCCACCCTCTCCTTGGCAATCATGGGTTTCCAGCTGCAGTGTTCTCAGTTTAGGGCACTTCCGAGTGCTACGATAGCTGAAGTGGTCACAGGCTTAGGGACTCTGCTAGTGACCTGCTCTGAATATCTGGACAGGCTTTATTATTGAAATGCACTTCCTAACAAAGCCGGACTGCAAAGATTGAACTCAATGTGCAAATGCTGACTAGTGGTCACAGGATTAAGATCAATCACGATCCAACACTTGGAAAGCTGAGGCAGGAAGATCATGTCTTCATCAGCTTTTCATTGCTGTGACAAAAATACCTGAAAAGACAACTTAGAGCCAGACATGATGGTGCACGCCTGTAATTCCAGCAACTCGGGGAGCTGAGGCAGGAGGATCATGAGTTCAAAGCTAGCTTTAGCAACTTAGTGAGACCCTGTTTTAAAATAAAAAATAAAAAAGGGCTGGGAATGTTGCTCAGTGGTTAAACACCCCTGGGTTCAATCCCTGGTTAAAAGAAGAAGAAGAAGTTGGAGGAGGAAGTTTATTTTGGTCTCAGTGGTTTGCTCTGGGCCCAAGGTGAGGCAGAACATCATGGCATAAGGGTGTGGCAGAAGAAAGCCACACAGCTCAGGACAACCAGGAAGCAGAGAGAAGGAGAGCACAAAGAGCCAGGGACAGGGACAGGATATATAATCCCCAAGGGCATGCCCCCAGTGACCTCTTCCTCCAGCCACACCCCACCTGCCCACAGTTATCACTTAGCACAGTAATCCATTAAATGGATTAATCCACTGACTAGGTTATGGATTTCATCATCTAATCATTTCATCTCTGATCACTGCTCCATTGTCTCCTGAGCTTTTGGGGGACATTGCATTTTCAGATCACTTGACTCCATGAGTTTAAGATCAGCCTGGGCAGCATAGTGAGGCCCTATCTAGGAAGACAGAGAGGAAGGAGGGCTCTCCTCCATAACTAGAAAACAACCCACAAAATGGCATTAGCAAACACATATACTGTGGAAACAGATAAGTAAATGTATGTATGTGTGAGTGTTTATATAGATACATATATGTGTGTTAGTGTAGCTATGGAGCTGTAGTAACCCCAACAGCATGCTACTGGCATCAAAGTAGATATGAAGACCAGTGGAATAGAAGGAGGACACAGGGACAAGGTCACATACTTACAACCATCCATTAATTGACACAGGTACCAAAAATATTATGTTGAAGAAAAGACCAATGTTGCTGAGAAAACTGGATATCCATATATAAAAGAATTAGATCTTTTTCACCCTACATAAAAGTCAAATCAAAACGGATCAGACTTAGGAATTAGACTAGAAACTATGCAACTGCTAAAAGAAAACATGAAGTCAATATTTCATCATATTGGTATAGGCATCACTTCCTCAACAAGACTCCCAAAACCCAAGAAAAAAAACCCAAGAATCAATAAGTGGGATGGCATCAAATTAAAAGGCTTCTGCCTGGCCAAGGAAGCAATTAGGAGTGTAAAAAGAAGAGCCTACAGATAAAAAAACAAACAAATAAACAAATCAGAGATGAAGAAGGAAACATTGTGACTAATAGACAGAATACAACGATCACAAGAGATTATTATGAACAGTTAAGTGTCAGCAAATTAGAAAAACCTAAAAGAAATGGATGAACTCCTAAGCACATACAACCTCACAAAACAGAGCCATGAAGAAACAGAAAACCTACACAGACTAATAAGGAGTAAGGAGACTGCGTTGGTAATCAAATGTCTCCCATAAAGAAAAGCCCAGGATTTGATAGCTTCACTGCTGGATTTGTCCAGACAATTAAAGAAGAAGAAATGCCAATTGCTTTTTAAAATTTTCCAAGAAGAAAAATAAATAAATAAAAATAAAGAAGGAAAGAAATTGTTTCAAACTTATTCTAGGGAGCCAACATAATCCCAACACTAAAACCAGACAAGACCCTGCGCATGCACATGTGTGCACACACACACACACACCCACAGACACACACACACACACAGAATTACAAGTCAATGTACCTGATGTATTAGGATGCAAAAACCCTTAACAAAATGCTACTAAACCAACTTTAACAGCACATTTAAAACATTATTCACCATGACCAAGTGTAATTCATGACAGGGACACAGGAATAGTTCAATATAGGCAAACAATGTGGCACATCACATTATAATTCTGTTAAAATAATAAAAAATATAATCATTGCTCTAGTTGCAGAAAAATATTTGCCAAAATTTAACATCTCTTCTCAACAAAAACTCAACGAATAAGTACAGAAAGAATGTATCAACACAATAAAGGCCATATGACAAACCCACAGTTAACATTACACTGAATGGGAAAAGTTGAAAAGTTTTCCTCTAAAATCTTCCAAGATGCCCATTTTTACCACTTCTATTCAGCATAGATGAGAAGCCTTAGCCAGAGCAATTGGCAAGACAAAGAAATAAAGGGCATGCAAATTGGGAAGAAGGAAGTTAAATTGTTCCTGTTTGTAGATGACATGTTCTTACATGTAGAAAATCCTTAAGACTTCACTAAAAAAAAAAAAACTATTATAATTCATAAATGAGCTCAGTAGAGTTACAGGAGACAAAATCAGCATACAAAACCAGTATCATTTCCATATGTTAAAAGTGAACTATCTTAAAAAGAAAATTTCATTTACAATAGTTTAAAAAATCCCTAAAAATAAATTGAACCAAAGAGATGAAAAGCTTCTATGATGAAAACTGTAAAGCATTGATGAAAGCAATTGAGGAAGATTCCAAAAGATGGAAAGATATCTTGTGTTCTGGAGTTGAAAGAATTAATATTGTTAAAATGATCATACACTTCCCAAAGGGATCTACAGATTAAATGCAATATGTATCAGAATTCCAACATCATTCTTCACAGAAATAGACAAAGCAATCTGAAATTCGTATGGAACTGCAAAAGACCTTGACTAGTCAGAGCAATCTTAGCCAAAAGAAGTAACACTGGATACATGTCAGTACAGGACTTGAAACGACATTGCAAATCTATAATGACCAAAACAGCAGGATTCTGACATAAAAACAGACATGGACCAGTGACTTGGAACAGAGAGTCCAGAAGTAAATCCACACACTTACAGCCAACTGATTTTCAACAAAGGTGCCAAAAGCACACATTTGAGAAAACACAATCTACTCAGTAAATGGTAGTGGGAAAGCTGAGTGTTCACATTCAGAACAATAAAATTAGACCCTTATCTCTCACCATGTAAAAATTGGTTACAATTGATTAAAGACTTAAATATGAGACCCCAAACCATAAAGCTACAAGAAGAAAATGGGAAATACCTTAATATCTTGATCCACCATGGCCTGCCAAGCTGTCCCTACTCTGGGCTCCTTCTGTGGTGCTGGTTTGTGAACTCTTGTAGAGGTCTCCTCTGACTATATCTCTATGCTCTGTCATGTCCTCCTCCTCCTGGAACAGTCTATGGCTCCCTTCCACTCAGAGCTGCTCAGTTGTTTCTGCTCCATCCCCTTCTTCCTCCTCAACCCTGCCAACTCCTGTTTCCATCTTGTACTTTCAATTTCTAACCTAAGCCCTTTTGTTGGGGTTATTCTTTCTTAGGCAATCATTTACCTCTACACTGTGAGGTTGGATGCTGATTTATTATCTTTATTTTCCTTTTGTTTTTGTTTTCTAGGATTTTTTTTGGACACTGCTTATGTATTGTTATTTTTAGAAATAATAATTTTTTAAAAACTTCCTGTTTAATTAAAAAAATGACAGCCTGGCATGGTGGCCCATACCTATAATCCCAGCAATTCAGGAGGCTGAGGCAGGAGGATCACAAGTTCAAGGGCAACCTCAGCAACTTAGTGAGGCCCTAAGCAATATAGCAAGACCCTATCTCAAATCAAAAAATAAAAAGGGCTGGGGATTTGGTTCAGTGCCTCTGGGTTTAATCCCTAGTACCCTACCCCAAATGACAGATATTCTCTCTCTCTCTCTCTCTCTCTCTCTCTCACACACACACACACACACACACACACACACACACACACACACACACTTTTTATAGTCACTTGTCCCCAAAGAATGTGAGGCTCAGAATTAGAATTAAAGTCTCTAGGGAAGAGGGCTACAAGTCCCCATTCAGGAGCTTCTCACAGCCTCGAGCTTCCTCTAAATTCTTACACACACTCACCCAAACCACAGAGTCCTGGACATTCTGAGCCTGGTTAGTTTCTAAAGGAGTCACCACAGATGTCCCAGGATTTAGACTTCAGTGAGGCTGGGCCTTCTGGGCCTATTCTTTTTTGGGGAGAGGGGAATACACAGGATTGGACCCAGGGATTCTTAACAACTGAGCCACCTCCCCAGTCCTTTTTATTTTTGATTTCTATTAGATCTCACCAAGGTGCTGAGGGCCTCCCTGAGTTGCTGAGGCTGGCTTTGAACTTGCAATCCTCCTGCCTTAGCACTCTGAGATGCTGGGATGACAGGCATGCACCACCATGCCTGGCTTTCTGGGCCTATTTTAAGGAAATTAGATGGTAAACACATCCTTGGCAATTTTGGGAGATTGAAGCCACGTGCCACCCACTGCCACTGCTGCCTCACACATATGGGAGTTTGGTTTTCTCTGCTAGCTATTGCATTTCCATTTGCCTGAAAGCTCTCTGAGGGTCTTCATCCTGTTGCCTCGGCTCCCAAGAGCCACAGAGTCCAGAATCTTCCCCCAGTCTTTCTTGACCTTTGAACTAGTCAAGGGTATCACAGTGGAGTTCTGCTGAGGGGGAAAATAAACTATGTGGCATTGAAGACCTGGTAGGAGACAAACTGTGCCCCAGGCTGTCAGGGCCGGTCTTCTTCTAGCCTGTGGGTGGGGGCTGGTTCTGCCGTCCTTTGACTAGAGTGTTCCTTCAGTCATTTTGAAACCCTGGTCACCTGGTTTCCTGGGCAGTGACAGATAATGACCAGAAGAACCTGCTGCCCTTTCCTGCATGGGGGACAGAGGAGCAACACCCATTGTTTCTTCAACATTATGATGTGGAGTGTTAGCAGCTGTGATTCTTAGTGTAACTACCACTTCTCGGCTCTGAGGTGTTGGACTTAGTGCTCCTCTTTTTCCACAGGGGAATTTGAAAGATGATTCTAGAACATTCCAGCACCTCTTCCGAACCTTACTTTCTTCATCTGGAAAGTGGGGGTGACATCCCTTTCACAGGGCTGCTTTGAGGATGGAGAGGAGGAGGTGAAGTGAATGAGCCCCCCACCTGCATGGGATGTGAGGGGACTCTGGCCTTGGGGTGGGCACAGGAGGCAGGAGGACGTGCAGTTGGAACCTGATTTCTTGTGGTTTCCTGGTGAGGGGAGGAGCCCTTGGCTGTGGAGGGCAGGTAGGGAGGGGGAGGTAGAGCTTCTCCAGGTTGGAGTCTTACTGATTATTTATAGAATCGGCTTAACCTCATGAAAACAATTAAGAATTCTGGTGGCCTTCTGAAGACTCCTCTGCTTCTGTCACTACAGGTGGTTTATACTGTCCAGTGTGATGCTGAGGAGCATAAAGGAAGGGCCAGGCCCTAGAGGGTTTTCCTCATGGCAGGCAGCAGGGCTGATCCTCACAGATTTTCAGGGATCTGAGGGCAGCAGGACCCTGGAAGTTCAGGCTTCTGTAACTCCTGTGCCCATTTTCAGCAACAAAGCAGGTCCCCCAGGCAGTAGGTCCCTGAGGCTCAGATATATGAACTGCCCTGTGAGCACCCTTCTGTGAGTTTCTGTATCCTCTGTGGCTGGACAATTTTGATAGGGGTGATATTTGACATTCTTTTTTTTTTTTTTTGCTTTTATTTTATTTTATTTTTATTGGTTGTTCAGAACATTACAAAGCTCTTGACATATCATATTTCATACATTTGATTCAAGTGCGTTATGCACTCCCCTTTTTACCCCGTATACAGATTGCAGAATCACATCGGTTACACATCCACGTTTTTACATATTGCCATACTAGTGTCTGTTGTATTCTGCTGCCTTTCCTATCCTCTACTATCCCCCCTCCCCTCCCTTCCCATCTTCTCTCTCTACCCTATCTACTGTAATTCATTTCTCTCCCTTGTTTTTTTCCCTTTTCCCTCACTTCCTCTTATATGTAATTTTGTATAACAATGAGGGTCTCCTTCCATTTCCATGCAATTTCCCTGCTCTCTCCCTTTCCCTCCCACCTCTCCTCCCTGTTTAATGTTAATCTTTGTCTCATGCTCTTCTTCTCTGCTCTGTTCTTATTGCTCTCCTTATATCAAAGAAAACATTTGGCATTTGTTTTTTAGGGATTGGCTAGCTTCACTTATCATAATCTGCTCTAATGCCATCCATTTTCCTGCAAATGCCTTGATTTTGTCATTTTTTTAGTGCTGAGTAAGACTCCATTGTGTATAAATGCCACATTTTTTAATCCATTCACCTATTGAAGGGCATCTAGGTTGGTTCCACAGTCTAGCTATTGTAAATTGTACTGCTATGAACATGGATGTGGCAGTATCCCTGTAGTACGCTCTTTTAAGGTCTTCAAGGAATAGTTGGAGAAGGGCAATGGCTGGGTCAAATGGTGGTTCCATTCCCAGCTTTCCCAGGAATCTCCATACTGCTTTCCAAATTGGCCGCACCAATTTGCAGTCCCACCAGCAATGTACAAGTGTACCCTTTTCCCCACATCCTCGCCAGCACTTGTTGTTGTTTGACTTCAGAATGGCTGCCAATCTTACTGGAGTAAGACGTTATCTTAGGGTGGTTTTGATTTGCATTTCTCTGACTGGTAGAGATGGTGAGCATTTTTTCATGTACTTGTTGATGGATTGTATATCCTCCTCTGAGAAGTGTCTGTTCAGGTCCTTGGCCCATTTGTTGATAGGGTTATTTGTTTCCTTATTTAATTTTTGGGGTTCTTTGTATACTCTGGATATTAGGACTCTATCTGAAGTGTGAGGAGTAAAGATTTGTTCCCATGATGTAGGCTCCCTATTTACCTCTCTTATTGTTTCTCTTGCTGAGAAAAAACTTTTTAGTTTGAGTAATTCAGAGCCACTGTGCTACCTGCAGATAGATGCTCCTGGGAGAAGTAACGGGACAATCACTGCTGATCTGTCTGATGGTGTTTTATGGAAGCAGATCTGGACATTGGGCAAGGCTCTGGAGATTTTTTGGGGGAGAACACCAAGCTAAAGGAGAATGGAGAGGCTGGGAGGGGGGCAGAGACAAGCTTGGCTTCCTTCACCGTTCGCCTGGGCCTAACCCTGTGTTCTCTTGAGTGGGCAGTTCTTTGTGTGAGGAAACACTTAATACTTTGAAAATGAGCAGTGGGCTGCTGCCATTGCAGTAAGGATCTCAGGAAGTTAAAAAAGAATAATTAGCCACAGTGCAAGTTTATGGTGCAGAATAGTTTAATGATGTCACCATGCAGAGTGGCAATTTAAGATTTTTATGTGGCCTCCCAAGAATTTTTGTTGGTCTATTTGCCAACTTTTAGAAAGTTGTATAAAGTCACATGTGGGGGGTGCTATTTGCCTGTATATGATAGGGTATAATCACTGATACCTTGCTATGTATTAGAATTCATAGTATTTGGAAGAGAGAGGAATATCAGTATCCCTTATTGAGATTCTTTTGAAAAATATGACATGATAATTTTAAAATGTTTTTTACTATAGATGAAGACAATATGCAAAATAGTATTTGTGAATCAAAAGTTAATGTGATGGATCAAAATTCTTACAGTGATTATCATGATTAGAAAAAAATATGGCTATTTTATTACTTTCAACTTTCTGCATTTTTCCCCCCAAAGGAGGTCAGTAGAGTGGAGGAAGGGGACAAGGGGGAGGCAGGAGGGAAGGGAGAGAGGGAGGAAATGCTGGGGATAATGTTAGTCAAATCATGTTGTTATATTGTGTGCGTGTGCAAATGTGTGACAATGAATCCCACTGTTATGTAAAACTATAATGCACCAATAAAAATATAGAAAAATTAATTTTCTGCATTTTTAATTTCAAAGAAAGTGTTAATCCTGTATAATGATGGGATTGCAAATTAAAATGTGTTTCTTATTTTCTTTATTTCTTCTGCAATAGGGCTACATGATGGAAAACCGAATCTCAGACTTGAAGTGTGATGCAGATGTGTTTGTAACTTTCGAAGGTGACAATGTTGTCATGCTTCAGGTAAGGTTCAGGAAATGTTTATTCATTTTAAACAGCATAATTTTGAAGTTCAAGAGTTATCCAGCAATCTGTAGTGCTTCACATGTTTTATCTTTATCTGATGTCTTTATTTAATTGGCAGGTGTTTTCCTGTTAGGTACTTGATGTTTGCAGTAGCTGAACAGTGGATTAGATCATTGCTCTCAGCTTATCTTCAATGTTGAATTATATTTTTTGGTTTCAGAGAACTACTCATATGTATTAAGTCAGATTTTTCTACTAAGAAGGCTCTTCCAAAGGAATATGGAAGCCCTCAAAGATGAACAGGAAAAGGACATAAGATATCAAATTGCAAAAGGAGGGGACCGAACAGCCTCACTAGTGATGAAAGAAATGTATCTTAGGAAAAATTGCAACACTGTTTTCTTTTCTCTGTCATATTGACTCATCCTCAAAAGCACCATTGTTGGTGAGGGCACAGGGGGTCTCCTTGCATGTTGCTATTGGGCTGGGTATAATTTTACTCCTGGGACTCCACCCTAAAGTAATAATCCTAAATACAGCAAGACTTTAGGTACATTCTCACCAGTACGTTATTTATGACAGCAATAATGCTAGAATCCAAATTTTCAACAATAGCAAAGTGATTTTATAAATCATGTTCTGACCACTCAGTGGGGAGTTCTATAGCCTTTAAAATTGGACTGTTTGTAACAGAAATTAAAAACTTATGGTACATAAAATGATATAAAATAGTACATGGAATGTGATCAAAACTTTGTGTTTTTAAACAAGAAGAATGGGGACTTCTGGTCCACCAAGATGGACTAGCCCCATCCCTCGCATCTTCCCTCTCAACCATTAGAAGATCTGCATGTAAAACAGCAAACCAGCAGGGAGACTGAAAGGGGACAGGGAGACGGCAGCTTCCAGGGTACTTCAGAATCTGAGGAATGGAAAGATAATAATTGATTTGGGTTTCCTTGTTGCCTCCCATATATCCCAGTCAGGGTACATATCTCCTGGATTTTTAACAAGTGCCAACAAAATATACTCTAAGAGGAAGCCTGCTCCCCCTAGCTGAAGGACCAGGAAGATGGAGGCCTACTAGAAAATCATGTTGGCAATATCCACTGGACATCGGTTAGATAGAAGAAAAAACCTAACTACTTTCCCAATCCTACCCTTCCAACAATTTCAGCAGGTCCAGCTGGGAGCTGATCTTCTGTCTCACCCCCGACCCAACAAAGTCAGCAGAACCAGGTGGTAGCAATCCTGTTTCTCCACCCGGTGGTGTTGGTGGGTCTGAGTAGGGAGCTAATCTTCCTTCTTGCTCCTGGTGGCAGCAGGAAATGCTCAGCCTCTCCCATCATGGAGTATCAGCAGGACTTTCTGGTGAACCAAGTTTTTACATCCACCATTCAGGCGATATAAGGTGGAACTAGTCACCATTATGCTTCAACTGCCCACACTGGTGTCAGGCAGGGTCCAGTGGAGAGCAGAGTCCCAACCTCTACCTGACATCTTAGACTGAACCAGGAATAATAGGGGGTAGTTGACAGTTTATATTCTCTCCCTCCCTGGTGGTAGTTGGCCCACCAAGGAGCTGACACCCCATACAATACAGCAATAAGAATCCAAACAAGGTAGTGTGACCAGAGTTGGTGGATATTGTCATCTCTTCCCTCTCATCCTTCCCAGGCCCCAAAGGGGTCACATGAGAAGCTGAGCCACAATCTCACTTGACATCGATAGAATGAAGTGATTTTCTTTCCCCTCCAGGCTTCAGCAGAAGCCTCTCTCCTCACCCAGCCTTAACAAGGCATAATGGGGTGGTGGGAGATGGCAGTAACTGGCATTCTGACTCCTCCCTCCCACCCACCTGTATCATCAGGGCCAAGTGTGGGCTGAATTGTCAGCTACATGCAGACAGGGCGAGTTCCTGCTCTGCTTTTGCCAGGGCGCTGTTGGAGAGACCCAGTAGAAAGATGGACATTCTACTAACCCAAGATTGAATAGAATTTCATAATGCAGTATGCAAAGAGCCTGATGTAATTTTAAAAACTCACCTGTCATTACAAATAATCAGGAAATTTACAACTTAAATGAGAAAACCAACAGATACTGACATGGAGAAAAATCAGATCTTGGAATTATATGACAAGAATTTTAAAGTCCCTATGATAGAAGTGCTCAGGTGATAATAACATATGCATCCGAAACAAATAGAAACAACAGAAAAATATCAACAGAAATATAGGATAGTTGAAAGGGGGGCCAAATACAAATTATAGAATTGAAAAATAAAATAACTGAAATAATAAGTTTGTAGAATGACCCCAGAAATAGAGTAGAGAAGACAGAGAATGGAATCCATGAACTTGAGAGAAGATCAATAGAATTTACCCAATCCAAATAACAGAGAACTTAGAAATGAACAGGGTCTTAGGGACCTGTATAACTATAGCAAAAGAACTAGCATTTGGTGGTTCCATTCTCAATCTTTTGAGGTATCTCCATGCTGCTTTCCAAAGCAATTGTACCAATCTGCAATCCCACCAGCAATGTTTAAGTGTACCTTTTCCCCCAAATCCTCACCAACATTTATTATTATTTGTATTCTTTATGATCATCATTCTGACTTGAGTGAGATAAAATCTCAGTATAGTTTCAATTTGCATTTCCCTGATTGCTAAAGATGTTAAACATTTTTTTTTTCATATACTTGTTGGCCATTTGTATTTCTTCTTTTCAGAAATGTCTGTTTAAATATTTTACCCAATTAGTGATTGGATTTTCTGTGTTTTTTGTTTGTTTGTTTGTTTATTGTTAAAGTTTTTGAGTTCTTTATATATTCTGAATATCAATCCTCTGTCAGAAGAGTAGCTGACAAAACTTTCTCTTATTCTCTAGGCTCTTTTCCACACTCTTAGTTGTTTTCTTTGTGTTACAGAAGCTTTTTGATTTTATGCCATTCCACCAGCTCTCCCACTCCTTGGTATTTATCCAAAAGAACTAAAATCAGCACACTACAATGATACATGTATATCAGGGTTTATGGTAATGCAATAGTCAAGTTATGGAACCAGCCTTGATGCCTGTCCACAGGCAAATGAGCAAAGAAAATATAGTATATATGTTCAATGAAGTTTTATTCATCCATAAAGAGGAATGAAATTAGTCATTTTCAGGTAAATAGATGAAACTAGAAAACATCAAACTAAGTGAAATAAGCCAGCTTCAGAAAGTCAAAAGTCAAATATTTTGTTTCATATGTGGAACTGGAGAGAAAGAGAATTTTAAAATGGGAATCTCAAGAAAATAGAAGAGAAATCAATAAAGTAAAGGAAGAGGATCAAGAAGGAGGAAGGAGGGGCTGGATTAGCTCAGTGGTAAAGCAAAAGGCCCTGGGTTCGATCCTTAGCACAACATAAAGATAAACAATTAAAAATAAAGTTTTTTTTTTAAAAAAAGAAGGAGGATGGAGGAGTATTGGGGAATTAAACTTCCAAATGATGCTATATCTGTGTATAAGCATACTATAATGGATCCATATATAAATATACACTACCTAAAATAATAGAAGAGAAATCAGTAGAGTATAGGAAGCAGATCTGGAGGAGGAAAGAGAGATGGGAAAGGGAAGGCACTGGGGAAGAAGATCGATTGAGTTATGTGCATGTATGAATCACACTGTTATCGATAAGAATAATGCACCAATAAAAAAGAGAACTAGTGTTTGTAGTATCAATCTCAGAGAGGAAAGAAGGACCAAGGATGAACAAGAACTCAAGGAAATAAAGCCCTAAAACATCCCAAATTTGTTGAAATATATACAACTGCAGAACCAAGCAATAAATGGACCCCAAAAAGATCAAACCTAAGAAATTCACTCCAAGACATGTCATAATTAAACTCATTTAAACTCAAAACCAAAGTTTGAGTTTCTATTCAAAAGTAGATAAAAAGAAATGATGCATTATAGGGGAAATCAATTCAAGTGGCAGCAGATTTCTCATATGAAACCATGGAGGCCAGAAGAAAGTAGCACAACATTTTCAATTTCTGCAAAAAAAAAAAAAAGAAAAAGAACCATCAGTGAAAAATTCTATATGAGGAAAATATATTTCCAGATTGAAGGAGAGATAAAGACATTGTCATATTAAGGAATGCAAAGAGAATTTGTTGCTGGCAAATCTGCTCTTAAAAATGTAGCTAATGGAGATAAGCATGTAGCTCTGTGGTAGAATGATTACCTAGCACAAGAGAGACCCTGAGTTCCAGCACCACATATGCATGTGTGTGCGCACACACACACACACACACACACACACATACAGTAGTCAAAGAAAGTTCTCTAGAGAAAAAAGGAAATGATAATGGAAGAAGGCTTAGAACTTCCAAAAGAATAGAAGAGCAGTGAAATGGATAGGGGTAAATATAATATACTGTCCCTTCTTGTAATTAGGTTTATAAATTATATTTGATGTTTGAGACAATAATTATAACACCTTTTGATATATTGTTCAATGTATATAGAGAAAATACTTCTGAAAATCATATTTTAAAAGTGAGAGTGTAAAGAACCCTAAGTGGAAATAAAATTTCCGAGGGGAAAAGAGAATGTAACCAATGATTGGAGACTTCAACATATCACTCTCAGCAGCTGACAGAACTACCAGATAGAAAATCAGAAAAGAGGTGGATAAACTGAACACATTTGAGCAACAGGATTTAATTAACATGGACAGAACAGTTCACCTAACAAGAGCAGAATGGGTGTTTTGCAAGCACTCAAGTAATATTCACCAAGATAAACTATATCCTGAGCTATGAAATAAACCTTAAAAAATTTAAAAAATGATGTAGAATATATTTTCTGACCATAATAGAATGAAACTAAAATTAATAACCAAAAGATAAAAGAAATGTTTCCAAATACATAGAAATGAAGAAAAACATTTTTAAAAATCCTGAGGTCAAAAAGAAAGTCTCAAAGGAACTTTAAAAATACATATAAGTGAGTAAAAATTATGACACAACATATCAAAATATGTGGGATACAGATAAAGCTATGTTGAGAGGGAAGTTCATAGCACCAAAGGCTTACTTTAGAGAATAGGAAAGGTCTCAAGCCAGTCATCTGAGTTTCTACTTCAAGAAAATAGTGAATAAAGAACAAAATAAGTACAAACTAAGAACATGAAAGGGTATAATATATATGGGAGCATAGATTCATGAAATTGAAAGCAGGGGACTAGTAGGGGAAATGTATGAAACAAAACAGGTTCTTTCAGAGGAAAAAAATCAATAGAGTTGATAGCACTCTAAAAAGAATGGTAAAGATAAAAAGTTTCAAATCACCAATGTCAGAAGTGTAATAGTATATATTGTTAGAGTTCATATAGTCATTAAAAGAATAATGAGAGAATATTAGACAGTAACACTTGTAAATTGGATAACTTAAAAGAAATGGACTGAGATTCCTCAAAAGCCACCAACCACTCAAACTTAACAATGTTGAAATCAGCAACCTGAACAGGTCTGTAATATTAAAGTAATTCAATTTTAATAATAACAGCAAAGCTCCTGAAGAAATCCTCAGACCTAGGTTTAGTTGGAGAATTCTAGCCAACATTTAAGATATTTTAAACAATCTCCTCCAGAAAATAGGAAAGAACACTTCTGAGGTCATTTTAGGGGCTGGAATTGCCCTTGATCCTAAAACTAGACAAAGACAGTACGAAAAAGGCAAAACTATATACCAATATATCTCATAAACTTAGATACAGAAATCCTCAACAACACATTAGCAAGTTGAATCTGGCAGTGTATAAAATGAAATATATACACTATAACCTGGGAAAATTTATTTCTGATATGCAAAGTTGACTCAATAAATGCAATTTATTCTATCAATAGATTAAAAAAGAAAAAATTATATGATAGCTCTATACAGAAAAAAATTTGAAAAAACCCAACAATCTTTCATGATTAAAAACTCTTAGTAAACTAGGAAGCAAGGGAATTTCCTCAATCTAATAAAATTATGTATAAAACTTATAACTAATATCATGGTTAGTAGTAGAACACTGAATAATTGACTTCCAAAGTCAGGAAAAAGGCTCAAAAGTTGACTATTACCATTGTCATTCAACATAGTGCTGGAAGTCTTAGTTGCAATAAGGCGGGAAAAATAAAATACGAAATTAGAAGGGAAGAAAAATTTTTAAAAATCCCTATTTGCCAATTACACAGTTGTCTACATGGAAAATCCCAAAGAATGTTCAAAAAGACTACCAGAATAAAGATTGATATACAAAGATCAATTGCTTTTCTATATACTAAACATGAACATATGGAAAATGAAATTTAAAATACAATATCATTTACAATTGTTCCAAAGAAAATGAAATGCCTAAGTATAAATCTAACACAACAAGTATAAGATTTATATGCTGAAAATCACAACACCTGCTAAATGATGTCAAAGAAGACCTAAATAGATGGAAAGACATACTATGTTCATGGATTAGAAAACTCTGCATGGGAAAGATGTCAGTACACTTCATATCTATAGATTTAATGTAATTTCTGTCAAAATTACAAAATAAGATTATTGTGGACAAGTTTATTCTAAAATTTACATGGAAAAACACAAGACCTAAAATAGCTAAAATAAAATTCTGAAAAATAAGAATCAAGTAAGATGAATTACTCTATCAAACATTGAGACTCATTAGATAACTATTAGCAATCCATATGGTATATGGTGAAGAGATAAACACACAGATAAATGGAAGAGAAATTTCTGGGCCCCCAGAAATGAGCCCATAAAAATGGGACTTATTGATTTTTTTTTTAAATGAGAAGCAATTCAGTAGAAGAAAGACAATATTTTCAACAAGTAATACTGAATTAATTGGATACCCTGAGACAATAAAATGAACCTCAATCTAAGTCTCACACATTATTAAAAATTAACTCAAAATGGATTATTGACTTAAATGTAACTTGTGAAATTATAGAACTTTTTAAAAAAATGTAGAAAAGAATTCTTGAGACCAGGAGCTAAAAAAAAGCTATTTTAAACCTGACATTGGAAATATAGTTCATAACTAGAAAAATTGATAAACTGAACTTCATCAAAACTTAAACTTTTGTCCTGTGAAAGACTCTACGATCTTTCTACTGTTGAATTTTGAGAGTTCTTTATATATGCTAGACCCAAGTCCTCTGTTGGACATGTCATTAGCAAATATGTTCTCCCTGCCTTACTTTTCTAGAGAGTAATTAATTGATTAATTTCTAGAGAGTCGAAAGCATGGAATACAATTGATTGATGAATTCAGGGGGATGTAGCTGGAGGTAAAGTTATTTCTCTTGGCCTTTATCTGAAGAGATGTTGGACCCAGGAACTGCCCAATAGCAGGTCTGCAGTTTGCCACATCCAAGCACCTGACTACAGGAAGTGCATCTGCCACAGCTCCTGACACCTGCTGTGGGCAGAACACTCAAGCCCAGGGAGGGCTTAGGCACCTCGAAACCAAGATCCCTAGGTGCATTCACTTAGAGATGGGGGCGGGGGGGAATCAGCCTGTTGCTTGTCATCACTGGACACACACTGTATGCCCTGCTGTGCTCCCAAAGTTTTCAAGCCACTTGGCATCCAGAATCAATGCCAGTACCATGGCAGGGCTGTACCATGACACAGCCTGCACCATTCAGCTGCCCTTATTCTTATATATTGGGATCCACTCACCCTAGAGAGGCTGCCGTTCTCTGTCCTGGATTCTGCTTTGGCTCTCCTAGCTGAAGTCAAGAGGGGAAATTGAGAAGACTAAAGGCAGAAAATAGCGAGTGAGTTTCACAGTATTCTGGTATTACCTACAGGGCTTGCACATCGTACCCTGAAGTGAAACTCTTGCAGTCCTAGAGTTCCTAGCGATGTTGGGGTTGCTGGTCCAAGACGGGGATGATGTGTTTTCCATTTCCTGCAGGCTTTCTTTTAAGCCAAATAGAAGGTTTTCTGACCCTTCCATTATTTCGAAGGGCAGAGGCTGTAAGCCTTTGGTGAAATTTAATTACATCCTCCACCAAATCCAATTATGACCTACACCCATGAAATCCCATTATAAATTTATTTTGCTTCATTAGAGATACATCAAGACAGGTCCTCTCCTAATCCTTTCTGGCAGATCTCCTAAAGAATGTTACTCAGAGGCTTTGCACTTATTGTTCATCACCCTGCAGTGCACATAAGCAAAAATGCAAATGACCTACTGTTAACTTACTTAATGACCAAGCGGGGGCACCTTCTTGCTGCCTGGTCAGAGTGCTTGTGTTGTAGACTTGTGTCTCAGAGCTGCTGATATCAAGTATGTGTGCTTCCTGGCTGGAAGCTTGGCAGAGGTGCTACTAAGCCTGACGTCCTGAAAGCAAAGAGTTTTTCTCCAAGCAAGTGAGCGCTGGGTCATTCTAGTGCCAGATATAACAGGCAGCCATGAGAACAAAACCTCTTGTACTTTTTCCATGTTTAAAACTCCAGATCTTAGATTCAGCCAAGATGTAGTGTTAGGACAGGCCTTGATGCAGGGGCTGAGGAGGCCAGCCTTCCTTGCTGGCCTGAGCTGTGCTATTGCAGCAGGCCCACAGAAGCTATCAAGTAGTAGTGGAGTGTTAGCCATTGATCTTTTGTAGTTTCATTTAAACTTAAACTGAAGGGGAGGGGGGGAAAAGACCAAATTGTTATCAGATTTTCTATTTAAAAAAAAAAAGCAGATTATATAGGAATCTTAAAACCCTGACGGTATTTTCCTAAAGATATTCAGAGAATGAACAATCAATCATCATCAGATACATTTTTTTCCTTATTTGCAATGTTTACAATGAAAAAATTCAAGAGAAAGTTGGGAGACTAGTATAACAATGCAACAAAAAGTTGGGAGGCTAGTACAATCAAACTCTGGGCCCACCTGTTTTCATCATAGGTCAACAGTGTTGTCATATTAAAATTTCTACTTTCTTACCATCTATGCACGAGTGTAAGTGTGAGTGTGGGTGTGGGTGTGTGGGTATGTGCATGTGCATGCACACACAAAGCCATTTAGAAGTATATTGTAGACATCAAGACACTTCATCCCTAACAATTTTAACATTTGTGTTCTAAAATTAAGGGCCTTTTCTTATAAAACATCATCACACTTAAAAAATAAACAGTAATTCCATATCATCTAATAAATTCATCAGACATGACGAATCATCAACAGCATGAAAAAGAAAGTGCCAAATGGACAAAGAGAACAACTGGAACCAGAGGAAGAAAAACAGCTGCACGAATCACTGCCTGTAGAGATGTGTGATGCTATTGAACAAGAATAGCCTGCTATGAAAAAGGGCATTCAGAGAATCCTAAAATGCCTTGCAAATTAGAAGCACACAATTGCAAAACAGACACAGACAAAAACAAAATCTAATCTGAGGGTTAAAGGACCAATTTGAGAAAAGTTCCCGATTTGAAGACCAGGAAGAACAAGGGAAAAGGAGTGAAAGGGCAAGAGATATGAATGATGGGTCCGGGGGATCTGTGACATTCACGAGAGAGGGAGCCAAGAATATAGCCAGGCCGGCAAAACCAGAGATCTAAATAAAGAGTGTCCCAGATCTGAAGACAGGCACAAGCCTCAGGCATGGTGGAACCCACTGGAAAAGATCAAAGAGCCTGGAGAATTTTACAACATCTAGTAAGGACAAAGAAGGGCCCCAAGCCTCAGGCCAAGTCATGTTAGATCACTTACTTAAAAGGGAGAGTCAGATTGACCTCAGGCCTCCCAGCAGCAGTACCAAGGATGCATCAGCCCTTCTCAGCTCTAATGTACCCTGGGGATCTTGTTCAAGTTCAGATTTTGGGGTGGGGAACTGTGTGTTGCCAACAAGCACCTCAGTGATGCCCCATGACTGCTGGCCTATGGACCACACTTTGGAGGCAAGGGTCTGGAGTAACATTTAGAGTCCTGAGGGAAGTTATATCAAATGCAAAATTTCATAGCTGGTTGAATTACCAATGAAATATGAGGCAAAATAAAGACAGATTTTCAAATGCTCAAGAAGTTTACCTGCCATGAATTTGCTGAAAAAATATTACTTGTGAATGAATTGCAGAAAAGCAGAAAAGGAAACAAGAATTTATATATTTATTTGAAATTGTTGTAGTTTCATTAACATATGTAATTGTACATATTAATGGACTTCAGTAGGACATTTCAATATATGCATACAGCATGCACTGATTAAATCCAGCTTCCCTTTATCCACCCACCTTCCCAACCTCTAGTGATCACTTTTCTACATTCCTATCATCTTTTTTTTTTTTTTTTTTAGCTTCTATGTATGAGACAGTACCTTTACCTTTCTGTGTCTGGCTTATTTCATTGAATAAAATGCTCTTTAGTCCCATCCATTTTGTTACAAATGATAGTTTTCATCTTCTTTAATGATGAAAATTATTCCTGTGTGTGTGTGTGTGTGTGTGTGTGTGTGTGCGTGTGCTTGCACGCTCGCATGCACAATCCATTTATCCATTGATGGGCACATAGACTGATTCCATATTTTAGTTATGAACAGTGCAGCCATAAGTATGGGTGTACAGTTATGTTTTTGGTATGCTGATTTCATGTCCTTTGGATATGTACCCAGAAGAGGGACATTGGATCATATGGTAGATACATTCTTAAACTTTTAAAGAACCTTCATGCTGTTCTCTGTAGTGGGTGATCTCATTTACATTTTCACCAACAGTGTGAGAGCGTTCTTTTTTCTCCATATCCATATATTTTTAAAATTTTTTTGATAGCAGCCATTCTAGCTGGGTGAGATGGTATCTCACGGCAGTTTTGATTTGCATTCCTGGAGGCTCATGACATTGAGCATTTTTCATGTATTTGCTGGCCATTTTTATTTCTTTCTTTGACAAGTGTTTATTCAGATGTTTTGTCCATTTTTAATCATGGCTATTACTCCTTGTTCTGATGAATAGAAATTATTTCTCTGGCTCTATAGGTTGTTTCTACACTTTGTTGGCTGTTACTTTCGCTGCACAGAAGGTATCTAATTTGACGTAATCCCATTTCTCTATTTTTCCTTTTGATTCCTCTGCTTTTAGGGTTACATTAAAAAAATATCATTGCCTATACCAATGTCTTGAAGTCTTTCCCCTATGTTTTCATATAGTAGTTTTAGGACTTGCAGTTAGGTTTTTGATCCATTTTGAGTTGATTTTTATACAGAGTGAGAGATGGGGGTCAAATTATCTCTGTAGATGATATGATTCTATACATAGAAAAAAAAACTAAAGGCTGACCAGAAGATTATTAGAATTAATAAATAAATTCAGCAAAGCTGAATAAGTAGCATTTGATACACTAATAACGAGATTGCTGAGAAAGAAATCTTGAAAGCAATTTCATTCACAATATGAAAATTCCAAAACACTGATGAAAGAAAATGAAGAAGAAACACACAGAAAAGAAAAATCTTCCCACATTCATGGATTAGCAAAATTAATATTGTTAAAATGTCCATGCTATTCAAAAAAATTCACAGACTCAGTGAAATCTGCATCAAAATATCAATAAAGTTTTTCACAGAACTAGAAAAAAAAACAATGCTTCAATTCATATGGAAGCCCAACCCAAGCCATCGTGAACAAAAGCACAAAGGTGAAGGCCTCACAGCACCTGATGAGGTCAGTACATCCACAGAGCACAGCAGCTAAAGCAGCATGGGAATAGGATAAAAATGACACACAGGCCCTGGAACAGCATAGAGATACCAAAATAACCCCCACGTCTTCAGCCAACTGATCCTCAGCAAAGGTGGCCAAACCAGACCCTGGAGAAGGGACAGTCTCTTTGATAAATGGTGCTGGGAAAATTGGGCATCCATGTGCAGAAGGAATGAAGAATTTAAGAGACAAGATACTTTCTGGAGCTGACCCAAGAAGAGTCTGCATAAAGAAACACCTGGATGGTGGGCACAGGGCAGCAGAAAACCGTGAGTCCAAATTAGACCCGGAAGGCTCAGAGGTCAGGAGCATGGCCTGAGGAGGAAGTGGTTTCCATTCAGCACTCAGCATGATTAGGAAACAGGAAGATGGTGGTGGGGTGATGGAAAAAATGCATGTCTCTTCTTGAAATAAAAGAAAGAAAAGCCCACCAGGACTCCAGGAAAAACAGAAGCTCTCAAAAACAGCTGCTCCACCGTGTAACCCAGCTGTCCCCCTCCTTGGTCTATACCCAAAGGACTTAAAAACAGCATACTACAGTGACACAGCCACATCAATGTTCACTAAACTGGAACCAACCTATAAAGCCCTTCAATAAATAAAGAAACTGTGGTGTTTATTGCTAAGTAATATTCAATGGAATATTACTTAGCAATAAAAGAGAATAAAATTATGGCATTGCAGGTAAATGAATGGAGTTAGAGAATATTATGCTAAGCAAAGTAAACCAGTCCCCAAAAACCAAAGGCCAAATGATTTCTCTGATAAATGGATGCTCATCCATAATGGGGTGGGGGGGCATGGGATGAATGGGACAAAGGGGAGGTGGGAAGGGGATAAGGGGTAGGAAAGATGGTGGAATGAGACAGACATTTATCACCCTAGGTACATGTATGATTGCACGAATGTTGTGACCTTACTTTGGATACAACCAGAAGTCAAAAATTGTGCTCCGTTTGTGTACAATGAATTGAATAGCACTGTCATGTATAACTGATTAGAACAAATAAATAAATTTTAAAAACCCAACTGCTGCAACCACAGAGCAAACTAAAACAGGGTGCAAGAACCTTGACCCTCTGCTGCTTCTAGGAGAACACCTACTGAAAACTGGAAGGGGTGCTGGAGGCAAGGGGCTGGCCAGGACACTTTTTACTTGTGACCCACCATTTAATTTGGTTTTGAGTTTTTAAAATCAGTGGATTTGAAGCCATTAAAACATAGCTTCTTTCTTAATATGAAGTAGGGGAGGGAGAAGGAATGAAGAGTAACAAAGAAGAGAAATCCTGTCCCAGAGGACAAAGTAATGCAACACACACATACACCACACACACCACACCACACAACCCACACATACACACCACACAACACACACATACACACCACATACCACACAAGACACACACACCACACAACAGACACATACACACAACACACACACACACACACACACACACACACACGCACACACACTTGTCTTCCAGTCTAAACACTCCACCACTGGGGAGTGCCAAAGTTCTCCCGTGACAAGCAGGACACTGGCACCTGGAATGAGCCCCAGGACCAGTCTGGTGATGGCAATAAATGAGGCAGGATCTTGGGCTGGAGGACTCAGGTTCCCTCTGCAGCAGGAAGGGCCCGCACAGCAGTTCTGAGAGAACATTCTCCGCAGCCCTCTGGCTGCAGGTGAGCCTCAGTGATCAGCAGGTGGAGATATTGAGATGCCAGAGGAAAGGCTGTGCAGGTGCCTGGGACCACAGAGGGGCATGAAGGTCAGGGCACCCAGACGCCTGGCCAGGGAGCCTGCTCAGCTCCTCAGGGCGGAGCTTCAGAGGGCCATGGGGCTGGGGGACAGCTCTGCACCCTGGAAGATCAGCAGCCTCCCTCGTCCCCAGGCCTTCTGGAAGCCCGAGGACCTGCCTAAGCCAGCAGAGCCAGAGGAGAGTTCAAGGGACCTTCCCTAGGACCTGGGTGGGAAGTGACACCCTGAAGTACCTGTAGTGATAGCGGAAAAAAATTAGGCGGAGGCCAGAGGTGTGTGGAAGGAGGCTCAAGGGCAGACAGAGCCCTGGGTGGTGATGAGGTTGACGCAGGGTACGGAGGGGGACAGGGCAGCCACAAGCAGTAGGGACTGAGGTCTAGCTGTCCGAGAGCGGCAGTGCCCAGCCAGGGCAGTGGCATTGCAAACGCGGGAAGAGGGGGCTTGAAAATCTGTTTGGGGGAGAGAATTGATTGAAAGCATTTCTACAATGTGAACATTCAATTTGGGAATTTGGGTGGACTTTGGGATTGTCTTTAAAAAGCTGACCAAGGTGGTTTGAGCAGACATTCTGTTTTTCTGAATCCATTGACCCCTATGCAGAGCTGACACTAAGTTTTTTCAAAACCAGATGTGGCTGCATCTAAATATTTAAAGCTCCCTTCAGGGCCTCCATGTGTGAGCTTTCGGAAAAAGGGAACCTTCTGAATCTGGGCCACTTGTTTATCTTTACTTCTCCTAGCGTCTCAGAGCGACGCCTTCCTTTTCCGTACAAATTCTGAGTTTGGCCACGAGATTAAATGAGATTGCATTGCTGTGCAAACTGGCAAACATGAGTTCTTGACAAAAATGCATTAATTGTGTGTTTTAATTCTGATGCTGATCTAAGCAGAAATTGTCTAAAAGGGGGTTTTCATTGGGATAAGAGCCTAGTAACCAGGACCTCGGAGGGGCTTCCAGCCTTGGTCTTTGTACAGTTGTCCCCCTTTATCCAAGGGGCTGCCTTCCAAGACCCCCAGCCGGTGCCTGAACCACGCGCAGTGCTAATCCTGGGTATACTGCTTGTTCTCCTACGTACACACCTATGAGAAAGCTTCATTTATATGTTAGGCCCAGTAACAGCAATAATAATAACTAAAAATAATGAAATGATAGAAATACTTTAATAGAAGTTATTTAATTGGAACTGTTTATTACTAGAATTTTCCATCTGATGTTTTTAGACCGTAGCTCACCACGGGGAACTGAAGCTTGGGAAGTGAGACTGTGCATAAGGGGGACTATGTATCTATAAGCTGTTGGCACCAAATAACATCACCTTGATCACCTGGAGCCAATGAGGGGGGAAATATAGATTTTATAGAACCATAAAAAAGTGTGCCCAGTGAAGGGCACTGGATGGTAGGATGTGCTGCTGGAGGGCGGGTGGCAAGGCCACGGAAAAGAGTGGTGGAGGGAGTCGTGTCCCCAGCACAGAGCCAGCACCACCCCAGGGACCCACGAAGAGCAGGCTGGGCCTGGTGTGGGGCAGCCTGCCATCCACTATTAGGACTGTTAATCTGAATCTCACTTGGTTTGTAGTTTCACTTGTATTTAATTTCATAGTTTATAGTTGAACAAGAGTTATAAACACAAGGTGTTTATATCTGGGTTTGTATTTGAACATGTTTAAGTAACATTAATTTGAAACAACTTCAGTCAACACGGGGGAGGGTTTTCCTCCTTGGGGAGGGCTTTCTGAGTTACTCAAGTTGCAGAAAACTTCATGGGATTTATTTTTTAATGTGTTCCTCATTGCCATTTATTTATTTTGTTGTAGATTTAAAATTTTAGTTACTTTTTCTTTTCAATAATAACTTTTTTTAAAGTGCTCTAGGAACATCTATTCCAACTGCCCTAAGCAGTTAGATGGTGTTGTGACCGCGGCCAGGGCGTGGGAGTCAGGAGGGGACTGGCACTTCATGCACCCCGGGGAACTTGCTGGAAGTGAGGGAGAGTGGGGAGGGAAGGAGCAGGGGGGAGAGGGGGGTGGCTGGGGGTTGGGAAACCACCTGCGCACAACAGTCTTGGGAGTTCAGTGGGGACCTGTGGTCAGTGTGTAACGTCCCAGTAACATGGATAAAACCACCAGAACACCTGTGGGCCTCCATGGCCCTCCATGGTGACCCCAGTCAAGCTCGGTGACCCCAGTCAAGCTCGGTGGCCCATCTGTCCTTCAGGCCCAAGCTTCTTTTCAGAGGTCAATTCCACTGAACTGACCCTGGAGTGCTTTTTGGATCTGTGTCTCAGAGTAGATGCTGCAAGCCCTGGGGAAAGACGGGGCTTCAGGGAAGACCTTGGGGTCATTTCAGAGATTTCTGGTGCCAACTGTGTAGGCGGCTGGGTGAGTGCCACACATTTTCCATATCTTGGGTGGGAGGTTGGAGGGTAGCTGTGCTCTGGAGCAGCCCCTGTGCTGGGCTCGGGCCATTCATCAGGGTAGGCCATGGCGAGGGGCAGGGCTGGAGCAGGGGCTCACTCCAGGCTTCTCTTAGGGGCTGTATGGGACCTTGGAAGAGGCCCACACCAGGGCCACCAAATCACTTGCCTCCTGGGCTAGGCAGGGCCCTAGATTACTGTCGCAGTCCTAGGAGGCTCAGAGAACAGAGAGTACCTGAACAAACAGAGGGTCCTCACCCCCTCCAGCTCCACCAGCAGCTGCCTTGAGGGAAACGGGTTCAGATTCCCAGAATTTCCATTTTTCCAAGAGAAGGCGAGGACACTATTTTTAATGGGAAATAGCTAAGGGTCCAGAGGGAGCCTGGAGATCAAACAGAACTCATCTGTGGGGAGGGATGAGTCTCGCACCCAGTAGGTACATGCCCTTTACCGACTGCTAACTCTTCTCAGTGTTCCTACTCTGGACAACTTGGCCCTAGAAGCCTGTGGAGGGTTTGGTGCCCCCTGGGGAGAGGCAAGGACCACGAGTGGGCTCACAAGTTTCCATCCTTCCTCAGGTCCAGAGCACGCATGGGGGATTGCTTCTAATAACTGGCGGTCCCCAGGCTGGTCCCTCCAGGAGGCTGCAGAGGTGCTAGAGGAAGGACGTGGCGTCACCCACACTGACTAACCTTGAAGTCCCAGGCAAGGCTAGCCTCTAAGGGCAACAGCCTGCATCTGCAAGATGGGGGCATCATTGCGCCTCCCAGGGTTTCAGTAATTATTACCAAAAGTTTGCTCTTTGTTCCTGATGCCACTCTAATAACAAGGACACGTGACAGGGGTTCACTTGATACGATATGACTATGGCTTTGAAACTTATACTTTTTTTTTTCGTTTTCCCAAACCTCCTCTCTGATCTTCTTTTCCCTAAACTTTTCCTTCCTGATCTCCTCCCTGATCATCTCTGATATTCTTTTCTCTAAAATTCTCCTCCCTGATCTTCATTTCCCTGATCTTCTCCTCCCTAATCTTATTTTCTCCGAATCACCTCTGTAAAAGCCCCTGTTCCTGCTGATGGGCAGAATCACAGGCTTTGGGACGGGTGTCCCCTGTGTTTCTCCTTTGCTGGCAAATCAATAAACCTTCTTTTTCCTTTTTTCTCAAAACCTGTTTTCATTACTGGATTGGCATCAGTTACGGATGCAGTTTTAAGAAAAAGGCAAAGAACTTTTCTTGCTTTGCTAGCAAGGGAGAACCACAGGGTGCTCCTGCCCCAGAGGCTATGATTCTGCCCTTCCAACAGGGGGAGCAGGGGGCTTTAAAAGAGGTGACTCAAAGGCTACATTCCAGTGTTTTCTGTTGGAGTGTAATTCACTTGTTAATTTGGAAGAGAGTCATTTCTGAGATTTCTGGTGCCATCCCTGAATTACTTCGGTTCCTGTGGTGAGTGTGTGCTCAAGGACAGATCACTCTGCCTAGGATGGAGAAGAAAGCTGATCCTGTTTCTTCCAGAAATCAGGGAGTGAAAGATAGGGAGGGAGGGAGAGAGAGAAGAAGAGAAAGAAACGTGTCCATTTTAAAAATAAGTCGCAGTGCCAGAGCGGCGAGGGCTATATTCCAAGCATAAAGTGGACCCCTGTATCATAATCACTCCCATAGCATGCTTAGCACATAGTAGGGGCACAATTAAGGCTGTTTGTGGCACTAGATTACTAGTTCTTTCCTCCACACCGAACGCAGCTTTAGCTTCTGCTAGACACCAGGGCTCAAGTCCCTGTGCCCCATGAACTGGCCGGGTCAAGTTCTAAGCAGGGGAGCCAAGTGCTACGCGGCCGTGCTGAGGGAGAGAGCCCGGCTGTGGCAGGAGGACTGCTGAATGGGGTCCAGGTGTGTGGATGGGGAACGGAGGGGAGAAGAGACCCAAGGAAGGGACAAGGAGCTGGAAGAACGTCTGTCCCCATGGTCTGCTGCTACCAGCCTCTCCTCCGGACCTAGAGACATGAAGCCACGACCACTTTGTGGTGTGTACAGATTCTGTAGGTCAAAAGCTATAACTAACAAGGGTCAACAAACCCCACCCTCACGCACAACTACAATGCACCAATAAAATATGGGTGGGGGAGAGCTTCGTGGGTGCTAGCCATGGGCTCCTTGCAACCACTTAAGTCTGCCCCGCAGCAGGAAAGCAGCCATCACCCAGTGAAATGAGCAGGCCCGGTGGTGTGGTGTTCCCTAAAACTTCGTTATGACAGGAAAAAAAATAAAAAGTAACTCTAACAAGAGACAGCAGAGGTGGCCCATCTAGTAGCCTCCCGCCCTCCATGTCAGCCTCTGTGCCTTTCAAGGTCAGCCCTGAAGGCAGGTCCTCCCCTCGCTGCCCCTCTGTGCCTGCTGCACTTTGGCTTTACCTGTTACCGTGGCACGAACATGTGGAGCTCTCTATTCCTGCCTGTCTGCCCAGCCGCTGTCTGTCCCTGCCTTCTCTTCATATCCCAGTGCCCAGTACCGAGCCTGGCATATAGTAGGTGCAGTTTAGGTGTAGGATTATTAAGAGCATGGACTCTGGGTTTAAGTCCCAGCCCTTCCACTTCTTGGCTGTGCTGATCCTGCTTAACTTCTAGCCCTGAGCTGTCTCTTGTGGGCCACAGGGTGACTCTATTAGCTCCCCAAAGTTGTCACAGGGTTAAATTAGTTATTCCATCTAAAGAGTTGGAACACAGCACAGCCTTAGTACACGCTCAAGAGTGCCTATACACAGTAGGTGCTTCATAAATGTAGCAAAACAAAGGAAGAAAACCCCCAAAGAAAACACTTTCATTGTCCAATTGGGAATAAAAATTGAAAAGATAAGTTAAATTGGGTCCAGATTTAACTAAAAATAGCAACAAAAAACTAACCACTCTTAAATTCAGTTGAACTATGTATAAATTTTTCTGGGCCTAAACATTTTTTTCCTTTGTTTAAAAATGAAATCTATGTTTAAGGCCCAGCGATTACTCGGAGCATCATACATATCGGTTTATAAGTTAAAGTAGTCTTTCTTCTCTTCTCCTGGGCTCTTTTCTCTCCCCTCCTCCCCCTCCCCCTTCCTCTTCCTCTTCTTCCTCACCCCTTCTCTTGTCCCTTCTTGCTATGGAATTTTTAAATATTCTCTTCTATGAACTGTTTCCTTGGGATACCCAGCATCTAAGAGAAATTAACTCTAAATTGGGTTCTGAAGAATCATGCCTCTTGGTCTTTTTTTGATCTTTGCATCCCTGGATGGCCCCTGGCCTGCCTTCATTGTTCCAGATACCGCAAATAAAAATATAGACACCCTAAGACATTCTTATTGCAGGTAAACAACAAATAATTTATTAGTGTATGTCCTGTTCAATATTTGGCTGCCCAAATATTACTAAGGTGTCCTGTGTTTACTGTGGCAATCTCATTGGAGTCCCCAGGACAGGGCCAGCCTTGTGCCGCCGCTCAGGCCCCTGCTCAGTTGACTGTTCTGTCCTCACAGTCTGGAAATGCTCAATCATTTTTTTTAACAAAAGGCTCCCCATTTTAATTTTGTATGGGGTCCCCAATTATGTAGCTGGTCCTGTTTCAGCCTTGGAAGAAAACTCTCCTTGTTGGACTTTTTTTTGGGGGGGGGGTGGTACTGGGGATTGAACTCAGGGGCACTTGACCACTGAGTCACTTTCCCAGCTCTATTTTGTGTTTTATTTAGAGACAGCATCTCACAGTTGCTTAGTGCCTTGCTTTTGCTGAGGCTGCCTTTGAACTTGCAATCTTCCTGTCTCAGCCTCCCCAGCTACTGGGATTACAGGTGTGCACCACCGTGCCCAGCCCTTGTTGGACTTCTTAATCCAAGTCTCACTGTACCTGGCATAAATCAGGGGAATATTTAGTGTAGAAATGCTGGTTGCCTCCTAGATGTCTTGAAAAGCGATTTGACTTAAAACCACTTTTATTGGTGTTACACAGTCCGTGCTGCATGATGAATGTGACATTGACTATGAACGTGGGCTTCTGATGTCATCATTCTGCACAGTTGCCACACTCATCGCTTCCAAATGTCAGCTACAGATGAACTTGATTTCTCCTGCAGATGAGGCCTTCCTTACAAGAGAAGGTGGTGGCTGTTCTCGTTGCTCAGGTGGCCTCTCGTTCTCTTAAGGAAAGGGCTCCATCAGGCTGAGGTTGTGGCTCAGAGGTAAAGCACTCACCTACCATGCGTAAGGCATTGGGTTCGATCCTCAGCACCACATAAAAATAAATAAAGATAATGTATCCACCTATAAGTAAAAATAAATAAATAAATAAAATTTAAAAGAAAAGAAAGGGCTTCTGAGCAGATAGACCAGAAAAGGAAGAGTTCAGGACCAGAAAACCATAGAAACAGCTGCAGAGGCATCCCCCAAACCACACGCCCCCACGAGAGAAAGTGCATCCCAGGTCATCTCAAGGAAATCCGGCATGCCCTAGATCCCTGACTTTGCTGAGGATGTAATCACTGCAAAAAAACTGACGTTTCATTTTTAAAAAGGACTTACTCAGAGGTTCATTTTAACTCATGAAATCTTGACTACAACTAAAAGATCCCATGAATAAAAATGGTAGTGAGTTTCCTGGTTTTGACAATCACTTTTGTTATATAGGAGATCACTTTTGGTGGAATCTAGGTGGTGGTGGCTAGAGAGAATATCTCTGTAATATTTTAATTTTGCAACTTCTGGTAAATCTGATTATTTAAAATAGAAAGTTAACATACACACACATATGTGTTTGTATGTATGTATGTGTGTGTGTGTATATATACATATATATATATATATATATATATATATACACATACACATATATACATACATATGTGTGTGTGTGTACAACCAGTATGCTACAATGCTATATTCAGTAATATATCTAAAAGGTTAAAAACAAATGCCTCTTCATTGCAAGCTCTGTCTAGATGCTCCCTGATCTATCTTTGCCTCCTCCTTGTAGTTTGTCAAAGTCCTGGGTCTAGAGATGGCAACCCACAAACCTCATGGTAACTGATGGTTTCAGTCACTTACCTTTTACGATGGGGCCTCGACAGCAGAAAACACCTCTTCTTAAAAATTACGTTGGCTTGTCTCATGACCTAAAAAAGAAGCAAGCACCCCCAATGGGTTATCTTGTCATGTAGGCCAGGACCCAGCTTCTCTCAAATTTAGCACCTGAACTTGATTGTTATGTCATTCTAATTTTAATACTAGTTGGAGTGAGCTAATTTTCCCAATTTAAGTTGCTTAAATCAGAAAGGTGGAAATGACCACGAGGGAGATTTTAAGGGAGGGAATGTACTAGATGAGATTCTGAAAACAGCAAGCAGACTCCTCAGCTCCCAACTCTGTGGTGCCTGTCTGGGGATACAAGGAGGGACACTTGGCCCTCTCAGTGCTTAGCTTCTGGGTGGCAGGTAGACCACACACCAGCAAAGAAGTGGTGCTGTGTCCTCAGGTAGCAGCAATTGCTACCAAGAAAAATGGAATGAGAGAAAACTATGGAGGATAGAAATCAGAGAAAGCCATTGCTCAATGCTTGGAATGAGGTTGCTTTTATGGAGGTTTTTTTAATAGAGAGAGAAGGGTTGGAGCATTATACACCTAATAGATTAGCAGGAACAAAGAAGTGGACGTGTCAATCCTGGTGAGAAATTAGTGAAGCTGAACTTGACTGCCAAATCACGTTAATTTCAGCCCTAGTTAAAGTTTGTTCCTTTTCTTACTTTCCCCACTGTTGGCAGTGTTTGATTTTCACACTTATTTTGTATAGCAACAACCATAAAAATGTTCCTATTCTTTGATGCGTAATTCAGTGACGCGCAATCCCACGGGATCTAATGCATTACCAGAGATACCTAATAACACTCCCTTTACTATCCTGAAATGAAATCATGGATCATAAAATCCATCTAGAGACATAATTTTCAGAATTCGAGGCAATACTTCAAAGAAATCAAAGAGACATAATTTATAATAAAGCAAAAAGAAAAATCACGGTAAGACATTCCCGTGCCTGCCTCCATACACAGGATTACCAAGGCAACCTCAAATGCAGACTGAAGCCCAGGCCTAAGGACCCTTGGCAGCAGGGAACGTTGCAGGTTTCCATGGAAACGCGAAAGGAGAGAATAGCCAGAAACACCTGTATCTTCATGGGGAGGGGAGTTAATCCTTCCATGGCCCTGGGACTGGAGAGCCTGACAGCCTACGTGTCACTGCGTCAGGCCCTGGGCTCTCACTAGCCTGCTGTTTATCTGGATATATTGATGTCAAGGTTATTGACAGTGTAAAATTGGAAAGAACCTAAGTGTCTTACTGAATGGGAAATGTTTAATTAGCATGATTTATTCAAACAAAGAACACTATATAGCTATTAAACAGCTAAGTAGAATCCTATATAGCAATGCAAAATACCCCAAAATATCACATGATATACTATTAAATGATAGCATATATAAAATTTTATATAATTTCTGTAAAACCATTTATACAGTGAATAAGGGAAATTCTAAAAATAATAACCAAAAGAGAACGAACTAGCACTCTACTGATTAGTTAATAAATCACCCCAAACTTAGTACTTTGAGACAACAGTTTGTTAGCGCATAGTTACAGAACACCAGCAGTTTGGGCTGGGCTCGCTGTTGGGGAGGCTGGTTGCGGGCAGCTGGGTCAAGGTAGCCTCACTTGTGTCAATCTGTCAGTGAGTGAGCCACAGACATCTTTGAACAAAATCCATGCAGTATTTTAGGCCGGAATTATATCTTTAAAGCTGCTGATGGGGCGGGGGCAGTAGAGATGGCTTAATTTGGACATTTTAATATTATTCTCTAAAGGCCTAATTAACCAGAGAATGTCAAAGGCAAAAAAGAGAACAGACTGGCCATCTGATCTGCAGAAGGCAGGCAGCTTTCATCCGACATGTCAGTGAAAGTATTCGGTTCCAGGACCAATGTTGAGGCTGAGGCAGGCAGGAGGCCGAGCTAGTTAGAAATCAGCCGTGGGGGGAATCGGAGTGGTGGGTAAACACAAGGCATTTGCCATGGGCACTGGAGGTCCCTGGAAGGAAGGGGTCTTGCTCTTGATTCCTTCCAAGGAGTTGCTCATAGGGAAACTGCCTTATCCAGCGGCAGTATTTATAGGCACTCTGGCCTCTCTACCTTTCTGAGCATGGCTGATGAGGACTGAACTCTGCACAGGTGGTGGCCCGGGAACTGCTGGCTCAGTACACCAAACAGCACAAAGACCAACCACTCGCTGGCCTGCTCTGGAGCTGGGTGGCGTCTGTGAGTGACAAGCTGAGGACCAGGTATGTATATCACTCAGGGTGTCCTTGTCACCTGCCTTCAATATCTTATTATCCAACCTAAGTTTGCAAAATCTTGACATGCCCAACTTACTCTGGTTTGAAATTTTTTACTATCTAATGTACACAAAAATGTGAATATGTAAATTGAATGCTTTTGCAACCTCTGACCACCATAAGAATTCAGACAATGCTGATTTTCTTCTTTCTCCTCATGCACCTTCTTTCTTATACACCCACTGCTCCTAACGCATTATAGGTTTTAACCCTCAAGCCGCATTAAGTAGGTTTTTATTTCCATTTCATCAATGAGGAAACTGAGGCACGGAGGTTAAGTATTTGCTCATGGTTGCATGGCTAATGAATGGCAGAGCTGGAATTTGACGCCACACGCAGGATACATGATTTCAGGATGCTTTTATCATTTTAATCAGTTTTTTTGTCTTAGCATTGTCTGTAAGCTCTGAAGATAAGGCGTAATATATGCTATATCAGGGACTTCCTGTTTTCACTCAATATTTTGTTTCTATGGTTTATCCAAGTTGTTATATGTGGCCAAGAAGTGTCATATCATCCCCAAATAGTCCATCATATGTATATACCGTAATTGGCTAATCCATTCTAATCTCCAGTATTTGCGGACCTTTAGGTGTAAGCAACATTTTGATATTTTGCACAAAGTTGTTACAAAAAAATCTTGCTCATGTTTTCTGGGGAACCCACAAGAGTTTGTACAGGGCTTTCAAACGTAGTTGACATGATCTAGAGTCAAAAATGCATTTCAATCATCACAACACCCAGAGCCCTCCACCCCAGACAACTGAAGCAAACTTTCCAGGAAACAGTGCCTGTCCTGCTACTCATGTTACTGTCTGGTGTTTTTAAATTTTATTTTTTAGAACACTGGATATCAATCTTTTAAATGGATTTCATGGCCCATCCGTGATTTGCAACCTGTTGTTTGAAAAACATTCCTCTAGGGTAGATATCACCCAGAAGTGGGCTTGCTATTGTGGAATATGCCAATCTTCAACTTTACTAGACAGTGACAAGGTATTTTTCAAAGTGGTTCTACAAGTCTACCCTCCTGCCCGAAGCACACATTCTGTAGAGCCACAGCTGATTCTCCTCAGCACTTGATCTTAACAGATTTCCTAAGTTTTCTCAATGCAACATAAAAAATGATCTCCTATCAGGATTTTAAATCACATTTTCCTTATTACTTCTAAGGCATACCGTGTTTTCCCCCTCTTCATTTTCCTTATGTTTTTCTTCTTTGGTGAAATGCCTCTTCATGTTTTTATCCATTTTTTTTTCTATTTTGTGTGTGTATGTCTCATCTTAGTGATTCTGAGGGGTTCTTTCTTCTATGTCACTATAGATGCTACAACCCAGTTAGTGGCTTTTCTTACACTTTCTTTGTGGTATCTTTGGATGAATGCAAATTCCTGAATTATAACAATTTAAGTTAAGATTATAAATTTTTAAACTATAATTCATCCTTTTCATTCATATTCAACACTTTCTTTATTGTCATGAAATATTAATTTTTTTAAGTCTTGAGAGTTTCACATTTCATGTTTAATTCCTGAATTCATTGGAAAATTTTGTATGTGCTTTGAGGAAGGGATCTAATTCCATTTTTTTCTCAATTTTCGGAGTTGTTTGTTGTTCCAGTACCATTTAATAAACTAACCATCCTATCCTAGTTATTGGCAATACAAACTTGCTAAAATTTTCCTTGAAATGTATTCAATCTATGGATTTGCAGAAAATTTAACATGTAAATACTTTTCTTACTCTGGCATTTGTTAAATTTCCACACATGTGGGAGTCCATTTGGGGGTTATTTTGTTCCTAGAGAGAGTTTGTATATTTTTGACCCAACAAACAGGTTATAATTACCCTGTCTTTATGATAAAATATTACTCCATTATTATAGCTGAAATACAACTTAGAATTATGTATTTCCCTATAGGCACACACACACACACACACACACACACACACACACACATAAATTACGTATTTAGAATTTTGTATTTCCCTATAGCTATTGATATCAGTTTGTCAAATTCCTCCAAAAGAAAACAACAGTCATATATACTAAAGGCAGTGTTGTAAGACTGAATGTATATTATCATAGTTGGATGTAAGGTGTCCCCCAGAAGCTCATGTGTGAGACAAAGCAAAGTTTAGAGGAGAAATGGTTGTGTTATGGGAGCCTTAACCCAATCAGTAAATGAATGCCCTGACAGGATGAACTAAGTGGTACCTGAATGTAGTAGGATGTAGCTGGAGGAGGGAGTATCATCGGAGTGTGCCTTTGGGTATATATTTTGTATCTGGCAAGTGGAATCTACCCCCCCCCGCCCCCGTTTCTGATTATCATGTGAGCTGCTTCCCTCCACCACACCCTTCTGCCATGAGGTTCACCTCGAGCCCTGAGGAATTGAGACAGCTGCCTATGGATTCAGACCCCTGAAACTGTGAGCCCCTAAATGAACTTTTCCTCCTCCACAATTGTTCTGGTCGGGTCTGTTAGTCACAGCAGCAAAAAAGATGACTAAAACATGTATGAAGTACCCAGAGTACTCAAATTAACAAAGACAGAAAATTGATTATAGGGGCTAAGAGAGATGCATAGCCATTATTTAATGGATCCAGGTTTCAGTTTAGAGTGACGAAGTCCTAGAAAGGAATGAAGGATCCACCAAAATGATTAACATGACAAATGCTTCCACATGTTTATTTTACCACAGTTTTGAAAACTTGCTAAAATTTTCCTTGAAATGTATTCAATCTATGGATTTGCAGAAAATTTGACATGTAAATACTTTTCTTATTTATTTTGTAAATAAAACCGATATTTTTTCTCAAAGATTTTAATCTTCTAAGAATCTTCTAGGGTTGTACAATTTTACCCATACATAGTATATCCTCTGATAGATTTTTTAAAATATTTATCTTAAAAAAATTTTTTTTCAGTTGTAGATGGACACAATACCTTTATTTTGTTTGTTTTTATGTGGTGCTGGGATCAAACCCAGTGCCTCATGCATGCTCAGCAAGTGCTCTACCACTGAGCCACAACCCCAGCCCCCTTTTGATAGATTTATCATTGTTTTGTTGTTGTTAAGAGAATTTTTTAAATTCTATTTTTGCTGTTGCAGTTGGCTTTTCTTTCATTCTTCTTCTCCTCCTTCGCCTCCTCCTCCTCCTTCTCTCTCTCTCTCTCTCTCTCTCTCTCTCTCTCTCTCTCTCTCTCTCTCTCTCTCTCTCTTTGGTACCCTGGATTGAACCCAGGGGCACTTAGCCACTGAGCCACATCCCCAGCCCTTTTTATTTGTTTAGTTTTTATTTTGACATAGGGCCTTTCCAAGTTGCTAAGGCTGGCTTTGAATTTGTAATCTTCCTGCCTCAGCCTCCAGAGCTACTGGGATTATAGGCAAGTTCTACCATGGCTGTCTGCGGCTGGCTTTTCTAAATAAATCTGACTGTAAAAATTTTCTTCTAAATGTATCTAGATTCTTTGTTTCCCCACACACACACAGGCAATCATATCATTTGCAAATCATGATTTTCTATTTCTTTCTTTTCAGTTGTTTTTCTTTTATCCTTTTCACATCTTACTGCAAGGCCAGGAACTTTGGTGCAATTGGATTAGAAGTAGACAGAGAAAGTATTTGTTTGTCTAGTTCCTGGTTTAAAAAGATGAGTTTCACTGTTAAAAATGTTGGCTGGAGCTTTTGCTAGACACACTTGTTATCCTAAAGAAGCTCCATTTCTTATTTTTAACACATTTGCATTATTACTAGATGATGAATTTTTCAAATGAGTTTGCATCTATTGAAATGAACCTACCTTTCTGTATTCTGTTAATTTGATAAATGACCTGTCAGTCTCCTGGTGCTGAACTACTCTGACATTCTGGGGAGATCCTTGGCTTTCTCAGGCTGGGTTATCATCTTCACGTTCCTGGGGCTTGGCTTATTCGAATGGGAGCGGTTTTATACTTATTGGCTCATAATTTTCCGTTCTTCAACATCCCTGGTTTAGATTTGTGTCAAGGTTTTACTAGTCTCCTGGAGCTAGTTTGGGAGTGGTTTCTCATTCTGTGGAAGAATTCAATTATTTGAAAATGATCTGCACTTGGGGGAATATTTTAAACTATCAATTTAATTCATTTCATTATTTTAGAACTGTTTAGGCTTTCCCTCTTGTGTAAGTTTTAGTAATTGTACTTTACTGGGAATTTATCCACTTGGTGCAAGGGTTTTCATACTATTCTGATTATCCTTTGAACTTGTGCTGGATCGTGGCTATGTCCCCTTTGTCCTCCATAGAATTATCTCCTGCACCTTCTCCCTTCTCTGCTGGTGCTGCTCAGTATCACCAGATGAGTGTTGGTTTATTGTTACTATTATTATTATTTTCCACACACCAACTGTTCCCTTTGTCGATCTTCTCTGTTGTACCTTGTTGTCTATTTCATCTTTTTACATCTATAAATATGTCATCTCTTTTATTCTACTTTTGGAGAGCTTAATGTGTTTCTTTTGTGGATTTTTAAAAATATATTATTTTTTATTTGGAAGCAAATAAAAAATGATTACTCTCTCAATCCCAATGTATTGAGCTAATTTCCAGAGGATCTATTCATGAGACAATACCATAATGCAGTCCTGATTAAAAACATGGAAAATACAATAAATGTTTATATGGGACTTTTTGTAACCATGGGGGTGAAGTGAAATTTAGAAATCCATAGTCCCTTCTCTTCTTTCTATTTAAAAAGTTGCTGCTCAGGTTTCTGTTTATTCCAACCATGGTTTATCTTAAAGCTTGAAAACACGAGTTCCCACATCCCTGGACTATTTTGCTGAAGTTTCTGTTAGCTTTATGTCTCAATTGGTTCTCGCACACTGAAGCAACTTGGTGCATCTTTTTAAATATGTCTAGCCCTGAGTGGGCATTGTATAGCACCGATGGTTTTCTCTCCAACTTATTAGGTTGAAAATTTTCCAGTGTAGGAGGAGTCAAAGGACTCGCACAGTTCTCCAGCAGAGTCGATTTCTTCCTTTCAGGAAACTTGTTCCCCAACTGGTCACAAATCATCTGCTCTTTCATTTCTTTTCCAGAGAGCAGAGAAGGGCTTGTTTCCATTATTTGGAAAGCACAGCATACTCTCACACATATGCAAATCTATATTCCTAGCAAATTTTTCCAGGACAGATTTGAGATGTGCCAAAGGCAGTATTCCAATTGTAAATATTTGGAAAGTTCTAGCCCATTTATTTTTGTCTCAGTTATTAACCTCCAAAACAGTACACATGGCTCCCCCACACATCCGGGTCCTGCTCATTCACTCCCCCTGTGCTTATCTACTTAAATCCCCACACTTTACTTACCCTGATTTTTACGTGAAGGAAGGAATTGTCATGGACACTTTTCCAGCTCTCTCTGCCACTGGCCACTGCCCCACACTTGGACACAGCAGGACCTGGGCTCTCAGCTTCCCCAGAGCGTGCACCCCCATAGAGCAGCAGGATATCCATCACAGTGACAAAGCTCAGGAGAAGTGGCCATGTGCCGTGAGAATGAAGAAAGGTGGCCGAGAGCTTCTGTACTCTGAAACCCCTCCAAGTGAGCAGCCCTTTGCAGGGCCACCCAAGGCTACCCCTCATTTGGGCTGTGAGGGGATTAGTTGTTGTCCTAGAAAGGCCCCATGAGACCAGGTGCTACTTGGCACCTGTGAGGGGCAGTCCCTGGCTCTGCAGACAGCGCCACTCCACCCCTGCTTATCCCAGGGAGTGCGGCCTCCCTCTGTCCCCAGGGAGCCTGCCACTGTCCTCCTCACTGCTCTCACCAGCCCAGGGATCCCAAAGAGGTGGTGAGTGTTGAGCAAAGTCAAGATCCTGTCCTGCACTCCTGGGCCTTTCAATATTATGAATATTTTCAAATATTCAGCAAAGTTGAAAGGCTTTTACAATGTGTCTTTCACTGGGTGTTGGGGGGAACCTGTCACAGAGAAGCTACTGCGAGCATACTACTGTTCTTGCCAAACCACCATCACACATACACAGTCATGTGCCACTCGATGACACGGACATGCACTGAGAAACACGGCAGCTGGCAGCCTTGCCATAGTGTGAACATAGCGGGGCACTGTGTGAACCTTTTGTAGGTCTGGACCTAGCAGTGGCCTTGGGGCAGCGAGAGGCAGGAGGCCCCTGCTGGTGGGACTCGCACACACGCAGCAGCTGACTTTCCATGGTGCACCCAGACAGCAAGTCCGTAAGCCAGGACCAGAGGTTTCCCACCAGGATCCAGGATTGGGTACTGCACATGGTAACATGTGCTTTCAAAGGACCGGGAGGCAGCACATGTGTTTACACCAGTGTCCCCACACATGTGAGTGATGTGCTGCAGCCTTATGATGGCTGTGGTGTCACTAGGCCACAGGAATCAGCTCCACTGATGCTAAGGGACCATCTGCTAGGCAGTCTGTCATTGGCTGAATTGTCCTCATGCAGCACATGACTATCTCTCCATGCATCAGTCCCTGGCTCCTGTGTCCATTCTCCTTCTCCTTTTGACGCATTTCAAGGTAAACTGCAGGCATGGCCAGATCTCTAAATAATCCAGCAGGAACATCATTCACTCCAGTTCAACATTTGGCTGTGGTTCTCTTTGTTCTTCTGCAGAAAATTTACATGCAATGAAATGTACATCTGTTCTGCATTCACTGAATTTTGATAAATGCACACCTCTCTGGAACCAACACTCCTGTTAAGGGCTAGTCCATCACTGATCACTCCAGAAAGTTCTCTCTGTACCTCTCAGTCAATGACCACCACTCCAAATGAAGTCATCACTCTGATATTTTCCCATCGCACGTGAGATTTTCCTGTCCTAGAAGTTCACATAAGGGGAAGATAGAGTCTGACCTCCTTTGCGGTGGGCTCAGGAACCCCGCAAGATCCTTTTGGAGATTCTCTATGGTATCACGTGTGTTTGTTCCTTTTTGTTGCTGAGGAGTGGTATTTTACTTCATGATTCTCTGGGATTTGTTTCCTATTCTCTCATGATGAGGAGACACCTGAAATGTTCCCACTAGGTGTTCCAGTACAGTAAGTAGAACAGCCATGGATATTCTCCAATAAGCCTCTGTGAACATTTGTTTTGTCTCTCTTGGGCAAATAGGTGTGGAATCACTAGTTCATGGCATAGGTATTTGTTTAGCTGTATGAGAAATGGAGAGACAATTTCTCCTGAAGGGCTTTACCATGGCAGACGTGTGAGTCTCCAGTCTCTACATCCCTAGCGACATTGGACGTCCGTGTCATTAGTCATCCTGGTATATGTATATTTCGACCTCACTGTGGCTTTCATTTGCATTTCCCTCATGACCCATAATATGCATTTGCATATAATCTAAATTTTATTTAAATATAGAGTCATTTCACCTCCTTATAAAACACAGTGACGAGGAGGTTGCCTTTAGCTATATTCCTATTTTTCACACTAGATGAGTTCCTAGGGCTGCATATGTGGTTGGGCCTGACACGGGACTCTGAGGGCCCGGTAGGCAAGAGCCTGTCGCACAGCAGTTTGTAACCTCAGGTCGGCAAATGCTGGCGTGCAGCAAGCATCCCAAGACACAAAGGCAGTCCTAACAACAGCACTGACAGCCTCCAGGTCTCATAGTGACAGTCCCAGAAAGACTAAAGCCTGCTTTTCAATTAACTAAGAGTTCTTTCTGCCTTCTGAGAAATAGACAAGCAGAAACTCAACCGTCTGAAGCCCAGATTCAAAATAAGCATTCACAAACAGTAATTTGAATTTCCTGATAACTGCACATAAATAACTTCTACTTGCCTTCCCTGTCTAAATGGGTGATTATTAATTCAGGATTTGGCATTCTCCAAAGCACTATATCAAAAGTGTCTCAGAAGTGCTTCTTGCAGTTTCTCTCCTGCCTCTGATTGTCAACAACAGCTACTTGAGTCTTTAATTTTTAATGACTGGGAACCTAAGTTATTTGGGTACTATAATAATAATTACTTCCCCAGGATGTGGGAGAAAGGAGGGACAGATGTGGCTGTGCTCTGGGGATCCTACGTGGACTAACCCCTTACCTTTCTATAGACGTTACCTGAAAGGTTCAGGGGGAGAGCCACAAAATTAGCCCAAAAGGCAGAGTTGATGGGCAAAAGCTCATGGGGTGACAGTTTTGAGTCTGTTTGTGGTTAAACCTTTTAACTCCCTGTGACTCAGTTTCTTAATTTGCCAAATGGGGAGAGTGGAAATTACTACCTGATGAAGATAGTAACATCATTCTTTTTTATTTCTTTTTTTGGTATCAGGGATTGAACCAAGGAGTGCTCAATCAGAGCTCCACAGCCCCACAGCCCCACAGCCCCACAGCCCAGCTTTTTTTTTATATTTTATTTTGAGACAGGGTCCTTTGCTAAGTTTCTTAGGGCCTCACTAAGTTGCTGAAGCTGGCTTTGAACTTGCATTCCTCCTGCCTCAGCCTCCTGAGTTGCTGGTATTACAGGCATGTGCCACCATGCCCTGCTGACAGTCACACCATGAATCATTAACTTGCCCTTGCCCAAGCCCTGGAGGGCTCCTCTCCCTCAAATACTGGTGCTCCCCAGGACAGAGCTGAGCTTGATGGTGTCCTGCCTTTGTGCTCTCAGCAGGTTACTCCATATTTCTGAGCCTCAGTTTCTTGAGATATGTTCTAGTCAGCTTTTTTCTTTTTTTTTTTTTTTTTTCTGCTGTGAACAAAAGACCTGACAAGGACAATTTTAAGGAGGAAAAGTTTATTTGAGGGGTTACGGTTTAGAGGTCTCAGTCTGTAGATGGCCGACTCCATCCTTGGGGCCGGAGGTAAGGTAGGACATCAAGTTGGAAGAGCATGTTGGAGGAACATGGCACCAGGAAACAGAGAGAGAGAGAGAGAGAGAGAGAGAGAGAGAGAGAGAGAGAGAGAGAGAGAGAGAGAGCTCTCCTTGCTACAACAAAATATATACCTTAAAGGCACATCCCAGTGACCCACCTCCTCCCCCACACCCCACCTGCCCACAGTTACCACCCAGTAATCCCTATCAGGGGATTAACTCACTGATTCGGTTAAGGGTCTCGTAACCCAATTATTTCTCTTCTAAACCTTCTTGCATTGTCTCACACAGGAGCTTTTGGGGGCCACCTCATAGCCAAACCATAACAAGCTGTAAGTTGATAATAATTTCCACATCTGAGAATTTTTATACTATCAAAAAATTAGCAGCCAATACTTATCACAGATCCTGATATGTAATGTATTTTATAAATGTTATGCTTTGTGGCCTAGACATATATATTTGATTGTTCATATTCAATTTCGATATTTACTTATCAATAATTGAATATATTATCACCTGATACAAATTATGTAGCTGTTAATATAGACTATACCAAATATTGAACATTACTTATAACACATAGTTAACAGTAAGAACAGAAAACCAAATGACCTCTATACCACAAAACAAAAATGTAGAATAAACTAGAACCAACCATTTACAGAAAAATACTAAAAAGAAGTGCATGTACAGTCAGTGAGAGAAGGGACGGGAGAGGATGTGTGTTTACACTGCTTTCTCCGTGGGGAAGAAAAAAAAATGGAAAACACGATTTCTTTCAAATGAAATCCTTTGGTGAAACCAAAATAATAACGATGGCCATTGTATTTCTCTTCCAGTTTCCTGGCATTTAACACCGACGCGATTGGTAACCTCGCTTTTCTGTTGAAGGCTGTGAATTTCCGCGAGAGGGTTCTTCAGCGGTGTTTGGTGGCCAGAATTTATTACAAGGTAAAGATCAGTCATGTTGTATTTCTTCCTTTTGACTCGTGTTTGAGGCCCTCCTAGCTGGTGAGCTAGCTGCTAAACTTAGCAGAGGCTGAGTCAGCTTAATTACAGGCTTGGAAAGGGCCAGCGCGGGCAGCCTGGGCTCTGGAGCCAGCGCCCCTGTTTAACCCCTGCGTGTCTTTTACGGTCCATCTACCAGCCTCATTCGGCTGCCCTGGGAGGTGGAGGGGTGGGGTGATTTTTTAAACCCTTATTGAATTGAAAACTCATTGTTCCACACGAATGACAAATATATTGCTCTCTGGAGGGAAAGGTTTATCAGTTAACGTAAAGATTAGCATCGTCTTAGTTTCACGCACCCTTTTTCCTATGAATCTGCAAAGCATCGTTCTTTGTATAAGCGCTGGTGGGAATCCAGAGGGAATATCCACCATGTGCAGTACTGGCAGGGTTGGCCTGAGGAAAGGTCACCCCACCCAGCAATGTCCAGCTGTCCTCTGCCCCAGCATAAATAGCCAGGAGACCCTAGGAGAAGGCTTTGCTCACCCGACGTCTGTCTTGGCTCTGTGTCCAGGGCTTAGCATGCTGTAGCCAGAATCAGGCTGCTGCTCTCCCTCGGCACAGGAATCAGGTACCCAGGGGTCAGAATTGGGTGCCAGCAACTCTCCTGCTCTGGTTCCTCTCTTTTTATATCAATTACACTGTCTGTTTTCCAAGCACAGAGAGGGTAGGAAGGAGAGGGTAGGCGATGCCTGGGGACGGGTGTGCTCTCAGAAAATACTCTAGAGGCAGAAGAGTCCTAGAAGCAGCCATGGTTCCTAGGGGAACAGAGTCACACTGGGTGAGAACCTGCTGGAAGCAGGGCTTTGGGCTTGTAAATCAGTTCGCCCTCCAGGCATCCATTTGAGCTGAGGCTCTGCCAGACCACAAGGGCACAATCAGATGGGTGCAAGTGGCTGCATGTCCCCTGGCCTTATCACACATGGAACCAGCCAAATATTAGAGAAGAATTTAATCAAAGCAAAAATGCTGTACTTGGAGAAGTACATGGAAGACAAATCAAAGAAGATGAATAAGTGGCAGAAGTTCGTATAACAATGGAGAAAGGGCAAGGGTAGCTGGGTGGAGCAGACCTGTAATCCCAGCTCTGGAGGCCGAGGCAGGAGGATTGCAAATTCAAAGCCAGCCTCAGCAACTTACCGAGGACCTAAGAAACTTAGTGAGACCCTGTCTGTAAATAAAAAATAAAAACAGGCTTGAGATGTGGCTCAGTGGTTAAATACCCCTAGATTCAGTCTCTGGTATCAAAAAAAAAAGAAGAAAAAAAATAAAGAAAAAAAAATGAAAGAAAAAAGAAAAGGCAATATGTAAACTAGCTTCCCGAGACTGTAGGAGAGCCAGAGCTAAAACAGCAAGAGAAGAAAATAGACGCAGAGTGAAACTGCGGCAGAGCCGGCCTAGGGGTGGCACGTACCCTGAAATGTCCAGACGAAGGGAGCAGAGACGGTCATCACAGCCATAATGGAAAATATTTCCTTAGTGTATAAACATCCCAGATGTTAATGGAAAAACCCTGAAATCCAGAACAGAGAATATCATATAAGCAACAGACTGAGAATGATAGTTTACTCAAAAAGAGTGATCAGACGCAGTTTCACTCACATGGCTTTTCTAGAAAATTACTCAAAAACCTACTCCATAGGACATTTAAAAGAATCAAAATCAAATCAATAATAAGTTTCAATATATGTGTTTTTTTTTAGAATTTTTAATATTTTTTAGTTCTCGGCGGACACAACATCTTTGTTGGTATGTGGTGCTGAGGATCGAACCCGGGCCGCACGCATGCCAGGCGAGCGCGCTACCGCTTGAGCCACATCCCCAGCCCTGTGTTTTTTTTTAAATAATGACAAAATTAGTATAGATGCTAAAGAGTTTTTTTTAAATAATGAATTAAAAAAAAACTTGAGTAACTGGTTGTGCAATAGATTGGATCTATCCTATTTTTAAAGGTAAGAGGAAAAGTAAAGTGAAGACATGCTGAATTTCTTATTTTAATCACAGGGTAGTTGAAAGGTCTTGTTTTATTCTGACTGTGATATTAGAGGAACTCAGATTAAAGTACATATTTCATTAAATTGAAAACTAACATGAATACTGAACACAGGATACTCATTTTTCAAATCACCATGGAAGACGAAGCAAAGAAGATAAATAAGTGGCCAGAAGTTCGTATAATCAGAGGGGCTGCAAAAAACAGCCCAGAAAGCGCGTCCTCAGAGCTGCTTCGGGAGTTCCCACTGCTGATCCTTGGCTGGAGAACTTCTCCAGGATTGATTCCCAATCTGCTTCCCATTAATTGTGCCTTTGTCTCTAATTTGGCTCAGTATAGTAGCCCACTCCCTGGCCCTGGAAGATTAGTGCTTTGATCTGGGACTGCATTGATCTGGTAATTCCTTGAAAACTACACTTCATTACAACATGATCTCTGGGTTCAGTCCACAGTAAATCATGGAGAGGAAGCTTTGATGCATTTCCATCCTGGAAAGGCAGAAATCCCTCCAGCTCCCACCCTTGGAAGGTAGGGATTAGGTTTAGAATGGGTTACAATGTGAAATAAAAGAGGTGTCAATCCTCTCAGTAAAAGTGCCTACTGTCAGAGATTAGAAACAAATCTAAGTACAGACATTCTGAATAGAAGCAAATATAATGGCTGTATATACATTGGCATATATATATATATATCACAAGAATAATTTTCAAATATACTTTTGAAAAGAAGATGAGTAAATACATATTGGGTAATAACAAGATATTTTCAGAAAGTTGGTGTCTCAGTCAGGTCAGGCTGCCTTAGCAAAGTGCCACAGGCTGACGGCCTTAAACACTGGGAATTTATTTTCTCACAGTTCTGGGAGCTGGAAGTCCAGGATTGACGTCCAGAGTTGGTTTCCCTGAGGCCTATCTTCTTGACTTGCAGGTTGCTGTCCTGTTGTTACCCCTCATGACTGTCCCTTTGTGCATTTGCACCCCTGGTGTCTCTTCTTATGAGGACACCACAGTCATATTGAATCAGGGCCCACCCTAATTAACTTGATGCCATAGGAAAAGACCCTATTACCAAGAAGGTCACATTCACAGGTAGTGGGAATTAGTACTTCAAAATGACTTTTTGGAAGATACAATTTAACCAAAAAATAGCAACTATATTCATTTTTTAAATGGCTTCAAAGCAAAAATATAATCTAGGGCACTCCCAGAAATGTATGGTCTAAAGATAAAGCCCAAGGTGTAAGTGTAAAATCTTCTAAAAAACTGAGAAGCATCAAAGGTAGGTCTTCAGCCAGGCAAAAGGCCCTTTGAAGAGATTAAAGATATGTTTCACAGACCCTCTCCAACTATAGAGCTTCTAGGAAAATTAAGACCACTGTCTGAAGCCTTATTCATACTCCAGTGGTGTAATGTCAAAGAGATTTGTGATGTGACTCTTGCCTAATTGACTGAACCTCCACAAAGATTCATAGGAGATTCACAAAGTTTTTAAGAGAATTGTATTAGCCAAGCCTCTTTCAGCTCATGCTGGAAAGTGCTGAGACAGTACAAAATGAATACAGCCTGTGAGCCACCAAGCCTCCACCATCAGGAAGCAGACTAAGAAAAGCATCCAGCATGAATACACGCTGCCTTACATGAAAAAGGAAGGATGCCTCAGAAGGAGGAACCAAGAGCCCAGGGATGGAGCCAAGATCCATGGATAATAAATTTCCCCCAAGTAGGAGTGAGGCCTAACTAGGGAAAGTTGCCTGGCTGAGTTCAGATTGTTTTAATTTAAAAAAAAAAAAAAACTTATTTATTTATTTTTTGTCAACAGATAAAAATCCCACTGATTCTTAATTAGACAGACTCATTTAATGCCTGCTGTGAAAACTCTGTGGATTGCCCAGAAGTTCTATGACCTGAGAGGCTAGCCCTCTTCTTCCCCTACCTAGTGAAATTCCATACACTGTTTTCATCATAGATGTGCTTTCCACATTTCTCAGCACAGGAGTCATGTTTATGCTATTTGCTGTCCATTTTGATTGGAGCAGAGATGATCAGCCTGGGCCAATCAGATCCTCTTTTCTGTAACTAGGGAATTGGGACAAAACCTTCAGTTATGTTTTGTGGCCATTGGCATCCTAAGATGTCCCCCAATCTCCATTTAGTTGGATATAATGCTAATTTAGTTATTTTGGAAAAGTGCTGGCTGATGCTACTAATTAATACTTTCTGAGGAATGGACAATAATCTGGTCCTTTGCAAAAAGACAACTATGACTTTTGAGTTCTTTTATGATTTCAGAATTTCTATAGACCACTAATGCCTATGTTCCTTCTTTTTGAACAAGAGCAGTTATCCTGTCCTATCCCTCCACTATATGTTGGCCATGTGGAGGACAAGTAACTTGCCTCTTTAGTTCAAAGCAAGAGGAACCCTATGTGAGGAATGGCACTTGACTGGGTTTAGATGATGAGATTCTGGAATTTGAGCTAACTCTATAGTGGTATAAAACCCTCGTGGGAAGGTGTGAATGTGTTTCTGGAGGAATGTGAATCATGATGGGCCAGGATGGCCAGGATCCAAGATGGCCTTCAGAGATCTTTCCTCCTGATAGTCAAACCCTTATATCGTCCCCACATTGTACATAGGTTGGTCTGTGGGAGTAATAGAGCACACAGATGAGAGGGTATCTGCTGAAAGCAGGTTATAAAAGATACTGTGGCTTGTGCCTTAGTTTCTCTATCTCTGTCTCCCTTCCTCCTCCTCTCTTCCTCTTCCTCTCTCTCTGTCTTCCTCTTACCTTTCTTTTTATATTTCTCTCTACCTCTTCCTCTCTCCCTCTCTCTTCCATAGTTCATCCTGGGGAAAACCATGTCATGAGCAGCCCATGTAGCAGGGAACTGAAACTTCTTACCCAAGTTCTGTGAATGATCCTGTGAGAGTGTCCTCTAGCCCTAGTCAATTCTTCAGAGCCCACAAGGACTGGGACAGTCAACAACTTGACTACAGCTCACGTGACAGCCTGAGCCAAAAACACCCAGCCAGGCCTGGGTTCCTGACCCTCTGAGACACAATGTGTGACATAATGAGTCTTTTTTTTTTAATTTTAAGATGCTGAATTTGGAAATAATTTGTTGCATAGACATAGATAACAAATACAGCATCCCAAATAAAAAATGATTCAAGATTAGTATTAAGATATACATTTTTTCAAAACAAACTATATATATATATATATATATATATATATATCTAAACCAATATTTCCACTTAATAATATAGTGTAATGCCATTTTATGCCAAAAGAACATGACTGCATTGGATTCCGACACCTCTTGTTTTTCAGTAATTATGGACTGTGCCATACTGAATCAACAGCACAGTGTTTAGACTTTATATACTGCCAAATTGTTTTCTACAAATGTTGAACCAAATTGTACTTTCCCAGCACCATATCAGGGTTTAAATCTCTCCATGCTTATTTTGCTAAAACATTCTCCAACACTCTATATTCAGGAATCTATCATATTCTTTTCATATGTTCATGTTATCCATACTAGAAAAATAGATCCACTGTAAAATATCTGCTTTAATTCTATTTCAGCATAGTATTGGATGCTTATTGGAACTAATGAAATATTCAGAAGTCTATTTTCTACCTATAGTTTTTCCCTACCAGAGGAGTTGTTTATTTTTTCCTAAGTGTCTGTTTTGTAGTTTGGAGAGGAAAAAACCTTCACACACACATGGATGTTTTCTGAGTATAAAATAAACATCAGGCATGTAGTATGGTGGGGAAAAAATGAGGGTTTTAGAATCAATGAGGATTTCCCTTTTCTGAGCTGTAGCTTCTCCTTTATAATTTGGGATAAGAAAAATGAGGGTAATACAAACTTGCTGCATGGATGTAATGAGATGAAACATGTAAAAAACTATTTTAAAAAGCTATAAGTCTTATGGTCATGTTAATTCTTTTAGTTACTGCCATTGATGTAACCATTTTTATGGTCAATGCAATTAAGTATCATTGAGCTGGATTTTCTAGGGCTAGGGGTGTGGGAAGACTGCAGACATTGTTAAGCAAGGCTCCTGCCTGAGCTAGGTCACATCTAGTTTTAGCCCAAGGCAAAATGAAATAGGTACTAAGAGAAAACCTGCAAAGTTAGAGAAAGAATGTGCACTTCTATATTCTAGTGTATATTTCTGGACCAGTTTTTTGCTCAGCTAGCTATAGACTGGCATCTGTCCACCTGTATTATTTTGGAGTATCGTGAAATAAAATGATTCTGTTTAGCATTTGAACATCTGGCCCAAACAGAGTCTGGACAATAGTCTTTGGGTGCTGTCCAAGGAACGGTGATTTCATTGGAATTCCACATTCCCCTAAAAATTACCCTGTGATTCGGTTCAGAATCTTTAAATAAAAGAGGCAAAAAAATATGAATGGGCTTCAGAAATATGCTTTTCTCCTCAGCTCTTCAGTAATCCTCTGGAATTTTCTTCAAAAGCACATTTCACTTTAGAAAAGTTGGGTCAGCCTTCAAAGAACATTCTAGAACCCAACTTATTCTGGAGGAACTACCTGGTCCCCACCAAAGAATATGAGCGTGCACTCCTCTGAGAATGCATTTCCCCCTTAGAGTCAGAGTGTCACTCAAAATGGGGCCAAGGATTGCCCTTGGGGTTGCTGGTGGCCATGGAGCGAGCCCTCCCTGGGTTCCCTGGAAGCTCGCATCTCCAGTTTTCCAAAATTGTCTGCAAACCCCCTCTCATCAAGGCTGCTGCATCACTTTCCCTTTGGTGGGGGAGGGGGAACAATGACCCATGGCTCATCACATTGAGAACACCCTAGTAGAGACTTCTGTCATTCTACAGAGAAAAATCTGTCCAGAAAAAGGTGATCAGTAATCAATACGTTTAGCCAGTGATTTTATTTTCAACTATGCATGACAGAATCAGACAGAGGATGAGGCAGCGGAGGGCTGAAAACAGCCAGTCAACCAGGGGCAGAGTCGTGTCTGTTTCATCTCCTGGAACATCCTCCCACTCTCTGTCTACTCACTCGTGTGTGAGAGTCCCCTGGGAAGGGTCTCTTACAGCCACCTGAAGCAGGATACCCTCAGCACCCTGCCAGGCTAAATCACAAGGCAAGGGAAAGGAAAGGGGGGCTTTTCAACGAACACCACAAATGATCATGGAAATCCAGGGCAGTGTGCTGGCTTGCTTGCTACTACCCAGGGGCTTGTTCCTTATTCAGGGTTCTAGATGTGAATGGGGATTTGGTGGAGACCGGCAATAAGATGATCAGAAATGGAACATTCTGCCTTCTATTTGGAAAAATTCCTGTCACCTACAGTTGTTCTTGTTGTGGCCAGTGGACGACCTGACTACTCTTTGAGTGTGCATGACTTTAAAGCTCTTGATTTAGATCTTTAAAACATAATTAAAACCACAGTGCTTTTGAAACGGCGGTCTTTGTAGCAACAGTATCTTCACTTAGCTCATCTGGCTGGGCTTGGGAGTTCATCTAAGTTCTCATTTATGGAAAATGCAAGATGTCTGTGTTGATAGCTGGAGGCACGTTTATGGTGCTTGTGGAGGAAAAAAGGCCATTGGAACATCCTTCAGTCAGTCCTTAAGAGCCTTGGTCAGGGGGTAGCTGGTAGGCTCAGAGGGAGCTGAGACATACTGTTGTGGGTGAACCCGGAGAAAGTCCAGAGCTGATTTGCTCGTATTCCATGAAGAATTTAAGGGTAGGTGTGGGGGACAGAGTGGTAGTAGCCAGTTATTAGAAAGTTACATTTCTAATAATCTGCATTTGTTCAATTTCTAAAAACCAATACAACAACCTGAATGGCAGGTATTTTACAAAAAAAAAAAAAAAATCTCATGGCACAGAAATGTCAAGAACTTTGTTCCAGATTCTGATCATCAAAGACAGGAGAAAGGATTAGAACCCAAATCCCTGAGCTCACAGTTTGCATTGAGCTTGATGCATCTTCTCACTCCCTGGGCAGAGCGGGGCAGGGAAGCTGGCCTGAGGGAAGGGACCTTTTTGTGTCTCCAGAGCACATCAGCTGCCTATGCGGAGGCCGCTTTGTGCAGAACTGAGGCTTCCTCTCTGCTGACTGGTGCTTGAAGGTCCTGGATGTGGAACGTGTTCCTTTGGCTCAGTGAGCCATCAGATTCAAATCCTGACCCTCCTGAGACGGGGAAAGGGTGATGTCCTGGTTAGCTACATGGTGGCCCAGGAAGGAGTAGGTGATGGTCTTTGCCCAGGAGAGGACAAGAGGGAGACCCAAGGCAGGCTGAGGCCCCTGTTGGTTCCCAGGGCTCCCCTCACTTCCAACTTTCTCCATTTTTCTCTCAGAGAGAAAGCCCTAAATCCTCTTTCTAGAGAAATTTTGAGAAGGGAATGGAAGAGAAAGGAGGAAATGGAGGTAAAGGTAAGGGACAGAGAAAGAAGTCACAGTCCTGATCATGACATGGGAGGTACAGGGTTCCCATGGGAGTGTGGGGCTGGAAGGGCCCCTCGGATCATTGAGTCAGACCTACCTTCAGATTGAGGAGGGCTTCCTCCCAGATCACAGTCACCCAGGGCAAAGGTGGGACAGGGCTCTGACTAGGCAGATGGCAAATATCTATTTTTCCTCAAACTCCCACCCATTATTTTCAGCAGCCGTCAGTGGATCTTTCTGGGTCAACCCCCCTCGTGTTCGCCCACCAAGAATTTTCTGTTTTCCTCCTTCCTACCACATTTATTAACTGGAACCAAGAGGTGTTCTTTCTCCCCCAGTTATTTATGTATTCCATTATTATTTGCATCAATATGTATCCATAGATATTCATCTTGCACTTTGTGTTCTAATTTAATAGTATGGAGGGGCCCCTGCCTTTTTTGATCATTTGCTCACCTGGGGGCTCTTTATGCAGCATTCCTGCCAGCCCTGTAATCCATCGTGTCTCCAGGGAGCCCTGGGTCCTTCTCTTGGAGAATGGTATTTAAAAACCAATGTCTGGTCACAGCACTGTCACTGCTGGGGACTGTCCAAAGCTGGGAAGTCAACCTGTGTGTCTGTGAAGTCATATGCATTGGAATCATGAGCTGTGCTCATGGCTCTGTGTCCAGGGCAAAGGGCTCATCACCTACCTCCTGTCCTCTCTGGGACCTCTTTCTCTGGGACAGTGGAAACCTGGCTTTTACTGTCTATTCCCCTCTTTCTTATCTGCTCATCCTGGCATGCACGTGAAGCAGTTTCAGAATCGCCGGCTCATGCCCCTGAGAGACACGTTTGCTAACTGGAATACGGTATTTTCCACTGTGACTCTATCCTTCCAAGCAGCATTGCCAAAGTATCTTTAATTATTTTTTTCTTCCCCCTGTCAGCATGATTATGCTATTTATTTGGTTTTTTTATATTTATTTTTTAGTTGTAGTTGGACACAATATCTTTATGTTATTTATTTATTTTTTATGTGGTGCCGAGGATCGAACTCAGGGCCTCGCATCTGGTAGGCAAGCACTCTACCACTGAGCCACAGCCCTAGCCCTATGCTATTTATTTGTAACACGCATTCCTATTGGTGTATTCCACTTTGAGTTCCTCTACATCCACTTGAGTTTTCTTGGCTATGTGAAACATCACTAAGTTTGCTATACAGAGAGTACCTTCAGGGACCTAGAGGTCCTTTCTCACCCTAGCCACTCCATTTCCATCTCTTTCCTTTTTTTCTTAGCTAAGTGGCAAGTTTCTTTAGTTTCTGATTTATCCCTCCTGGATTTCTTGCCCATAAATGAGCAGACGCATGTAAGTCTCCTCACATTTCCTTCTTTCTCCTATGGAGGATAGAACACTGTGTTACTCCTTGTATTTTTTTTTCCACTTAACAGTATGTCCTGCAAATCACTCTAATAAGTTTATAGCGATCAACCTTATTTATTTTTAAAAACTGCAGAGCAATGTAGTGTGTGGATATAATTTGGCTTGCTCAAAGTCCTATGTATTCAATTATGTGTTCAGTCCCCCCCCCTCAATTTTGTAACTATAAATAATGTTACAATGAAAAACTTTATGGATATAAATTTTGGCATGGTTGGAATTGTAAGTTTTAGGCAGGTTTCTAGAGATGTAATTGCTGGGTCTAAAGGTAAGTGCATTTGTAGTTTGGATAGACATTGCCAAATTCCCCCTCAGAGTAATGTGAGGCTCCCTCCCTCTGAATGCTGCTTGAAAGTCCTGTAACGGGGAACCTTTTCCCCTTTCTCAGTGAGAGATAAAGATTGAAACCCTGAAACTCCAGCAAGAGGGAAAGGGTGGCAATGGCAATGTCTATTTGTCAGTCTCCTCGGCGGAATCCATTCTTGTGCCTTTTGAGTTCTGGGTTTGGCAGGTGAGAAGTGGTGTCTCCACATTGCTCTAAACAGAGTGACTACAGCGGTTTTCCAGCTGTGAGGGGGTCACTGTAACATATAGTTCAAGTATTGCTGGTTCTCGTCATTTTCCCTTTTCTCCACAGGGTTTTGGTATATTTTGTCCATCAAGTTTTTAGAGTACTTTCTACGGGAAGGATCATTTTGTCATAATGCAAAAGTTTTCCGTCAATTTGAAGTTTGTCTTTTGACTTTATTTATGGTGCTTTTTAGCCATGCAGAAATGCTTTTTATAGTCTTTGGGTTTTTAGCTCACAGTCAGAAAACCTTTCCCATCCTTGGGAAAGATGAAGTCCCCTCATGGGAGCTTCAATATTAATGACCTAGAGAGTCAGCGGATCGAGTTTGGAATTGCCAAAGCAACTGAAAATTGAGGAGGAACATCCAAAAACAGGAAGAAGTCACAAAGGGAACCTTCAGACTATGGGTATGCACACCACTTAGATCCTTGACCAATTCTTGAAATACCCGTGGAAAGGCAGGGACGATGACAAGGAGCTCAGGGAGTTTTAAGCTGGAAAAGCTTAAAGAAATTCAGCCCCTCATGCAGAAGTCAAGTTTGTAATTGGAATCCTGACAAATTAGAGAAGTGCAGGACACTCAGCGGGATTTCCATGGAAATGCCAGAAGGGTCACAGCTTAGAAGTAAAATGATGTCCCAGGAAAAGGGATTTGCCTAAGGATTAATGCTAAAACTAAAAGAAACCAAAGCAAACCAAAGTAGATTCTTCCTGACAAGGCAGAAAACCAAGCCTCCACAAGTTGAAGTTTACCTGCTAGCAGTTTAACTGCATGCTAGAATAAAACCAACACTCTTTAGGGGAAGATATCAAGATTCCAAGTCAGTCTTACCACAGCATCCACCTGACAATGAAATAAAAGACATGTAAAGAAATGGGAACATGTGCTTCGTAGTCAAGGGAAAAATCAGTCAATAGTAAAAGACCTAAAGGATGAAACAAATGACCCAGATGTTGGATGTAGCAGACAAGGATCTTTTAAAAAATATGAGTAAATATATTAAAAAGTGGTCAGGAAGATATGGATGCAATGAAGGAAGAGAGGGTGTTTCAAAGACTTTGGAAACTAAAAGTATTAAGTGGGAAATATAGAACTGAAAAATCCTCTAAATACAAAATTAATTGGATGATATTAACAGCAGACTGCACACAACAGAGACTGCACACATCTGTGAATCTGAAGATGGGTCAACAGAAATCATTTGAACTAATGTTCAAAGAGGAAAAAAATGGATAAAATGAACAGAGCATTGATGGCCTAAGAGACAGGATTGCACACCCTGGTATACGTGCAATCAGAGTCTTAGAAGGAGAGAGAGGCAGAATGAGAGAGAATTTTAAAAATTTTTAAATGTTATCAAAATAGCAGTACACAAATTCAGAAAGCTTAGCAACATTGTAGCAGGAAAGGATTAAAAACGAATATAGACATGGAACACCTTATAGTACAACTTCTAAAAATCAAAGACCAAGTTCAGTCTCAAAAGTAACTGGAGAAAAATGCCACTGGGTGCAGACAGCAATGATAAGCAAGATGACAATCAACTTCCCATTAGAAATTGCAGAGCCAGAGGACAGTTGGGAGATATCTTTATAGTGTTGCTGAAAGAAAAAAAAAATCTATCTAGAGTTCTCAATCCAAACATATGCAAGACCTGAGCTCCAAGAAATGCTAAGGAAAAAACTATATAAACAAATGGATCTAAATGAAAATTCAGATCTAAACTAAAGACCACTTAAATTGCTAAGTGTGCAGGATTTCTTAGAATTTAATTGGTTGTTTAAAGCAAGAATAATTATTTAGGGTTTATGACATATTTAAAAGTGAAATATATGGCAACAGTGTCATGAAGTATGGACTGTTGTATAAATGGAATCGTTCTATTCTAAGGTCCCTGCATTACACATGAAGTATGGCGTTGATTCAGCCAGTGTGGCTCAAGAAAGTACCCAGACTTGGGTGGCCAGGGAAGGCAGCAGAGGCAGCAGTAACACCTCTGAGCTGGCTCTGCAGTCTTCCCTCATTCTCATCCTAATTGATTCTCCTTATTCTGTGACTTCCAGAACTTCGTTAATGTCAACCACTAAGCTCAGTATATTCTTCAGTGTCTTTTTTTTTACTCATCTGAATTCTAATACGTTTTTTGAAAGCTCAATTTTAGGAAAAAGTTGTATGGACATATGTTCTTGGGTATATCTTAGAAACAGACACAGCAAAATAAGGTGACTTCAATTGTGAGGGAGGAATTATCTCTGTCTGTACTCAATGACACCAGAACCACACTGAATCACTATACAACTATAATTTGACACTTTCACCTTTATTGGAGCTTTTACATATTGGATTTCCTTAAGCTCATGACACCATAGTCATCTTCTTCCTCACCCTAAAATTCCCTGTTAACTGAAGCTCTAGTCCTCAGTCCTAAAAGCTTTAAACTAGCCTTACTTAGATGCCCATTGATCCCCTTCAACCAGAAAATGATCATGCTGGGCCATTCTGCTTTCTTCACCATGCATCAGCCCTTCTTTTCTCCTCTTTCCCTCTCCATAGTGCCTTCATGGTACGGGACACAGGCTGCTCACCTGGTCTCTGAGGGCTTCCTTGACACTCACATCCCTTCTCTAGTGCACACGTCACATAATTTCCCAGGTCAACTTTCTGTAAATACTCACTGTAAACCTTGCTCTTCTGCTCACAGAAACCCATTAGCACTATCTCCCACTTAATTAAGATAAAACCCTTTGTCACTTGTCCAGAGATTCTCTATTGTGAGGATCCAGGTGTCATACCTGAGAACCCTCCAGAAGCAGATTCTGATAGATCTCTGCTGATTTCATTTCATGCTTTTGTTTATTTTTGTTTTAGAATTGAAAATGCTCGAAGAATAAAAAAAAAATCAGTCCGTGTTGCATTTCTACTCACCTAAATAATTTCCATTCTCTGAGACTGTTTTTTTTTCTTGACTTGAAATATCTTCCAATCTCCAGGTACTATGAAATATATCCCTTACCTCAAGGCTGTACATCAGTGGATCATCCATCACTTCCTTCTCTGAATGCATTTATCACTGACAATTTATGTAGCTCAATTAAATATTTAAATATTAAAAAGAAGAAAGTATCCTGGGGCAAAAATAAAAACTTGTCAATACAAAGGAAAACATGGACGAAGGAACAGAAATTGAAGGAGACAGACTACAAGTAGCCATGTGGTAGACTTACACCCAACAGAATCATTAATTATATTAAGTGTAAATGGCATAAGTATTCTAATTAAAAGGCAGATGTTGTCATAGGATGTTAAAATAAGGTCAAATGTTTTAAATGTAAAGACAATAACAGGAAAAGATATAGCATGAAATTACTGAGCTCAATAATATCAAAGAGCTCATACTGATATCAGTTAAAGCAAAATTTAAGACTAAAGTATAGCCAGGGAGAAAGAGAGTCATTTCATGACTATTAAAGAGCCACTTGAGAAGACAGCTATATACCATAACAGAGACTGAAAAGACATGAAGCAGAAATTGACAGAAATATGGGAGAAATGGATGAATCCAGTAACCAATGAAATAAGTAGGTAAGACTTCAGCATGGCTATAGAAGATGTGAACAACACTATTCTTCAGTGCAGCCTTCTTGACATTTATAGGTTTTTGTTGAAAAGTACATGCAGAGCCATCATGTTGGCTATAAAATATCTTAATAACTTTGTAAGAATTAAAATAGTATAGAGTGGTTTTCTATTGACAATGGAATTGAATTAGAGATCAATGACAAAATGATATCTGGAAAATCTCCCAAACATTTGGCAATTAGGCAATACATCTTAAAATAAACTGTGAATCAAAGAAGGAATCACAAATGGAATTAGGAAATATTTCAAACTGAGTGACAATGAAAATACAACATGCCAAATTTTGTGAAGTGAAGGAGTCCTTAGAGGAAAATGTAGAGCTTAAAATGCTTATTGTAGAAAATGAGAAGTTTGTAAATAAATAATATAAGTTCTCACCTTAAAAAGTTAGAAAAAGAAGAGCAAACTAAATACAATAAAGGTTAAAAATAAACATTAGAAAGAAACTAATGAATTAGAAAACAAATTAGAGAAAATTGATGGACCTGAAAGTTTGTTCTTTGAAATGATTAAAAAATTGATCCTTAGCTGTACTGGTCAAGAAAAATAGAGATGGTAGAAATGAACAGCATTAAGGATGGAAGAGGGGACATCATGACATGCTAACACACACTACAAACATTGCAATATGCTAAGAGAATAACCCACCCTAAATAAATTTAAGAACTTAGAATAAATTTCTGGAAAAATACAATTCTCAAAAGCCAATAAAAATAAAAGATCTAAGATGTCTATTAAATGAGTTTAACTTGTCAGGAAACATTCCTGCAAAGAAAGTTCCATGTTTATATCATTGTATTGTTGAATCTCATAGTCATTTAAAGACAAAATATATATGCCACATTTTCTTAATCCATTCATGTGTTGATGGACACCCAGGCTGGTTCCCTAGTTTGGCTATTTTGAATTATGCTGCAATAAACACGGGTATGCATGTATTGTTGTAGATCAAGATGACTTTAATTCTTCAAGATAAATTCTGAGAAATGGTATTGCTGAGTCATGTGGTGGGTTCTGTGAATTGTCTATTGAGGAGTCTCTATATTGATTTCTACTGTGGTTATACTAATTTATGGTCCTACAACAGTGCAAAAGTGTTCCTTTTCTCCATATCCTCTCTAGTATTTATCATTATTTATATTCTTGATGGCTGCCACTGATTAGTGTGAGATGAAATCTCAGCATCGTTTTGATTTGCATTTTCCTAATTACTAAAGATATTGAACATTTTTTCATATATTTGTTGTCCATTTGTATTGCTTCTTTTGAGAAGTGTCTACATAATTGATTTGCCCATTTATTAATAGGGTTTTTGGCGTAAAGTTTTTTGAATTCTTGATATATTAAACATATTAATCCTCTGTCAGAAGAGTAGCTAGCAAAGATTTTTCATTCCCAGTTGTTTCTTATGCTTTTTAGTTCGATGCCATTCCCATTTATTAACTCTTGGCATTATTTCCTGAGCTTTAGGGTCCTATGGAGAAAGTCATTGCCTGTGCCTCTCTACTGGAGTTTTGAGCCTACGTGTTCTTCCAGGAGTTATAGTATCTACTGTAATTCCTAGGACTTTGAACCATTTTGGGTTGATTTTTGTGCAAGGTGAGAGAGAAAGGTCTAGTTTCATTCTCCTACATATGAATAACCAGTTTTCCCAGCACCATTTGTTAAAAGGGTCTTTTATTCAATGTGTGTTCTTGGTACCTTTGTCGAGGATCAGATGATGAAAGATGGGTGGGTTTGACTCTGTGTCTTCTATTCTGTACCATTGGTCCATGTGTCTGTTTTTATGCGATTCTTGTTACTATAGCTCTCTCAAGCTGATTTGATAATTCATATGGAGAAGCAACGGCCTAAAGTAGCCAACATAACTTGGACAAAAAGCTAAAGTCATGTGAAGATCTAGTGCTGCTGGATTTCAAAGCTTAGGCTAATACTGTAGTCTCCAGGCAGGATGGCGTTGGCATAGGATAAACAGAACCCGGGAACCCCACAGAGTCCAGAAATCAAACCACACATATTTGTTCACTCAATTTTTGACAAACATAAAAGAAATGTGATGATGAAAAGCTCAGGTTTTTAGTAGTTTGACAATCAACTAGACATTTGAATGGAAAAGAAATGAACTGCAGCCCATTTTCCCCCATGGGACACAAAAGTTAGAGATTGATCATAGACCTAAATGTAGAAGGAAAAACTAAAATGGACTGAAGATAGTGTAGGAGAATGTCTTTGGAAGTTGGAGTAAACTAAAATTTCATAGGAAGACACAAAAGCAGCAATCATCAAATTAAATATTGATAAACTGGATTTTTTCCAAAAGGGAAAAAAAAATTCATTCTCTAAAAGACACCAACAAGAACACAGAAAGGCAAACCATAAGCTTGTAGAAAGTATTTGTAATATGTGAATCTGACAAAATGCTTTTATCTAGAATGTATAAAGAACTCCCACGATGTAATAATGAGAAGTCACAATGTAAGCAAAATTGCACAAAGACTTGAAAAGACACCTCACAAAAGAAGATAAAAGAATAGCTAATGAGCACATGAAACTTTGCTTAATCTTATCAGTCATAGGGAAATAGAAGTGAAAAAACCACAGTGAAGTGCTTCAACACCCACTGGTCTGGTGATGAGGCAAAGCAATCCAAACTCTTGTGATTTCTAGTGACACTCTAAAGTGGTCAGAGCTACTCTAGAGAGAGCAGTTTGGAGCTTTTCCTGTGGGATTAAATGAATACCTTTCCTATGATCCAACGCCTTCCCTAGATATTTGGCCAAGAGACATCAAAGTGTGTTTTCACATAAAGACTGTACAGGAATGTGGGTTGGTTTTGTTGATGATAACTCAAACTGGAAACTGGAAATTAAGTGTTCATCGGTTAAAGACTAGATTAAACAAATGTGGTTTATTTCATAAAATGGAAGGCCGCTCAGTAACAAAAAGGAATTCTAAACTTCTGCTTCATGGAACAAGGTATGTGAATTGTACAGACATGACATTCTTCGGTGAAAGAAGTCAGACACCAAAGAGCTCATGCTGGGCCACTCCATTGATGTGACATTCAAGAAGGGACACAACTAATTAATGGTGATGTAATGGTAGGATCAGAGAGGGAGGGTGGTGCTGCCCAGGGATCTCAGAAAGGTCTGGGGTGCTCTGTATCTTGATCAGCTTGGTTCTGTGGGTGCACCTGTGAGAAACCATCGGCTGTAAACTGAGACACCTGCGTGCTCCACGTCTGATGCGGTGTGTCGTCTCTCGATGGAGGACATCAAGGTCTGATTAAACAGAGCCTCACAGCAGTTAGCTTGTCTACATTCCAGGCCCTTCATCTTTTCACTTGAGAAGTTAGAAACCTGAAGTCCAACAGGAGGCCTCAGCTGTTGGGTTTTGAAACCGACTGGATGAAGAAATAAGTTGGCCCGTGTCGGCAACGAGTATTCACCAGGGGTCCACTGTGTGCCAGGCTCTGGGCTAGACATTTTGCAAAGTCACATTGAAAATTAGCGTGGTGCCAGGCCATGGTGGTGGCCCAGGCTAGTGGCCAGGGTCACAGAAGTCAGGGAGAGAGAGCTGTGGAGAACTTGGTCCAACCTGAAGGCTGGCAAGAGTCCAGACGTTCTTTTGAGTTCCTGACAGGGAGGCTAGACCTCAGGAAGCAGGACTCTGGGGGGCAGTGAGGAGTAGCCAGTCATGGACGGTGGGACAAGTCACCCAGACAGGATATAGGGACAGGCAGAGCTGTGGAGATAGGCAGGTCTGTGGGGACACGTGCCAAACTCTAGGCTTACGATTGAAGAGCTCACTTATGAAATGAAATGGCATTTTTCAGCTTAAGGTCCGCCAACTCCTGGTGTGCTGGACTGGGAGTGACTGCACCAAGGTTCTCAAAGTTCTCCCCGTGGGGAGTGGACTCGCTAGAGCTGCTGGAGGTGGCACACAAGCCTGAGCCTGCTCTTCCATCTCAGCCTGCCTGCTCAGGGCCAGTGGCAGACCCTGTGGCCAGTGAAGGTCATGGGCGTTGGCTGAGTTCCTGATGTCGTCAGGAGCAGCCCGGAGCCCAGCGCCTTACCACAGAACCAGCTGCCTTCTTACGGGACTAGGAAAAGGGAACCAATAAAGCGGTCAGACCACAGGCCCTCGTGGTTTCCGTGCCAGCTGGTGGTGGCAGCCGGCCCTCCCACCTCCTGCAGCATAGAGGGGTGGGAAAACTTGCCTCACAGGCCAGGTTGGAGCAGTGGCCCCTGTAAGGACCAGGCATTCTGGATGAAGCACACCGGTGACACATGGCATCAGGACTCGACATCGTGCAGAGAAGTGGGTGAGATGGTCCTGCCCAGGCTCCACACCTCCTGGCCTGGCCCACTTTGAGGGCAGCACTAACTCAAGCCTGACCCGCCACCTTGGCTAGACACCTTGCAAAGCCACACTGAGGTGCTGGTGGTGGGTGCCCAGGCCAGCCAGGCATGGAATCCTGAGAGCATGATGACAGTCATCCACAGTGGGGCTACACTCCGGACCTGTGACAGGCCACTCCCCACCTAAAATTCCTGCTCCCATTCCTGCCATCCTCCCTCCTGCACCTGCTCACCAGCACCTTGGGCAGCTGGAGTAGGCTGGTTGTGAGGTCTCTATTTAAGCCCAGGTGTTAGGTGCATTCACCTCTTATTCACAAGCATCTCAAACCCATCACCCTTCTTCTTCTTCTTCTTTTTTTTTTTTTTTAGTTATAGATGGACACATACCTTTATTTTATTTTTATGTGGTGTTAAGGATCAAACCCAGTGCCCCAGGCATGCAAGGTGAGCACTCTGCCACCAAGCCACAACCCCAGCTCCACCAAACCCATCTCTCTTCTATGTGCACACAAGCTCACAAGTTGCCTCCAAGTCCCGAAGTACATGCTGGTTTTAAAATTCCTAAAGGCTGAGCCACAAATATAAGCAATTAGTGACACTGGAGGAGATCAAAATGCTTAGGGGAAGCTCAGGTGTAGAGCTAAAGAAGACAAAGCCATTCACATTTTTACTGACTGGGTCCTTGTTTAGAAACCGCTGCTCCCAGTGACTCCTGTGTGCCAGGCCCTCTGAGAGACACGGGATGCAAAGGCAACTAGCACCTGATCCCCATCCCTGCCAGGGGTGGGCGGCAAAAGCCCTGTGCTGGGAGAGGGTACAGAGCCGAGGAAGGGCTGCCCAGTCTGTGGGAGCACAGACAGGGGAACAGGCCGCTGTGAGAACAGAGTGACAAACGGCACAGCGTGTCATTTCCTCTTGTCCTTGAACACCCAGCCACTTGGCATCGAGGTCACATTTGGCTGGAGGGGCTGGTGAGAGAGGGTGACTATGGTGGCTGGAGGATCCACAGTAGTGAGCCTGTGTGCCTGTCCTGGGGGCTAAAGACTTCTCACCTTCCCTTCTGGGGACAAGGCAGTGGCATCATCACACAGGTGTCATAGGAAGATCCTTCTGTGATCAGTGCTGAGAGTGACATACTCAAAAGCCACAGTCACCAGCAGCCTGGAAGTGAGGACACAGCCCTGCCGTGGTGGCAGCAGAGAGGCTGGAGAGATGGGTGGTAGAACTCTGGGCCACTGGGGCTGAAGACGGAGTCAAAGGTGCATCCTGAGAAGACAGGACGCCGTAGGTGGAGATGAGTCTCAGAGTCCTCGGGAGTCCCCAACGCAGTGCGCTTACTGCTGTCCATGCCAGTCCCGTCACAGACCCAGCCCAGATCCCTCTGGTTGGGTTTTGGCAAGCTGTCCCCATTGCTTTTCACTCAAGATCCCCAAAATGCCTCCCCTAGCTGCCTCTGGGCCCTGCACCAGCTGAGCTTCTGCAAAGATTCAAGGAACAAAGTTCCTGAGACCTAATTTCCTTCCCATATTAAATGCACATTTCTCTGCCTTCTGTCAGCTGTAAGCAGTGGCTGAGGGCAGTCAGGTTCCATAACACCGTCTCTGCTGAATGCCAAGAGCATATTACTGAAACAAGATCTTTGTAGCTGACCAGAATCCAAATGCACTTTGGTGCCTGTAAAATCTATTTAAGGCCTCTTGATTTTCTTTCTTCTATTCCTCCACCAGAAGAGTGAAGGAAGAAATTTTAATAGGGAAGCTGCTAAAAAAGGGAGATGATATCATACATTTATTTACATATCTGCTGTTGGAAATTATCTAGATCGCTTTCAGGAGTGCAGAGTTCAAACGCACACTAAATGACCAAAGAGAATGCAAGGCCCAACAGTCATCTTCTATTCCTGAAGGCTGAGTAATGAGAAGCAGGGTCTTCATTGGACATGAAAGGGGGAAAGGAGGAAAATTAGGAGGTAATAGATTCAATTATAGCAGCCCTTTGCCAAGGCCATATTGATTTTGTGTCCTGACAATTGCAGTTAGTCTCGGTGGGGAAGCTCTTAGGAACCAGGTCAGACTCGGGGTGTGCAGGTTTCCACTGCTGGAACTCTTGTGGGGGACATAAGTGGTTACACCTCCCCTGGGGAAGCTCTCTGTCTTTAACAGTGCTAAGCCCAACCAGAGTTTGTGGGCAGTGTGGGTGCAGAGGAGGCTGCAGAGACCCGACAGACCCCATGCCTACTGCAGTGCTGGCCCCCTCCACCCAGTGCATTCTCTTTCTCTCTCTCTCTCTTTCTCTCTCTCTCCCCCCTTTCTTCTCCCTTCATCCCTCCTTCTCTCCCTTCCCTCCTCTTCCTCCTCCTTCTCCCTTCCTCCCTCTCAGTCCAGTTTCTTTTTGGCTTTCACCCAGGGCCCTCACCTTGACTCTCGTGGAAGTTTCCTTCATGTGGTCATCATGGTGGTGACCGTCCTGCCCTGGTCAGAGCATTCCTCACATCACAGCATGGTAAGGGCTTGCATGGGTGCACAGAGAGCACCAGAATCACACTGGGTAGGCTTCCTGGAGGAGGTGACATGTTTCCAAGCCCAAGGAGGTAGTTGGGTGGAGGCAGAGGCATTTTGATGGAGAGAAAGGCATGTTCAACTATCTGAAGCAAGAGAGGTGGCAGGTGTCCCGAACCGGGTGCACATCAGAATAGGGGGAGCGATGTGTGCACATGGGGTGTGTTTGAACCCAGGGGAACCCAAGCATTGAGCTACACCCCAGCCCATTTTTATTTTTTGTTTTGAGACAAGGTCTTGCTAAGTTGCCTGAGCTGGTGGCCTTAAACTTGTGATCCTCCTGCCTCAGTCTCCTGAGTAGCTGGGATTACAGGTATACTCCTCCACAGTGGTGAGTGTGTCTTTGAGTGCACATTTACTGAGAACGTACCCTGTATCAAGCCCTGTGAGCAAGAAGGTGTCTCTGCTGCCATGGACCAGTGTGTCAGGTTGAGGAGACACTAGTATGAATAGCAGCACATGCTGTAGTGCCCTGGGAAGAGGGGCCAGCATGGTTTCCCAGGCAGGTCACACTCTAGATTTCCCTCCTGTCTATAGAACAGAGATCTGTGTCTGTTCTATAGACAGTTGCTAGATTTGCTGGATTCTTCTGGGGCCCTTCTGTGAAATTGGAGAGTCTTCCTTGCAGGTGACCAGCCCCTCAGGGCACATGCTTGCACGTAGGGTGTGCCCAGTATGGCCCAGGTGTCAGGTCCCTCCACACGATCACACTGTGGCACTGTGTTTCTCTAGGACAATGTGTTTGGATCACTCCAGCCTCGCAGCTCAGGAGGTGCCTCTCCAGATGAGGGTTGTCCCACTGTTCTGCCCTGCAGAGCTGCCACATACACCTTCTGGATATGGGGAGGCTGTGGTGCAGTGAGGCTGGGAACAGGAGGCTGTGGTGCAGTGAGGCTGGTGCAGAGCTGGCACAGGCCAGGGCTGGGCAGGGAGAGCATGGCACAGGGCAGAGCACACTGGCTTAAACTCTGACCAGGCCCAGCATGTCCCTGGGCCTCAGAGACTAGTCAAGCACCGTCGCTGCCCCTCCCTCTAGCCACCAAAGCCTGTCTGGGGTATTTCTAGGTACTTCAGTGGTCATGTATATAACATTAGAGGGAATTTATCAGAGTGGCTCAACCATCAGGGTCAGATCGTCCCACAATGCCCACCAGCGGGCTGGACAGCTGGGGAGGCCAGGAGCTGCCCAGTCTAAGAAGCTGGAGCCTCATAACAAGAGGGACCGACCATGCTGCCCCAGTCCAAGGCTGAAGGCCCATCGAGAGGCTGAAGAATCTGGAATCTGATGTTGATGGGTGACGGCAGCAGCAAAAATTCATCTGCTCAAGAAGAGTGGATGTTGAGCATGCGCAAGCACTTCCCCTTCTTCCAATTTTTGTTCCACCCAGGCCCTGCCTATTGGATGGTGCCATCCTCATTCAAAGCAGATCTGCCTCTCTGTTCACTGGCCCACATGCCAATCATCTCTGGAAACGCCCTCACAGACACACCTAGGCGTCTCAATCCAGTCAAGTTGACAACCAAGTGTAAGCCTAGCAGTCTGTCTGGGGTATTTGCAGGACACCTCCTTCTCCTTCCCATAGGAAACAAGCTAGAGTGCAGAGGTGGGTGCCTTCTCCCGAGTCTTCTTTACTTCCTATGTGGCAGGATGTTGAGGAAGGTTTTTTATCTGCTGTCTTGGAATTGCACTCTGATTCCAAGCTTAGGCAAAGGTACCAAGCACCCCACAGTCACAGTTCAGTGTCCAGGGGAGTCACTGCCTGAGGCCCCAACGCTCTTGGTGTCAGGAAGCTAATAGTTGAGGACCTCCCTGTACCTGCCTGTCAGCAGAGCAAGAGGACATCGGCTTTTGGAGAGGGGAGAGGTCAGGCACAGAAGCCACTGGCTGAGAAGGAGGCCTCCTCTTGCTACAGCTGAGCAGAGGAAACCAAGTTTAATTGGGGGGAGGGGAGACTAGAAGGAAAAAGGAGAAATAACTTGAGGTCAAAGATATGAAGGCCGGCTGGGGATGTGGCTCAAGCAGTAGCGCGCTCGCCTGGCATGTGTGCGGCCCCGGGTTCGATCCTCAGCACCACATACAAAGATGTTGTGTCTGCCGAAAACTAAAAAGTAAATATTTAAAAAAGATATGAAAGAAGAATAAAAAAGAAAACAGTTGAATTAACCCATGAAAAAGAAAGTAGAATATGATAGTGTGTGGGGGGGGTAAATACAGAAAATAAAATCCAAAAGGAGAGGAAAACCCAATAAAAAGCAGATAAATAATACATAAAGGCAGAAAAACAGCAAAATTTAAAATGTAAGAAAAAAAATGTGGTTAAGTAAGCCCAGGGGAAAAAAAAAGACAGAAATAATGGCTCATTGAGGTGTAAGAGAAAGAAATATAGAATAAAAAGAAAGACAAGGATGCAGAAAGAAAAATACAAGAAGACAGAAGTATACACAAAGACCACACACTCACACACACACACATACTCACACTCTCACACACACTCACACTCACACACTCACACACACACACTCACACTCACACACACACAAGGAAGACTGAAAGTCAAACAGGAGGATAGACAGGAAGGCGCGGTGGGGCCCACAGGGGAGGAACAGTCCTTCCTGCCTGGTGACCATCACATCTTCAAGGATGCCCCTGAGGCCAGCAAGGCCACAGGAGGGGGCTGCAGGGACTCTGGAGGGAGACTGCCAGTGTCATCACGGAGAGGTGTGGGTCGGACCCACAGAGACCCCCAGGGCCTTCCTTCCCAGGGCTGGTGGGAGGCGCAGAGGAACCCTAGGGGTGTGAGCAGGGCGCTGAGGCCAGCTGTCCACCGCTGCACCTACTACAGAAGAGAAGAACAGGGAGGAGAAGGAGAAAGACAAAGCCCCTGTGGCCTGGGGACATCTGGCTCGCCACACTTCAGCCGCTCCAGGGCTTCCTCTCCCCTGATGAGCAGGCTTACTGGTCCAGTCCATGGGCCACTGGGGACAGGTGTGGCTGTCCTGAGGGCAAAGAGCAGAAAGGGGGGGTCACTGTTTGACCTGGTTTTACTTACCCATAAAAAGGTTTTGAAATCGCTGCACAGAGGACTGCACCCGGTATTTGGTGGGCACCACGTAAGACCTGCCACGCCTGCCATGTGCTGTGGAGTCCAGTCTCCACACTGGGTGAGGCGCTTCTGTTCTCTGCATGAGTACCTTTGCTGGTCAAGACCGAATTCTTCTTTCCTTCTGATTCCACCTCTATCCACAGGGAAGAGGAGAAGGTAGAGGAGATTCAAGAATAAGCACAGTAGTTCAGGTGACACATAAATGGATTTGGGACTGGGTAGAAGGGGAGGGATTTTTTAAAAACTTCCAAAGACAATAGCCTAACTGGTCTAGAAGGTGGCAAAGAGGGGTGACAACATTGAAAAGGCCGGCTGCATTTGGCAGAAGATCTTGTGCTCAGGCTTTTACATGACCGTCCTAAAAAAAAAAAAAAAATGTCCTCTAGTTGAGCTAGAGGCCAGGCAGGGGTGAGGGGTGGGCTGGGATGCCTGTGGGAACACGTGGGAGGAGAAAGAAAAAAAAAAAAAACAGAAACAATAGGAGTCAGCAAGTGAGATGGCAAGCAGGGTACCAGGCCTCAGGATGAACCTGGCTGGGGAGCAGGAGGGAATTGCCACCAGGGACTCTGAGCAAATCAGCGTGGCTGGCAAACGTGACGGACACAGAGCACAAGGTCTGGGCGACTGCAGCTGCCGCTGTTGGGGAAGCCAGGGCACCTGTGCCCTCTCAGATTGAGGAGGGAAAGTGCAGGGTTGAGATGGCAGAAGGGGGCGCAGCTGCATCAAGAGAACTTGGCAAGGAGGACCCATGCGTGCGCCTGCTCACCCAAGCCGTAGTGGCCAGGCGCTGTGCTGGTGTGGCCCTCCTTCTGGGTCAGCACGGGACTGTGGTGCCCTTTTAATAGCAGAGGAAGGGAGTGTCCTGGCCGTGATGCTTAACTGCAGTGGCTTAAGACAAGGCAGAAGTGGGCAGCCCTGGGCCTGCAGCAGCTCTTCCTGTCCCTCCCCTCTGCCCCCATGGTGTGAGTTTAAATGATGTGTCCCCAAAATAAATGTTCAAGTCCTAACCCCCCAGGACCTGAGAATGTGAACTTAGTTGGAAAAAAAAAAAGGTGTGTGTGGGGGGAGTGGTCTTTGCAGATGTGATCAAGTTACGATGAAGTCCTGCAGGATGAGTCCTGCTCCAATATGCTGGTGTCCTCTTGAGAAGAGGAGAGCCAAGCAGACACAGGGGAGGAGGCCTTGGGACAAGGGAGGCAGAGACCAGGGTGTGCAGACACAAGCCCAGGAATGGCAGAGCTTGCCGGCCACCGCCAGGAACCAGCGAGGCACCCAGGAGCCTCTGACTCGCTGATCTAGGGCTTCTGGCCTCCAAAACGGTGAAAGAACCCACTTCTGTTGTTTCAAGCCAAGGTGATCAGGAGATGGAGGACAGGGACCCCAGGGAGCCAGTTCACCTCCTTGCGTAGCCTTCGATTCTCACAGCACTGCATTCCAAGCAAGTAGGCGGGGAAAGGACAGAGAAAAAGGATGTGCCAGTTGGCTCAGGTGGCCTCGTTTTATTAGTGGAACAATAGCTTTCACAGCTGCCTACTCTCGGGGGCCACAGAGATGATAGTCCAACCCAGTGGCAGACAGGGAGGTGAGCGTGGTTTAGAAATTCAGCTTCCACACACAGACACACACACACACACACACACTCATGATGTGTATGTATAGACAAAACACGGTATTTACATATCTTAAAATTTACCAATTTCAAGTGCACAATCAGTGAGTTTGGGTAAATGCATATGATCGCAGAACCCAAACCCAATAAAACGTTTCCATCTCGCCAAATTCCTTCCTGCTGCTCTGAGGTTAGTTCCTTCTCCAGCCCTGAATCCTGAAAAGCACCGATGGCTCTTTGGCTGTAGATTAGCCTTTGGGATAATTTGATGAAGATGGGATAATATAGCATGGAAGTCTCTTGTGTCTGGCCTCTGTCACTCGACAGAGGGCTTCTGAGGGATCTTATGGGTTGTGGTCGATTGTCCGTGGTTTGTGCCTTTTTGTTGTGGACTAGTATTCCTTTGTGTGATTGAAAATAATGGGTTTGCTCACTAACCCATTGCTGGGTTGATTTCTGCTTTGGCTGGTATGAATAAAGCTTCTGTGAACATTTTCTCCTAAGTCTTTAAGTGGACATGATATCTTTACATAAACAGTTTTATTATGTATCCTTTGGGATTCTCTACTTAGATAACCTTGTCTCCGTAAATACCTAGGAGAGGAGTGGCTGGGCTCTGGGGTAGGAACATGTTTACATTTAGACAGCTGGGCTTGGTGGCGCTTATCTGTAATCCCAGGGATTTGGGAGGGCTGGGGCAAGAGGCTCCCAAGTTCAAATCCGGCCTCAGCAATTTAGCAAGCCCATAAGCAACTTAGCAAGACCCTGTCTCAAAATAAAAATTTAAAAAACAACAACAACACTGGGGATGTAGCTCAGAGGTTAAGCACCTTGGTACCAAGAAAATAAATAAATAAACTTAAATTTAAAAGAAGCTGCCGAGCTGTTTCCAGTGTGGCTGCAGCAGTTTGCATTTCCCCCAGTAATGATTTTTCTGGCCATTTCACATCCTCGCCAATACTCCGTCTTGCCCAATCTTGCCAGTCTTACTCATTGTCGCCATCACAGTGGGTGTGAAGCGGTATCTCATTGTGGTCTCCATTTACATTTCTCAAATCCTTTTCATGTTTATTTTTCCATTTCATTTATCTTCCTTGGTGAAGTGTCTGCTCACATTTCTTGATCAATCGCTTAACTAGGATTTTGTTTTCTTAATATTGAGGTTTTGTGAATTGTGGATAGAAGACCTTCACTATACCTGTGATCTGCAGAGTTTCTCCTAATCCATTTCTTGCCTTTTCATTTTCCTTAATAGTGTATTTAAAGAGGAGATTTTTAATTTTGATAACATTTTAACTTTTTATGTCTCATCTCAAAATTTTGGCCTAACCCCAGGTCACTAAGATTTTCCCTGATGTTTTCTTCTAAAAGTTTTATAGATTTAGCTCTGACCTTCAGGTCTGTGATCCCTTTTGCATTCATTGTTGTATGTGGTATGAAGTGAGAGTTGAGGTTCATTTGGTTGCTTTTGCATGTGGCTTATCAGCTGATCAGTGCCATTTGTTGAAAAGGCTATTTCCCCCATCAATTATCTTGGTACTTTGTAGAAAAATCAGTTGACCTCATATATGTGCCTCTGTTTCTGGACTCTTGACTTTGTTCTGCTCACCTATATTTCTATCCTTATCTAATACTGTACTTTTACTGTAGCTCTATGAAAGTCTTGAAATCAGGAAATGGGAATCCTCCAATTTTTAAAAAAATTTTATTAGTTCCTTTTATAGGTGACAGTCGAATGTATTTTGTCATATCATACATACATGGAATATACACAATGAGGAGTTACACTGGTTGTGTATTCTTCTATGAGCATAGCAAAGTTATGTCCAATTCATTCTACTATCCTTTCAATTCCCTTCCTTCCTCTCCCTCTGTCCAATCTAATGCACCTCCACTCCATCCCCCACCCCTAATTCTTCCTCTTGAGGGTTCCTATCTGCATATCAGAGAGAACATTTGGCCTTTGGTTTTTTTGGGGATTGACTTATTTCACTTAGTATTTTACTTAGTCACCAGTTCCACCCATTTACTGGCAAATGCCATAATTTCATTCTTCTTTATGGCCGAGCAATATTCCATTGTGTGTAAGTACCACATTTTTTTTTATCCATTTATCTGTTTGAAGGGCACCTTGGTTGGTTCCATAGCTTAACTATTATGAATTGAGCTAATATAAACACTGAAGTGGCTGTGTCACTGTAGTATGCTGATTTTAAGTCCTTTGGGTATATAGCGAGGAGTGGGATAACTGGGTCAAATGGTGGTTCCATTCCAAGTTTTCTGAGGAATCTCCATACTGCTTTCCAGAGTGGTTGCACTAATTTGCAGTCTCACTAGCAATGTATGAGTGTACCTTTCCCCCTACATCCTTACCAACATTTATTGTTGCTCGTATTCTTGATAATTGCCATTCTGAATGGAGTGAGATAAAAATCTCAGTATAGTTTTAATTTGTATTTCTCTAATTCTAGTGATGTTGAACATTTTTTCATGTATTTGTTCATTGATCATATTTCTTCTTCTGTGAAGTGTCTGTTCGGTTCCTTTGCCCATTTATTAATCTGGTTAGTTGGATTTTAGTGTTAAGCTTTTTGAGTTCTTTATATATCCTGGAGACTAATGCTCTATTTGAGGTACAGATGCCAAAGATTTTCTCCCATTCTGTCGTCTCTCCCTTCACATCCTTGATGGTTTTCTTTGCTGTGAAGAGACTTTTTGGTTTGATACCATTCCATTTATTGATCATAGATTTTGCTTCTCACACTTTAGGCATCTTGTTGAGGAATTTGGTTCCTAAGTGAACATGTTGGAGATTTGGACCTACTTTTTGTTTTAGTAGGCACAGGGTCTCTGGTCTAATGCCTAGTCCTTCATCCACTTTGAGTTAAGTTTTGTGCAGGGTGGGAGATAGGGGTCTAATTTCATTTTGCTACATATGGATTTCCAGTTTTCTCAGCATCATTTGTTGAAGAGGCTATCTTTTCTTTCTCCAAAATGTTAAGGGCACCTTTATCTAATATGAGATAACTCTATTCATGAGGGTTTGTCTCTGTGTCTTCTATTCTCGATCATTGGTCTTCATGTCTTTTTTGGTGCCAATACCATGCTGTTTTTGTTACTATAGCTCTGTAGTGTAATTTAAAGTCTGGTATTGTGATGCCTCCTACTTCACACTTCTTGCTAGGGATTGCTTTGACTATTCTGGGCTTCTTATTTTTCTAAATGAATTTAATAAATACTTTTTCTATTTCTATGAAGAACATCATTGGAATTTCAACAGGAATTGCATTAAATCTGTGTAGCACTTTTGGTAGTATGACCATTTTGACAATATTAATTCTGCCTATCCTAGAACATGGGAGAATTTTCCATCTTCTAAGGTCTTCTTTCTTTCAATTTCTTTCTTTAGTGTTCTGTAGTTTTCATTGTAGAGATCTTTCACCTTTTTTGTTAGATCTATTTTCAAATATTTTATTTTCTTTGAGGCTATTGTGAGTGGGATAGTTTTCCTAATTTCTCTTACAGTTGATTCATCACTGATGTATAGGAACACGATTGATTTATGGGTTTTAATTTTATATCCTGCTACTTTAATGGATTTATTAGTGAATTCTAGAATTTTTCTGGTAGAGGTTTTTTTTGGTGGGGGGGCATCTTCTAAATATAGAATCACGTCATCCGCAAATAGGGATAGTTTGAGTTCTTCTTTTCCTAGTCTTATCCCTTTAATTTCTTTCATTTGTCTAATTGCTCTGGCTAGAATTTCAAGGACTATGTCGAATAGAAGTGATAAAAGAGGGCATCCTTGTCTTGTTCCAGTGTTTTAGAGGAAATGGTTTCAATTTTTCTCCATTTAGAATGATGTTGGGCTTGGGTTTAGCATATACAGCTTTTGCAATGTTGAAGTATGTTCCTAGTGTCCCTAGTTTTTGTAGTGTTTTGAACATGAATGGATGTTGTGTTTTGTCAAATGCTTTTTTTCTGCATCTTTGAGATAATCATAGTATTCTTATCTTTAAGTCTATTCATGTGAGGAATTACATTTGTTGATTTCCATATGTTGAACCAACCTTTTATCCTTGGGGTGAACTCCAGTTGATCATGGGGCACTATCTTTTTAATGTTTTTGAATGCGATTTTCCAGTATTTTTTGTTTTAAGAATTTTTGCATCTGTGTTCATGAGGGATGTTGGTCTAAAGTTTTCTTTCCTTGATGTGTCTTTAGTTTGGTTTTGATATCAGGATGATATGAGCTTCATGAATAGATTGGAGGGGTTCCCACCTTTTCTATTTCATGGGATAATTTGAGGAGGATTGATTAGTTCTTCTTTGAAGTTCTGGTGGAACTTGGCTGACAATCAGTCTGGTCCTGGATTTTCTTTGTTGGTAGGTTTTTGATGGTGTCTCAAATTTCTTTATTTGAAGTTGATCTGTTTAAATCCTGTATATATTCCTGATTCAATTTGGATAGATCATATGTCTCTAGAAATTTGTCGATGTCTTCAAGATTTTCTATCTTATTGGAGTATAAATATTCAAAATAGTTTCTGATTATCTTCTGTATTTCAGTAGTGTCCATTGGGATATTTTCTTTTTCGTTGCAAATTTTAGTAGTTTGAGTTTACTCTTTGTTAGCTTGCTAAGGGTTTATCAAGTGTTATTTATTTTTTCAACTTTTTGCTTTGTTGATTTTTTGGATTGTTTGTTTTAATTTTATTGATTTCAGCTCTGATTTTAATTATTTCTTGTCTTCTGCTGCTTTTGATATTGATTTGTTCTTCTTTTTCTAGGGCTTTGAGATGTAATGTTACGTTATTTATTTGTTGACTTTCTCCTCTCTCAAGAAATGAGACCAATGCAATGAATTATCCTCTTAGTACTGCCTTCATAATGTCCCAGAGATTTTGATGTGTTGTATTGTTATTCTAGTTTACTTCTAAGCAAGTTTTTTTTAAAAAAAATTCATACCTGATTTCTTCTGCTATCCATTGGCTATCAATGGCATATTATTTAGTCTCTAGGTATAGAGTAGCTTCTATTTTTTATTTTATCATTTATTTCTCATTTTTTTCCATTATGATATGATAGAATGCAAGGTATTATCTCTTTGTTTTTGTATTTGCTAAGAGTTGCTTTGTGGCCTGAGATATGGTCTATTTTAGAGAAGAATCTGTGTGCTGCTGAGAAGAAAGTGTATTCAGTCATTGATGCATCGATGAAATATTCCACATATGTCTGTTAAGTCTGAATTATAAATTATATTTTTTAGTTCTATAGCATCTTTGTTTTTGTTTGGAGAATCTATCCAGTTGTGAGAGTGGAGTGTTAAAGTCACCCAGTATTATTATGTTGTGGTTTATTTGATTCTTAAAATTGAGAGGGTTTGGTTGATATATGTAAATGCTCCATTGTTTGGGGCAAAAATATTTACAATTGTTATGTCTTGTTGATGTATAATTCCTTTAAGCAGTATTAAATGTTCTTCTTTGTCCCTTCTGATTAACTTTGTCTTTATGTCCACTTTATCTGAGGATAGAAACTGCTGCCTCCAATTATTTTCCACAAAACGATTTTGACTATTCTACATGTCTATACAGTTTCTATACAAATTTCTACATAATTTTACAATCAGCTTACAATTGGCTTTTTTTCTACCAAAAAAAAAATCCACTAGGATTTTGAATAGCATTTGCATTGAATCAATATTGTGATTAAAGTGAAAAGATGTGACCTGTAGCAATATCATGTTTTCTAATCTATGAAAACAGAATCTCTTTTTAAATTTCCCTCCACAATAGTTTTCAGTTCTCAGGTATAGATTTTACACATATTTTAAAAAATACATTCCTAAATATTTTCATACTATTGTAACAGCATTTTTATTTTATGTTTTTTCCAATTGTTCACTGCTGAAATATAAACATGCAATTGATTTTTTAATGTCCATCTTACACCTTGTGACTTTGCTTAATTTACTTAGTGCTAATAGCTTTCTTATACATTCCTTGGGATTTTCTAAACAATTGTGTATCTTTGAATGAAGATATTTTAATTTTTTTTTCCTTTCTTATTACTTTGGCTAGCACCATGTTGAGAAAAGTAGTAATGATGGACATCCCCGCACTCAGTGGACTTCATCCTATTATTTCCTGTCAACAAATTATATTTCAAGGTGAAGAAGCTTCTCTGTCAGTGGCTTTTTTGGTTTTTGTCCTAGTAAATCTGCCTTTCTGCCAATGTGCTCTAAGACCCCATTGTCTTCCTTTCCTTAAGGGAAAGCACTTAGCCTTTTACAGTTGAGTATTATGTTGACTATGGGTTCTTTGTTTTTGTAGATCCTCTATGGGGAAGTAATTTTAACTGGCTATATTGCTGCCCAAATCTGTATGAGGTTTTTATAGAAAAGGAGGGAATGGATATGAGCATCTACCACACAGAAGATGTTTCTTTACATGTCAGCAATATGTCTCAGCTGTGTGTTGACTTATTGGGAAATAAGCATATCTTTTCATTAGACACTTTAAGGGTGGGCTGTTGTTCACATTAATTATTAAAGGCATATCATTACTTATTAATGGTACTGTGTGTGATAATGTGTCTTTGCAAACAATGTATTTGGGAGGGGCAGATTTTGCAGGGAACTACCTATCCTCAGTTCCACTGGGAAGCTGGGTGGCCTGTGGTTAGGAACATGGGTTAGGAATACTGGGAGCCAAGACACAGCTCAGCTCTGCAACCTTGTACAAAATTATTCGACCTTCTCTGCCAGTTTTCTACCTGCAAAATGAAGATATCAATAAAACCCACCACCAGGGGTTCCGAAGACTAAATGAACAGATGCAATTAATGCTTAAAACAGTTGCCAGTTGCCTGCTGCATTTAAATGAGGAGTGAGTTTGCATACACCTAATTTGCACCCACGTTTTTGGTAGCAGGCTCACTGCCTGAAGTAAAGAGCAACTATATCACTTTAAAAGTCCTCTCTCCTGAAAACTTACCTCAAGCTTTTTAAGGTGGTACATTTGGTTTCTATTGTTTCAAGACACTGTTTGCACAATTAGCACATCTTAAAATCTTGTGCATTGCATAGGAGATTAAAGGGTTATAGGCAGTGACACCCTTGAGGTGAACATGGTCACTTTGCTTGGAGGTTGAGCCAGAGTATACTTTCTGATCTGTTCACTTTCACCTCTTGACAGTGGGCTGGAGTGAAGCCCCATGTGGCTCCTGGATCAGCCCACCTGAGTGTGTGTGGACCACTATGAAGTCCCACTTGGCTTCATCTTATTATTTCTTGCCAACAAATTATTTTTCAAGGGGACAGAAGCTTCTCTGTCTATTGCTTTGCTGTGTGTCTGGCCATGCAAAGCTGCCTTTCTGTCAACATGCTCCAAGACCTAGGTGTGCCCCTACCTGCCCAGGGTGAGTTTGTAGGTAAGTAGGGGGCTACTTGCCAATAGGAATGAGGATGTACTGAGCCTGCCCCAGCATCAGTACCAGAATGATGACATATGAGAAAAGCTCTTGAACTGGCTGGCACGCCTTCCAGGATCTTTCCCTTACCTTGACCTTGCCTTTGCCTTTTCCTGGGGACATTTTGAAGCCATGTCAGCAGATATGCAAAGAGCCCTCTATGAGGTTTTATCATCTGAAATCTCTTGTCCAGCCAGCTGTCTGTCCTGGTTTTCTCTTTATCAGGGCAGTGAAACACTTATTCCACACATTGAGTTGTTATTATTATCAGGAAATGCCTTTGGTTCTATGTGTACCATCTGCAGCGTTTTATTCATCTTCTCTGACTCCCCTGCAATGGAGGGGGTGGTTGGTATGTGTGAATAGAGCCTATTGGACAAGTTCCTGGTGTTCTTCTTTATGGCGTGATGGGTAGTTTCAGCATCTCCTAGAACTTCTGGGAATGGTTGGCTGGTTCTTGCGCTTCCACCTGCAGGCTGCTCCCTGAGAGTCACCTGTCTCTGCCACAACTTTCCAGCTGTATTTGTGACACCAATGCAGAGATGCATGGATCCAGAGATTGAGGAGACATTGTCCTCTCCCTCAAGTGTCAGGAGACGCCCAGTTAGGTGTGGAAGCAAAGCCGTCTTCTCCGAGCCGTGCCCGCTGCCCTGGGTGATCGTGCTAAATTATACATGGGCAGTGACTTTCGGCAGTGCTCTTTTTCCACTGGGACACAAAGCCTTCTGTTGTAAGAAGCGTTTCCCCCCAGCAAGACCTCCAGGCCCCGGAGAAACTGCAGAGTTACGGGAAAGCAGAGTGCTTTCCACCCGAGAGAGCTCCTGGGAGCGTGAGTTAAAACAAATGGGAAGTAGGTAGATCAGGTCGAACTTTCTATTTGAGTGTCATTTCCTTGAGCAGCAAAAAGATTGCTACAAGTTTAAGTATCAAGCCATTAGGTTTTCGAAACAAAGAAAGGCAAGAAGGAACAAAGAAAAGTCAGAAGTGCCAAATTTAACTCTTTTCTCTGCTCAGATAAGAATCTGCCCTTTGCTTCGCTGAAGTGACTCCAGTTCTCGGCTTCCTGATGCAGCATCTTTCTCTTGCTTGTGTATTTTCTTCGTTCTTATTTTATTCTAGCCATGTTTTCTCACTTCCCTTCAAATGAAAAATGAAAAGAAAAAAGGTGCCCTTCATTGAGGAGGTTGAAAGACCACCTAATACAGTGAAGATCCCCCAAAGTGACTCGTTGATTGAAACAGTGTCACAACATACTGTGCCTTCCGCTTCCACGTTTATGCCAGTGCTCCACACATGTCAGATGTGGACACTACCAAAGAGCAATGCTTGGGACGCCACAGGAATTCAGGAGGTAACCTGGAATCAAATGGAAGCCCCTGATTACAATGGGAGGAAGGAAGGCAGGCAGGGAGGGAGGGAGGGAGGGATGAGAGAAGGTGGACTGGTCACGTTGAGGATTGGATTTAAGCAGTCAGTTCTAATCTTTACAATTCTTCAGGTGTGAGTGCCCCTATTAAACAGTCCACTGTCTCTGTGCATTTACCTTCTCCTTCAAGTTTCTCCAATGTCTCTCACTGCTCAAGAATTGGCCGTGGCTGGCTCCATATTTGACATGTGAGGAATTACCATAAACACGGACCTGGATTCCCCATACATCCTTGATGACATTCACCCACCTCATGAGCCCCTTTCTGATCATGGAGGCCGGCCCACCAGAGACCTTGCCCATTCTTATGGTTATATTAAAAATTGGATGTTTGCCATCTGTCTTGTTCATTTCTCTCAGAATGTCATCAGTGGCTGTTTTTCTTCTGTCAATGTACCAGGTGGTGACCAAGAAAGAGGACTTCTTCCGTGCCTGGAACTCGTGCCTGCACCACATCACTCTCCTGTCCCTGGCACACACTCACAGAGGTCAGTTGGGATGAGTGTCTGTTCCTGGGCAGCTCAGGGCTCTGCAGTTCATCTGGGAATGAGGCTTTCCAGAGAAAAGACAGTCCTCACGCCAGTCTGAGCCTCACGTTGGACTTAGGGCCCTTAAAGACCAAGAATCGTGAAGCTTATGGTAAATCAGATCCCAGCCCCGTGGGAACTCTGACTAGATGACACCCACAAACCCATCCCTAAACACATCTGGAGCCTGGTGATGGCAGATGGCACCAGACAGCAGCCAGTTGGCAAAACGCCAGCTCCCCAGAAATGACCTTTGCCCCACAATGACTGTCATTCCTAAATCAACAAATGGGAGGGTGCACACCAGACAAAGCAAGGGTGTTTTAATAGGGCCACTGCCTCAGAATGAGAAGCACAGGACTAACTTTTCAACCTCGTCCTCTAGGTCACAGGAAACAGGGCCAGCTTTTTAAGTCAGGGATTCTCAACTAGGGGCATTTTACCCCCAGGGGGCACTTGGCAAGGCTGGGAGATGTTTTGGGTTGTCTGAGGGTGGGTAGCGTTATGGGCAGATGGTGGGTGGAAGCCTATCCTACAGGACGCAGGCAAGACCCCACAGCAAAGACTCTTCCAACCTAATACATCCGTCACTCTGAGACTGAGAAATTGGAATCTTCATTTTGGCCTCCAAAGACCAAAATAACAAAATACAATGAAACATTAACAATGAGTAAGATCCATGGTGGAGGGTCAGTGAAATTCTTGTTTAATCTCAAGAGTCATTTGTTTCACTCGGCATCAAGAACTGGAGACATGGGGAATTATTAAAAGAGAAAGTCCAGATGCTCGTGAGCTTGTGTGCTATGTGGGGGTTTCCACCACCCTGGGCCACTGCTGGCCCCAAGGGCAGGGCTGGGATGGTCCACCTCCACAGCTGCAGGGGCCTGGCTCCTGGTGTGTCTGGACACTGTCATGGTGGAATTCCTGCTGAGAGTCAGGACAGATGTTACAGCAGAACCCAGGAGAGCCTGCATCGTAGCCAGCCCCAGCCTGCTCACCACCTCTCTCCCCAACCAGGAAGTTCTAAGAGAGCAAAGTGCCATGTAATGAAGTGCCACATGATCCAGTGGCCAGCCCCTTCCTGCAGAGCTCTGCTGGGAGCTGGCTTGGAGGGAATGGTGTGGGCTCAGACCAAGCCTGGCCTCTTCTCTCCCTCCAAGGACCAGCTCTGGGGTGGTCCCATTCCTGGGGTGAGGCTCATGGTACAGAAGAGAAAGGACAGGAATGGGAATGTGCCAGGAGCACAGGTTCCTTGGGAAGCAGGAGGCCCCAGGAGTGCCACCCGGGGCCGGCCTTTGCACACAGTGACTGCACCGTGGAAGAACCAGGGCCACATTAACCTTCCTGATTCTGATTGGACTCCACCTCCTACACCCTGGGATGACAGGGAAGAGCAGGAGAGAGACCAGAGGATCAGGGCAGGGCAGAAGTTTCCCTTCCCTTCAGGTTATTAAGATGCAGGACGGGGTTCCCTCATCTGCAGATCCAGAAGTCTTCTCTGCACACCCACACTGTGCCAGACTCAGGGAAATTGAGTCATCTTGCTTGAACTTAGAAATGACTGATGCATCAACCAGAAATGTCAGTTTATTCACAAGTCAAAACCCAATTGCCAAGTCATGGGCACAAGGCCTATTCCTTCACGGGCACCTCTCCACATAGAATTGACTTAGGAGAGGAGGTGGCACCAGGCACCCCATCTGTGTAGCACATGCCCTCAGGCCTGGCTGGATACCTGAGTGTCCACTGTGATCCCCACAGGCCATGTACGTCCCTGGACTGGCTTGGTGCCCCAGTGCCAGCCTCACCCCTCAGAAGTGTATGTGCACTCTCCTTCTCTGTATGTTTTTCATATTTGCTGATCAGACTGAACTTTATCTGAGATATGAAGCCATGCCCTAGCCACCCCCACTGAAGGAAGGCATGCCCCAGGCTTCCCCTCCAAGTGTGCAGACTTCTGTTGGCTTCACTCCTAGGGCACTGGGGCCCAGATGCTGGGGTTCCTCCTTCTGGGCTTCTGTGCACTGACCACAGACACTGCCAATCTTGGAGCCCAAGGATGAGCCCTGTGGACTCCAGGTTTTCAGAAATGGGATTGTGTTTGAGAAGGGGAGGGGTCCAGCGATCAAGACAAGGATCCCTTCACCTTAGAAACCCGATGGCTCAGTGTGTTCGTTGAGAACATCTCTGTGCTTGGTGTGGGGACGGAGGATGTGGGCTCAGAGTCAAGTCACCTGGGCTCAGATCCTCGCGTTGTCTCTACAGCTGTGAGCGAGTAACTCAGCCCCTCTGGGCTTCGGTGACACCCTGATGTGGAGAGTGGTATTTACCTCATGGGGCTGTTGGAAATATTAAACTAAATGATCCTCGAAGTTCCTTGCTGCAGCACCCGACTCACGGTGTTTAATAAAAAACTGTATCACTATTAATCAGTAGGAAAATCTTAGTTCTCAGAATCGAAGTAGACCATGTAGACCTTGTTCCTTAAGAAGAAAAAGGAAGATGAAGCATCTGAGTCTCAGTGCACAAGGGCTTAACACCAGGAGGAAGCATCAAGGATTTGAAAAGAAAATCCAAATTGATTCTGAAACTTTCACTGGTATTCCAAAGTGTTTGCTTTCAGGAAATGAGTCCCCGGTTCAAGGTCAGATGAAGAATGTTTGAGTGTATAAAATAAAAGGAGAAGATTAATAAGAACTAGTTCAATGGCAGCATTTAGAAAGTCCAGGAATATTCTGGAACAGAACGATCCCTCTATACCAAGGAGGCTACTATGGATACATAATGAGCCCAAGGATAAGACCTTACTGAGCAGCACCAGCCAGGGAAACAGAGATGGTGCCTTCAACAGCCTGCTGCCCTCCAGCAGGGTCTCCCAGGGGTGGGAGAGGAAGTCGAGGAGCCCATCTGTCTTGGGTGACCAGCCAGGTCCTGCCTTCAGAGACTTCTGAAAGGAAGAGCTCAGGGAAGAGGAGACGAGGCTCAGCCTGTTAAAGCTCAGACCTCGGGTCACCCCACATGACAACACAGCCAGAGTTGAGCCATTTTTATTATGAACAAATGGGGGGAAAGCCTTCTGGCATTCGCGTCCGCTTGTCACCTGAGGACTGGAGAAAACCATGTTTGAAATGAAAATGCGAAGCGGTCCCCAGGGGTTTCTAGTGGCATGGAACGGTTACAATGATGAATTGTTATTTTTCTGTAATACCCATTTTTATCTTGCCCTAGAAATAGCGGTTCTGAAGCCTGGTGGCGTCTGACCCCTAAGGGCGCACAGGTTCCTAAGCAAAAAAAAAAAAAAAGGAGAAACTAAGCACTTTTATTAAATAATGGCAGCCAGCCTTTCCCAGCTCTGTCCAGAACAGTCTCTTGCTTTTCTTGCCCTCAGAGCTGGTGAGGAGTTCTCATAATGGAGCAGGAAGACATTTTTTCTTAATAAAGTGCCTAATAATTTAAAATGTTCACATTAAGAGCAGGTTTTGATTATATTAGAACATGGACAGGTAGGGATTTCTGCCTACTGAGGATTAATCTCACATTCCTCTTAAGGATGTTTGTGGGGTTTATTTTCGTTTGTTTGTTTGTTTGTTTGTACCAGGGATTGAACTCAGAGGCACTTGACCACTGAGCCACATCCCCAGCCCTATTTTATATTTTATTTAGAGACAGGGTCTCACTGAGTTGCTTAGCACCTCACTTTTGCTGAGGCTAGTTTTGAACTCATGATCCTCCTACCTTAGCCTCCTGAGCTGCTGGGATTACAGGTGTATGCCACCCTCCATCCCCAACCCCTGGTAATGTTTGTGTTTTGAAAGGAGACTTTGTTAACTGCAAGCGTGATCACATGCATTACTGACATTTCAGTTCCTTGTTTGATCCCACAGTGCTTGTTTGGTACTCTTTATGGAGTCAGTGTGTCCCTTCCAACTGCAGATAGGGTTATTTTATATAATTGCATTCACCTGGCTTTCACTTTGACATTTATGCCCTACATTATGTGAGCAAAGAAACATTCAATACCAGGACTTCAACAGGAGATGCTCTGTGAGTCTGGGTACTTGTGTTCAACTACCAGAGTCCCCCGAGTCCCGAGTCCTCCCATCCAGGCCTCGATGGACCTACAGTTTGCAAGTCAGCCCACTCTTTGGATAGTGGGATTCTGCTGCTGGAGGTGGGGGTAGGGAACCAGAGGGACCAGTGGACAGTGGCAATGTGTACCCTCCCTTCCCACTGGCCCTCATCTGCTGGTAGGACAAGCTTTAGCCAGTGTGACCCCACACTGGTGGCCTGAGGGAGGGGGAGTGCTGTGGGTACCACTGTCCCTGACACTGACCTCTTCCTTTGTCCAGCCCCCATTAAATATGTAGCCAATAGAGCTGCCAGAAGGTCTAGGGAGCCCAGAATGGCAGACAGAACTGCCAAATCGAGGCAGACCCAGAATCTTGGCAGCCCCAGCATTGGGAAGAGAAGGCAAATCCTGGCTCTGCTTTCTCTATCCCAGTCATGTGACTGAATTCCGACCTCTGAGCACTTCCTGTGAGTGAAAGGTGCCTCTGGGGGTTGGGGTTTCCTTCTCAAAGCTTCACTTCTCCCCTTGACCCTGGAGGTGAACTTGTACTTCAGATCTGCTGGACCTCAGGACTCCCAGGTGCTGCTTTCTAAGAAGGGCCACGGCTGCACCCTCCCCAGGACCCTAACCAAGCTCAGGAGCTGGTTGCAGAAGACAGCTGTCCTTAGAACTGTGACTCGCTGTCCTTTGACGGGGGTGACAGTGTATGAGGCAGTTTTATCACAAATGACCCAAGGACCATTGCACCGGGAAGAAGAAGAAACAAAAAAACAAAAAAAGGCAAAGTCTGACTCCTGGAGGTCATTTGTTTTGTGGAGTCCCCTTCAGAACAGAGTTTAAACCTCTGGGATTGGACAGAGGCTGATGAGATGTCACTTATCTGTTGGGCCTGGTGTCCTGGTGGGCTGAAATGCTCCCAGCAGTTCTTATCTACAAGTGCTTGCTCTGCACCCAAACCACGTTCAGTGCTTGGTTCTTGTAATTTGTTTCATCTCCATAACAACCCCACAGCGTCCACGAGGCACCCGAAAGGCTGGCTATGGTGCCTGGGATCACACAGGTGCATAGGACAGAATCCCAAAGGTCTGCTGCTCTCTGCCTATGTGCAATCCCAAAGGTCTGCTGCTCTCTGCCTATGTGCAGGGCCCATATTCATGCTGGATCTCACTCTTCCAGCTCAGAACTGCTGGGGGAAAAAAAAAAAGCAAGAGAAACACGCCCCCACATACACACTTTATATATATATATATATGTTTTCCTTTATTTTCATGTGATTGAAAAATCATAGTTTGCATGATGAATTGCAGAGATGGGGTCCTATTTCCATGCTGGATTGACATCTTCTGACACCTATTTAAAAACCAAGTTAGACTAATACCCACATTGATGGGCAAAAATGACAAAAAACAAAAATGAATTCACACTGAGTAACTGTAGTCTGTGAGTTTTCCATTGCCACTAGTGTTCAGAGTAAAACCTACACTGTGAGTACAAACAGAAATGGAGGCACTTTTGTCTTATCATAGTAATTCTAAATAAGATTTTGTATTTTTAAAACTTAGCCTATACCACATATTGTAAAGTTAAACACATTGGCAATAAACATAATTTAAATTTAGGTTTAAGGGACAACATGTTCTAATCTCAAAAACATTTAGCAAATAACCTTTGAGTTCACATGAGCCACCCACACAAAAACCAAAATGAACTACAGAAAAAAAAAAAACAGAAAAAAACAGAAAAAGCAACTGTCTGTTGACAACCAGATTTCTTTCAGCTCTTGAGTTTTTCATCTATAAATAATCTGTATGTTTCGCATCTGACCATTTTCTTAAACGGCGCCTCCTGGCATGTTCTCACTTTAGAGTGTCTAAAAGACAAGAATTAAATGTGTAAATCATGGAAACTATTAAGTTTTTGGAGGGGAGCTCTTTAAGACACATGCTTTTTAGATACCAAAAGTGTCAAAATGAGGCATTAAGATGATGTATTCTTTCTTTAGTGCATCTGTTTATCTTTTGTGAAATCTCAAGCTTGATAAATCACCAGAGATAAAAACATCATTTTTAACTTATCATAGATCCCAAATGCCAGGAGGAAAAACAGCACTGTGTCCTCTCTCTCATGAATTTACCTCTCTCCCTGCCTATGACTTATGAGATTTTATTTGCAGAGAAAACATAATGTTCTATTAACTTGAAAATGATGGCTTTTCCCCAGAAACGTGAGAACCAGGGAGGGAGAATAAAAGCAGTATTCATCCTCAGATCTAATCACCCAACAAGTTTCACTGTCTGCTTCAAGTGGCATAGAGTGTTACATGGGGAAGATCACAAGATAACTAAGGGTGAGGTTTTCACCAGTAGCTCATCTTCATCCACTGACACTTAGAAGCCCTGCTCTGCATATCAAAGTGGGTATCAAAAACTTGACAGGGAAATTTTACTTAATACCAGCGTAAATAGAAATTGGTGAAGCTAGCTCAATTCCTTGACCCTGTCCCCAGAAGTCACTCAGAAATTCTCAAGTAGCAGCCTGGATAATCAAGAAATTCCCATAAATTTTCTAATTATAAATGAAAATTCTTCTGTGCAGCTAGAGGACTTATTGTAGAGATGGTTCCTAAATGGTTCTTACTGTGAACTGGAGGATTGCAGATCATGAATCAAATGAATCAGTTCGTCTGCAACACAGAACATGGCAGAGCATTCCAGAATGTTCCAACCTGCTACTTCCCAGTATGTAAACAGTTTCCTGATGCAATGAATGAATATCAGAGTTTCTTGCCTTGTTCATATTTTATGATTTTTCACTCTTCAACTTAGAGCAAATCAAACTTCATGTAAACCTTCTTCAGGTCGTGGGCATACAGTGGAATTTTTATGGTAATGGTTGCTGATGAAGCTGATTTAAGGAAACACTCAGCTCTGTGGTAAGCTTCAGAGATGCCCAAAGTCCTGGCTGTACAGGACCAGTGGCTGCCATGAGCAGCTGACCTCCATTTCTTCTGCTCTTTCCACTCATAAGAATCATGTAAACCACACTAGTCCTGAAGAATGGCCTTGAGGGACTGCCTCAAGTGTGGGACCAAAATGGCAGACGTCCTGAGAAGTTGAAACTCGCTCCATTCTCCATCTCCAATGCCCATATGAGGACTGAAACCACAGAGATGCTCCACCCGGATTCGGCATCTGCTCAGCTGGCCCGCAGAGGCAGTACTGGCATGGAGCACCCTTTCTTTGCTCCCGTGTCTACCCAACCCCATCCAACATCCACTTCTTGAAGGTCTATCATGGGCTGGGGACTCTGTTAAGTTCTAGTCTTAAAAGATCCAGGAAGAAACAGCCCCTGCTTCCCAGAGGCATTGGTCAGACCTGGAACAAGAGCTGCCCGAGGCCAGGTACCCTGGGAGAACAGGAAAGCGATGCAAGTCAGATGAGGTATGGGGTGCATGGGGCTTCCCAAGGGGTCAGGAAGAAAGTGTTGGAGAAGAGGCCAGGGGAGAATACTGAGGGAACAAGCCTGGCAAGGTGGGTGGTCATGGGCATGTCAAATGCCTTTGGGGCTTGGCCTCTACTGGGTGGCCATGGGAAGCTGGGAATTGTCCCTACTGAGCAGGGTCCACCTGCACACTCAGGCATCCTGGAGGAAACTGTCCTGGCACTAGGAGACATGTGCTTTGGGGAAAGGGACCAAGATGTCAGCAAGTAGGCATGACCAAGAGGTCAAGGGACAAGGATTTAGTGGCAGTGGGGACCAAAAGGAGAGTTTGCTTCAGAGAAGCAAGAACACCGTGCTGGAGGAGGCTGCCTTGGGAACGGGGCAGAGAGCCTGCAGAAACAGCTATAGATGAGGGCTCCTCTGCCAGAGGGGCCCCGTCCGCACCCACAGGCTCCAGGCAGAGGAGTGGTCAGAGAGGGAGGGCCACGCACAGCTCGGCTGCTCTCCGGAACTGAGAGCATGAGCTGGTGACGGAACAGGCTGAAGATGGAGAAGCCAGCAGTGGCCCTCACCCTCACACACCTATAGGTCCCTGAGGGTCACCTCCACCCCTTCACCCAATCCCAGTGGGCAGGACACTGGAGCCACCATGACTGCTGGTTGCCAAAATGTCCGAGGCCCCATTGACCCTTTGCTTTGAAAACAAAACAAAGTTTTCCCTGAAAAATGAAACCCCTCCCTCCCCCTCTCCCTCCCTCCCTCCCTCCCTCCCTCCCTCCCCATTTCCCTTATGTTGTAAAGAGGTAGGCGGGGGACTTCAGAGGCCTGGGGCCGCAGCTCTGCCACTGAACTGAGAGCACTGCTGTCACACACAGGTGACAGGAGGGGGCTGAGCGATGGGGGCCATGCTGCCACCTTGTGCTCCAGAATCAGTGGAGATAGGACTTGCCAACCAGGGGCCGCCTGGTGAGGACACAGGGAGGCCCCTGCCGCTAGAGAGGGCCACCTGGCCCCAGGCACCCAGTCATGCCCCCTCCAGTTGGGACTGTCCTTTGGGGTAGCTTTAGCCTCTATTTCTACCATCCTGAGAGGGGCTGCCTCCCTCTGCAGCTGGCTGAAGTGAGACCCCAGTCTTGGCCTGGACGCAGGCTTCACGGGCCTGGCTCCCCCTCCCTGGGGAAGCAGGGTCTGGGTCCCCAGGGGGAGCTGGCTGGCTGTAGCGCCAGGTCTTCCTTCCCCCACAGGAGCTGCCCTCCATGCCGGGCCAAGGACAGGGACACAAAACAGTTTGAAGATATGAAGGCAGCTGGCTCCGGGCTGCCTGGACGTGGGTGGCTTCATTCACCCCCAGGACAGCTTTGAATTTCTAACTCGGGTTCCGCCTGCCTTAGGACCTCTGCAGCCCAGGGAGCAGCGTCCACCTCCGCCTGGCCCCTTCTTTTTGCAGCTTTGTCCCACCCCGAGTAAATTCTTCAGTTTGGACACCAAGCTCTTCCCTGGCCAACCTGGTCACCCCTTGACGTGGCTGAGCATCAGCAGCAGCACATTGCCCACAAGAGGCCTCTGCTGTTGGTACCGGGAAGGCATGGTGTTGGGGTACCTAGGGGAACATGGTACAGGCTCCGGTGGCCCTCCAGGCAGCCCATGGAGAAAGCTGCAGCTGGAGAAAGGCCAAGAGAGAGAGAGCCTAAGAGAGAGAGAGCCTAAGAGAGAGAGAGCCTAAGAGAGAATCCCTGTTCCCAGGCCCTGGCACAGGGATCGAGAAAGAAGCCAAGAGAACATTGTGAGATTGGATTTCGGAGCAGGTGTGGTTCACATGCCAGGGTCAGGTGTGCCTCCTAACTCAGCCATGGACGTCCAGTCTCCCCAGCAATATTCAAGCAGAAAACAGCGGATGGCCTTGTCCATGTGGGTTGTCATGTCTGTCCCCCTGATTTGCAGCAAGGAGTCATAATGACATCTACTCCTGACATCTACTTCCCTGTCAGGCACGTCCTGCTGGGCAAGGTCCTGCCTTCCCTGCAAAAATGGCAAAGACAGAGACGGCTGGGGGGAGCTGATGTCCCCGCTGCAGCGCATGGCCATATGCTTTTTCTCCCACCGGACCACTCTTCACTTGCATTAGGTCATTTTCCCCTAGGTTCCCCACCCCCACCCTTAGGCTGCTCGTTCTGTAAAGGACTATTCTCTCTGTGGGCTCACCTTCTCCCCCCACAAAGGTGGGAGGCTCCACCAAGGAGGATGTGGTTCTGCTCACCCGGTGAAGGCTCGCGGCCCGCTGCTGACCTGAGCAGCCTGGGGACCCCAGGAAGCACGTCGGCCTGCAGTCTCTTAGGGAAATCTGCCCCCGACAGACCTGAGCTGTGGGTGCTTACCCTGAGGCCCATCTCATTCTTACTGGGCACCCAGCCTCTTCAGGTGGAGGGACGTGGGTACCACAGATGCTTTCGTTCTGAGGGGTTTCTCCTCTTTAAGGGAAGGAGGGGACATGGCATGTCAACCTGTCAACAGTGATGCCTCTGCCCACAGCCGTGGGCTGAGAGGGGCTGCCCAAGAGTGCCCATGCCCATTCTTTCTGCTTTTGGGACTTGCTGACACCAGAGTGGTGTGAGGTGAGAGAGAAGCCTGCCATTGGCCTGAGAGCATGTGTCACACTGACCTCTAAGTGAAGGGAAGCGACTGAGAGATGCGTTGCTCCCCCTCTGCTCCCAGGGTGGCTGGTGTCCTCTGTGTAGAGGGTCCCAGGGGCTTGTCTCCTGAAGTTCAGCCACCCCATGAGGGAACCTCTGTGGTGTGGCCCTGGGTTCCCACCAAGGCACCTCAGTCCAGCTCCACAGGTGGGGTCTTGGCTCTGGGCATGGGGGACATGCCACTGGTGGAATGGGGTTTGAGCCAAGGCGCAGGCCTGTCTTCTGAGCGCTCTCCTGAGCCAAGGCCAGCAAGTCCATCTAGCACCAAAGACTGATCCCGAAAGAGAAACCCAGTCTCCCGTGTGGCACTGCAGGGCGTGGACCAGGGAAGAGAGGGTGATGGGAAGAGCGAGAGAAGCTTCCTCAAGGCACAGCAGGAGGTGCTGGTGTGACATTGTGCCCTGCACTGTTCTCTTACGCCCAGCCCTCCCTCTGTCCCCACCCCAACCCTAGAGGCTAGCACTTTCTCTACAAGTGACCGAGGACCTTGAGGACCAGTGAGGGCACAGGAGCCTTCTGTTGGTTCCGAGCACACTTTGGTTAGGTGAGAGCAGGTGTTTGGACATGGAAGAAATAATTAACATGAGAGTCGATGGGTCGCACCCGAGTGTCATGACGGAAACAGTCTGGAGAATTGGGTTCTATAGGTAACATTGGACAGTGCTCTTCTGATGAAAATCCATTATTGCTGATATAATCCTCTTTAAAACATCTGTGACTGTGAGTGTGACATCTAGACATCCTTGAGGGCCAGGACAGTGGACTCAGAGCACCCCTCGGTCCTGAGGCAGTGTAGCTCTGCCTGCCCTCAGGGGTGTGTGAGGTCCAATGGACCTGGGGTGGGGGAGGGCTGTGTGAGACTGCTGGGGCGGCCTGAGGGGTTCAGTGCAGGGCTGTGCTTTGCAAGAGCTGGGGCTGTTGCCAGCAGAGTGGCAGAGAAGGGCCTGCCGGGTGAGCAAGGCTTTGAGGCTGGCAATCGGAGGCTAATCCAGACAGGTTAATTCAGTAAAAAACTCTGTCCCTGTCCAAAGAAACAGGCTGAAACCTGAGGGGGCAGAGCAATCATGGGGACATTCAAGAGCAGGGATGAGAGTCTGTATTTGGGCACTTATTTAGACGCCAATTAAAAACTGGTGCTCAGGACACCAATTGGACTTTGGTGAAAGCTGGGTCCCACCATCAGGGAGAAGGCAAGGGTGGTTTATGGAAATGATCTAGATTCATAGATCTAGGGCTCTGCTGGCCCATTTCAATGGATCACTAAAACATCTGTTTGTGAACCTTCCTGGGCCTCCCTCCTCATTCTGCTTGGAAGGCTGGTGGGGGAAAGATGGCTGATACATCTGGGGGGGTGGGTTGTGAGATTTGCTGAAGCCAAATACGTGGGGCCCTGTTGTGTTGGAGTGTTGGAGCCAAGGACATTGGGCTGGAAGGTGGAGTTAGAAAGCTCAGCACCGCCAGGTTTTCCAAGGCAGGGGGAGCCCTCCCGTGGAGGACTTGGGATAGGGTTCCATCTCTGGGGGACAGAATGGCCAGGCTGTGGCTAAACCCAGGAGCTCTGGCTATTTGGGGTGGAGCTTGGCTGCTGGTCCGTGGCCTTGTGCTCTGATGGACTCATCCCAGCCAGGCAGAGAAGTCGCTGCGTGTGGGCCCTGACCCAGGCAGGGCAGGCAGGAGTTCCGCCATGTCACGAGGAAGGGCAGAAGCAGCCTGCCTTCGTGTCCGTCAGGACCATGAACTCTCCTCCAGGCCAGCCCTGATCCTTGTCTGCAGGAGGGTCGTTCACTGTCTTTTCTCCCCGTGCAGTGACCTTGGAGCAGTTCTCCCAGGCAGTGAGGAGCTGCCCAGACCCACAGGACCAGGCTCTGTTAATGAAGGTAGGTTACCAGATGAAGTACTGATTTCCTTGAAGCCTCTAGCGTTTGTGTGGCCCCGAGGAGGGTTCTGTTTTCACAAGCGGGAGTAAATTTATCATCTCTGAGTTTTGTGCTCCGTGGGGATACTCTTGTCATCTGCGGGTGGGAGGACTGCTGGTTAATGAGCACAACTGAGTGCAGACATGACAGGAGAGTGGGTGTCACCTACGAGCAGGGAAGCTGTTGAATTCTCCAGAGGGCCCTATTGGTCTATTTAAACTCATCTGACAGTCTTGATTCTTTTAGCAGATTTATGAGGCTTGGCCAAATTCCATGTCTCCCTCTGTATTTTTTAATTAAGACAAAGGATTCCCTCCATTCCCAGTCTGCCACCTCCTCTCTATTAGACACTTCATGTTAGCCGTTGGGATGAGCCTCTCCAGCCAGAGCTCCCTTGCCCGAGAGCGCCAGACAGATTTCTTCCCTTCTTGGTGACAACTATTTTATTCCTTCCAAATGACAGGAGCAGAGGTGTGGGTGCCACCTATGCTTGGGCATGCAAGTGGCCTGCATGAGTTTCATCGTTGCTTTGTCTTTGAAAGCAGTGGAGAGCTGCCCTCCCAGTGTAGAGCTGTTAGGCGCCTGTTTTCACCCAGAAACTGGGCACCCATGTCTCCATGAGGTCACTTCCATTTCACGCCATCAGGAAGCTGTGTGCACCAGGAATTGCATTTCTTCACCCAAACACCAGCTTCTTTGCCAGGTGTCCTCTGACTTTAGAAATGAGTGGAAAAAATAAGGTGTCACCATAAGGGATTTTCAATTCATTTGCCTAAGATGTGATATTTTGGGGCTGTTTTTTTTTTCTTTTCTTTTTTTAAGCTTTCAGTGATGCTAATTTCACAATCAAGAGGGGCTGTGAGTCCTAAGCTCTGGGTTCCTCCAGGAGACCCACGTCATAGCATGCCCACTTGGCAGTCCTGGGTGTCCGACACAGGAGCTGGCGTGGCAGAGATTCAGTATGTGGGCATTTCCTGCTGTTCTGAGGTGTCCTACACCAGGCTCTCCGTGCCCTGCCCTGTGCTCCTTCCTTCCCCTCTTTCCGGCCACTCATGTTCAAGGCAATGGGAACACAGGCCTTTGGCGGCTCTTTCTTCCCATCCTGTCTAGCATTTCTTCTGCTCCTTGCTCCTTCGTGCTTTGTCCTTGCTCTGCTCTTTCTGTCCATTGAGTCCCAATTTCAGAAGGTGAAACTCCTGTGCCCGGCTTGGTACTACCGTGAGCCCCACCTGAATGTTACGTGGGCAACTCAGAGGTGGCATGGGGCAGAGAGCAGAACCCACAGCCTGGCTCAGGAGCTCACCCTGGACGTGCCTCTAATTGTTCTTGTGGTTATACTACTTGGGATGCTGCAGCCCCCTGAGTGTCTTCTCATCTAGAGGGAATGGGTACAAGCAGATGCCACCCAAGGGCCCTTCTTCCTATCACAGTGTCTTGCCTTCATGTCCCTCATGCTGCCCTGTGTACTTGTTTAGAGACTAAGCTAGGGCTTGGGAGAAGAAGTTAAGGTGGCCTGGGACGTCTGGGATGTACATGACATACAGTAGCCTGTGTCTTCCCCGTGGGTTTCTGCAGACCGTGGGACCACGGTCACCAGGATGATGTCTTCCGGTGTTTTCACAGTATTTGCAGATACTTGAACAGGCATCATCAAAGAAGTTTCACTGAGCAAGATGTGTGCTCAGTTCATATAGACCGAAACCAGCTCGTGCTTTTTTTCAGGAGATTGAGGTTTTTTTCATGTCACCTTTGGGAGGCCACCATGTGGGTGGGACAGTGGTGTGCAGGATTTTTGTAGATGTATGTGAGAGCACTGGAGCGACAGTAGGCCGTTCTGACCGCAGTCACCTGCTGTCCACTGTGCTGGCTCCAGTGCACTTTGCAGACTTTCTGTAATAAGTTTAAGATCTAACTCAACCTCACGAGAACCTGTTGGCAGGAAAAACAACCCTGGACCAAATATGGTATTTTTTTAAAATTATATTTTGCATACATATTGTCACATCCCCGTGAGGTCAGGTAATAGCCTCGGGTGGCTGTGAACCATGCAAAGCTTATTAGTCACACCCTGTTCTGAGGGTCCTGCCGGATGGACTCCCAGAGTACCTGCTGCTCTGGGACTCAGCTTCCCCATCTTCCAAGCAGAGGTCAAGTCTATGACTGTCTTGAGGTTTTTCCCACCACTGCATCCGGGGAAGGGGCTAGGGAAGAGGTCCTGCAGGGCAAGCCTGGTGTCACTAGGGCTGCCTTCCTGCAAGACTTAACTATTATTTGAACCATAGAAAATACTTTCATTCCACAAGTTACTGACTGACTGGGTCCAATTCACTTTTATCCCCATCCTTTCCTGTTTCTTCCCTCATTCATGGTCCTTATGCCAATCAGTCTGTTTGGCCCCTGGGACAGGTTTCCCTGTCCCGGCAAACCTGCTAATCCCCAGCTCTGCCCACCACTCCCGCTGGCTGCAGGTCTCACCCATGGTCCAGTCACATCCAGGTGTGCTCAGTACATGTACACCCCACTGGAGCCATGGAGCACCCTGTCCCACTTCCCGGGGTCCTGTCCCCCACCTCAGATTTGTGGGATGGCCCACAGCACCTCCCCGTCCTGGGCTGCTGCGTCAGATCCACATGTGCATCTGTCCCCTGAGCATCTTTCAAAGCCATCCCTCTTCTTCTGTCCCAGAAAGGGCCCCTGGACTTGATCCCCTGGGGCAAGTTCCAGGCTCTACTTGGCCAGGACTGAGCACAGGTCACTTGTATCTCCCTCAGCATTGTGCCCTCTTTTGATACAAAGAGAAGGCATGTAGCTGACCCTAAAGACCCTCCCAGCTCCACATCCTGAAAATACATGGCTGGGAGCTGCCCGCAACCCGTGACTCTCCGTGTGCTGCAGAATCGACCTCGCCACCTCTGCCTGATTTCTGTCTTCTTCAGGCTCTGCCAGGTGAACTGGGAGCCTCAGTCCTACATGCCACTTTCTGGGTTCATTTATGGCCCTGACTATCTCTCCTTTGGAAAGAATTATTGAAGAATTTATCCAAGCAGGTATACTTCTGTGAGTAGAAGGGACTGTCACTAAAAATTCAGCTTGGGTGGCAGGCTTAGGCCAGACAGACCCAGGCAAGCAGGGGATTGGGGTCAACCCCTTTTTGGGTCAAGTCCAGAATCCTGCCCTCCATCATCTGGCCCTACTTTGCCTCTCAGGCTTCTCTCCCAGCACTTGGTCCAAACCCCCCACCCCGACTCCCACCAGGGTCATTTCCTCCTCATTACACCTTCTTTGTAAGTTGGCAGTGGGCAGAGAGACGGACCTCTCAGTGCCAACTTGCGTCTGGACTCCCATTCTCTAAACTGAGCATGAACAATGGCATCTCCTCCTTTTGTCCTTGCACATCTGGGAGTTTCTGGCACCAGCTGTTTGTGATCTGAGTAGGAGACAGCAGAAGGAGCAAGGCCCTCAGTTGTACTACCGTTATCATTATCAGAGGTCTTCACATCCGGGCCTCCCTGCCTCCCTGGGTCAAGCTGGAGAAGTGAGCAGGATGCCTGGGGACAGTGGCCCTTCCTGGTGAATGCTGCTCCCCCAGCTCAGGCGACAAGAGCTAGGGCTCAGGGAGCTTGGGCTGTTGTGTGAGCCCTAGAGCAAGACAGTAGCACAGGGGCCAGCTCAGAGCCAGGTTCTAGCCCCAGTGATGCTGGGGGAGGGCCCCAAATGCTCCCACGCTGCAGCTCGGGTGGAGGCCCAGCCCAGCCACACTACCCAAGGCCTCTGGCCAGAGGCAGCCCATGAGGGTGAAGGTAGGCGTTCTAGGAGGTGCCTCTGAGATCACACCACACTTACTGTGGAAAACAGCAAGAAAACAGCTGCTTGTGACAATAAGGAAGCAAATAAGCAGGTAGCGAGCCAGGCTGGCCCAGCCCGCTCTCTCACAACTTTGCTCCCAAAATGGCAGGTCTGGGGCGGGGCTGCCACCCGGGTACTCAGTCTGCTCTCTGTAGAGCACACAGCCTGGCTGGTGGCCAGATCAGGATACTGTGGCCCGAGGGGACAGGTGGAGCACTTTTCCTACCTGCTCGGATAGGAAAACCAGGGCTATGTGCCAGGCCCACTGGGCTTGGTGATCCTGGTCACCAGGTGTTGAGGCCCAAGTTCCCCGGGGAGGCTCCATCAATGCCCCCTGGGATGTGGAGGGCTGAAAGCCGCCAGAAGCTTCTTTAGCATTTCTTCCCACCCACAAGCGTTAGTGCTGCCCCAGATGCATGGAGGCAGCTGGGCAGATGTGGGAGGAGGATCCCAGGCCTCCCTCCCACGAGTCTCTCACCACCATCGCCTGACCTCACGCAGCCGTTTTTCTGTCTCAGGATGTTCTAAGCAACCGGGTAACCTGGTTAAGTCCTGGTCCAACCCAAACTCCAAGGAACCCCACCACGACCCTTCAGCCCTCTTAGGTGACCCAACCCAGCTCCTCTCCAGAAGCAGGCGACTCCCTGGCCTGCTGGAATCCTGTCTGGACCCAGGGCCTTCCCAGGGGGTGCAACGCTCCCCCTTACACGGAAGGAGCAGGCTGGGGAGAAGGGGAAGTTTCCGCATGACCGCTCCACTGCCTCAGCCCGCTCAGGAGGCGAGGAGGCACCCAGCAAGCTGGCCGTCTAGTTTTCTTCAATTGTCATTGTCACAAAGATTCCTTCTGCCTCACTTCTCCCAAAGTCCTCCTCCCCCACCCCTCTTGTCACCAGGCCAAGGAATGGCCAGCAAGCAGCTGGGTGCCCCCCAGCACAGGGCATGTCCACACGGGTGCCTTTTGTCGGCCTCCTGCTTAGAGGAGGCCTCAGTGCCTCCAGTTCCCACAGGGCACTCGCCGCAGCCACCAAACCTCCAAGCAGGGCGTTGGGGGACTGTCCCAGCCCTGCAGGCGACGAGCAGCAGCCATTTGAGCCTGTCAGGTGGGCGGGGTGGGTTTTTCCCTCTCTCCTGCCTTCTAACTGCTCTCTCTTCCTTTTCTCAACACGTGTAGGTGGTAGCTAGTTTAAGCACCAAACCTAGCAACCAATGGTTAAAAACAAATCCCTCCCGTCACACGCTGGCTGACTGCGACGGCCTTCTTTCTGCAGGCAGCCCCTTGCACGTCCAAGGACTCCATCTTGGCCTTGTGGCCTTAGAGAGGGTCCTCTGCCCAGGGCAGCAAAGGCTCCCTCTGTCTGTCCAGCCGAGGCCCACGGGGGCTGCCTTCATGTGCCCAGGCATGCCCATGGCCACCAGTCAGGCCTCTGTGGCTGGTCATGGTGTCGTGCCTCCCACACAGAAAAAAAGGGTTCTCATTTGAAGCCTGACAACGTTTCCAAACCTGATCCAAAGTGAAGAGCCAGTCCATGTTCTGAATGCTGTAGACACAGAAGGTCAAGGTGATTGGGGTGTGTGGTACTGAAACACATCTCTTCCCCCCATCACCTTCTTACTCCTTATAAGCAAGAGGTACACAGAAAGAAGAGCATGTGTGGCTGGTGGTGTTCCCAAGAGCAGGTGTTCAACAAATGTTGGCTGAGCATCTATTATGTGCTGGGGAATGTTTATCTAGTCCTGGGCTCACTTGAAGCATTCTGTTTCAGTGTTTGTGTTCTTGATAAGGGAAGGAGCTACTGATGCCATAGAAATCAAGTTTCAGACCCAGCTGTGCAGGAGCAAATGGTTCTCTATGATTCTTGAACCTCCTTGACATGGGGACCCTGGAATGCCTCCCCCTTCCCAATTGGAGATGTCTCCATAAGTGCCAAGGTTCTGCAACCCAAACCAGCACCCCCAAAATCGTTGTGGCAAGAATCTTTGTTGTATAGAACTAACTTTTAACTCTAAAGAATATCTAATGGTCAAATGTCAGGCTCCACCATCAATAGACAGAAGATTTACTTAAGTGGCCATCTCCACTCACCTGCTCTATTCATAACATCAATGAGTGCCTATGAGGTGACAGGCACGGTGCTGGGTACTAGGGAGCAAATATCCTAAGACATGGTCCTTGACTTCAGGTGACTCCCTGATGAACAGGTGAGACAGACAGACACATCATTGTATCCTAATAGACAAGCACCTCAGAGTGGGCCAAGCGCACAGAGAGAGGAACTTGAGGATGCTAGGGGAACACCCAACTGAGCACCCTCCTCAACATGGATTTAGGGAGGGCTCTGCAGAGAGGCGGCATTTGACCTAAGTCTCCACGTCTCTGCAGGAAATTCAATTTCACCAAGTGGGTGGGTTCCATGGCACTTAGCAGAGGTGTTGATGTGACAGGGTGAGTTCTGAGTTTTCCATTTATAGAGTGTTTCCGATGTACCAATGCAGGCCTTGAGAGCCAACTGCCAAAACAGGGGTCTCAGACAGCTGCCTCTCCAGAAGCTTCCGTTCCTGTTCTGTGCATTTCCCCAACTGACCTATAGAAATCTTGAAACTGCAGTATTCAGTATTCCCTCCTTGGGATGGAAGACTTTCTGATTTTCCTGTGCTAATACCAGAAACCAGGGTCAGCTAAGAGTTGCTTTGGGGTTGTTTTGGGAGTGTGGCCTCCGGGCAAGAGGCCAGGGATGGAGAGGGGGAGGGGTGCAGAAGGCCTGGGAGAAGAAAGGCAGGGAGGTCTCCTGTCTGTGACAAGGGGATCTGCTGTTCTGTGGGACAGTCTGCACTCCCTCTTGCTCCTCCATAAAGCTCTCCTATCAGGAGAAGTGGGCCACCATGTGGAGTGGCCTTCAGGTATCTGGTCACCAGAGGGGAGCACATGAACACACGGTGGCAGCAGTATGTGTGGGCATTACATCTGCTCTGTCCCTTGACACCTCATCTTCAAGCATCTAAATCCCTGCCTATGTGGGGAGCTGGCTGGAGAGCAGAGGTCCTCATATTTGGAAATGCAGTGACCTACCCCAGGCATAGAGGGCGTCCTCCTCCAGGAACTCCTGCCCAGGAATGACTGCAGAACCTGTGGAGGCTGTGCCTCCCCAACATCTGTCTCTGTTTGCTCTGTGTACAGATCTAGGGACCAGGTTTAATTTCAGGCTGAAGACAGGAAAGGAGGAAATGTCAGGAGACCCAAGAAAATCAGTAGGATTTGGTGGACATCGGGTATAGGAAACGGAGGGTAGAGTTTGGCCCTAAGAGACTATCGTTAGTGGGAGGAGAGAACAGAGCCTGGCTGGCACTTGTCAACTTTCCCATCTTCGTAGAGATGGAGATGCTGGAGTGCCCAGGGAGCACCTGTTTTGTACTCGCTCAGCAGGTGGAGAGATTCCACCAGGTGTGGATTCAGGCTACCAGACGTCGGCAGCCTTCCCAGTGGCCAAAGAGAGACACATTTCCAGCACACTTGTAGTCCCAGCTTCCAAGGGAGAGGGATGTTAGTGCTGAAGTCACACGAGAAGTCGTGTGGATGGGCTGGGAAGGTGCAGAACCCAGCACCCACCCTAGGCAGCTCTCCACACACAACCAGCCGTATCACACTCCAGTTAAAAACCAGAGAAATCTCTCTGAGAGTGGATAGTTTCTGCTCTCTGTGCCTGCCTAACTCTTCCTCTTGTCCTTACGAAATGTTAGGTGCTTTGATTGTTGTTAATTTTATAACATTCAAACATGTATTTTTTTTAAAAAAAAAAGCAAAACACCATGAATTCCAACTTCAGATGGGGAAAAAGAGGAAGATTGGTCAGGTCAAGGGCCTCCCCCTGCCAAAACCCGGAAAATGCTTGGCACACAGGAGGTGAGAAGGGGAAGGAGAAAACTAGTCTCAATTAGATGTCAGGAAAGCGGTCAGCATGAAGACCCACCAGCCAACCACTGCCTCTTCCAGGGACTAGGAGCAGCCTATTGATAATTGTTGGATTAATATTTTACATTTTGAAAAATCTTTCCCAGTAAAGAGAGCCCTGAATAACAGGATGAAGCCAGTTATATAAGTAAGGTAAGATTAAAAGCAAGTGACCCTTGAATTGGGTAAAAAAATGAAACTCATCTATTTGGTTGGTACATATTAAAAAATGCAGGCACCAGCTGCCAGGGAGACAGAGTGGACACGCTCATCCCTAAAAAGATGGCAGCTGCCCAAGGTGGTGCACACCTGTAGTCCCAGCCACTCAGGAAGCCGAGGCTGGAGGACGGAGAGTTTGAGCCCAACCTGGGCAACAGAGTGAGGCTCCATCTCAAATATAAAAAGACTAAAGGCAGAGATTAGAAGATCGATAAGCTAGGAACTTCCTGTCCCAAGACACAACACAGCAAGAAGTTCTCTGTTTGCCTCGAATAATCCTGAGTTGCTGAGGGAGCCGGCAACCTGGAAAAGGACACTGCATGCAACAGGAGAGAAAGAATGAGAAGGAGAGGGACAGGAAAGAGCAGCTTAAAAAGACAAAGGCTTCTGAGAAGTAACTGCTATAGTCCAGCCGAACACCACAGGAAATCTGTGGCCTCACTTTCACCCCAGCCAGGAAAGGCCAGGTGGGAAGTGTGGACTTCCACACTCACAGGATTACAATGAAGTAATGCAACTCCATACTGGGTTGTATCAGAGGAGGCCAAAGAAATAGTCTCAGAGGATAAATATAGAGTATAAACACTGCTCGGCGCAGTGGCTCATGCAGCTCAGGAGGCTGAGGCAGGAGGATCACAAGTTCAAAGGGAGCTGGAATTTTGATCTCCACTGGGCAGTAGCTAGTCCTCCCACCTCCTGCCCCACTACAGTGTCTTTGGGAAGCACCTGCAGAGCTGGACTTCTTACCCAGCAGTCACAAGCCCCTCCTCCCAGTGATGGGCCTCTCCCTGGCAGTGTCAGCAGAAGTCATGGCCTCCTCCCCACCTGGGCTGTCAGCGGGCTGCGGTGGACTCCCTCCTCCTGATGGAGCAGAATCACCAGAAGTCAGCTGGCTCAAGACTTACACAGGACCACAATCACATCATAGAATATCCAAAGTGTACAGACGTCTACCAAAATCACTCCTAATACCAAATCCAGGAATATCTCAAACCAAATGGAAAGAAGACAACAGACAGCAACACCAAGATGACAGTGATGTTAAAACAATCTGAGAGAATTTAAATCAGCAGTACACAAATACTTCAGTGGGTAATTAGGAACATGTTTGGAAAACAGTAGAAAGTATCACCAAAGAAATAGTCTCAGAAGACAAATAGAAAGTATAAACAACTGGTGGGTGCAGTCGCACATGCCTGCAATCCCAGTGGCTCAGGAGGCTGAGGCAGGAGGATCGCAGAGGCCAGCCTCAGCAACTTAGTGAGGCCCTAAGCAACTTAGCAAGACCCTGTCTCAAAATAAAAAATAAAAAGGACTGGGAATGTGGCTCAGTGGTTAAGCACCCCTGAGTTTAATCCCTGGTACAAGAAAGAAAGAAAGAAAGAGAGAGAGAGAGAGAGAGAGAGAGAGAGAGAGAGAGAGAGAGAGAGAGAGAGAGAGAGAATGGGAAAGTAAAGGAAAGAAAGAAAGAAGAAAGGAAGAAAGAAAGAATGAATGAAAGAACAAACAACCAAGTAGAAATGTTAGAACTGAAAAAATATAAAATAAAAATCTCAACAGCAGAATGGAGAGGCAGAAGATACAACAGTAGAAATTAATAAGAAAGAGAAAAGAGATTGAAAAGACAAAGGAAAGAACAGCTTTGGGGACTTAAGAGACTACAACAAAAGATCTAACTTTGTGTCACCAGGCTTCCAAAGGACAAGAGAAAGAAGGTGAATCTAAACAGTACAAAGATATAATTGCTTAAATACCTCAACTTGATAAAACGTCTATGCCTACCTGTGGAGAGCAGTAACAGTGATTGGGAGACCGGTGTCTGAGATTGGGGTCCCTGATGACTTTATGGCTGTGGCATGCTTGGTGCCTGGGAAAGTTTCTGTGCAAAGGTGCAGGATGCCCGGTGGCTATGGCAATGCTCTTCATGGGGAGGCTCTGTGCTAGAGTCTTATCAGTTTTGACCTGCTCTCAGGCACACAGCTCCTAGGAATGAAGGAACTTTCCTCTTGCTAAGACAACCACTGTTTCACCAGTTCTGCGCTCCTGAACCTGCCCACATGACAGTTACTTTAGACAATGGACTTTCTTGAGAGCTACAGAATGCTCCTAACATTGCACACTTAATGTGATGTGATCACTTAAGGATATACAATGTAACACCTATATCAGCTGCTAAACAACTGTTCAGAGAGATGTGCAACTGTAGAATGTAACTGAGGAAATAGCTGCATAATATTGCTAACTCTGTAACTTTCATGAACACAAAGGTTGATGCTTGCAGTCTTCAATCTGATTAATGAGACATATATAATAAAGATTGCTGGCGTAATTCTTGAGACCTGCTTCTCCATCAGAGAGCATGGCTCCACCCAATCCCAGCTGTTTTTTTCAGGATCTGCATATGTGAGTCTTACTTCTTCCAATCTCCCATCACCACTCACGAGAACCTGCTGGTTTGGCCGCTCTGGTCGTGGCACCTACAGATTCAAGAAACTAGGCTGCAAACTGGATAAACCCCAATAAATTCATCACACCAAGACACATCATAATTAAAATTCTGAACATTGAAGACAAAGAAAACTCCTGAAAGCAATGAGATAAACGTTTTGCCCATAGGAGATGACAATGCACAGAACAGCAGATTTCTCATCAGAAACTGCACAGGCCAGAAGAAAGTGACAGGACATGTTTAAAGCATCAAGAAAAAAAAATGACTGTCAACGGAATCCTCCATCCAGTGAAAATATCCTTCAGGAACTAAGAGGTAATCCTGGCGTTCTTAGATGAAGGAACACTCACGGAATTGGTCTTCAGGATCCCTCCACTACAGGAGTGGATACAAGTCCTTCAAGCAGGAAGGACCTGATGAGAGAAGAAATCAGAAAAGAAGGAAAATACAGTCAACCAATATGTGCGTTCAGTCAGCTCTCCTTCTCCTTTGGGGTTTTCTAAATTATGTTCGACCATTAAGTGAAGATTATGACACTGTCTGGTGTGATTCTAAGTGAGTATAGATGTGATTCTAAGAGAAAGTTTTGGACAATTATTTTGTAAATAAGGAGGCTAATAAGATGGTATGGTAATAAGGGTTTTCACCTTGTGCTCAAACTGTTGACAAATAGATGTGATCACTTAAGGATGTACAATGTAACACCTACATCAGCTGCCAAACAACTGTTCAGAGAGATGTGTCACAAAATAACATGGATAATAACAAATGGAATTCTGAAAGTCATGCAGTGTAAGGAGGACGAAACAGGAAGGAAGGACATAGAACGAGAAAAAAAGGGCAGCCATAGCCCTACCATTTCAATCATTCTATTAATTCAAAATCTTCTCAATGAAACAAGTTAAAAACAGAGCTGATCAAAGTGGATTAAAAACATGAACCAACTATATGCTATCGACAGGATGAGTTTGGCTGAAAGTAAAATGATGGAAAATAGCATATCATGCAAACACCAATCAAAAGAAAGTGAGAGTAGCTCTGTGGATAGAAATCAGAGCAAAGGAAATCACGGGAGACTGAGGGACATTCCCTAATGACAAAAGGGTCAATCCACCAAGAAGTATGGAAATGCTAAATGTGTGCATCAAACCTGAGATCTATAAAATATGTGAAGCTCAAACTGATAGAACCCAAAAGAGAAACAGAAATCCACAACATAGTTAGAGACTCACACCCATCTCAACAACTGATAGAACAACTAGACAGAAGATCAGAATGTATTCATGCACAAGATCTAATTGGCGTTTACAGAGTATTCTAACTAACAGCAGCAGTCGATTCTATATTCAAGTGTCCGTGGAACATAAGTCAAGACAGACTCTAACGTGAACATAAGGAAAACTTCAAACAATTTTTAAAATCTCAAAGGAAATAAAAATACAGCATAAAGAATGAAAAATTAAAGTACAATAAATCAAAATGGTGGATAATAGTTAAAACAGTGCTGAGAGGGGAATTTATCATTTCCCTGAAAATGAGGAAGAAGGAAAGAAGGAAGGAAGGAAGGGAAGGAGATTAATTCCTGGAATTAGTAAACGAGTTCAAGAAGGTCACAGACACAAGATCGACACGAAAAGACTAATTACATTGCTATTTACTAGTAATGAACACCTAGACACCAAAATTTTTAAAAAACACAATTTTTTAAAAACTAAATACCCAAGTATAGATCTAACAAAACCCCAGCAGGACTTGAATTCTAAAGAGCTACAAAATTCTGGGGACACTGATCAAAGTAGATGTGTATAAATGGAACGACGTCTCTCAGCCATCACCTGGGGACATCAGCAGAGGAGGATGAAACTTCTCCCCACATCAATAATAATGTAATTCCCGTCAGCATCCCAGCAAGACTTTTCTTTATTGCTGTGGGCAAATATTCTGAAATTTATATGTAATGGCAAAGAAACTAGAATAGTTAAAACAATCTTGAAAAAGAATAAAGCATCAATCCATCCGGTCTCAAGAAGACAGCCATGCTGGCAGATAGATGCATGCACACATAGATCAGTGGGACAAAACAGACGCACACAGATGTTTCCCAACTGACTGTTGATGGAATGGCAAAAGCAATTCCCGTGGAAGAAAGACAACCTTTCCAACAAATGGCACTGCAGTACTTGGACACCCAAAGGCAAAATGAGAGGGGAAGAAACCAAGCACAGAGGGGGCGGAAATGCTCTTCCCAAGAGCCTTGCCTTTGGTGTGCAGTAGGAGTGTGGCGCTAAGCCAGTGTGTTAGTCAGCTTTCCATGACTATAACAAACACCCAAGGTAAATCCACTTATAAAGAGAAAAGTATGATTTTGGCCCACAATTTTGGAGGTTTCAGTCCCAGATTGGGCAGATGTGTTGCTTTTAGGCCTTTTGTGGGGGAGCAGCACATGACCTAGAACTATGGGGGGGGCGGGGGAAGACAGGGCAAGAGAGAGAAAGAGCAAGGGCCAAGGTTTCCAATACCTGCTTCAAGGGTGCATCCCACCAGAGGGTCTCCCACTAGGTCCCCCCTCTTAGAGGCCCCGCCCAACTATGCCAAGTTGGGGACCAAGTCTCCAACACATAGGCCTTGGGGGGCATTGCAGATATGAGCTACTGCAACTGATCTACACAGTGGGCAATGCAGGAGCTCCCTGAGAGCCCCCGTCCCTACCCGCCAAGCTGTGCTTCCTGAACCTGCTCATGGCCACTGGACATGGCGAGGCCCGTGCACCCTGACACCACAGGAGAAGGGCAGAGCCAGAGCGTGGCAGCCACAGGACTCAACAGCCAGTTGTGTGATCCTCGAGCCACAGGAAGGCCCTGCCCTGTCGACCTTCCCTCAGGGTCCAGAGCATCAGGGCCCAGCTGTCCCCTCTGCCCAAGCTCACTTAGTATGCCATAAAAAGGAGGTCCTGAGTTCCCTTCCCCAGACATTTCTCTGTCTCCTTGGGGCTTGTTGATTTGCTTCCTGCGGATGATTCTCTGTGCTGTTTGCATCCCACCATCTACGGAGGCCCAGATGCAGCTATTTAGTTTTTCATAGGGCAGGAAACAGCCGTGGGTCTGCCTGTATCTGACCTGTTCCTGATCCCCCGTGACATGTGGCCCATGGTGCACGTGGCCCTCATCACCTCCCCGTGAGGAGGGGCAGTCACCTCTGCTGCAGAACATATGGGCACAGAGAAGCCAGCCCAGGGGTAGGAAAGAACCACCCCTGGCTGGCTCTCCTGCCTCCTGCACACCCACCGCCCCGTGATGGTCCTAAAGAGGGGCTCTACAGACACCACAGACACCACAGGGATGGGTTTGTTTCATTGGGAAATATCACCAGGCAGTTGGGAAGACAGAGAGACTTTGATCCTGAGCAACCTCCTCTCGGGGGATCAGAGAAAATGACACCAAACTTGATACTCCCCTGCCCCACTTTCAGGTAAAATATCAATAGGACCACCTCACCTGGGGAGACTGGGCGCACCTGGATCTGAGGACCGGGAGGGGAGCCACAGAGGAGCACAGCTCTGGTCGGGCCCAGTCACTGCCCTGTGACTGAGAAGGCCCTGAGAAATTGCAAAGCCAATACTTTTTTGCTAATGCCGACAGAAATTCCTGAAAGTAGGAGGCAGCGCCACTGCCCATCCATTTTCTAAGGCAGTAATGCAGCTCCCCAGTGGCCTGGGTCTGAAGTCGCAGGCAGGCACTTCATCACTGCGAGGGAACCGACTGCTGCTGGGGAAACCCGTCCTGCTCTCACGCTGGGCTTTCCAGGCAGTAATAAGCTTTGTTCATCTTGTCTGACGCTGGAGGACCAACTCGGTCCTTTGGCTCCATCTTCCAACTCATTATGCAGCGTGGGCTGTGGATGTGGGCCGCCTGCTCAGCATAAATCACAGGCAACCTCCCTTCCTGCGGTGGTCCCAGTGGGCTCAGCTTCCGGGGAAGCAGGGCTTTCTGAACTCTTCATTTCCAGAGGTGTAAACGGAGCCCCTCCCTGCCATGCTGAGCTAGGCATGGGGAACTCCAAGACCCATGAGCCTCCGCTCCTGCCTTCCTGATGGGGTTGTGGTCAAGGACGAAGTCACGTGGCCAAATAATCACAGCCACAGGCGAGAGCATGAACCACCGGAGTCTGGGAACTCCAGAGGGGAAGAAGCAGCATTCAGTGGAGGGGGATGGGGACAAAGTGACAATACAGAGGCCCTCTGAGAATGTGCCCTTTCAGATAGAGTTTGCCATACCAAAAAAAAAGGTGGAGATTGGACCTAGAAGATGACACATAAACTCCAAATACAGTCACGTGTCCTCTTACGCAGGAGGGACTCATTCTACGAAGTCATTGTTAGGCAATTCTGTCTTTGTGTAAACATCGTAGAGTTGCTTACACAGACCTAGATAGTATAATCCAGTCACTCCATGTGGCTCTCTGTGCAATCAAAGAGATTCATGAACCTGCTGCTAGCCTCACAGTTTCACAGTCAATTTTGTTTTTATAAGTAGAAGGAATGCATTCCTTCCTAAAATAATGATGGAAAGTATAGAACAGTAGGTACCTAACCAGCAACAGTCGTTTGTTAGGAAGATCAAGTGTTTTGTACTGTACGTAATGACACATACATACCTGTTATGGCTTAGATATTAGGTGTCCCCCCAAAACTCATGTGTGTGACAACGCAAGAAGGTTTACAGGAGAAATGACTGGGTTCTGAGAGCCTTCATCTAATCAGTGCCTTAGTCCCCTGATGGAGTGACTGCGTGGTACCTGAAGGTGGGTAGGGTGCCACTGGAGGAGGTGGGCATGGGGGGCGTGCCTTTGGGGTATGGATTTTGTATCTGGCGAGTGGAGTCTCTGTTTCCTGATCATCACATGAGCCACTTCCCTCTGCCACACTCTTCCGTCATAATGGTCTGCCTCACCAAGAGCCAAGGAATGGAGCCGGCTGTCAATGGACTGAGACCTCTGAAACCGTGAGCCCCCAAATAAACTTACCCTCCTCTAAAATTGTTCCTGTCAGGTCTTTTTGATCGCAGTGACTAAAAGGCTGATTAAGACAGTGCTTCCTTGTACCTGGCAGCACAGTGGGTTTTACAGCAGCGTCCCCGTGACTGTGTGGGTAAGGCAGTGTTAGGGTGTCTCTAGTGTCCCTAAGAGATGGGGTTTTTCCAGCTTGTTTATGATCTACATGTGGGACCATATGTGGTCTGTGGTTGACTGAATGTCCTCAGGTGGCACATGACTTGGAGTTTTAAAATAATCGTGCGTTTTAAAAAAACAAAATGACCTTGCTCAGAGATGTCTGGTACTATCAATTTTGACGTGTGTAGATTCACGTAACCACTCCCACCATCAGGATATCATGTGTTTTAGTCGGCTTTTTTGCTGCTGGGACCGAAAGACCAGAACAACTGTACAGAAAGAAAAGTTTATTTAGGGACTCACGGTTTCAGGGGTCTCAGTCCATGGAAGACTGGCTCCATTCCTAGGGGGGCTCAAGGTGAGGCTGGACATCATGGCAGGAGAGGGTGGCAGAGGGAAGCAGCTCACAGGGTGATCAGAAAGCAGAGAGGGACTCCACTCCCCAGATACAAATATATACCCCAGAGCCACGACCAGTTCCCCCCTCCTCCAGCCACACTCACCAATTCAGTCATCACTCAGTTCATTCCTATCAAGGATTTAATTCACAGATTGGGTGAAGACTCTCAGACCCCAGTCATTTCTCAGAACCTGCTTGCATCATCTCACACATGAGCTTTTGGGGGACACCACATCCAAACCACAACACCATGCCACTAAGCCATCCTAAAAAAAAGAAAATTCTTAATGTGGAGGCTTTATAACCACCCTCTCCCCCTTCTGCCAGCCCCTGGAAACCCTGGGGTCAGGTCTCCATCACTAGTTCTATCTCTTTGGGAATGTCATATATACGGAATTGCACAATGTGGATGCTTTGGGCCCCGGCTGCCTTCACTCAGGACATGTCTGAGATTCAGCCACGGTGCTGCCCTAGCACTAGCTCACCCCTTCCATTGAGCACCAATTTGTTCATCCATGCACCCATGGAAGGCGCTGATTGTGTCCAGCTTGACTGTCTGAGCAGAGCTGCCCTAGGTGTCGCTCACAGGTTGTTATGTGCACACACACTTTCACTTCTCCAGACTGGAGCTGCTCAACCATGGCACCTCAGTTTGGATCTTAAGTGTCCCTCTGTGTTAAAGACTTAGACCTACTTGGTGCTACTGGGAGGTGGTGGAAACTTTGAGAGGTGGGGACTATTAGAAGGCTTTAGATCATGGGGTGGGGGCACACCCTGGTAAGGGGACTGTGGAATCCTAGTCTCTTTCTTTCTCTCTTTTGTGTCCCAATTATAAGGTGAACTGTTTTGCTACATGATGGGCTCCTGCCATGATGTGCTCCCCACCCCACCAGAGACCTGAAAGCAATGAGTCCACCCAATCATGGACTGAAACCTCCAAAACTATGAGCCCAAATGACCCCTTTCTCTTTATAAATTGATTATCTTGAGTATTTGTTACAGTCACAGAAAGCTGACTAACGCACTTGGCACATCCAGCTTTGAAATTCTGGACTGATCGTTTATTGTGGGGGCTACTCTATGCATTGCATTACACTGTTGATGTCCTATTTAAGAATTCTTTGTTTAACTTCAGGCCCTGAAGATTTTCTATCATGTTTTCCTAAAAGTTTCATAGTGTGAGTCAAGATTTGCTCATCTTTTAACTACTGATATTCAGTTGTTTCAACATCAATATCCATTAAATTCCTTTTGCATCGCTGTAAAAATTACTTGGGCTTATTTGTGTGGGCCTGTTTCTATTTTATTCATTTTATTGATGTATCCAGTCCTTGACCATGCTATCTTTATAACTATAACTTTATACTAAGCCTTAAAATCAAATAAGGTAGTTCCTCTGACTTGATTATTTTGCAAATATTTTAGCTATTCTAGTTTCTTTTCTTTTTCATATAAATTTTATATTTCTGTTGAATATTTGAGCAAAAAAATTTTGCTGTGATTTTGATTTGAATTGTGTCAAATCTATGGATAAGATTTTGATTGGAATTATGTCAAAACTATGGGATAATTAACAAATGTACTCGAGCAACTTACAATCCATTTTGTTGGTTCTTTGATTTCTTTCATAAGCATTTTAACCTATATGAGTCTATTTTTTGTTGCTAATAACACAATACCACAGTCTGGGTAAGTTATAAATAAAGAGGTTGATTTGAGTTCATGGTTGAGTCCTAGGTTAGTGGGCCACATCCTGTTTGAATGCAGTTTTTCCCCTTCAACATTAATGTTAGAGTTTAATCCCCATTGTGAGGTATGTTCTTGCTGGTAGAGTTCCAGAAAAGCACAGAGCATTGTAAGTGATAGACAGGGAGTACATTTGTGTATGTGTATCCTTTGATCTCTCTTTCTCTTCTTAGAAAGCCACCAGTGTTCAATAATGAGGTCATCACCTTTACAACCTTATTTAATCCTAATCACCTCCCAAAGGACTCACCTCTGCCCATCAGTCAGATTGGGTTCCCACCTTTGTAATTCCTCACAATAGGGATTAAACTCTAACATTAATTTTGAAGGGGAAAAACTGTATTCAAACCAGAGTGATATCTAAGTATTTTATTTGGGGGGAAAATATTGTAAAATGTACATTTTTTTTAAAGTTGGCTTTCTTGTTGTGTGTTGCTAGTATCTAGAAACATAATGATATTTTATGTGTTAATCTTATGTCTTGTGGTTTTGCTAAGCTCACTGTTCATTCTAGAGGATTTGGGGTGTTTTTTGGGGGAAGGGAGGGTTCTTGTGACTTTTCTATGCAAACAATTATGTTGTCTATGAGTAGTTTAATTTTTTCTTTACAATTTCTATGCCTTTCTCTTCTTTTTCTTGTTTTATTGCATTAGCTAGGACTTCCAGTATGATGTTGAATAAAAGTGATGAGAATTGACACTAGAAATCAATAACATAAATTGTATCTTAGGCAGAATGTACTCAGGTATTTTTTTTTTTTTTTGCCACTAAGTATTGTTTTATCTGCAGGGTGTATGTGTGTATTCTCTTACTCTTGTGGGTATCCTTATTCAAATTGAGAAAATTCCTTATTATTCCTATTTTCCTAGGAGTATTTTTAAAGGATGAATGAATGTTGAAATTTTTAAAAATATTTTTCATTGTAGATGGACATAATACCTTTATTTTGCTTATTTAGTTTTATGTAGTGCTGGGGATCAATCCCAGGGCCTCACACATGCTAGGCAAGTGCACTACCACTGAGCCAAACCCCAGCCCAGCTTTTTCTACATCAATTGATATCATCATATTTCTATTTTCTTTCTTTAGGTTGTTTACATGATGAATTACAATGTTGCACTTTTTAGCATACAATTTATCCTGCATTTCTAGAACAAAGTCCAATTGGCCATATGGTATATTATTCTTTTTTAAATTGTTGCATTCATTTTGTTAATAGTTTGAAGGCAGGATTCTGTCTATGTTCATGAGAAACACTGGGATTTAGTTTTCCTTTTCTGTACTATCTGTCCAGTTTTGTTACCACACTAATGCTGGATCATAACATGAATTAGAAAGGGTTCCCTCCTCTGGCATTTTCTTGGAGAGATTGTATAGAATTGGTGTTATTCCTTGTTTAAATGCTGGGTAGAATTCTTCAATAAAATCATCAAGGCCTAGAGATTTCTTTTTCACAAACTTTTAAAACTATAAATTCAACTTCTTTCATTTATGACTATTTTTGTCATGTATTTCATCTTGTATGATTCTTAGCAACATGGTATTCCAGGAATTGCTTCATTTAATCTAAGTTTATAAAATTATTCATAGCTTTTCCTTCATATCCTTTGGTCTCTTTGGGGCTGCAGAGCTTTCCCCTATTTTATTCCAAATATTAATCATTGGTATCTATTTTTATCTTTGTAAACTTATTAGAATTTTATCAATTATATTTAATCTTATTAGCTTTGTTTTTTTCATTTATTTGTTTCTATTTTTATTTTCATTAATTTCTCTTCTTGTATTTGTTTTCTTTTTGTCTAGTTGTTCTGGGTTTATTTTGTTCTTATTTTTTGTAGGTTCTTGAAGTGAGAGTTTAGGTTATTGAATTTAGACTTTTCTCCTTTACTGTTTTAAGCATCTCCTGTTATAAATTGCTTATGAGCACAACTTTCCTGGCACCCCACAACTATTTATATGCTGTGTTCTAATTACTCCTGAGACTCTTGTCTTGATCCACGAATTATATAGTAATATGTGGTTTAATATTCAAGTGTTTAGAGATGGTCCTGTTATCTTTATGCTCTTGAGCCCTAGTTTAGTTCTATTATAATTATGGAACATATCATGCACTATTTACATTTCTTTACTTGTTAAAAATTTGTCTTATGATTTAGGATATGGTCTGTCTTGGTGACTGTCTCATGTGCCCTTGAATGAGTATCATGCTGTTGTTGGGTGGAGTGTCAGTCCAATCAAGTGGGTTGATGATGTTGCTCAGTTCTTCTGTGTCCTGCTAGCATTCTGTCTGTCAGCCCTATCAGCGGGCACCCTCAGTTCTACAGGTGAGTGATACTGACTCCTCCACTCACACTGGAGGACTCGTCTACTTTCCCCCCAAGTTCTATCTGGGCTTTGTACCATGGATTTTAAATATGTATGTGCATCCACACTTAGCCTTACTATGACTACTTGTATCAGTAGCCTTTTTATCATTTTGTGATTCACTCTTTATCTATGGAAGTTGTCTTGTTTTCCTTTCTCTGAAGCCTGCTTCATCTGATATTAGAATAGCCAGTTCCTATGGATTAGTTTTTGCATGCTGTATCTTTTTCCATCCTTCAACTTGCTTCTACCATCATATTTGAAGTGATTTTTCTTAAATACAACTTTTAAGTTCTTAAAAAATTCATTTTGAAAATCCCTCTTTTGATTAATATGTTTAGACTAATTACATTTAGCATGATTACTGATATGATCAGACTTAGGACTGCCTTTTTATTGTTTATTTGCTGTCTGTTTCCTTCATTCATTCTTCTGTTTTTTTTTAAACATGTTGTATTCATTTTCTGATTGCTTGATTGCTTTAACAAATTACCATAAAGTTGGTGGAATAAAACAAACAGAAATTTATTCTTTCATAGTTCTGGAAGCCAAAAGTCTGAAATCAGTATCACTAGGCCCAAATCACCATGTTGGCAGGATCCTGCCTCCTTTGAAGTCCCTGAGGGAGAATCCTTCCCTTGACTCTTCAGGGTGCGGCGGCTGCTGGCATCCTTGACTTGTGGGCAGCCCTCTCCAGTCTCTGTGGTCACACTGCCGCCTCCTCTAGAGTCCATGAGGACACCTGTGATCACAGTGGGACCCACGCAATAATCCAGAGTAACCTCTGCACTTGAAGAATTTTAACTTGATCACATTTGCAAATATCCCTTTCCTCATAAAGTAATGTTTGCAGATTCCAAACTTCATAACTTGATCTCTGTAGGTGACTATTTTTTCAGTCTATGACACACACCTTTTTTTGGACTACTCAACAGATCAGAATTTCATTTTGATTTCTCCACATCCCTTTGTATTTACCTTTTTCTTTTTAGTGGTTGTTCTAGGGATTACGACGCACATACTTAGCTTTTATCGTCGAGCGAGAGTCAACACTTTGCTCTTCAGTTGGAAGGTGGCAGCCTCGCCACCTTTGTCCTCCTTAGGTGATAGGTATCTTCTGAGCCCATACATTGAGAACCACAGCAGACAGCATTATAGGCTTTGCTTTCAATCATACTTTAAAAGAATTCAAGAAAACAATCGTCTATCATATTCACTTTTTTTTTTTTTACCATTTCTGTTGCTCTTCCTTTATTCCTGATAGACATTTTTTATTTCTGTTTCTTCTTCTTTTTTTTTTTTTTAAGCAGGATGTTTGTGACAAATCTGTTTTTCTTCACTGGCAAAATCTTTATTTCATCTTTATTTCCAAAGGACATTTTTACCGGACACAGACTTCTAGGTTGACAGTTGCTGCTTCCCATAGATTACAGATGCTGTGCCACTTCTTTCTGGCCTCTGTAGTTCCTGGTGAGAAATCTGCTCATTCAGATCATTGTTTTTCTAGAGTTAAGGCATGGTTTTTTTTCCTCTGCTGTTCAGTGTTATTTTCAGCTTCCCTATCTTGGATTACGTGTCTGGATGTGGATTCCTTTGTACTTCCTCTGGAGTTCTCTGAACTTCTGACGTCTGCACATGGGCACTACGTCTTCCGGTGCTTTTCATGTCCCACCTCCTCTCTCCTTCCCTCCCATGATTCCAGTGACATGGAACTTCAACCTCTGCTTCTGGTCCCACAGCTGCAGGTGTTCCAATCTACTTTCTCTCTGTTGTTCGAATTGGGTAATTTCTAGGATTCTATTTTTCTATCTTCTAATTCATTGATTCTTTCTTCTGTCTCCTTTGTTCTACTGTTGCACTTTTATTTTGATCATCATATTTTCAGTTCTAACATTTTTTATTTGGTTCTCCCTTATATCTTCCGTTTCATTACTGAGACATACTGTTTTACATTTGTTCCAAAAGAGCATGAGATTATTGTTGGAGATTTTTTTTCCTAATAGCTTCTTTAAAGTTTTCACCAGATAATCTTGTGTCCTTTTTGCTGTTGATACCTTTTCCCATGCAAGTTCCATTTTTCTTTTTATTGATCTGCTGAAAAATTTTGGATTTTTCCAAGACATTTAAAAACATATGAGATGCTGTATTTTGTGTAAATGCTGTAGTAGGTGGTGTGCTGGGTTATGTTGGGCTGCAGGTTTCAATTCCCCCTCTGCTCCCTATGGCTGCAATGTCCGTCTCCTCTTTAAAGCCCTGGCACCACTCTTCAGATGGCCCGGGGTATGCAGCACTCACCAGTCAGGCTGGCATCTGGATTCTCATTTGTCTGCTAGTTCAGTTTTCAAAGTCTTCTACATGCTAATTAGCAACAAATTCATGCTTACAGGCCTGGAGCTGAGCTCAGAAGTTCATAAACAACTTTATGGGACTCCTTTTCCCACGTCACCAGCTTTTATGACCTCCCTGGTACTGTCTGATTCCTTGGGGCTCTTTTCCTCCATTCTCCAAGTAGAAAGCTGGGGTGGGTTATCCTGTCCTGCTACAGGACAGCAGCACGGGGACTAGAGGGAAAAAGGAAAATCTCACCTCCAGTTGGGCAGTGTGTTGAATTCTGGTCTTCGTCTCTGATCTGCTTGCCACTGTTTATTTTTTAGAGTCCTCAAGTAGCTTCTCCACACACACTTTTTAGGAGTTGTGGCTGCATTCAATAAAGGAAATGAGGGCTGTTATCTAGTTTATGTCACCCAGAACCAGAACCCATAGACTGTATCTTTGAGTAACCTGGTTATGAAATTTAAAGAGTGGAGTTTTCGTAAAATGGTGGGCAAGGCTTGACAAATTTGTAAATGACATGACATAGCAGGTGACTAAATCACAATTCATAGAGATTTTGAGGGGTTCGAGTAGGTCATATCAACAAGATTACTTTAAAAGAACAAATTTAAGATCTTCCCCTTAAGGATGCTTGTGTTTGTGTGTGTGTATTTATAATACATATTTATATGTGGCATATAATTATGTAGCATATGATATATATTTATATATGGATTATCTAATACATATATGTCTATATCTATATCTATAGATAGATAGAGATATATGAATTTTATAAACACACACACACACACACACACATATATAAGTTGAAAACAGTTCAGAGCATCCAGGCTTAGTGAGAATGTCAAATGATCAAATGTTTGATAGACACCAAATATCCATGATACTCTTACACTCATTTATTTTTTTAAAAAAAAGATATTGCAACAATAAAAGCAAACTCCACCTTACTTTGCATATAAAAGTACAGAGTCTAATTTCTGAACAGTTGCAAACACTGCAGTAATGAGAAAACTGACACTGCATTTGCTTCTTTGGGTTCCCTTGAAGAAGAAAACTAAACATCTAGAAGAAGCTACCAGGTCCAAGATGGTGCAAGAATGGAGATTGTGTGGTGACAGGAAGGTGACACTCTACCAAGGTTGAGAATCATGAAGGAAGAAAGACCACGTGAAGATGTGGAAAATATTGCTAAGATTTTCAATAGCAGCTCCGGGTTCTGCATGTCCCTCTCCTACATCTGGCCCATACTTTAAGAAATTATTAAGCTCTTTTTCATTGATCCTAACATGGATGTGTGGGGTTTTTTGTTGTTGTTGTTAAACGCTGGCAGATGCAGAATTCTGGATTGGGTGAGGTGAACGAGATGATTTCTAAGAAGTCTTACACTTACTTCTGTGGCCCTGGATTTCCTATCACCCACCTCACAGAGTGACCAGGGTAAATTTTCCACATCTAGGATCCCCTAGCAGATGTTTTTGGAGTGTATATGAAGTTCACCAAGAGACTTGTGATTCAGTTGGCCACACAATGTACACAATTTATTGTTTTTATAGGAATCTGTTTGGGGGATGAAGGGCAGTATCTTTCAGTGACTCTCATGGCATCTGCAGGGTGAGCTGACACCTTCCCTGCTGTCACTAGCAAAGCATCCACAGCCAGACCATGGCAAGGTCATTTTGTAAAGGGCTGCTAAGCCACCCTGACACTTCTTAGGAAGACCCAGTGGTTGAGCCTCTTCATAATGACACCATCCCAAGGATGTCCCAGAACCTCAAGAAAGGAAAGAGGGACCGTATTGTCCACAGGACTGTGAGGCACACAGCTCCTGAGTCTGACCATCCATAGAAGACTTGTTGTCTTCTGACCTGAAGAACTTCTCCACTGGAGGCTTCCAAACAAGAGGGGCTTATGGTTGCTTGACTTGACATTGAGATTATTCAACTTCTAAGGAGTCATCGGCTTTCAGAGGGATACAGTGAGAAGTTTATGGATGAAATGATACAACTGAGGTTTGTCCCACAGTAATACATAAGGGACAATGGAGGGTGGGGATGAAGCAAGATGTCCACGTTTTGCAACTGTGGAAGCTGGGGATGGAGCTGGTCCATCATAATATGCTCCCCAATGCTGTGTGATTTAAGGTTATCAAATATTAAAAATTGGATGAATAAGCAATTAAATAAAAAGTCACTGCTTTCTACAGTAAAATTTATTTATTGTTGCTTGGTGGGTGCCCATGATATCATACAGGAGCTCTGTGTGTCCTAAAAATGTAATAGGGAAAGCTACTGAAACAAAGTGTAAATGAAGAATGCTGTTACTTATGAGAGTTTAATCAAACCATGCTCTATGGAAAATATCAAGATGGTCTTATTCAGAATGTACATTTAAGTTAGTCTTTCATCAAACGAGATGGTGAGAAAACAGAACTACATGCATGTTTTAAAATTTTTTTATATGGATTTCTAAATAGGCTGGGGTGGGGGAGAACAGAATGAAGTCTTAGACAAAGTAAGATATAGAAATATAGATATAGATACAGATATAGACACATGCGTAATAAGAATTGTAATGCATTCCTGGGTTCATATGCCCTAAGCTGGGAGGACTGGTCCAGGGGGTTCATTATACTACCCATTCTACTTTATTATATCTGCTTTCAATGTTCCATAGACTGTTTTTAAAAAATAAAACATATACTGCACATCCAAAATGTGGACATTTTATATTAAGAGATTGTTTAATGGTTTTATGAAATGTGATATGATGTTATTTCCCTTTGCCTCCTGAGTCTGCATTTTCTAATACGTTACTTTGGTCCATTTCTTCCCTCTTCCCCCCTCAGTTTTGTCTGTTATATGGAACCAAGCTGGTGTTTCAGGAGCGGGCCTGGTATTTAGAACAGAAATACCTGACTCCCAGGGCCAGCAGCAGGATCAGGAATCAGGTAAGTTTTCCATCGTGCAGAAGAAACCCTTTGTGCATCTGCCTGGCTCTTTGCTTTCTTAGGAAACAGTCCTGCCAATCTTTGATCATATCCCCTCATGGATTTAGAGACCTCTGGGATGTCACATGCACACTTTCACTGCCTGCCACGATCACACTAGGCTTTGGGGTTGGAGCGACAAGGGAATGACTCACCACACATGAACTTTCTGACATGAAAAACAGAAAAGGGAACTGTGTTTTTCTTACCTTGGTGTTAAGAAAAAAAAAAAAAGCATTAATTATTTTTATTTTTCTACTTCTTCCCCAAACCTATTAACTGATTCTTCATATTTAGAAGAAAGTTCGATGGTATTTTTATGTCAGTGGTACAACAGAATTCAGTTTGACAGCTGGCAAACACCTGAAAAGGAAGGTGCAGCCAGAGACGCACTGCCAAGTGCTCCTCTAATGACAGAGTACCAGTGTGAGGGGTGGTGCGGTCACCCAGGACCATTGTGTTTGGTCTGTTTGGTTCTTGAGATGGAGAAGGGTTTGTTTAACATACACAGATGCTCCCTTGTTTGGGGCATGAATACTTACGATTGTTATGTCCTATTGATGTATTATTCCCTTAAGCAGTATGAAATGGCCTTCTTTGTCCCTTCTGATTAACTTTGGCTTGAAGTCCACTTTATCTTCTCTGAGGATAGAGACCCCTGCTTGCTTACATGGTCCATGTGTCTTCTCCCACCCTTTCACCTTCAGTCCATGGATGTCTTTGTCTATGAGGTGAGTCTCTTGGAGACAGGATATTATTGGGTCTTGTTTTTTAGTCCAATCTGCCTGTCTATGTCTTTTGATTGATGAATTTAGGCCATTAACACTCAAGGTTATTATTGAGATATGATTTATATTTTTAGTCATTCTGGTTTATATTTCTAGTTTTTAATTTGAATTAGTTTCTCCTTTGATTGACTATTCCTTTAGTGTAATTCCTTCCTTTGCTGGTTTTCACTTTTTTTTTCTCATCTTGGTGGAATATCTTGTTGAGAATATTCTGGTGCAGGCTTTCTAGTTGTGATTTTTTTTTACTTATTTATTTATATATGACAGTGGAATGCATTATAATTCTTATTACACATGTAGAACACAATTTTTCATTTCTCTGGTTGTCTATAAAGTATATTCACACCAATTCATGTCTTTATACATGTACTTTGGATAATAATAATCATCCTATTCCACCATCAATTATAACCCCATGCCTCCTCCCTTCCCCTCCAACCCCTCTAGTTGTGAATTCTTTTAACTTTTGTTTATCGTGGAAGGTTTTTATTTCTTCTTCAAAACTGAAGCTTAATTTTGCTGGATATAGAATTCTTGGTTGGCAGCCATTTTCTTCCAGAGCTTGGTATATATTATTCCAGGACCTCCTATTTACAATAGCTAAACTATGGAACCAACCTAGGTACCCTTCAACAGATGAATGGGTAAAGAGATTGTGCCATGTATATGCATTGAAATATTACTCAGCCTTAAAGAAGGATAAAATTATGGCATTTGCTGGTAAATGAATGGAACTGGAGACTATCATGCTAAGCAAAATAATCCAATCCCAAAGAAACAAAGGCCAAATGTTTTCTCTGATATGTGGATGCTAATTCACAATAACCGGGTCGGGGTGGCTACAGAAGAATAGAGGTACTTTGGATTAGACAGAGGGGAGTGAAGGGAGAGGAGGGGCATGGGGTAGGAATTAGAGTAGAATGAATCAGACATTATTACCCTATGTGTGCACATGATTACACAACCTGTGTAACTTTACATCATGTACAATCAGAAGAATGAGCATTTATACTCCATTCATGTATGATGTGTCAAAATGCATTCACTGTCATATATAACTAATTAGAACAAATTTAAAAATAAATAAATTTTTAAAAGAAAAAGAGTACCAGACAGCATAGCCATTAGTAAAGTGCGTCTCAGTACCTCCCAGCCCTGCCTCTGCGGGCACCCTGCTGACACAGCTGGAAGGCAGCTGGCATGCAAGGCTGCCCAGTCGGCCTGTAGGCACAAAACCAACTTCAAAAACCCAAGTGCCCCCACAGGGGAGTGAGGGTTTTCCAGTGAACTTGGCCACAAGAATCAGTCCAGAGTGCAGAGCACAGATGTCCCCGGAGTGAATGTCACCCTGTGCTAGATCTTGAAGGTAAAGTGGGGGAGGTGACTCAGTGCCATTGACCACCCCCCCCCCCCGGACAAGGCTGATGAGGTCTCCAGTGATAGAAAAATCTGGACATGTTTACGCAAGGCAAACTATAGTGGACCTGAAGAACCTCAAAAAAAATCTTTTCCTTTTGAGGAAAACTTCAATTATGGAGAATAGCACATGTAAAGCTATTTCAGTCATGTGTTACCAAGTTACCAAGGACCCCCAACTCTTCTGGCTTAAAACGATCACCACACATTATTTCTCACATTCTGCAAGCTGGACAGGGCTCAGCTGGATAGTTCTTCTGTTCTGCATGGAATCTGTCACAGCCAAGTGTCCAATATGGCTTCCTGCTCTTAGTGCTGCACCCCAGCTGGGGCCGCAGGAAGAGATGTGGGCTGCTGAGCAATTGTCCCCTTCCATGTGGCCTTGCTTGAGCTTCCTCCCTGTACCATGGCCTCAGGGTGGGCCAGTGTTTTCATGATGGCTGGATTCCCAGAGGGTGCAAGATGCGTCATGGTTTCCACACTCGTTATTCCCTGGCTCCTCGAAGCAGCTCAGGAGACAGGGCGTAGGAGCAAGTTTCTCCAGAATAGCTTTATCTGGGGGGATGGGGATGGGTTGCTCAAGCCCATAGAATGCTTTAAAGTCCTCTTTGTCAGATTTCAGACTGGACAACTTTGGGCACTCTTCCCTTATCTGGGCTTTTCTATTGTCCCCAAAGGAAAGAGAGTACTAGTAAGATGGCTCAAATCCTTCCTTTCTGACATCCACCACACCCTGTGGAAGGAATCTCAAGAAAGCTTTAGCAACTTTTCTAAAATGCCTGGGAAGCTTGGAAATTTGAAGATGCTCAATAAGAGTGATTAAAGAGACAGAGTGACTGGTGTTCCTGAGTGTGGTCTACGTGTTTTTCCCTGGCATTTCTTCACATTCACGGAGTCTTTCCTTGGTTGCCTTTAACATGCTAATCAACCCATCCCCCCAATTTTGAACTCTAGTCACTGGAAATTTTATTTTTAAAATTCTGGTTTTTTGTTTTGTTTTGTTTTTTTAAATCACCATGCCACTTTTTTCGTTTCCTATTTTCAAAAACTATTCTATATTTTCTTTTTTACTTTATATACTGAAATATAGTTGTTTTTTTAATCTGTAGCAAATAATTTCAATATCTTAAGTCTTTATAGGCTTATTTTTTTTAATCTGTTGCTTCTGCTATGTGTCTGGTATTTTTCTTTTACTGTGTGCTAGTCATTTTTTCTGAAAAATGATTTGTGATATGTCTATGAGGCCAAATTAAAGTTACTTCCCTTGCAAGGCCTCTGAAGGCACTCCCAGATTGAGATCCACTTAACCCAAATTCAGGACTTGAAGTTCTTCAGACTCACATACTTACAATAAGGTAATAAGTTATATCCACCCAAGGACTATAGTTCTTTGGCTTCCCAGCCAATAATGTTGAGGGGCTTCTCTTCAATTTCTTACTCAGGACTGGCTCTGTACTTTTACTGTCATTGTCCCCTGTCCCCTACCCCTCTCATCAGGCTCTCAAAGTGAATGTTTAGAATGCTAGAAATGGCAAAGGCCTTCAGGTGAACTCCAGTTTTCTCATTTCTTTTTCTTTTTCTTTTTTCTTTTTTTCTTTTCTTTTTTTTTTTTTTTTTTTAGTGGGGAGTACCAAGGATTGAACTCAGGGGCACTCAGCCACTGAGCCACATCCCCAGCCCTATTTTATATTTTATTAGAGACAGGTCTCACTGAGTTGCTTAGTGCCTCCCTAAATTGCTGAGACTGCCTTTGAACTCAGGATCCTCCTGTCTCTGCCTCTCAAGCCACTGGGATTATAGGCCTGCACCATCGCACCCAGCCCAGTTTTCTCATTTCTTTAGGTACCCATTTTCTCTTAAAATTTTTAATTTGTTCTTTTGAGATAAGCATGACAGTAGAGTGTATTTTGGCATATTATACATACATGGAGTCTAAGTTAGTCTAGTTAGGACCCCATTCTTGTGGTTATATATGATATGGAGTTTCACTGGTTTCAATTTTGACTTTATTGTTTTGTCAGATTATTAATGCTTTGAAGATATTTCTCATATATTTTTCTAAATATTTTGGTTATTTTCAAGAGAAAAGTTGACCCCAAACAAAACAAAAACAACAACAACAGAAAATCCCTTTGATGTTATTCCACACAATCCCACAACAACCCATGCATGACTTTCATTGCTCTTACATATAGATGAAGAACCTGGGGTCAGGGGCAAAGTCACTTGCCCAAAGCAGCACAGCTAGGTAAAACCCACATCGTTCTGACTCCAAATATTTTTCATTTAATTTACATGGATAATAATCAACATTAGTCGCAAAAACAAGAATGCTTTCTGCCCAGTTGATATGACTTGATTCTACAGTGTCCCCAAAGGCTCCTGTGTCAAAGGCTTCATACCCAATGCAGCAATCTTCAGGGGTGGTGCTTTGGCAAGGTGATGATATCATCGATCCAATAGGTGGCAGAAGGGACTACTGGGAGGAAGTGGAAATTGTAGGTGGTGGGGTGTGGTTGGAGGAAGTAGGTCACTGGGGGGTGTCCTGGAAGGTTGATTCTTGTCCCCGTCATTTCTCTCTCTCTTCCCTTCTCCTTCCTGGCTGCCAGGAGCTGAGCAGCTTTCCTCCTCCATACCCTTCCACCCTGATGTCCTGCCTAAACTCAGACCCAAAGCAGTGGAGCAGGCCAACATGGACTGAAACCTCTGAAGCCAAAACCAATCTTTCTTCCGCAAGGAGTGTTTACTCAGGTATTTGTCACTGCAACAAAAAGCCAACCAGCATAGCAGTTCTTGGTTTCTAAGATGATTTGCTAATATAAGGAACCAGGGTTCTTGGAAAATGACTAATTCTAAGGCTGAGGAAGTGAATATAGAGGGTTGTCTCCAGCCAGAAAATAAGAAAGTACTAGAACAAAAACAAAACCCCAAACCTGTGACAATGGAGTACATTCAAGAGATGTAAGAAGAAGCCAACTGAGAGAAGCTAGAACAATCTGATAATTAAATAAACCATGTAGCATAAGGTCTGAACTCAAAGTATCAAGTAATTAAACACAAGTCCACAATGATACAGAAAAAAAATTAAGTAAACAAGTGAAAAAAATTGGAGGGGAAAGACAAGTACTCCTTACAGAAGAATTCCAAATGATCCGTGTGGGTACTTCTGCCTGCAGGAAATGAGACTTGCCTCCTGCCTCCTTGAGTGTGGGTTGAACCTGATGGGTTGCTTGTATTTTAAAGAAGAGAGCATGGGAATAGGGAAATGGTTACTTTCTGGAGGGGAAACCCTGCAGATCCTACCTCAACCAAATGAGCAAGGTTGGTGTCACCAGTTGTAGGAAACGTTCACAGCTTGGGCCCCCCGATGTCACATGGTGAGAAGGGCACTTCCCTCTTCCCCATGCCTATAACCAAGTCCAGTCACCATCAGATCACAGCAGACAGCGCCAGACTGGCAGATGGTCCACACAGTACCTGACCAGCACCCGCAAAACCAGCAATGCGTGAAAGACTCTGAAACCATCGTGGATCAGAAGGGACCAAGGAGGGTTTTTACTGTCATCGTCTCCTATCTCCTCCTCAACCACCATCAGGCTGTCAATTAAATGAGTGTTAAGAATGCTAGACATGGCAAAGGCCTTCAGGAAAAATTCAGTTTTCTCATTTGAGAAAATGAGACTGACTGCAACATGGTACCCTGGACAGACTCCTAGCAAAGGAAATTGGTTTTGGCAGAAAAATTGGTGAACTCTGAGAAAGTCTATAGATTACTTATTAGAAATGCACCAAGCAGGGCATGGTTCACACGCCTGGAATCCAGCAGCTCAGGAGGCTGAGGCAGGAAGATCACGAGTTCAAAGCCAGCTTCAGCAACTTAATGAGGCCCTTAGCAACGTAGTAAGATTCTGTCTCAAAATTTAAAATTTTTTAAAGAGGGGGAACTGGGGATGTGGCTCAGTGGTTGAGCACTCCTGGGTTCAATCCCTTGTATAAAACAAAACAAAAACAAAACAAAAAAAGAAACAAACAAGTTAAATGACTGTCCGCATCCCAGGCGAGCCTAACACCTGAACTCCTACTCTTGGCCTCATCCGTTTTTCATCCTCTTGTTACCTGGAGCCCTACAGAGCACTGACTCTCCTGAGGAGTTCAGATGTTTTTCCGAAGGCCCACCTGGTGTCCCAAAGAAGGCAAAATCCATCCACAAGTTCGGAAAGTAGCACAGTGCCCTGTTGTCCAGCTGAGGCCCAGAAGTCAAGGGGTTGGAGTTGGATTTGTTTTATTGAAGCCCTGCCCCCAGCCTCCACATACCTGCCTTTCTTCTGTCTGCAACATCAGTGTTCACAGCGCAGGTCCACGCTCACCCTGGGGTGCAGCACCCTTCCATGGGATCAGCTCTTACTGCCCTTCAGCTTCTGGGAATCCAAGGTCAACTCACTTCTTAATTTGTGAGCCTCAAAGCTGAGGCTTCCCGGGTGGGTTTTGGACTCCAGCGTCCCCAGCTGCTCCCATGTCCCCAGAGCTGAGGAGTAGGAGGAACTACTTGCCACGGTGCCCTCATCCCAGGTTCATAGTGGTCCAGGGGCGGAGCCTGGGTGTGTCACAATACCACTCCCAAGTACTAGGTACCCAAGTCTTGTCCATTCTGCGTTTTTTCAGGGGTATGAATAGAATAATTGTGTTCTATGTTCTTGGAAAGTTCAAGGTCCCCACATTATTCAGTTTCAGTCATCATTGACCTAGACATTTATATTCATTTTGCTTCAGATAATTATCAGCCTTATAGACTAATATTCAGCTGAAACTCATGTTCAGGAAGAAAATAACCCAACAGTTCACAGTGGCTCATCTCCACTAAAACCAACTTGATTTTGCTTGGAGGGAAGAAATCTCAGTCTTTTAAATTGGTATATTTTAATGCAAATGAATCATTGGAGTCTCCATGTTATACCTTCCTTTAAAGTCTACTTGGGCACGGCTGCCCTGCCCTGTCCATGCCCATCAGCCCTGGAATGTGGCTCTCAATGACAAATGGAGAAGAAGCAAGTACATGTGGCCATGTGGTCAGCTCACACCAAGAAACAGATGCAGGAGGAAGCTTTTCAGTCTATGAGTATTAAAGGAACCACAGCCTGGTTGTGGGTTGCAAATCAAAAGAGGACCCTACTCAGTGTGGTGGAAAGAACACCTAGATAAATGTTGAATCAGGTTCTGTTTCTTGTCTTGAACTCAACAATGGCGCTGTATGTGGACTGCAGGTGTGGGAGGCCTTCTGGGGAAGGCAGGAGGGTGCAAGGAGGATGGGCACAGCTGGGAGCAGACCCACTCCTGCCCCTGGGGGCCATGGGAAATGGCCTACAAGAGCAGTAAATCCATCCATGAAAAGACAAAATACATGCCAATCGTGCCTGTGCCCTGGGAAATCTCCACTCCCCTCCATATTTGCTTACGTTGTGCCAACAACTCTGACCTCTTCATCTGAATGTTGTTGCCTTCCTGTCCTATTTGAATCATGACCTGTCACTGCCTCGACACAGCATCCTTGTTGGCGCTCACCGGAGTCTTTCTCCCTTGCCCCTTACATTTTCATTTTGATGTGCCCCTTGATGTGCAAGGTGAAGCCCTATTCACCAGCACAAGCTCACATCCTGTTTGGCACCCTTGCTGGGTAGGTGGGTACAGGTGTGAGACCCAGAAGCCTTGGTCTGACCCACTGAGAGAGACCACTCGTCTTCTCCTGCGTGGGCAAGCTGCTGAGGATCCCAGCGGCAGCAGGAGCTGGGAAGAGTCTGCTGACAGCCTGCAACCTGGGCTGCTCGGCTGCGTCTGCTCAAATCTAAAATGACCACTGGGAATTGAGTTTTGGTTTTAGTTCTGTCCATCTAATGGCTGGTCATTGAGTAGGAAATGGGTCCTTTGGGTAGTTCTTTGTAGATGTGGCCATTGGCTATTGTTTTCTTAGGACACGTAGCTTAAAGTAAGAATGTGCCAAGGTGTGCAGGTAACAGCCCCCAAACCAGAATGCTGCTGGGCTCCCTTAGTTTATAAGACGGATTATGCTCATTTATTACATTTATATACATTATTTATTATTGTTCACTTATGTTACAGCATGATGCTTATTCACTCAAATTATTCATTTGAACCAAACATAGAACATAAATGCAGACATTATTTAGTGGCAACATATTTACAGTGGAAGACACATTACAGGGGGAAAAAAATGTAGGGAAGAGTTCTATACTGGAAAGACAGTGCTGGAGTATCAGTCTCCTTAAACCTGAGCTTCGCAGATTGTATTCCACATCTGGACCCGGGTTTGGAAAGGTGCGTGCGCCTCCCTCCTACAGTCGCACTGCGGCTGTCTTCCACGCTGTGCTGAACATCTCTTTTTAACAATTCCCAGCCTTCATTTCCCTTTCCTCAAACCACCTGGATGGAGGCAGCTTCGCAGATGTTGGGATGTCAGAATCCAAGCAGCACCGACTGAGGTTTCAGGCAGAGCGTGTTGAAAACGTTCACAGGGGCGGGAGAGGGGGACGGGTTTCTCTGTCCCTCAGCCTCCCTACTGCCCAAGGCTTTTGCTTTTCTTTGTAAGGAATTAGTGAAAAGTGAAGCCCGTCTGATGTGGCTGCCCACAGGCAGCCCTCCCTGGCTGTGTCCTCCAGGCCGAGCGGGGACTTCCGCTGCCGGGGTGGGAAGGACAGCTCCTGTGGCGGCCAAGGTCAGGGAGCCAGGGTGGGACTGGAAAGGTCACCCTGGAAATAGAACTGGCTACATTTAAAAATCCTTTTTGATTTGAAACCACCACCTGAACTGGCTTTAATTTGCTGTCGCTTCTGTAGGATGGCTGGTGCACCTCTAGGGGACAGCAGGCACTGATGGGAATTTGTGTCTTCTCTTCCCCAAACAAAAACCTTAAAACAGAGCTGGGGAATGAGCGTGCTAAGCCAGCGGGGCCCCTCTTCTCTCCACCTCCCCTTGACTCCGGACCCCTGTGTGCCCCTCGGTGACATAAAATGCTTAGTTGAACTGATAATGCAGGCCATGCCCCTAGGTTAAGGGGGAAAAAGTGAGATTTGGTTTCTTCAGTTTGGCCAGTAAAAGGGGCAGCGAGGTTACCCCACCCCTGCAATTTCCGCATGGCAGCCACCTGGGGAGCCCTCCTGTCCCACAGTAGAGCTTTGTGTCTCTGAAGTGAAGAGGGGTTGTTAGAGTCTGTAAACAAGTCAGGATGGCGCCTGGTATTTTGCCAGGGGGAGTGGTTTGTGAGGTGGCGCCAGTGAGCCATTAAGTGTGGAGATTTCTTATTGGTTGACTGCTGTATCTAGTTTATGTTAATTAGATAAGCTGTGTGGAATGTATAAATACCTCTGTTGTCCTACAATAAAGGGCTCCCACTCCTGCTGTATCAATCTACACAAGTTGCTCGTCACCCCCTATGTATTTTGCTGCAGCCGGACTGCGGCAAGGGGTCCATTTCCTTCACTCAAGGGTGGCTTGTGGCCCTCATGGAGAGGGCTGAACTCACTCTCCTGTGGCATCAGCTCAAACTCCTGGGGGAGATGCTGAGGCAATGTCTCTGGGCTGAGGCCTGTGACCCAAGTGTCACAGTTAGAACTTCTCACAGTGAAATTTGTACCTAAGAGGAGCTTTGTTACATGACAGGGACCTTCAGGACACAGAATTCAGCTGAGTCCAGCCAGTCACGGTGAAGGTCGGTGAAGGTCGGGGTGGATTAGACCAGGATCCCATGAATTTAAATAAGTCACTGACCTTGAAACAGAAATGATCCCCAGCCTAGGCGTTTTGGAATAAGTTCATATTCTAGCTTGAAATTAATATATTTTATAAAATAAAATGTGTTTGTAGTTGCTTTTCACTCTTCTGTTTTTCACTTTGTTCTGGATTTGGGCGATGGGACACTTCTGTGTCTCCTTCCTCTGGGGGCCTCCAAGTACTTAGTGCTTAGTGATGACACCAAGACAACATGGAAAGGTGACCCCATTTTAAGGCACAGAAAAGACACAGGACTTACTTTTCTGAACCCACATCTGTGGGAAACAGAAGGCCTTTTGCATTATGCTGGTCACCCACGTCAGAGTCCAGCTTGAACCCCCAGGCATGGGTTCTGGCGGCCTACTTGGCCACTGCTGAGCCGGTGTGGGTGACTTGTCCAGCACAACCATGTGGCTTCTCACAGGGTCTTTGGGGAGGCAGGTGTTCTATTTGTTTCTTAATCTGCATGATGGATGGGCGTGTTCATTTTGTGATAATTTAGGAAGCCCCTGTACTTACGTGTCTGCCTGAACATTATGCTTCAACTAAAAAGCATGAAAAGGAAAAGGAAACAGTCATTTGGTGGCTATAGGAATCCCTTTTGTTTAAACTAACTTAAAATTTATTCTGTGATTAATTTGTGGCTTTTATTTTTTAAATGAACTTTTTATTTTGAGAGAATCACAGATTCACATGCAGTTTAAGGAGAATACAGAGAGGTTTTCAGGTCTCTTTGCCTGATTTCCCTTCTTGGTTACATCATGGGAAACTATAGAACAATATCACACCCTGGACTTTGATACAGTGACATTGACACAGTCAGGGTACACCGTTTCTGCATCACCCAGGCTCTCTCTCTCTGTGGCTCCTTTATAGCCACACCGTCTTCCCATTTCTCTCCCTCTTCAATTCCAGGCCACATGCACTAACCTCTTCTCCACTTCTATAATTTTGTCATTTAAAAAATGTTGTATACCTGGGCGCGGTGGTGCACACCCATAACCCCGGTGACCAGGAAGGCTGAGGCAGGGGATTGCAAGTTGGAAGCCAGCCTCAAAATAGAACAATAAATAAAGAGCTGGGGGTGCAGCTTGGTGATAGAGTATACTGGGTTCGATTCCCAGTACTGCATCAACGACAACAATAATAGTAATATGGTATAAATGGAATCACATAATATGCAAAATTTGGAACTGGCTTTTCCATTCAGCATAATTTTCTGGGGGTTCATTTATATGGTTGGGTGCAAAAGTGGTCTGTTTATTTGTACTGCTAAGCAGTATTCCATGGTATAGATCTGTCTGGCTTCTCCTTACCCTTTCCCTCTTGCAAATGCTCAATTTTCTGGGCCACTGGTGTGTCATTGTCCCCAGGAACTGGCTTATTGACTTCAAGTGCATCAGGTATTAAAACATAGTGTCTTATCAGCATTCACTGGTGAAAGAAAACAACAACAACAACAAAGAGTCAACGCTTACTTTTCTTCTTGCATTAATAGTTTGTGCTGAGAAAAATCACGTCTTCTCCTGCTAATGACCATATAGGGTGTTCACAGACTGATAGTTTGATGTATAGATTTTCAGGAAAATTTCTGTATCCATTTTTTTGGACATTTCTGTTGGTAAACACTTATGATTAATGGATCGTATAGAGATATTTGTTGAACTAAGAAGCTGCCATAAGCACTTTTGCAAGTGCGGTTGTCCCATTTTATACCTCCACTAGCAACAGGTGAGGGAGTCCCGGCTCCACAGCCTCTCCACTGTCGCCAGCCCTCTAGCGCCAGTGATTCTCCAGGGGTGCAGCCTGTCTCACTGAGTGTGGATTTTCATTTCTCGGATCTCTAATGCTGTTGGGCATCCTTTCAAGTGATTGCTGGTCGTATGTCTCTTTTTGTAAAGTTTCTGGTTAAATATTCTGCCTATTTATGACCCCTACCCCCATGTGTGTGTGTGTGTGTGTGTGTGTGTGTGTGTGTGTGAGAGAGAGAGAGAAAGAGAGAGAGAGAGAGAGAGAGAATGCTAAGTTGTAAGAGTGTGCTATATATACATCCTGGATATGCTACTCATATTTTTCCCAGTCTGTGGCCTGCCTATTAATTTTTCTAACAATGTCTTTTGACAAGCAGATGTGTTTAAGTACGATGTATGAAGTTGTCAATGTATGAACTTTGTTAGCACCCTTGTGCCTTTTTGAAGAAATCTCTGCCTGATTTGGGGTTGTGAAGGTAGTCTGCTTTATTCTCTCTTAGAAGCTTTTTTACATTTCTTACTTCTACATTTAGTCTACTTTGAATCTCAAATTTATTTCTGAGTATAGTCTAAGGTAAGGGTTGAAGTTGAATTTTCATGTTATCCAAGGGTTTAAGCACGGTTTGTTGAAAGGCTTTCCTTCCTCTGTTGAAATGTCTGACCTCTTTCTGGAGAATCAGGTGGTCATCATCTGTTTGGGGGGCTTTCTATCAATTCCATTGATTTGTCTATTATTTTGCTAATTGTGCCATGATTGATGTAGTAGTTGAACTTATACCAGATAATACAAGTCCCCGAGATAGTCAAAAGCATTCTGAAAAGGAATAAACTATCTTGTGTTCTGTGTGTTGGAACTAGCTTAGGCCTTTCCTGGGGAAAAGGAGGTGTTTATAATTTTGATTGTGTTTGCACTGAATCCATTCTCAGCTGTCTTGCTTTGTGGTAATGAGGATTCAGCTGTCATTCTTACCATTTTTCCCAAGCATTAGATTGACTTTTCTCTCACTAATATTGTAATTTTCATAATCTTGGTTTTAAGAAATTTTATTATTACATGCATAAGTGCGGTATTCACTAAACTTCTTAATATGTGGAAGATATTTTATCATATCAAAATGAGAGGGACTGCGGTTGTAGCTGAGTGGCAGAATGCTTGCCCAGCATGTAGGAAGCACTGGGTTTGATTCTTAGCACCACATAAAAATTAATTAATTAATTAATTAAAGCTGTAAAAATAAATAATATTTTTAAAAAATCAGAAACATTCAACCATTACATATCTAAGTAGTGTGGACCTCATTCTCTCTGACATCTAGGGTTATAAGAGCTCACGTGTGTCTAGTATAAGGCACAGGGCACTGAGGTTCTGTTCATTTCAAGCCCCACTTGAAATAATTTCTGCTTCTGGGTCATTTTCAAGATTACTGACCTTTGGTCTTCAGCGTTCATTCTGCTCTTAAACCCACAAGTGAATTTTTAATCTCAAATATTTCATTTTTCAGTTCTAGAATTTTCCTTCCATTCCTTTTCTGTAGTTACATTTCTCTTATAAAATATTCCATTGTAATACATGATACCCACTTTTCCTTGTAAATTCTTGAACACATTTATAATAGTTATTTAAAAATCCTCATTAGCTAATTTCAATAACTGATCATCTCGTAGTCTGCTTTTACCGATTGTGCTTTCTCTTTGGGATGTGGCACATTTTTCTGCTTCTTTGTTTTCTATTTTTGTACTCCAGACATTTCATACAACAGGTTTTAATTCTTTCCTTTATTGCTGTTTCTTTAGTGTGGCTGTTAGGCTGACCATCCAGAGTCCCCCCACCCCAGGGGCTGCTTTAATCAGTGCGTTCACTGTGCTCAGCCCATGTTGTACCCCAGCCCATGCTGCCTGGGGCCCTGTCTGCAGCTGAGCTGGACGGAGGCTGGACTGCAGTCTCAGGCACCAAGGACTCACCTCTGAGTTCAATTCCAGCACGGCCCTCAACCCAGGCACCAAGGCTGCACAGGACTGCGCAGTTTCCTCTGCTCTCCAGCCTCCGTAAGATGCTGCTTGTGCCGCAAAAATCCTGGATTAGGCATTCAAAATGTCCAGGTCAGGAGTCTGTGTTGTGCTTCAGTTCTTTCCAATTCCACTCCATCTGGCCATCAAATTCTCTCCTCTGTTCAATATGCACACACCTCTGTCTACCTGCACCCAAAATGGGCACCTACCCTCATGTTGGTAAGCTTGCATGGCTCTTTGCTTACTTATAAAGAACTCATTTCTCCCTGGAATGACTTCTGTAGTCCTTTCTTAGGTACTGTACTTTTCAGTAGCCCCAGTACCATGGCGGCAAAGTTCTCTCAACTCCTTCTGTATCCTAACTAAAAGTGGGAGCCTTCCCAAACTGTTTTTGAAATCATTTTGGTGCATGAAATAAAAACTCCAGGACACAGCCTTTTTTCATAATACCTTTGGACTCTTACTGCACAGTCATCCCTTCATATTTGTGGGCTCTTGTTTTAGTCTGTTTTTTTTTTTTCCATTGTGACCAAAAGACCTGGCAACAATTTTAAAGGATAAGAAGGTTATTTGGTGCTCGTGGTTTCAGAGGTCTCAGTCCTTAGACTTCATTGCCCTCAGCCTGAGAGGAGGCAGAACATCATGGCGAATGAGAAGAGCAGCTCAGGACATGGCAATCATAGGAAGCAGAGAGAGCTCCAATCACCAGGGATAAAATATAAACCCCAAATGCATGCCCCCCGTGACCCACTCCTCCAGCCACACCACACCCGGTACAGTCTACCCAGTTGATGCCATCAGGGGTTAATGCATTGATTAGGACAGGGCTCCCATAACCCAGTCATTTCACCTCTAAACTTTCCTGCACTGTCTCACACATGACTTCAGGGGCCACCTCACATCCAAACCATAACAATTCTGCATCCACAGATTCAACCAACCACAGTTGAAAACATTCTTTAAAAAGTTGTGTCTGTGTTGAGCATATCCAGAATTGGTTTTTCTTGTCACGATCCCCTAAATGATACGCTATAACAACTATTTACATTTATAGTGAGTAAGGTAATCCAAAGATGATTTAACGCATCGGAGAGGATGTGCGTGGATCAAATACTACCCCATCCTAGATGAGTGATTTGAGCATCGGCAGATTGTGTTATCTGCAGCAGGTTGTGGGGGTCCTATGGAATCTATCCCCTGCTGTACCAAAGCATGTCTGTATTGAGTTCTGGCAATTTGGGGGGCTTTCTGGGGAGAAGAGGGTACCAAGGATTGAACAGCCATATCCCCTGCCCTTTTGAAATTTGTTTTATTTAGAGGCAGGGTTTCACTAAGTTGCTTAGGACCTCGCTAAGTTGCTGAGGCTGGCTTTGAACTCATGATCCTCCTGCCTCAGCCTCCTGGGCTGCTGGGATTCCAGGAATCTGCCCCCATGTCCAGCTAGAAGGCAGGGCTTCTGCCTCTTGAAATGTTTGACTGAAAAATCACTCTTTTTGGGTGTGTCCTAATCAGGCTAAACTATCAGTTGACTAAAACATCCTCTTCTTTTGTAGGAAAATATCTGAAGCTAATATGGCACCTCTTTGATAACCACCTAATTGAATATTCTTTCTCACTTCATGTCACTGCCTTCACGGGTAGAAAGTGCTACCAAGAGCTGCGTTGTGGTTACTTTAATTCCATTGCCAAAACTTTCATATGGTTTCCTGTATTCTAAAGGGAAGGCAGCGTGCAGTTGTCTTCTTTCTAAACTTCTCCTCTTATGAATCAGTTCTAGTATGAATAAATGTCAGAAGTTCTTATTAAGTGGTTAAAGCTGGTGCCTCGTGTCAGTACTCTAGTCTTAGGTAATGATGATTAAGCAGACTTTGAAAAGGAAATGCCAGAGTTGTAAAGAAATTGCATTTATTACTAACTAGAGAACACAGGATAATAATAACAATAGTGCTAGGGGTGCAGCTCATGGGACAGGGCTTGCCTAGGGTGTGTGAGGCCCTGGGTCAATCTCTAGCACAGCCAAAGAAAGGAAGGAGGAAAATAGCAACAATGTTTATAAATGCTCACCCTCTGCCAGATTCTCCTCATCCTTACATCTTGGAGAGAAAGAAATCATTAGGAGTGGTAATGTCAAGGATCAGAGCTGCTTTCCTTCAGAGAAATGGGCATTTCAGTAATACTTAGTAAATAGTTGAATTGTGTACTCTTTAGTCAAAAAATAAATTGCAAGGTGGGTGTGGTGGCACATTGCCTGTACTCCCAGTGACTCTGGGGGGCTCAGGCAGGAGGATCTCAAGTTGGAGGCCAGCCTCAGCAACTTAGCAAGGCCCTAAACAAGTTAAGAAAGCCCTGTTTCAAAATAAAAAAGGGCTGGGGATGTGGCTCAGTGGTTAAGCACCCATGGATTCAGTCCCTGTTACCAAATTACTTGAATAATTCATTTAATTAAATTGCAGTAGGAAGAACATTTTGAAGGTAAAATATGTCTAAATATAGGCTAAGTGAAGGTGTGGTTTTTTTGGTTAAGAAGGCAGTTTCTCTGGTCTGTTGTATCAGACTATTCTAAATACTTTTATTAGCTAAAGAGCTAATCAACATAAGATACGATTTAAGTTGATGCCAAAGAAATATCAATTAGGAGTCCTGATTATTGTTTGAACCACAGAGTTTTGTTTCATGCTATCAAAACTTGGCTGTCAAGGAAACCAGGAAAATGTACCTGTTCCTGGGACTGGGAGGCCCAGCAAGCTACGGCCTAACCCTGCCACGAGGAGCACTCTGGCCAGTGAACTGAGAGAGACAGAATCACAGCACGGGGTGTGAGACGGTGCCACAGGAAGTGTTGATCACTGGTCAGGCAATAGGGGCTCAGGTGGCACATTAGCCACCATCGCCTACCACCAACATTTGTCTCTATAAAGGGTAGGCAGTCCTTCAGGAGAGGCGAATGGGTGGGGATAAGTCAGGCCAAAGCTTCTGTGCATTCCTGAGTTTGGAAGTCTTTGCTAGAAGTCTTTACTAGCTGCAGGCAATTTATTTGACTTGGCAGTGTTCACTGGCCAGGCCATGATTTGGCGGCCCACATGTTGTTCCTTGGAAGGGATTTGAATTGTGTTTGTGTTTTGGCTTAAGGTGGTGAGCTGGAGGACCAGAGAGGGGACAATGACCAGTGCAGAGAACTTCTCCCAGCTTCCCAAAGAACAATCTGCAGACAGAGTGTCTCTCCCTCCACAGGAAGAGAATCCAGTGTGTTCTGGACACCCGTTTGCATCATGGCAGCTGGTTCTGAAGCCAGATCATCTCTGGGCGCCATTATGGCCATGGTATTTTGGGGACATCTGAGCCAGTGTGGTTGGGCAGGCCCGTGTGCTCTCTCTGGGCATACAGAACGTCTTAGGTGGAGTATCAAGAGTTACACACTGGCTGCGACGCAGGAGGTGATCCTCAGTGCGATACCCACGGCCTCCAAGACTGGAAACAGCGAGCGCTTGGAGGAAGACGGAGCAGACAGGGTGGACAGGGCTGTAGAAAGAAGCTCCTAGGTTAAACCCACTGGCACCCTCACCAGGGTGGTGACTTGCACCAACATGCTGAATATTTTTAAGGCTTGGTTTCCTCACTTGTAAAGTGGAGGGGTCCCCAGGAGAGTTGTGAGGAGCACTGAGGGAGTCCGTGGAGGTGAAGAGCTCTTCTGGAATCTGGCCCATAGCAGATGCACATTAAATTCCAGTCAGTCAATGTAGAGCCGAGCAGAAAACCTCGGTGTGGAAAGAGACAAACGTTGACTTCATGGCACTGTTAGAGAGAGATGCACGCAGCCGAGTAGCTCCCTTCTGTACCTGTTGCCCTTCCATGCCTGGCCATCGGGGATATCGTGAGAAGCACAACCCTGGATAGCAGAGATTGATTCTTCCCGAAAGACTGGCACAATAGTCTATGGAATGCTGACTGGGACTGGAGTAGACAACACAGTCAACTCAGAAAGAATGGATGGGAAATTATATGCACCGCCCACCAACATCTAATAATCTCTTAGAAAGCAGGAGTGGGCTGCATCAAAATTCCTTTTGAAGATGAGGTACAACTGATAACTTTATAGCAGGTTTTTTTTGTTGTTGTTGTTTCCATTAGTAAGGTTGAAAGTTTCCATTTGTGTGTGCTAACCAGCAATAGTGATTAATACCAGTTCTGTGGGTTGGCAACCTGGGCAGTTCTTTGGCTAGTCTAACCTCAAATCACTCCTGGGGCTACAGTCAACTGGGTTCAGCAGTCTTGGGGTGTGCAAGATGGCCTCCGACTCCTGAGGCAGTGAGTGCTGGCTTTTGGCCAAGGTACATTGGCCCCTGTCCACTTGGCCTTTTATCCTCCAGCAGCCTAGATTGTGCTTCGGCAGAGGAAGTGGCCCCTGGGTTGCAGGGATTGCAAAGCTTCTTAGGCCTAAGTTCCGGAATTCTCTCCATATTCTATTGGCAAAGCAAGTCAAGTCCTCTCAGATACAAGAGATGGAGAAAAAGTGTCTAGCACAGTGCCCAAGCAAGACAGGGGCTGGTCCTGGTTGGGCATTCATCTCTTGAGGCATTTCAAGTTGGGGTAAGGAACTTTACCCAGATAGAGAACCAAGTGAAGGCACTCGGGTGATGGCTGGGAGTCCCTGCAAGTGTGGCCCACAGTTGGCCAGCCTCCGTGCTGTGAAGAAGACCAGGCAGTGGCAGTAGAGGGCTGAGGAGGCTGGAGAGCTCCATGGACATCCTAGCCATCCGCTCCCCCCCCCCAACCAGAACAAGGAAAGTACTGGAAGATTCAAGGAGGCAAAGGAAGAAAACACAGCAGGAAGGTGGAGCTGGGGGCCGGACTGATCTGAACACCTCCCTGCACAGATCCACTGACTGACCTGCCCTCCACCAGTCCCTGGAGGGCTCCCAAGAACTTCTGCTTCTTTAAAATAGATCTTCTCAAACTCCACTTGCTGGCTCTCCCCTGCCCACCTCAATAGTTCTCACGATCTCATCCTTTGTGGGGCAATACTCACCTTTGGGTTCTGCCCTTTGAAAAATTTTCTGCAAAAACCAATGACTTGTTTATGTGTTTTGTTGGTTGGTTTTTAAATAGCACTTCTTGATGTGTGTGTGTGTGTGTGTGTGTGTGTTTTCCCAAAAGCTGGTGAATTTTCTTTGTAAAATTTGGGATACTTTGTCCAATATAAAAGGGTCACAAATTGGCAGGTCAGGGAGACCCCTACAATAATGTGCCATTTTTGTGTTTATAATATAAAAGGATATGTTTGTTAATAAACTATACTTAATCATAGATTGTTTAGGCCTAAATAAAAATACTCCATGGTAGTAAAAAAAATACTGTAAATGCAATAATCAATACTATATTAGCGATTCAGGAGTATTTTGCATTAAGGTGACCATATTTTTAAAAAAAAGTCTATAAAATTCTGCAACAAGATTCATGATGCAGGAGACACTGTGCCTGCAGTGTGGACCCCCAAGCCCTCCAGGCCCAGCTTGGCCCCTGACACAGGTGACTCCAGTACGTACTTTATGTATGAAATGATGATGGTGATGATCCGCATCTGGCAGGCAGAGACAGAGGGCGTGAACACCTGGAACCAGTCAACCAACCACCCAAGGCCTGATCCTTACATCTGATCTTGAATGGCTTCCAGGGTCCTGTTGAAGTTCATGAAGCAAGTGAGAAGGAGGATTAATTTAGACCCTGCAGAACTTTCAATTCAGAAGGAATCTTGACAGTCAACATCTAGTCTCTCCATCCAGTTCACTGTTCTTCCCTAGGATGTCATTAGCAGAGTCACCTCTGAACACTTATGAGTAAAGGGACCCTTTTCTTTGCCAGCCATTGGGTTCCTGTTTAATTTTCTATTTTAAAAATTTTTCCTAGGCTCTACTCATTGGGGCCGGGGGGTGGGGTGCTTGCCTGGTGTGGGCGAGGCCCTGGGTTTGATCCTCAGCACCACAAAAATACATACATACATACATACATTTTTTTAAAAAAATTAACAAGTTTTTCTTATATTGAATAGAAATCTGCCTTATGTAATTTCTACATCTGACCCTTAATTCTGTATTTAGCAGTAGATAAACCAAATCTATATTCTCTTCCACAAAACCTTTCATCAAACTGAATGTCTCCCATTGGTGAACATAGGACAAAAGTTGGTGGAATTGCGTCATGCTAACCCAAAGGGATCATTATCTTGAACAGTTATGTGGCAATATGTGTCTAGTTCGGGGGCTACATACAGCATCTCATGGTTTTGAACTGTGTGGTTAGAGACACCGAGAGTTGACAGATTAGTCAGGGATTTGTCAAGAGTATTAATTACAAACTTTGAAATCTTGGTCAGGGAAAGTTCATCTCAGCGCATCTTGCAAATATGATCAAAGTCTTTTCAGTACTGATTTGATGATGTTTAACCATAAGGTTGGAGAATAAAGGTTTTCATTAGAAATTATTGATGTCATAGAGCACATTTGCAGGGAAGATGCACATTTGGACATCAACCACCCATGCTCTTCCCCACCCCACCCAGACTCCCTGTCCTCCACCCCCATTTTCTGGGCTCTCTTTTTTCTTTGAACTTCTGAAATGGCATTTTGGACAACTACAAAAAGAAACTGTGGTCTTAACAACATTAGCTGAGAGATGACTGCTACTTGCCGGGGGGGAGGGGGCGCTCATGTTAAGTGATGTTTTTTAAACCAAAGAATAAGCCAGGATACCGGGGAGTTTACTGAGATTTGGGGAATGAAAGAAATTTAGGACTGGCTGGGAACTTGAAAAATGGAGGAATACAGTACATAGTTGGTTAGGGGAAAAGGTAAGCAAGCAATCCTCTACCCTTGTTAGTTTTGGAAAAACAATCTATTGTTTTGGTAGCTTGTTTCTCCCTCTCCTTCGGGAATGAAAAAAAAAATGTTCTGGCACCTGAAGAATGGAAAATGAAATAAAAATCCACCCAGGGCAGCTTCTCCAAATAACTGGCCTGCATCTTTCCCTCCTCCCTTCTGCCAGGGATGTTTCCTCCAGGCCTCCAGTGACTGTCAAAAACGCCGAGGGTGTCCGTGGGGTTCCTTGGTGTTTGGGTAACTGCAGGTCGATTTGGGAAGGTGGACGGTGCAAACATGCCAATAACTAGCTTTGGTCCGACATCGCGCTGAGTTTCAGGAAGCCTCTCTTCGTCCAGCCGGGGTCTGGAGGCGCTAGTTTGGGAAGATTGGGGCAAGTCTGTACTGGTTCACCTGTTTGGAGGTTCTTCTTGTTCAGTTGCCTCTGCGCGCCAGATGGTGGCACCCCAGGCACTCCAGAGGTGGAGAGGAGGGAAAGGGAGGGGAAGGGTGGGGAGAGAAGGAAAGAGAAAAGAAGGAAGGAGAAGAGGACGTCAGTTCTGAGACTGCCGTTCCCCAGCTAATTCGGAGTTTGACCTGCCCCCGTCCCCAATGGAAAAACTCTACGCTTCCACCGGACTAGGTGTCAGAAAGTTAAGATTTTTCGCTAAAAAAAAAAAAAAAAGGCTTCCGAGGGTTTTCTTTCCGACCAACTGTTTGTACCCTCCTGGGTCTCTAGACTCTTAAGGGAAATTGGTGTCTATAGTCGATGAGAGCACGGGTGCTTTTGGGTGCGCGGAAAGTTGCTGGCACTAGGTCGTTGTGAGTGCGTCAACATCTGACCTGTCCCCTTTGTGTCATGTTTTGCAGTTGCTGGATTTGTGTGACTCGGTGAAGGATGATGCCCTGAGGGTGGTCTCTGCCTTCAACATTCCACACACCAGCCTCCACGCACCAATCGCCGGGATCCCCACCCCGCACGCCGCCTGGGCCTTCTACCCTGCGCGGATTCTGCCGCTGGCTGGGGAAGCAGAGCGGTCCCAGCGGCCCAGGCTGGGAGCCAAGCTGTAACCCGCGTGGACGGAAGAGTAGCGGCCAGACGGCAGCTGCCCCCAAACTCCCTTCATGGGTGTCCGAAGCTGGGGCAGAGGCCGGGCTGGCACGCGCGCGGCCGCCGCCCGCGGGGATTTGGGTGGCGGAGCAGAGGTCCAGCCGAGGCTTCGGAGGCGCGCGGTTGGCTGTAGGGCAGAGCGAGCCTAGACGGCCGCCAGGGAACTAAAACACTTGGTCCTTTTCCTGTAACCCCGCCTGGCCCGGCCGCGACCTCGTCTAGCTTTGGCGCCGAATCCTCCGAGACAATCAGAGTGGGCTCCCCCGCGAGCGCACCCCACAGACGGGTGCCGCCAAAGATCTGCTGTCAGCGGTGAGTCAGATTCCCAGTGATTTCGAAAAACTCTGGTTCTGGGTGAAAAAAAAAATCAAAACATAAAAATCAAATACCCTCAGGCGAAAGGAAACAAGAAAAAGAAAAAAAGCCCCATCCACTCCGGGCGCGGGCAAAGGTTTAGCCAGCCACTGAGGCTTTTCCAGTGAATCAGACCTTTGGGGCTCGGCGGGGAAACGCACCGGCAGGGGGAGGGGAGCTGAGCCTGGAGTTGTGCTCTGAGCAAAGTCAGAACTCGGGCTGGTCCTCCCAGGCGGGCGGTTTCCGGACCGCAAGACAACGCGCGGAAAACATTTTTTGCCACGTGAAACTGTAATCTGTTCTTTAGAAGAGCACAGACACCAAGTTTAATAAAGAACCTGGGTGCTGGGAAGGCGCCTCCGCTGCTTGATGAGGTCGGGGGAGGGGATCTGGGGAATACATCGCAATAAATTGGTTTCGGAACTTGGGAGACCACACAGGCGGCGCCTGCGGTCCGTGGATTTCTCATTTCTTAAATCCCAGTTGCACGACTTCATTCTTCTTTCTCTCAGTCCAGCTCATCTTCTCTGTCTCTCCCTCCACTTCTCATGACAGCGACAGGAACACTGCCCCTCCAGTGGCAGCGAGAGCGACGTCCAGGACGGGTAATCCAATACCCACCGGCCCTTTCCACGCCGCCCTTCTCTGGGCTCAAGCCCAGTTCCGGGAGGACCTTCCTACCCAACACCAGAAGGCCCTAAAGGCTCGCGGTCACCTGAGGCGGGGGACCTGATCCCAGCCGCCCAGCACAGTCTGGGTCGCGAGTAAAGCAGGAACCTCCGCCTCCAGGCCGGCTTCCTTGTTGCGCCCCAAGTATGGGTGTTTAGCCGGTTGCTTTCCCAGAAACCTTTGGTTTTTTACAGTTGTTCACGAGGTCACACGAGCGGGCGACACAGGGATGGTGGAGCTACTTAAGGACTGGCAACCCCGCATTCTGCTGCGAGGTTCTTTTCCGGCCGGGTCTACGTGGCCCGACACCGCCTGGAGCGCCGAGCACGCCGGGGTGTGGCGTGTTTGGGGCTCTCGGCTAGAGGAGCTGGTTCCTTTGCTCTCCCCGGGGTAGGACAAGGAGTGGCCGGCCGAGCCGCAGGCGGCTCTGGCAGCTACCGACAGCCGCGGGCGGGAATTCCTAGCCCGGGTCCGCACAGACCTCGGCCTAGGAGTCTACCTCGCTGCGTCCACGCCCTTGCCATTTCCCTCTTGTAGCGAAATCCCCGGGGCGGGACTTGGCGCGTGTCCTCCAGACCCTCTGGGAACCCGTGGCTTCCTTCACCTAGCCCAGGACTTACCAGAGAAGGAGACTTTAACCTGAGACTGTGCTGTGTCACGCTGACGTTAGATCTGCTTCTGAACACAAAAAGGACCAAGATGGCCCGATGGCAAGACAAGGCCTCCTCACTTGCTCCTCTAAACGGGAGGAGGCTTCTTGTCCCGGTCGGCGGGGTTGCGGATTAGAGAGGTCCCTACCTGGAGTTTTCTCAGTCCTCACCTAGCAGCCTGCAGAATGTTCCATTTCCGGACCGACCTCCCACTACCCCGCCGCGGTTGCCTCGAAGCCTCGGGTTGGGGAGCGGGCAGGAAGGCCCTGGTCACCAGCCGCGAGGTTGGGCAGGAGTGCAGACCCAGAGGAGCAATGGGAGATGGAGTTGGGTCTCCTGGGAAAGGGAAGAGTTGGGGCCACGGACCTCGAGGAGGAGGAGGAGGAGGATGGGGACGCGAAAGGAGGAGGTTCGGGGGATATTGCGACACCTATGCGGCTCTTTCAGTGAGGCCAGAACTTCGCTGTTCCGCCTGAGCCAGCTTTAGCCCGCTGAGGAATGGTTCTGGCAGGTCTCTCCCCCAGCAAATTTCGGGGGTCCCAACAGAGCGCAAGCACCACCTTTTCTCGTCTAGAGGCCGAGACGCTTCTTTATGCCCTTTTATTTTCTTAAAATTATTTGAGTTTTTTTTTTCCATTTCCCTATTTGATTTACTCTGCGTACCCTCGCACCCAGGCTGCGGAGAATGCTCCTCCTGGGATCACTCCTTGCCTTTTTCTAAACTCTCTTTCCCACCATGGGCTCTGTCTCTTAAGGAGATTGAGCGCCCCACGAACGCTGGGTAGCGTCTGCGGGGTGACAGGAGGTCTCCTAAGAGTCCGGCGCAAGGCAGGGCGAGAGAGGTGAACATCTTGTGGATTTGCCACCCCCCCCCCCGCCCGAAGGCCCAGATTCTTGGAGAAGGAGGAGCTCAAAGACCCAGCGTCCAGCCTCGCATCCGCGAGTTTTCAAGGACCAATCCTGTCACCAAGCTGGCCGGAGCGGTGGAAATTGCATAGTAAGGGGCAGGGGCGCCGCCAGAGGCTTTCACTGGCGGCTGTAGCCAGGCTGGGCTCAGACCGTGCCCCGAGCGCCCCCTCTGTTCTGCGCGCTAGCCACAGCGGACACTGGGTGGGGGGGGGAGTGTAGACTTCGGAGTGGGGGATGGGCGCGCATGCAGCGTTAGCAGGCCGAGTCACTCTGGTAAACACGCCAGGGCTGGCGGCGCGCGCGGCAGGGAACCCGGCCCCGCCACCCCCGCCTCTACCTGCCCCGGCCTGCACGCGCCAGCGGCCCGGGAGCTGCGGAGGCGGGACTTGACAGCCCCCCGCCGGGGCGGGACCTAGCGGGGGCGGGGCCCGCGGTGATTGGCGCGGGCGTGGGGCCGCCAGTCTGAGCAGGGCTGCAGGGCCGCGCAGGTTTCACTTCGCTCCGCGCAGCCGCTGGGTCTCTAGCTCGTAGTATCGCGGCTGCGTCCGCGCGCCAACACCGCCGCCGCGGGATTCCTGCAGCCAGCCTGTGAGCCCTGCCCCATTGCGGTCAGAACCGCTTCGGGCAGCTAGGTTCGTGCCGTTTCCCGTCTCTACCACCTCGGCGCCCTTCCTTGGCTCTTGTCCCCCCAATGTCTGACTCTGATTCTCGGACTGAGAAACGCAAGGTAAATACCTACGAGTCTCAAGCAGCGGGCCGGGGACGTTTGGAAAACAGAGGCGTTGGAGCCCGTATGGCTCCCTGTAGTGCCCGCTTTCCGCGCACGTGCGGGCGGAGACGCTCCCATTCGTTCCGCTTGTCGCCTGGCGGGAGGCGGCGATTGGTGTGGGTTGGGTTCCTTCCCAGGCTAGGGCATTCTGGGGAAGGGTCGTCGGCGCTGAAGCTTCGGGCACTTAGCTGAAGTAGGATTCAATCGGGATGCAGCGCGCGGAGGTTGTGCAGCGTCGCAGGCCAGGTTGGAAGAGAGCGTGCTCTTGCCGCTGGCTGGGGAGCTGGAGTACCCGCTCCGCGGCATCGGGCCGAGCACCCATGCCGGGAAGTCTCGCCGCTGGCTCCCGCGGCCTGGAGTAGTGAGTGACCACTCTCCAGAGGGTTTGGCGTATTGGTTCTTGGGCGCACGGACTCTTGGGGAGAGTTTGCGGAACTGCAGTGGTGATTTAAATAATGAGCCCAGGATTTTCCTTAAACTTATTCAAGCTAGAGTTTTGCCCTGTTTAAAGTGCCTGGGGGCCCTGCTCGGTCTGCGGGCACCCTGCGGACAGTGCCAGCGCGCGATCCACTGGCAGCAAGAGACCTAGGGCCTCCGTCGACCGCCAACGCCACAGCGGGGACGAGCCCCGGCCCGCAGAACTTGCTCGGCCCGTAGAGCTTGGTTGTCCTGGAGGCTCCCGTGCGCCCTATGCCACCCCGGTCCGTTGGCGGTGCAGGCTGGCGGCGCCGTGCCCTAGGTGGCCTGTTTACCCTGGGGCTCTGGAGTTGCTGGTGGAGGGCTCTTCGGACGCCGAGGATTGGGGTGTGGATGTGCACGCTCGTGGCCTGGGATGGTGGTCGTTCAGATTTGGTGCGAATCCGCGGCGCACAGGGAGACAGGTGAGGAAGTTGCTGGAGTTGGATGGGTGCTGCAGCCCAGGCAGATGAGGCCGTGGGGCTCTCGCCCTGACTGGCATGAACGAGAACGGGTGGCAGGAACTGCGGTATGAGGACGGCCGAGCGGGTCCCGTGAGAGCGCAGATCTCGCTTTGTCTCCAGGTGCCCGGCTGCCCGGAGCAGCGGAACTTCGGAGGCGCGCGCGGTGTCGGGGTCGGGCGGGGCTGGGTGTCGGAGCTGCCGGGCTGCCGCCGCGGCCGCCAGAGCAGCGCTCGGAGGCGAGTTTGTCAACAATCGCCTAGCCTTTGGCGGCTGGACCTGTAGGCGCCGCCCCCGCCCCCGCCGCCCATTGGCTGCGGCGCGGAGCGACCGTGCGCGGGCCAATGGGGAGCGCGGGCACCGGCGCCAGCGGCGCGGGGAGGCCGGCGGTGCAAGCCGCGGCGGGCGCAGTGCGCGAGGGGAGGAGCGGGCGGAGGCGGAGGATGTTCCCGGCTGCGGCGGCCGGGGCAGCGCGGGCCAGAGGCGCGGCGCGCGAAGCCCTGGGCTGCCTGGCGGAGCGCGACGGCGGGCGGGCGGGCAGGCGTGGGCTCTGTGAGGCTTGGGGGGCTCCGAACCCGAGCGCGGGGCTTTGTGTCCTGCGGTGCCTCCGTGGTGACGGTCTGGGGGCGCCGGGTCGGCGCAGGGCGCGGGTCGGCCGCCGCAGGGCGCGGGCTCGGCCGCTACGCACAGAAGGGAAGGGGCGGACGTGAGTTCGGTGTGGTTGCCTTCGGAGGGGAGGGTCTCTGGGGTGAGGGAGCCGCGCGCCCAGAGTGGCCGAGCGTTCGGAGTTAGTTGAAATTGTGGACTTCGCTGGGGGTGCCTGGGACGGCCCTGGGGGGCCCCCCACTTGGGAAGGTGCACTTAACAATACGGCTGCACCCAAGAGGAGTTCTGTCCTGTTTGGTGTGGCGCATGGGGCCAGGAGCTAGAGGGACCGACGCGGGAGAGCAACAGAGCCCGGCCGATCCGCGCTCTGAGTTACAAACTCTATTGTGACGCACTTACTACGACTGACGGCCGCTGCCAAACCTTCCCCAGACTTGCTGCCCTCAGCATTTTCGGCAAACAATGGGGCCGGAGCAGGGAACGCGGCCAGCCGCCTGTAATCACTGCATCTGCGCCCGCTCCTGTGCTCCAGCACCGAGTCGGGTCCCCGGGAAGTCAGAGCCCGCTGGGAGCTTCCGACTTGATGCAAGTCTGTCCAGAGCAAAAAGCACATGCGAGTAGGCTTCAGATGAGCCGCTTCTCTTGAAACTTGTGTGTGTATAATGTGTGTAAGAGCACCAGCTCCACCAGTAGTTGACATTGTAGTAACAACTGTTTAGTTTGGTGGTATGAAGTTTAGTCACACCCCTGAGAGACAGATCTGCACACCTTTGTTATGTTAGGTGCATTGGAGGGGGGGGGGACTTTCAGAAAAGTAAACAATTTAATTTTAAAGTATTTGAGACTCAAGCATTTTTGATGAATTGGTGTAAGCAAGATTATTTTATTATGATCATTATCTTGCTGAAGATCATCTTAGTTTTTCTCTTTCTTGCAGAAAAAAAGACCAAATGGCAAAGCAACCTTCCGATGTAAGTTCTGAGTGTGACAGAGAAGGTGGACAATTGCAGCCTGCAGAGAGGCCTCCCCAGCTCAGGCCGGGGGCCCCTACCTCCCTTCAGACAGAGCCTCAAGGTAATCCCGAAGGCGAAGGGGACCGCTGCCCCCACGGCAGCCCACAGGGCCCGCTGGCCCCACCGGCCAGCCCTGGCCCTTTTGCTACCAGATCCCCGCTTTTCATCTTTGTGAGAAGATCTTCCCTGCTGTCTCGATCCTCCAGTGGGTATTTCTCTTTTGACACAGACAGGAGCCCAGCACCCATGAGTTGTGACAAATCAACACAAACCCCAAGTCCTCCTTGCCAGGCCTTCAACCATTATCTGAGTGCAATGGGTAAGCAATGCCCGGGTAAGGGGCAGTGGTGTGTGGTTGTTGGAATATCTGTTTCAAAGCTGTGTGTAGCATTGAAAGTCCCCTTTTAGGGCCCTTCAACTGGTTTAATCTGTATTTTCATGGGCACAGAGGATGTATAAGGTCAAATATCAAGCCAGCGTTTTTGTTTTGTTTTGTTTTTAATTCATGAAGTCTGTGGCATGAGTGAAGTCCGGGCATGAGCCTTCAGGGCTGTAAAGCTTGAATTTCTGCTAAAGCACATAACCCTGGCACGGTATTTGGACCACTGGGTTTTACCTGTTAATGACATTCTGCCTGAAAGAATTCTGCCTGGTGTCCCTTTTCAAACAGCTAAATAACATAACTGAAAGTAAAGAAAGATTTACAAGTCAAACATTTTAAAAAATGACATGTGGGGAAATTGAACTAGTTTGTATAGCAGTGCTGACATAGAACCATGAAGGTGGTTTGTTTTATGGGCAAATTTCCCCTTGGATTGGTGACTCAGAGTTTGGACATAGTACTAATGAGCTGGGGAATCAGACTTTATGTCAGGGATTCAGAGCAATGTTAGTGTCTGAACTAGGAGTGGCAAACATAAACACCCAGAGAGTCCTATCAGTGAGGGCAACTGTGGCAAGTTGGACAGCACTTGCCACTTCTGCTAGTCCCATCCTGATTGTTACCCTGAGGGCATGTGGTCTCAGAGTAGCATGTATTCTAGTTTTGCAACATGGTCCTGGAATGCAGATTTTGAGCCTCATATTCTGACATTTAAACGTTGACAACTCACATTCTTTAAAACATTGCATAAGCCATTTTGAAACCTCTGCAGGCTCAATTTGACTCTGGAGCCTCCGGTTTGTGCCTCAGAATGTCTAGTCACCCTGGTGAAGGGAGGAGTCTAGGTTGGTTCAACTGGCTATTCTTCACTAACGGAAAAAGTTCCTGTCTTGATCATCATTCACCAAAATTATATTTGACATTTGTTCACATTGGCTTGCTCTGCATAAATAAGACAAAGAAATTGGTAATGTTATGGATTAGGAAATCTAATATAGATTCTACCAAGATTAGATTGTACCTGCCATGCCAAAGGCTAAGTAAAAGTCATGGGATCAAACTCTCGACTACAGTGACACACCTTGTATTTGTAAATATGTTGCAGCTCTGGGCAGGTCTGTCCCCATGTAACAGAGATGGGCAGAACCTCAGAGGAGTGACTCTTGTCAGGGGTGGGGCACACCTGGCACAAATGACAAATTCCACTAGCGTGTATGCTGTCTGCACATCTGCCAAATGCTGGGGCACAGTTACTATGTTATGTAAGGAGCTGGAAGTTTCATTGTTGCTATTGCTTTAGTCACTACCAGTGCTTCTGCTCCTGAGTTCAGGAAGTTCCTGGTGCTTGGAACTCTCGTATCCACAAAATATTCCAGTGCATATGTGAACCTACAACATTCTAATGGAGTTGCCAGCACTTTTCAGCATGGATGTTTGAAAACCTGTTTATTTTAAGGACCCTCTGGAAGCTGTTATGGTTTCACACTGCAGGCCTTTGTAGCGGAGTCTGCAGGTGTGGCTAAGGCATGGCAGTAGTTTCTCCTGCCTCATTAACTAGGAAGAGTGTTAGCTGGATGAGTGAGTGTATTTTTTTTAAATGTGAAGACAGACATGAATTGCATGCTTTTGCTGGTGGGGGGGGTAGGGGTGATAAATACTGTTAGCAAGCTAATTATAATGTAAGCACTGTTATTTCAGATGACAAATACTGAGCTTTAAAGATCACAATCCAGATTATTAAGCAGAGTTAGTGGCTTTATCTGTGAAGTAAAGAAACGGATCCCAGGGTTTTATTTTGTACTATGAACTACATTCTAGTAGATTGGTGTGAAAGCTTAGAATTTAGTGCGGCAGAGTAAATGGTAAGTTGTAAGGAATTTGTTTAAAGTTAATGTGCCAAGGTAAGTTTTCAGCATTAAGTTTTTGGAGATTTGTGGGAGAGGATAAGTTAGTGTGAGGAAAGGACTTAGCCAGATGTCAGTTTATGAAATTGACAGATTAAATTAATAATTTTTATAGCCTCTAACTTCCTCTTTCTTCTGGCCAACCTCAGAGTCTCAGCTCCGTGAATGAAGGCCACTTAACACTGTGCTGTTATGTGGTTCTCTTATATTTCTGGCCATGTTTAATATTCCTTGCTCCGTCATCTCCATTGAGATCTTTAGTAGTGACCCTTTTGATAATTTTATTGAAATATCTGTTTTTCACAAAATGGTCTTGGGTGATAGGTTTGAGCTCCTGGAACAAATGTGAGATTGCAGAGAAGTACGGCTTAGCCAGGGCTCCTCCAGCCACAAAGTAGTTTTCTGTCTAGCGACTGGGGGTGGAGAACCGTGTGTCTTGAAGTTTTGAACTTGTGATCTGATGACAAATTGAAGGGTTACTGGGGATTCATAGAAGTTAGGTGTTCCTCCTACAAACATCTTCATGTTTTCCTCAATTTTTCTGATTTTTCTGAAGACGTGTTGGAAGAACATTTTTATCGTGAGGAGACATGGTTTGTACCCTCTCGCTCAGTTTTTGCCTTCATGTGTACACTGGGAGGATTAGCTTGACAGATGTTCTCTTAGTGGGTAACTGATAGTTTGCATAAAAGTCACCCATGCCTGTGGGTTCACCCTCGTACCTTTTAGAATGGTCTGGCTATCAGTAACTTTGTCATGTTGTGTTAGAAAGTGTCTTAAACTTTATACTTGTTTCTAGTATGTCAGAATTCTCAGATGGAAGTTAATGGTCTTCTGAACCCTCTGTACCTCCTCAGCATACTGTGGGGTGTTACCCATTACCTCTTGCACCTGATAATCATTTGACCCCTCTTCTAGATTGGGAAGCATGATGTCCTGCATGAGCCTGACAGGAGAATTCCAGGATTTTTTCAAAGGGACCCCAGCTCAGCCTGTTACCCTTTCCTTGGAGTTTTGCTTTGTTTTGGTTTTGCCATGCTAAGGATTGGACCCAGGCCCTTGCCCATGCACTCTCCTGACCTCGCTCTGCCTTACCGTGGAGTTTTTAACAGGGCAAGTAAGAATTTTTTTTAAATATAGGTGGCAAGAAAAGGACATGCCCTTCCACACCCTCTATGTATGGTTAATTCCCAGGATCCAACTATAAAGTCGGCCCCGTAGGGTGACAGGTGCAGTCTAGCTCAGCACTGCCCAGAGGGGAGCTGCCTGTGTGTTGAGCTCTTGACCCAGGACTGGGCAGAATCAGGATGTGCTGTTGGTATCAGTGCACACTGGATTTTGAAGACTTGCTACATAAAAAAGAATGTAAAATGCCAATTGTTTTCATCTGGGCTACCTATTAATATCTTGAATTCATGGGTTAAATAAAATACAATTTTATGGTAGTAAAAAAACTAACATAAAATATTTACCATCTTAACTGTTTTGAAGTGTGCGGTTCAGTAGTGTTAGGAGCATTCATGTCACCATACAGCCCGTCTCCAGTACTTTTCCGTCTTTTAAAACTGAAACTCTACCATGAAACAAATCCCTGTTTCCCCCACCGCCAGCCATGGGCAGATCCATTCAGCCTTCCATGTGAAATTTGGACTACTTCTGTAGGTAGAATCAAAGTGTTCAGCCTTCTGTGACTGACTTAATGCACTTAGCATAATGACATCTGCACTGTGAAGTATGTCCCTACTTTTTAATGCTGCATTACATTCTAGTGCAAAACCACACCACATTTTGTTTATCTGTTTGTTCATCCACCAGTAGAAACTTAGGGTTACTTCTGCCTTTTGGCTATTGTGGAGTGTGCCCCCTTGAATATGGGTTTGCTAAATCTTACCAGGATCCTGCTCTGAATTCTTCTGGATATGTACCCAGAGGTGGGATTGCTGGATCATATGGTGAGTAAGGGAGAATTGTCATGGAGTCTTACAATCCTTGGGTAGATATGTCTCTCCAAGTACAGTAGACCAACTTTAGGTCTTCTTAGATTTCCTTCATTATCGTCCTTTAGTTTTCAGTATGCAGAACTTGTACATTTATTTAGATGTATACCTAAATATTTCATTTACTTGAGAGCAGTTCTATTAATTTTAGTTTCCACATGTTCACCTTTAATATATAATAATGAGAGTAATTTTTGTCCTTTATAGCCTTGTTTGAACTCATTAATTCTAGAAGCTTCTTTGTTGATTTCTTGATCTATCTATGTATATAGTCATAAAATCTGAAAATAGGGACAGTTTTTGGGTTTGTTTGTTTTTTCCCCCCACCTTCTTTGCATATTTTTCTTTTTCTTGCTCTATTGCATTGGCTAGAACTTCCACTACTTTTGTTGAATAGGAGTGGTACATGCTTCCCTGTTCCCGCTCTCGGGGGAATTCTTAAAAGATGAAGAAGTTTTACCTTTATTTCTAGATTGTTAAAAAGAGGTGTTTTTTTTTTTTATCATGAATGGAGTGTGTGTTAGATTTTATAAAATATTCTGTATTATTTAGTATGATCGGATGATTTTATTTATGTTTAACATATTGAAATGATGCATTACAATGATTTGTGGTGTCTGGGATAAATCCTACTTGGGTGGGGTTAAATATTTGTGCCTTGATTTTTGAGGTTTGTTGTTCGAAGTCTGTCTGGTTTTGACATGTCAACCTTAACAGTGAGTTTGGAAAGTGTTCCCTTCTCTTCTGTTTTCCTGGAGAGATTAGTTAGTATTAATTCTTTAAATGTTTTGTAGAATCTAATGGAATCATCTAGGCTGGGAGGTTTCTTTGGGGGCACTTTTAGGTGACAGATTTCATTTCCCGGTGTTTGTAACGTTGTTCAGGTTGTTTCAACTTGGTTTGAGTTTTGGTAGTATGTGGGTCTTGAGGAATAGGCGCATTTCTTCTAAGTTGTTGAGTTTATGAGTATAAACATATTTGTAGTATCCCTTGTTACCCTTTTAAATGGATTCAGGATCTTGTCTCTTTGATGGTATAGGTATCTTGTGTCTTTTTATCTCTATCAATCTCAGAGGTCTATCGCTTTCTTGATTTTTTTTTTTTTTCCAATCAGCTTTTAGTTCTGTTGATTTTTCTCTTTTCCTGTTTTCAGGTTCTTTGCTTATTTCCATCTTTTTTTTTTTTTTTTTTTTTTCTGGTTTCTCGTCAGGGACTTGGGATGGTGTTTGAGACCTCCAGTTCTGATGGGATCATTTTCTGGAAATTTCCTTCACTTGTGCTTGAGCCACGTCCCACCTGTTTTGTTTGGTGTATTGAGTTTTCACTTTCGCTGAGCTGTGGTTTTGCTTCCTGTGAGATGTCCCTTTTGCGGGCTCTTGGAAGTGTGTTGCTTCCTTGCCGGGTGTGTGGAGAAGGTCCTGTTGTCTTTCTGTTACTGTTTGATTTGAGTCCATCCTGGTCAGAACTTCAGTCTCTCAAACTGGTTGAGGTCTGTTTCCCAGCTGAGGGGGTGGTTTGCCTGGGGGGTGCTCCCTGGGTGCCGGAAACCTCGGATCTGCCAGGTGGGCTCCTGATCCGTGTCATCGGGTCTCACTGGTGGATGTGTTGGGTTCCCCAGTCCTTCCTTCCTGTGCAGTGGTTCTGCCGACTGTTGAGGGTGGTGGCACCGCCATGTTGAGGTCCCCAGTTGTAGTGGTAGACTCTCTGCCTCTCCTTTCAGCGCCACCAGAGCTTGCTCTCTGTGCCTTCGCTGCTGTTTAGTGTTTGTAGTTGGCAGTTTCCTCTCAGTACCCGAAGGGCATGCCACTTCCTGCTGGTCTCTGGCGTTACCTGGAGATCTGCTGTCCTTCCAACAGGTGGCCTCCCATAAGTTACGGGCTATTTCTGCCTGGCTGCTTTCAAGGTTTGTCTTTGTCTTTCCAATGCTTTATTATCCTTGCCATCCTTAGATTGTAACCCCTCGGGGGTTGCTCAGCTTCTTCAGTCTGCAGTGTTCGGTTCTATGCCACGACTGGGAAGTTTTCGGCTGTTATGTCTTTGAATATTTCTCAGTTCCCTGCCTCTGTCTTGGAACTCTGAGAGCAATGTTAGTACTTTTATTGATCCCACAGATCCCTGGACTGTGTGTTCATATCTTTTCAATCTGTTTTTGCTCTGTTCAGATTGAGTAGATTCTATGGATTTGCCCTGCTGTTCATGGATTCTAGAGTCATTTCCATTCTACTAGTGAGACTGGCCAGTGAGTTTTTGGAATTATTTTTAATTGTCTATTTCAATTCTAAGGCTTCTGCCTGCTTCTGCCAAGTCAGGGGGAAGTTCAAAAGCCTCCTTGGCTCTGTGGCTGCTTTCCTGGCAGAAGCGGGGCTGACTTGCATTGCTTCCTCATGTCCAGGTGGGTGTGGTGAGCTGGGCTCCCCCAGCCTCTGCTGACTGCCAGAGAGGAAAGCGGGTGCGGGGCCGCCTCGCTCTTCCTCATTCCTGCAGGCCAGACTTGACCTCAGCTACCCTTTGCTCCTTGCCACTTGGCGGGGGTGAGGGGGTGGAAGGCTGGCTTGTCTGCCCTCACTACTGCCACCCTGGCAGGGGAACTGCAGCGTCCACTGGCTGGGGATGGAGGACAGCTGGCCACACTGTCATACCAGCTACTCTGGCAGGGCAGTAAAGGATTGCCTTGCTGCTCCTGCCCAGGAGGGGCTGGGCAGTCACCCTGCAGAGCACCCCCTTCCCTGGGCCTGGGTGAGCTGGAGCACGGGCTGCCCGCTGGGCCACGCTCACTGTAGGAGGGTGGGTGGGGTCCCTGGCCTGGGTGAGGGTGACAGGCTTTGCTGGGAGCGTTTCCCTCGATGCCTGTGGGGCAGTCCCACCTCAGGCTCCCCGTGGGGCTGAGTGGAAGGTGAGGAGGCCCAGGCCGTCCGACCATCCCGCAGCCTCCTTCCCCCTGTGGATTTCCTGTGCCTCCTCACGTGCCACCTGGAGGCCTTTGCTTTGCCTGGTCAGAGGGAGACCTGGCGGCCGGGTGCCCCTCCAGCTCTTGGGCAGTAGGTTCTTTTAAGTGCTCATGGCTGCATTTGCCAGGTCCACTCAGGCCCCGTGGACGACGCCAGACCGGGCGGCTGAGACGCCACCCAGCGCACCCCTCCCGGTTCTGGAGGCCAGGAGTCCAAGATGAGGGTAGATTTGAGCTCTGGTGCGGGTCCCCTTCCTGGGTCCCTAATGGAGCCTTCAGGCTGTGTCCCCACATGGAAAGGAAAGGGTGAGGGCCTCTGGAGTCTCCTGTCAGGGCACTCGTCACACTGAAGGCCCACCTTCTAGTGGCTTCACCTCAGGCTGGGCTTCACCTCTGGATCTGGGGACACAGACATGCAGAACCTAGAGGTATTGCAGGGGCTTGAGGGCCTTAGAAGTCGCCTCTTTCGCCCCTCGTTTCCACTCCCTGCAGGCATGAGAGACGTTTAACAGTAGAAAGCAACCATCACCAGTGTCTGTTGTCACCTGCTGTGTGGGACACGGGTGAGTCCGCTGGGCGTGCTCTGCTGCTTTCAAACCTCCCTCCGGGTCTGGTTTTACGGGTCCTTAGGGGGTCTTGCACTTAAGAGAACCCATAGTTCTGCAGGGGAGTGGAGGCCCTGGGCTCTGTGGGAGGCCGTGGGCTTGGGACCCTTGTCCTCCACGGCTGTTGGTGGGCTGGACAGGGCCATGCCTTGCCCCCTGACCCACTGTGAGGCTGGAGGGCTGCAGCCCTTGCCCAGTGCCTGGCCTTCCCCACCCCAGCCTGTGGTCATCCTGCCTGTGCTGGCACAGGGCTTCTGGTCACCTGCTATCCCATCACCACCTCCCATGCCAGAATTAAGTCACCTTCATTCCTCTTGTTGGGCCAGCCTGGGCCTCCTGGCCTTCCTGGGTGATGACTTGTCTGGCCTGGTCACAGTCCTGTCGTGGTCAGTGATTGTTGGTCAGTAGCCAGGGTCTTTGCTGTGACCCTCAGACTGCTTTAACTTCTCTCCAGAAGTCCCATCACTGTCGGCACAGGCCAGTGTCCTCCAAGACTCTGCCCACCCTGGGGGCTCTGCCTTCCACACACCCTCAGACTCTTTCAAAAAATGCTGACTGTCCCCAGTGCCATGGCACATGCCTTTAATCCCAGTGATTAGGGAGGCTGAGGCAGGAGGATCACAAGTTTGAGGCCAGCCTCAGCAACTTAGCAAGGAGACCCTGTCTCAGAGTAAAACATTTGAAGAGCTGGGGTAGAGCTCAGTGGTTAAGCACACCTGGGATCCATCTCCAGTACCAGAAATGAAGGAAGGAAGGAGGAAATGCTAATAGAAAGGTGTGCAGGGGTCTTCAGCACTGCTTAGACATGCAGAAGACCAAGGGTCCTAACCGGACGCGTGGGAGGCTGATTCCTCCTTCTGACAGGCTGGTGCTTTTCATGGTACAGAGAAGAATAACAGCACGAGGGAAATGTTCCTGGCATCACATTAAGTTTTAAAGGTGACGCGGTGGTTGAGGGCGGCCTGCTATGGTGGTAGCAGAGTCCCTGTGCGCCTGGCACTTGCAGGCTCGTGGTGACTGTACAGTCAGGGTGAACCGTGGGTGACATTGTGGCCTGGATCTCTGTTCCTGGCTTGCCTGGCGCCTGTCACTGGGCATGCTCACTCCTCACTGCCTTCTTTGTGTTGGTGAGGTTTCCGGGCAGGTGACATCAGACCTTTGGTTTATCCCTAGAGCTGTTCCAGGTGGACGCTGCTCTTTGTGGATCTACCTTATTTATTTTAGCAAAGCAGATCGTCCCCCATCAGATGGGTTCCACGCTCTGCCTGGAGTTTCACTGGGGTCCTGGCTGACCCGGGGGCTGTCTCTTCCCCAGGCCCTTGGCGGGGCTGTCAGTCTGTCTGCACTCCTCTTTCATCACCACTCATGTGAGGGCCGAGGGCCCTGGCGCCCATTGTAAGGCCTGGTGGACCGCTCTGAGAGTCGTCTGTCTTCAGCGTCCTTGGAGAGCTTTCCCAGGCTTAGCGGGGTCACAGACCTGGCTCTTCTGTAGGGGGCTCTCCTGTTCTCTGGGGGGGCTGTCAAGTCAGGAGCGTGGGGAACTCACAGGGAAGTGAGTTCATCTGGAAATGCTATCCTATCCATCTCCTCTGCTCTCGGGGAAAGGAACGTCTCTTCTAGGAAGGGGCTGGCCAGGGTGGGCTGGGAGGTCTGAACCCACCCCTCACCTGCGGGTGAACCCAGACGTCACCTGAGAAGAACGTCGGCTTCGTTGGCAAGTCTGTGGAGCGTGACGCGACACCAGGAGACGCCTGCTCTGCGTGGACTCGGTCAGTGGGACCCCGATGGAGACCGCCCATTAGAGATGGCAGAGTAGCTGGAGTTCAGAAAGGCACGTGTGGAGAGGCAGAGAGAACCGCTTTCCCTGCCATCCAAAGTTCTGTTTTGGGTTTTTTTTTTTGTTGTTGTTGTTGTTGTTTTTGTCCAAAATCAAAGGCCTCAGGTTGTTCGTTGGTTATGTCCAGTGCCTAGACAGAACAAGAATTCTCAAACAGGTCCCCTCTTTTCCCCAAGGTAGTTAAATTCCTTTGGTGAGAAAACAACAGCATTAGTCACCATTCACTTGACCTTTGGCAGTACTTATGAGCGAGCGGATTCTCCTTGGTCACTGTTTTCCTCCATGTGCCACAGTCAGTGTCAACAGGACCCACCTGGTGGCAGGCCTCCCTGGTGTAAGGCTTCCCTTGGAATGAGTAGGTGTCCTGGTGTCCCCCCCGGGGGGGAGGGGCATTGTGGGCTCTGTCCCCTGGGCCAGATCTCCGTGGCTCCTGAGTAGAGTCTGGTTTGCTGAGGCAGGACAGGAGGGAAGTCCTGAGAAAGAGCTGCTGGCGGGAGCTTCTGCCTCACTTCCTGCCCCCGCCCTGGTCAGGAGGCAGGAGCTGGGCCCTCCCGAGGAGCCTGGCCCACACATTTGAGCTCAGAGATGCCACTGGCCAGTGGATGGTATGTGCTTGCAGGCTCCAGAGCGGGGAATTTACGATATTCACAGCAAGGAAACAGCCTGGAGCTGGGAGCTGGGTCGAGGCTGCGTCCAGTCTTGGCGCCTGGCCTGGGCCTGGGCCTGTGGCAGTTGGCACTGGTTCCCTGCCCCTGCACGGCACTTGACGCTTGGTCCATCCGGACTTTGCTGCCTTTCCTTAGTGGTGGAAATGGGTTTGAAGCGGATGTTTCGAAGCAGTAAAAGGGACACTCTCGATTCAGAAGAGAGAAAGTGTCAGTTGAAGCAGGTTTAGTGCGATGATTCTCAACTTCTCAGTTGCTCTGGGGCTTTGTTTTTCTCTCCCCAAATGTGTCATATTCCGGGACAGGAGCATGACTCCTGCCATTCCTGAAACATTTGAATGTAAGCAACTTGTAATAGACTTAGTGAGTAATCTGGGACTTTTTTGAAGAAGGAAGCGTCTTCCTCCTGTTTTCCTCAGGAGCTTGGGTATGTGAAGGTGTGTAGTGGGGTGAGCCTCGGGAAGAGAGAGGACCACAGTAGGTTTCTTGGTCTGGAGGGGAAACCCAAGTGCTCACCTACCGTGCCCGAGACCCTGGGTTCAATCCTCAGCACTGCACAAAAGCAGTAAAAGGAGGTTTCTTTTCCTGTTGATTTGTCTGTTTTTTGAAAACAAAAAGAAGTCTGGAAATGAGTTCTGGGTACAGCTATATGATACATTGAGCATTTAGACCTTAGTTTTCGTTAGACATGAGCGTAGATTCAGCTAAACTAGTCACCGACTTCAGAAAGAGGTTGGCACATGACGGGGTGCAGGGAGTCTCTTTAAAGAGAACCAAATGATATTTCACCCATGAAGTCCCCAGTGTCTATTCTGGAAACATTTCAATAAAATTGACACAGGTGCATAAAATAGGTTGAAACCGCAATCTGGAGCTTAATGTTATTTATTGATTCTGTAGTTGTTATGTGATTGTTGCGTAATCACATAATTCATGCTGTACTTAAGTATTCATAGGTGTTCCGCGTCTGGCAAAGGGACGGTGGGTTGGGTGCAACCCTGTTTCCACGTGGAAGTCGGGGTGTGCATCCATCTCCTGGGATGGAGCTCTCGGCGAAGCCAATGAGGTGCAGTTCTTGAGCCAGGTTACCTTTGTGCTCTTCTCTGCCTGTGGTGTGATAGGAAGGTTTTGGGTGGAAGGTTCTAGCAGGTGGCCTGACTGGTCTCAGTGCTTGTGCTGTTAGTACCCCTGGGCAAGTCCCTCGACCAGCCGGGGACCCAGTCCTCCTTGAAATGGGAGAGTGTTGGCGACTGTCCTAGCAGTCTGAGGACTGTCGGGGCAGGTGGGGAGTCGGCTCTCGACTCCAGGCCTGACTGTGTCACACAGCAGTGTCTAAGAAGGGTTGGCCCCTCCACTTTCCCTAGAGGCCACAGAGCTGGCCAACTGTGTGTCCGCCTGGAGGTCCAGCCCCGGGGCAAAGCAGGAGGGAGGCAGCTCCTGAATGGATGGAGCCCACAGGAGACGCGCTCCGAGCCCAAGGTCTGCACTGTCTCCATTCATGTCTGAGCCCAAGGTGGTTCTTCTGCTCTTTCCCTTTGGTGATGGAAGTCCCCTGCAGGGGGACTTGGCACCATTATTTATCTAACATCTAGGATTTGCAGGCCAGGCCTGGGGCTGGCCTGGTCAGGAGGCAGTAGTCGCTCAGGCTGTGCCAGGTTGGTACAGGGGCACCACGGCTCCGCTGCTCTTGGCCGGCCAGCTCTGTACACCTCACAGATCCTGCTCAAAGCCGCCTTCTCGCTTTCAAGGTGTGTTTATTTAGTTCCCAGAAGATTTCTTCTTGTCATCGAGGTGCATGTGTTCACCTGTGTTCCTGGTGGTGGGATGTCACCTGTCCTGGGGGTGCTCATTAAGGGGATCCTGGGAGCCATCAGTTCACTGGGACAGACACGTGTTTTTACGGACAACTGTTGAAGCCATTGACCGTCCGAACACAGTGGTAGCATCTTTGTGACCTGAACAGCGGTATCTGGAGTGTGCCACAGTGCACACTTACCTCTGGAGTCAGACATTTTCACACTTGTAGTTTAAATTCTCATTCCCTCGGGATCTGATTTTTGGCTGGAAGCGATTCACGGTCACTGGAGGTAGTGACTCCTGATTCTCATGGACGTGGCGCCTCAGGAATCACCTCAAGTGAACTAACGTGTGGAGTCACATTTCCTTTCCAAGGGTCTCCAAAGCCGTTTCTTTATGGGTGTGGTTCTGGTGGAGTATATGATGACCTGTATCTTCCCGGCGGCACTGTCTGCTGTGTCAGTAGAGGGGACATGGGGCTCACATCTTTACTGAAGCAAGTTCAGGTCGAGCTTCAGTTGTCCTTAGTCTGGAGGTTATTTTCACTTTTTCCGAGTAAGATCACATCCTCTTAATAGAGTGTTGTCAGGCTGTAGACGTGAGCCAGTGTCCAGGGATTGGGGGGAGTGCAGAGAAACCAGGGGCAGCAGCATGCCCAGTCCTGCCCTGTCCAGTCTCAGTGCCGGAAGTCATCCCCTAGTACTGCTGAGGACGGTGCTTAGGGGAGTGCGTGGGGTGGGGGCAGAATGGTGACAGAGGGGCTTCCTGGGACATGTGGAGGCAGCCGTGCGGGGGGCTGGCAATCAGAGGGCTTATGAGCTGCTGCGTGTCCTGGGGGCAGAGTCGTGACTGGCATGGGGTGAGGGGGACATTCCTGTTCCCTGTGGTAGTGCATGCCCTGCCTCTCAGTGCTGACTGCAGCCCTGAGGAGAGGTATCTGGCCCTGTGAGTGGGCATAAGGGCTGGGAGACCAGGCCTCATAGTGGATGGCTGCCCATCCAGGGCTCCCGGGGGTGCCAGGTGCTGGGTCAGCCCTCATAGGTTGGTCAGGGATGTCCTTGGAGACAGGCATTGCCCACGGATATGGGCATGCTCCTGGCATGTCCTTAGCTTCTAGTAAACATGCTTGTGTGTTAGGGACAGCCCAGGTGGAAAGCCGGCTGGGCCTTCTGGCGTGAATAAGGAGTGAATGGAAGCACAGCGCCCCAGTCTGGTGCCCATGGAGCAGCTGTGGGCGGGAGGGAGGAGCTCCCAGGAGTGCTGGTTTCCCTTCCGCCCACTTCAGAGCCAGGCGACTGGCACTTCCTCACGGTCACGCTGGGCTTGGTGGGAGCAGGTTCCTAGCTCCGGGCTGCACAGCCAGAGGTGAACACACACCGCAGGCTCTGCCCAGTGCGCTGCGGGACTGGTGGCCTTCTGTCCTAGCAGCTGCTTTTAAGGCCGAGGCTTGAATTCATGCACCAGCCCAAGTCTGCCACAGATGTGCACCAGGGAGGGCAGATGGGGGACACGCTGGGTTCTGGTCCTGCATAAGCTCTGTTTGTATTTCTGGGAGCTTTGATTTCATCCCACGGCTTGGAGGGAAGGGGGTGGCTCTATCAAGAAGTGAGCTGCCACAGTCAGAGTGGGCTGGGTGGGGACTGAAGGGACCGGCTCTGGCCTATGTGTCCCGAGAGCCCGAGAGGTGCAGATTTCAGACAGGAGGTTCTGGTGGCTGACAGGGAATGGGGACAAGACAGCCAGCCCATGGGAGAGCCAGAAGCTCCATCAGGCCACCTTCATGGGCTGACTGCTTGCTTCCCTCCTCTGGTGACCTGTGGCCAGCACTGAGTCAAGGAAGGTATTTCGGTAAACCAACCGTTGAGTTGAATAACATTCCAGAATTTTTATCTCCAGTGAACATTGAGCTTCAGAGTCACCTGCAGGGCCAGTGTCTCCCGAGCAGCTGTGACTGTCTCTTGGAAGTGTACAGAGCTGGTGGGAGTCCTTGGGTCATGGTCTTTCTCAAGGTCCTTTGTGCCCATGGTGGTTTGCTCAGAATCTCCCTGGTCAGTAGAGATGGGACACCAAGCCCACAGCCCACGTGCCAGGCAGAGTGCACGCCTGTTTGGCTGAGTGTGTTCTCTGTTGACAATAAATGCCTGTTTCTTCAAAGTCCCACGTTCCAGTCTCTGGACATCAAGAAATCCTGTCTCTGTTCTGAGAGGGATATTAATCCATAGTTTAGTGCATGTCGGTTAATCTAAAGTCCAGTCTTGACCACGGACAGTGAAGCGGGAGCCTGCCTTTGAATTTTATTTGGTGTCCACTGCACTGGAGACGCCAGCAGCAGGGGACAAACCCTAAGTGGTGGCTTTCACCAACCCTGCTCCAGACTTTTCCCCTGTGAGCACTCCCGGCCTGCACGCCCAGGTCCTTGGTATCATTACTGGGCACCTTGCAGTCAGGACACTGGGTAAAAGAGTGGCAGTGAGTGTCAGGGGTGACTTCAGCTCCTTTGAACACCTGCTATTCGTACCTGTGTTGGAGCCGCTGGGCCTTCTGGAGAAGTCAGAGGCTTAGCATGACTGATGTGGAGCTCGTTATGAATTGACGGTCTTGTTTTTTATTTTCCTGCCCTGGTTGGCAGCGCTACAGAAAGCCCTTTGCGAAAGCCCCAGCCTGATTTCACTATCAACCACTTAACCACGATATTAATTTTTTCAATTGCCGAGCTTTTAAGATCTTAAATTACGTTATGATCTGGGAAAATAGTTCTGTGGCTGAACCCAAACACTTTAACCAAGTCGGTGCATCTTTGAGTCACCAAGGCCCTGGGCATTGGAAACGCCCGCCCCTCACCCCGCCAGTGTAGGAAAGTGGATTGATTTTGCCTCCTGCTATTTTGCCATAGGAAATGATGCTACCAGACTTTTCACAATTTCAGAAAAAAATTATTTTTTGTTTAGGTGAAAATTCAGTTGACATGACATTCTCACCAGAGCTGCCCAAATCTCACGCTTTGCATCTTGTCGGTAGCTGTAGTTACAGGTCAGGAGGAAGGGAACCGGGGCCTGGAAGTTCCCTGGGCTCAGGCTGGGGCTCTCGGTCGGCACTGGGGCTGCAGGTTATGGCTGATGAGCTTACGGTACGAGCACTTGACATTTTATGTGGTTTTTGTTTTGAAGGCTCAGTGCCAGGTTTATGGAGCCAAGTGTTTTTTTAGAAACTCCCTGTTCTGGGGGTGAAAACGCACCTCAGCAGAATTTCCCCTTTGCAGTTTGTATGTACCGGTAAAAATCGCTTTCTGAGTTAAAAACGCAACTTCCAACTTAGCGTTAAGAGCTTGAGTTTCAGATAAAGGGCCATTTTTTGGACCGTGGGTAGAGGAGTAGGAAGCCTTGAACACACTCGGATTGTAGTTCAAGTGTGCTTGGTATCCCACCGTGTCATCTGGGCACCAGAGGATGTGGGCCATTGTGATTTTAGTAAAAGGATTAGGGATGCAGCTCAGTGGCGGAGTGCTTACCAGTGCCTATCCTGGGTTCAGTCCACAGTACTAAAAAAGATGGTAGGTGCTATGTTAGAGTAACCCAGACAGTTACGTTCCCTCTACAGATTGTTATTTACATTGTGAATTTCTACCTAACCTTTTTAAAATCACACCCCAGTATGCTTGGTGGCTCACTGACTAAACCATAGGTATTGCCAGAAACTGTGCTAAGCCTGGAGTAAACCTTCATCTTTGGTTAATACAACTTTCCTACTCTTAAATGCTCTTAGAAGACTCAAATCAGGGGCCGCAGGGTGTCCCCATCATTTCTCACCCTTTGTGAAGTATTTTCAGGGGCTGCGCCCTGCACATCGCACAGAGTCCTGGGCCTCTCAGCTACTCTTGCCCTCGGGGTCTCAGCGCCAGACCCAGACCTCCAGGATCTGTTTACATCTGTGTTTATTTGAGCTGAGGAACAGCAACTAAACTTTCCTTTCTGTGGAAGAAACAAGCCATTTGCTTATCTCTTTCTCCCAAAAAGCAGCAGAGCACTTATCTTTAAGATAATCAAGTTGAGTTTGGCCCTTGGGGAGCGTAGTGGGCTGCAGGGTTGGCTGCAGGCTTGGCTGCAGGCTTGGCTGCAGGCTTGGTTAATTTGCTCCTATGCAGCTTGATCACCTGTCTGCAGGAAGTCAAAGGGGAGGTTGCTTTGCTTTGCGTTAAAAGTACAAATGCCCTCGTCCAGAGGTGCCTGGCAGCTAGCTGAAACAGTGTTTAACTCTGGAGCAGGGCTTGGCCTCCTCTGTCCCTGTACCCAATAACGATTGCAGCACGTGGACACTGGGTGTCACCAATCTCTCCATGTAGTAAACACCGAGTAGCATTTTTATGCTTCACAACTTTGTGCTATGTGCGAATATTTCACTGTATGACGATTGGTGTTTGTTTGACTCCAGGGTAGAAGAGGCTTGGCTCTGGGTCTGCTTGCCAGTGTCCCCAGAGCCAAGGAGGTGGCGGGCTGCAGAGGCTCAGCGTCAGCACCGCCCTTCCCAGGTGCTGATGGGAGGGAAGCTGAGTAGTGCTGGGGTGTAGGCATCAATCCTTGAAGGGCTGACCCCCAGGGAACGGCAGGACCTGCAGCCTCTTCGCCACTCTCAAGTTCATTCTTTGCCAGTTAAGTTGTTTTAAAATTTCATTTAATGGACTTTATAGATAAACCTGGGAACATCTGTGTGAATAAGCGCTAAGTACTCTTGCATAGCTGGATGTGGGTGGCAGGACCATACCTCACCTGTCCTGTGCCCCAGGGCCTGGGCCTTGGCATTCCCTGCCAGGGCTTCCTTAACAGCATCCTCTGGCTTGCCCAAGAGTGCAGATGGCTGTGGGCTGGGCTCTGTGACCTCCGCATAGAGGGCCTGCCTCTCCTAGGCCTCATCTCTGGGATCGTGAGTCAGTGCACACAGCTGGGCTCTGGGCAGGGTCGTAGGGTAAGGATTTTAAGAACTGGAAAAACTTAGGGCTTTTCTGTGCTTCTGTAGGATCTGGGAATCAGTATCAGTTTTGTGGACCTCCTACCAAAACGCAGAGCCAAAAGCCGTGTTACTGTGAAACCCAAGGTCATCGACACTGCATGCCTCTCATTGCGTTGGAGTGCAGTGTGCTCCTTTTCAGGGACAGAGTTGGCTGTGGGCTGCAGGTGGCCTCCTGGAGCCTTCTCTCTGAGCGGGCACAAGGAAACCACCTTCCGCAGGCATGGCTGGTCCTGGGGCGGCTCACGTTTCTGCTCTTGCCTTTGGCTGCTGGTGGCTTGATGGTTACGTTAGGCAGCAGATGAATGTGCTGGGTGTGAATGTTAGTGACAGATTAATGAAAGGGCCACCCGCCTTCCGCTTTCTCCTTTCAGAAAGCCTTTGCTCCTGGACCAAAACATTCCCTCCCCCGCGCGGTGTTTGCACACCCGGACCCGCTTTATTGGCTGCATCAGTGTAGAGACGGGACCAAGGAGCTTTCCTTTGGCCCTGGGTGGTGCAGTAGAGGACTGGCTGCTGTGTCACCAACCTCCCTCCAGACAGCCAGCCCACCAGCTCCGGTGTCCCCTTGGTTTGCTTTGGAAGAGACAGCCCTTGCAGCTCAGTTCTCAGGTGGTGGCTGACACATTCCTGGGAGTTTCACCTTAAGATCAAAACCGTCATCTTACTGATATGCTGATTTTATATTGTAGTTTGTTTTCAGGGTATTTACTTAGAAGTGTGTGTGTGTGTGTGTGTGTGTGTCTGTCTGTCTGAGTATGTGTGTAATTTTATTTATTTATTTATTTATTTATTTTGCAGTGCTGGGGAGGGAACCTGGGTCCTCTAGCAACCTGGGTGAGGCTGCCCCTCGCTGTGCCCCCAGTGTGATTTCTTTGGTGTTCATGAATCCTCTTGCAATGAAGACTGCATGCATGAGCCTGGATGTTTTTAATTGCTGCAAATCTGAATTTCCAGTTGTACGACAGGAATTTATTCTGCATTTCTTATGCCTTGGCCAAAACCACAGCAGACTTGTTGCTGTGATCCGGAATGCGTGTTGTAGCTCTGGAGAGTCCAGAACCTCGAGTGTACGGAGTGGGCTTGCATCCTGGGGACGAGGACCGCGCACGGTATAATTCTGTTCTGTTTGTCCCCGCAGCTTCCATGCGGGAGTCTCAGGCAGAACCTGCAGACATGCGCCCGGAGATCTGGATCGCGCAGGAGCTGCGGCGAATCGGAGATGAGTTTAACCTGTATTACCCACGGAGGGTAAGGTCGCCGTCCCGTCCCGTCCTGACCCTGCCCTGCGTGCAAAGACTGAGTGGGACAGGAGCCCCGCTGACTCTGGAAGTGGAGGCCCTGCCACGTCTTGCCTGCTCTCCTTTCCCGCTTGCCATGGCTCTAGGCTGAACTCTGTGATGGCCACACATAAGACAGATGTGGGCTGCAGGGGTGTTAGGAGCAGAGACCCGACAACCCCGAGCTGAGGGTCACGAGCTCCGGGGCCCAGCTCCTGGGGGAGCGAGCTGCCAGCCCACATGCCAAGCTGCTGCACTCCCTCTGCAGCTTGGGTCGCAGTCGAGCTCAGTTGGCACCACAGTGCTTGGTCCTGGGGAACAGCGCCAGCACCCATCGAAGACTCCCGTGACCTGTAACTGCCTACGTCACAGCAGGAAGCGTTGTCCTCTCGACCCCCGTTGCACGTTGTTTTTATTTATTTTTTTATGGGCACTGAGAATCGAACCCAGGGGTACTTAACCACTGAGCCACATCCCCAACCCTTTTTTTTTTTAAGACAGTCTCCATAAGCTGAGGCTGGCCTCGACCTTGTGATCCCCCTGCCTCAGCTTCCAAAGTTGCTGGGATCACAGGCGTCCGCTTGTTTGTTGAAATATATCGAGAAGCCATTAATCGGTGGCCCAAGTTACAGAAAAACTGGACTGCGTATCTTCCATAGAAGCAGTGTGTCCTTAAAGTAGTTTTAGTCTGCCTCTGACGTGTTCTCTGAAGGCATTTTGGTGCTGCTGTGTTCGTCTGGGCCACAGTGTACGCAGGCGGTCCTCATGCTGAGGAGGGGAGGACAGGGTCCCTTCCGGAGAGTAGCTGGATACCCCCCAGTCCTGACTCTGGGCTTGTGTTAGGTCGTTTTTCATGGGCATGAGTCACCTCTGTGCCCAAGTAATGAACCAGCCTCCTGCGTGTCTGTCCCCCTCGCCCATCTCATAGGGGCTTGCCAATGCTCTCAGGGCCGCATCTGACCTAGGTGTGGCTGCTGAGGACAAGGCGCTGGCCCTGGTGCCCTGGGAGTCCTCGCTGTGCTGGGGCTCTGGACAGCCACAGCCAGTGTGGCTCCCATTCCTGTGGCTGGATGGGGGCTTGGGGACCAGGGTGTTCAGGAGGGTTCGTGAAGGTGTCTCTTAAACTTGGGGCACAGATGCCAGCCTCTGCAGGGCACTGTGAGGGTCTATAATGAGACACGGGGCCAGGTGGGGCCTCAGAGTGCCACTGTGGCCATCCCCCGCAAAAGCTATTGGAGGTGAGCCATGGGCTCATGTGCAAATGAGGCAGGCTGTGGGGTCGTCCTTGTCACATTGGCACCATGGAGGTGGCGGCAGCACCTAAAAAAGGGCTAGTACGTTCTCCAGATTTTATGAATAGCCAGTTCAAAACACCAGCCTCCAAAACTGCACAGTGACACAGTGGCCCCGGGCCACAGCTGGCCGCAGTGGTAGCTGTCAGACTAAGACAGCCATTGTCTGCCATCGCCCAGTGGGCCGTCGTTGAAGGCCTGCCAGACGCGGGGGAAGCCGGAGGGGCTCTCCCCGCCCTCCCACTGGGGTGCCCTGGCCTCTTGGCCGGCTGCTGCCCGTGGCTTTCCCGCTGGCCTTGGGCTCCTTGAGCACCTGAGTCTGTCTGGCTCGGTGCCCTGTGTGCCCTTTCTCAGGCCTTGGTCCCGGGGCAGGGTCTGGCTTGAGCCAGCCTCCACCCTCTCCTGTTGGAGAGGTGCAGGGGTGGTCCTGGGGCGAGTGGGGACGGAGACGCAGCTGTGAAGCGGAACCCTGCAGGTGAGGCCAGGCACAGGGCAGCCTGCAGCCAGCACCCGACCCTTCCCTCGGACCTCCACAACACGGGGATTTGGGGCAACTAGAAAGGGCTGGGGATGTGGTTGAGTGGTTAAGTGCCCCCGGGTTCAATCCCTGGTACCAAAAGAAAAGGGGAAACAGAGCCTTGGGGGTCTGCCACCATGGAGCCAGGAAGAGCCCTTGGTCTGGTGGCCTCTTGATTCCCGAGCACACTGTTCCCTGGGTGATGCTGCTGCCCCACTCCTTGTTCTTGAGCACGTTTCCTCAGAGTTGAAGCACTCTCCATGGAGCATGGTGGTCAGGAGGTGCTCCTGTTCAGTGCTGGACTGTGGACTGGTCAGGTGTCCTGACAAGGATGTCGTTTTAGCCTTGCCTCCCCGCCCCCAGATCACAGGATATTCTGCAGTCCTGGATCTGTTCTAGGATGGTGCATTGGATTTCTGTGTTGGCTCCTGGCTTCGTTTGTTTAGGTCCTCCTCGGTCTCTCGTGACAGTGACGTATCAGAAGGGTCGGCAGTTCTGGTTCACAGATCCCTGCATTTGGCTTGCCTGGCATTTCCACGCCGTGAGGCTTGGTTTCGCGTTTCTGAGGAAGCCCTGTGTTTCGTCCCTGTGCTGCTCTGGGGTGGATGCCGCGGGTCTGAGGGTGTCCTCTGCGAGGACTTTCACTAACAGGAGCAGAGAGCATGGAAAGGGACAGAACTTGGCTCTCCCATGTTTTTGTTGAGTTTGTGTCTTGATTAGTGGCTTCTGGTTGTACCTGGTGGTTTTACGCCTGAAGCTCGACTTCTTGGTGTCTGGGCCAAGGCAGCAGTCTGGGGCCTTGGTGGCCATGCTGTGTGGCACAGCCTGAGCCCTGGGGAGGCCATAGGGCTCCTGACAGGCACTCGACACGCAGCGAGCTGCCCCCACGTGGTGTGCGACCGCCGGCTCCCAGGTCCACACCACAGGGAGGCTGGCACTGGGGACTCACAGGGGCCACCCAGGACTGTGAGAGAAGCCAGGGACACAGGGCTGTCCCTGGGCCTAAGGGAAGAGACGTCTAGAGGAGCCACGTGCATTTTGGAATTTGTGGGGACGCAAGTGTCTTGCCCTTCGCAGAGTGGTGCCGTGGACGGCATGTCCACAGCCTGCGCCTCGCCCTCTCTGGCCTCCTCAGCCTCCTCGCCCGTGGGTGGGAGCATCACACAAGACTGGTCCTGCTGTCCTCTCACAGCCTTCCCTGGCTCCTCCCTTGTTCAGAACCTGTGAGCCTGTGGCCAGCTCACCTGCAGGACGTGGTCCTCTGGAGTTGTGTCCACTTGATGGGTGTCTCAGCTATGGGCTGAGGCTGCAGTCCAAGGGTGTCGAGGGGTGCTGGGCCCCGCAGAACATGAAGGTCTGTTTTTGAAGTCACTGGACCGGACTGCACCCAGCCATGCTCACCCCTCCCAGCACTGAAGCTGGCTCTGTGTTCCCTGGGCTGATTCCCCCCAGCGCTGGGGATTGAGCCAGGGGCACTTAACCACTGAGCCCCAGCCCCAGCCCCAGCCCTTTGCCTTTTTTATTAACAGGTCTCTCCCATTGCTTAAGGCCTCATTAATTGCTGAGGCTGGCTTTGAACTTTATATCCTCCTGCCTCAGCCTCCCCAGCTGCTGGGATCACAGGTGTGCAGCACCGGGCCTGGCTCCCCTGTGACTTTGTCTGTGCCTCACATTCATTTTGTCCAGCTAGAGTTCCTGTGCAGGGAGACTGCTGTCAGCAATGACTTGGGGGTAGTGGGCTGCAGTGGACACCTGTGACGATAGCTTCCATAGAGCGGCGGGGAGCAGAGGCCCTTGGGGTCTGACCATGGACGGCAGTGCGGTGTGTGGCTCTCACTGCCTATGCCCCGTCTGGGCCTGTGCTGTGGGGATCGGCTGGAGCACAAGAGGACCAGAGTGTGGCCCTGAAGGCGGGGGGTTGGGCGGGGGGAGTGGCCCGCCTGTGGGTTTGAGTGAGCAAGTCTGACTGCCATGTTCGTGCCTTGGCCCCCTGTGATGGTGTGAGCCTGCCATCGAGGGTCACTCACCTTCAAAGATGCTGTGTGCTGTCTCCCGCCTTTGGAAATCCGTGGCTCTGAAGATCAGGTGCAGGAAGAGGCCCCCAGTGGCCTGCGCAGTGAGTCACACACTGCACAGACCAGAGGTGTGTGTCCTGGGCAGCGTGCTTTGGAGGCCTTCTACTGAACACTGGGGATTGATAAAAGGGCTGCTTTCTGTTGCTGTCTGCGGAAGCAGGACATATGGTCCCCACGTGAGCTCTGACACGCAGACTCCACCAGGCTGGAAGCAGAGACGGCTGCTCTCTCCAGTGTGCGTCTGCGGTTCCTGGCAGAGGCTGCCCCTTACCTGTGACGCAGCACTAGGTTTGGCAGTGCAGTGCCAAGAAGGACGAGCACTTAACTTAGTTTCCCCGAGACATTGAAGAACTGTTCAGGTACTCGGCACAGGTCCTTCCCTGCCTTGCTGAACACAGGCTTTCTGTGACTTGGGGACAGTGCACTCGGAGAACCCCCTCCTGGAGAAGCTCAGGCTCAGGGGTCAGATCTCAAGCCTGGCACGCCCCTGCCCTGAAGGAGGCCTGGGTGTGCATCATGCAGAAGGTTCAAGGGGGACATTTAGAGATAGAGCGTCTCTTGTCATCACTGCCATTCACTCTGACACCTCTTGGGTGGCCTCCACCTGCCTCAGCTCTGCACCTGCTCTGGCAGCAGGTGGGTGCTCGGCCCTGCTGCATGGCCATGCCTGCTGTGGGCAGATGTCAGGAGACGGGTGCCGGGGTGTGTAAAGGGCACCCGGACGTCACTAGTAAGTGCTTCGTAGCACCACGCTGTGTGCCTGGTCCCCTCAGCCAGGCAGGTGCCGGAGGAGCTGGAGGGAGTCTCCTTGGGGTTAATCTCTGGAGGAGGAAATGAAGATACATAGCAAGGCTTGGCGCCTCTGCAGAAGCATCTTGCGCGTCTCCTCGACCTGAGCCCAGAGGCCCGGCTGTGGTCAGCGTGCGCTGCGTCTCGCTTGGCATTTCTCTGAGGCTGGGCCTTCAGGATGGTGCGTTTAGGCTCTGAACCGAATGTCTCACCCACTGGAGCCTCACAGCCAGCCGTGAGAATTGGCTCTGGCTCTCTGTGCTGCAGAGCTGGTGGTGGTGGCTCGTCCAACCTGGCCAGCGCTGGCCCTGGGGGCTCCAGTAAGCTGATACCACTGAGTGAAAAAAAGGCCTTGCCACCCAAAGAGCGTCCAGCACGGGCAGCCCCAGGCTGAGCTGCAGAAAGGCCGCAGCCAGAGGAGTTTCTTTAAATGATGATCAGAAAGAGAATTAGAGTTGGCTCACAGACAGTGTTTCCAGTCTGTGACGCCACCTGGGCCCCCGGCCTCCCCCGCAGGGCTGCTGCCTCAGCTGTTGGGCACCAGCTATGTAAATGCCCGTTTCCTTGGTGACAGATGGTGAGTTTGGTCTTCGCATACATTGTGGCAGCAGCCCTGAAACCAGAGATGGCGTGGGACCAGGGTTCTCGCCCTGAAAATGCAGAGAAGGCCCTCGGGTTGCTCCTCACACTCTAGCCCTTTTCTCCCGGGTCAAGTACTGACTGTTGGGTGGTGGGAAGGCAGAGGGACCGTGGTGCCACTGTGCCCTGGAAGGTGCTGTTGAAGGCCCCACGTTCTCAGGCTCCTGGATGCTCATCCTCAGTCTGGAGGTCAGACACCATTAAGTCCCTCCTGGTCTCACAGTCCAAACCCGGTCCCCTATAACACGTTGACGCTTCAAGATAAATACATTTAAAAAAAAACAAACAGTATGTTCAGGACATTGTAGACATTCAGTCTTGAAATTGCATATGAAGCAAGTTTTGAATGGGTTAGTTTCAACGATGAAGAGACTGTCAGGTTTCCCTTGTTCCTCTGACTGCCAGGAAACTCATACCTAGGCTCAGGCTCTGGTGCCACAAACCTTGCTCTGGTTCTTGGGGTAAGTCTCCCCTTCCTGATGTCATTTCTGATCTCTTAAACTTCATTTTCATTTCACTGTGCACATCTGTGTCTGTTTTACCGTCATCCCTCCCAAGCCTGCTGAGTGTACGTGTCTGTTGCACTTTCTGAGTGTCTGGCCCAGTGGGTTTTGGCCCTGCTGTTGGAGCACAGCCTGGTGGGCTTGGTCCTGCCGAGGTCTGAGTCACTTGGTGGGCTTCCATCCTCACTCAGGCCCTGGCCGAGGCCTCCTTTAAACTAAGGCGAGGCTTCCTCCAGCTCTGAGGAGCGGCCACCCTCCCCAAAACCAGGCTCCTAGTGTGGCCAGAGGGGCTGGCTGGCCCCAGGGTCACCCTGCACTGTTTTCCTGGCCTGGGCATGCCAGCATCCTTGTTCTCCATCGTGGGAGCTGGCTGTGGTCCTAGGTGGCGTGTGCCATGGCAGGAGAGAGAGCTCCAGGCACCTGTCCTGTCCTGTCCTGCTCTGACACCTCCAGCCACTTGTAGCATGGGGAGTGCTACTCACCTCGTAGGATTATTTTGAAGACTCGTTTCCTTCAGTGATGGCAGTGAACGATTCTTCTGACCCCAGACCGGGTACACAGTCTGCAGGACTGGCGTGTGGGCAGCTCTTGGACGAGGAGGTGTAGCTGGATGCCGTGGTACTGCTCGAGCGCAGCTGGAGGCTGGCCCGGGGCAGGGTCTGCAGCCATGCCGGCTGCCCTGGGCATCCCTGGGCGCAGTGCTCCCCTGCTGGCCAGAAGAGTTGGCAGCCCTGCCCCAGCCTTCCCCCCTCATTATGAGAAGCCAATACTGTTGCTCGCCCTGTCCACCTGGTCTCTGTCCTGGCTGCCCTGCTGTCCTGGCCAATGTCTCTGTCATCTCATTTACCCCCATGATGTCCTGGGGTGGCTTCCTGTTTATTATCTCATGCTAACAGGGGCCATGGTCAGGCCTGCAGGCGCCCCTCGCAGGACCTTGGGAACTGGCTTGACACTCCTTGCTACGAGAGGAAGCTCAACCTGTGCTGGGCACTCAGATGCCTCCTGAGAGCCATGCAAAAGGCTGGCATGGACCCAGCCCAGGGAGGGGATCTAGCCCTGCCACTCTCTCTTAGTGCATCTGTTGCCCTCGAGCCCTGCGCCACACACCAGAAGCCATCGCTCCACAGGTCGCAGGGCAGATCCCACCGCCATGTTGGCTTTTAACTGGTGGCCCCACCACGCGGTGCTTGGCAGGCCCTGCCCCTAGGCACATTCCAGCCCGGGGGTGTTGCTTTGGCCAGAACCAAGGGTGCACATGCCTTAACCTCCTGCCAGTGTGGTCCACCTCGGGTTGGTCCATGGCTTTGAACTCCTCGCCCTCCAACACCCAGACCGAGGCTCAGCTGCAGCTGCAGGAGCTCACGCAGGTGTGTGGGTTTGAGCTGGCTGCCATGGCTGGCCCCGTGCAGGACTTGGAGCAGTTGGGACCTGGTTCTCATCCTCACCCGCTGCAGCTCCCTTTCCCCGGCCCTGAGCCAGTCGTGGGCCACACCCTGGGCCAGCAGCCACTTGAGCGCTGTGCCAGCTGTCCAGGGCCACTGGGCTGGCACCACTGTGAGTCAGTGCTCATGGCTACTTCCATTGAACATCACCCAGGAGCAATTGCTCACTTGTGGAAGCGTGTGCCATGAGTCGTGCCCACCTCCTCAGAGGGCAGGAGGAGTGGCTGCCGCATGGCCTCGCTGGTCAGAGACCTGGGCCTTCCTGTCACCAAAATGCCCCCCACACATACACCTTGGCTCTCCCCACCTGTGTCCAAATAGCCCTTGATGTGACTCCTTACCCAAGGTCACAGCCACCGTCCTTCACCTGTCCTCAGATACCGCCAGGACTGGGACCTGGAGCCTACCAGTGTCAACAGTCAGGCCTGTCCCGTGGGTGGCCCTTTGGTGTCATTTTGACCATGGACACCCATCAGCCCATCCTCTGGTCACTCTGAAGACAGAGTGGCCCCAGGTAGGCTGAGGCTCCCTCTGGGCCGATGGCGCAGCCTGTCAGCACGCCTGCTTCCCGTCAGCGAGTTGTGGTTTTATTTTGAATAAGCCTCTTTCAACCCATTAATATTAGTCTGCACCAAAATTAACCTTCCCCTAAATTATTCTCACACAGAAGGAGCAAAGTAATTTTGAAAGTTAAATCAAAACAAAGCAATCTGTGTGTACAGTGATAAAAATCGCAGACTGTGGTTACGGAGCCGTCTGCAGGCCTCCTGACAGGGCTGATTTCCTCCGTCTTGTTATGGAAGGAAGCGGGAAATGCCCTGGCTTATCGCAGGCCGTGGTGCGCGGGCACCCGCAGCTGGGGTCCTGAGCGGGCCATCGGCTCAGCCTGACTCTTGACCGGTGGTCCCCAGGCAGAACCCTGGAAGCAATTTCTGGGGCTGTGGGGCCAATGGGGTCTGCTAAGATTGGTCACTAGGAAGGGCAGGGCCACTTTCTGACTTGGATGTGAACCGGGGTGCCCCTCCTGGTGTCAACTTGGGCTGCTATGTGTCAGCCCCTCGTGGTCACCTGTAAAGAGATGGACCTGGAGTGGGCACCCTGAAGATCTGAGCGAGCCTCTGAGGCTAGAAGTGATCTGCAGTGTCCTCTGCAAGTGGCCTTTCTTCTGTCCATGCTTGGTCTTTGCTCCTGGGTGAGGGTGGGAGGTGGGCCTGGCATCTGACCATGGGCTTCGGCGTTGGTGTTTATCCATGGAGCTGCTGGGCAGCAGGGCACGGCGCATCCTCGCGCCCCTTCATTTAGCTTCTTAGGGCAAATCACTGGTTTCATAAATTACAGCTACCAGCAATTCACCTTTGAGGGAGTTGGTGACATGGGATGTCCATATCAGGTGCACGTGGTTCCTCAGGCTACCCAATACCATATGTGCCCTCCTCAGAGGACCTGGTTTCCAAGCTGCCCCCGCGGGAAGCTTTGCCACCCGCTGTCCAGCACAGTGTCCATTGGTTGTTTTACACTCCTGTCCTAAGGCAGCCACTTGGCAGGCCTGCCCTGCATGAAGGTGGTCCTCCGCAGGGGCTGGCACTCCAGGAGGCCCTCAGGGGCCTTGCAGTGACTAAGGAGGGCGGATGGTCCACTCAACACCGACACCCAAAAGCAGACGGACACTGAGAAGCTTTGCTTTTGTGTTTCAGGTATTTTTTAATAATTACCAACCTGAAGACCGCCCCCAAATGGTTATCTTGCGCCTGTTGCGTTGCATCATCCGCCTGGTGTGGAGGATGCACTGACGGGGTCTCCCGGAGCCGGACACGTGCGGACTCTTCGTTCCCAGGGAGGGCCAGGCCAAGCCCTGCGTCCCCAACCCCGCTGTGCAGCCAGCCCAGCGTTCTTCCCGCGGCGCGGAGGGCGGGACAGCGCAGAAGACCCTGTGTCCGCGGGTGGACTTGACCTTGCATCGCGTGGCTCCGCACTGCGCCTATGCGTGTCTGTGGAAGTTGCTGTGAATGTAAATGTGGGAGGATTCCTTTTTAATGCAGAAACCGTGGTTCTTGGAGCAGGATTGTCTGCAGAAGAGTGTTTACATGTCGTGGCTTTCCCACCTCCTGCAGTGAGAACAGGTTTTTTTCACAAAGGAAATGGAAACTTTTTAACCAACTTGTGAATGATTTTTTTTGTACTAAAATTTTAAGAACTTATTCCCTATCTCAGAGGATTATCTGAACCTTGCAGTGGAAACTGAGCCAGCTAGTTTATAAAGCTGCCTTAGTTTATTTTTAGAAAATACTGTACAGAATTTTTTAACAGGGAGAGGTGTGATGGGCTCCCTCCTTCCCCTGCCGTTGGCTTTTGAGATTTCTTTTTTCTTTTTTTCCTTTTTTGATCATTAAAATCAAAAGTTGTTCTTATAAAATGGAACTGGGCAGGGGGCAGGGGACCTGCTGTCCCTTGGCCGGCCTCACCTGCTTTGTAAATATTTATTTACTTCCTTCAACTCAGCTGCCTCTGTGGCAGCATTTCCGACTGTTTTGGTGTCTTTCCCGGTCACTGGTGAGGCAGCCCCAGTCCAGCTGGATGCTGATGTGCAGGTTTGGTTCAAGGCGAAGCATCATTGGTCAGAGCAGGAGTTGGCACCTGGCCAGTTGGGGGTGCCATGTTGGTCCCCTTGGTTTACAGGGACTTGTCCTGGAGTGTTCTGGAGAGGGAGAGCCGTCCCATGGCCATCCGGCCCAGGGGAGCCACATGCCAATATGCTGCCAGCCTGGCTGCAACTCTGCCTGCTGGCCTCCTCCTGGCCTGTGGTACTGCCTCAGTGCCTGCTCCTTCTAGCCTGCCTTGGAAGAGCAGCTTCATTCTGCTTTGCACCGCACCCCTGGGCAGAGTCCAGCGTGTCCACTGAGCCTTCTGAAAGTTTTGCTTTTCCCGTTTTCTTAGGCCAGTTGGGTCGGTGTCGGTGCACCTGGCCTCCACCTCTGGGGGCCGCGCTCTCTGCCTGCCCCTACTGTCCCCTGGTATCACAGCACATCTGAAGCCATCGGTCAGTCATTTCAGAAGCAGGAAAACCAGGGAGACCCAGGAAAGACCCAAATGGGGTGGGGCTACAAACCCTGGGATTCTTAAAAGTTTCAAAATCTCAAATCATGAAATAGCTTTTCTAAAAGGAGTGGATGAGTTTTCCAAATACATCAGCAGTGCCAACAGCTCTGGCTCTTGCTTCTGCCAGGTAGAGGACCAGTGTGGTCACATTAAATTAAGTGGAAAATCATTCTTCTGTTACTTCCCAGGTTTTTGTGTATGTGTGTAGATATACGTGTACAGACATATATATACATATATATATATATGTTGCCTATATGTTTTTTTCTTTAAGTAGAGATGATCTGATTCCAAATATTATTCCTTTTTATATCTTGAAAGCTGTGTGGGAGCACAGCTTGTCTCCTGATGTGTCTTGAGCCCCCTGTGGTCACACGTGCAGCCCACGGTTGCAAGGTGGGGTGGGGATTGCAGCTGCGACCCTGCTGGACGGACACACACACACACACACACACACACACACACCAAAGATGTATCTGGTTCTGGGCCGCCCGCCTCCCAGGCCTCTGTGCTCATGTGCCAGTCTCTCGGACCAGAGCACTTCATGTCTCCTCAGCCCTGTGGCTTCCTGACACAGGTGCCCAAGGCCGTACCATCATGCTTGGTGCTGGCCGGGTTACAGCCTGGCCTCCAGGCTGGCAGGAGCAGCTCGGAGGAAAGGCTTCGGCCTGTGCATGGCAAAGGCTAACAGGATGCCAGCGCCCGAGCGTGGAGAGATGGCGGAGTCTCTGTACTGTACTGTTGATCAAAACGCCTCCCGCAGGAAGTGTGCCTCCCTGCGTGGGCACGCCTTGGCTTCTTAGTTAATCATTTTTTAATTTTTTGTAGGAAAAAGTTACCTAGACCTCCCCCCCCCCTTTTTTTTTGAAAATGCGGGTTTTGTGCCTTGATGACCTCTCCCATGTGAGGTTTGTAAAAAGTGTAAAAAGTGTCCTCTGGCTTCACACTGAAATGCAATAAAGAGAAAGATCCCTCTGAGATTCTTCCAGTTCCCGTCCCAGAAATGTGTTGATGAAGAATTGGGGGGTTAAGAGGGCTGGAAAAAACAATTTAAAATTCCATAAGTAAAGTACAGAGAAATGCAATTTTTTCCTGTTCCCCCTTCTCTGTGTTGTATATATATTGACTATTTATTAGATTAGGTCATATTTTTCTTACCAACTGAGCCAAATATCTGTGCAATTATGTCCCCTTGACCTTTCTTGTAAAATTTTGTACAGTATCAATGAGTAAAAATCACTGTTTTTTCTAAATCTTTTTCAGAATCAAGGATTGTAAATATTGTAGATTCTCTTTCTGTGTTATGTGGCCTACTGTTTTATAATGCTGTAACTTGTAGAAATGTTGTATATTTATTTTCTGCTTATTTAATGTGTTAAGTTTGGAAAGTGTTGACGTCCCTGTCCCCCCATACCCTGCCATCCCGGGACTGGGTGCCGGCTCCCAAGGCGGGAGGTGGTGACTAGTGGGCTCTTGCAGACCATGTGGTCTTCCCGGGGTGGCCTCTGGCTTCCGTTCCTGGTGGTCAGCTCTTGGGCCCTGCCGCCTTCGGGTGGAGTTTGCATGTGACACCCAGGAGAAACCAGCAATCTAGCAGTGTACAAAATTCCACTCTGAGAAGCACTCAGCAGCCTCTACCTGTCCAGAGCAGCTGGCTTCTCTCAGGAGCTAATTTGCTAATTCCAGGCCAGGGCTTTTAAGATGGAAAAAAAAAAAAAAAAGTATTCTCAGCAGGTGGGCGGGTTTTCCCATTGGAAAGCCTCACCTGACAACTCAGCATTGCCGTGGATAAACTGTCCCCTCGAGAGGCACTGCTGACCCAGTTGTCCAGGGCAGGGGCCAGGCGGGACCAAGAGACAGGCCGCTTCGGGGTGCCTCCAGTCACCAGGCCCTTCTTGGCAACTGGTGAGTGAATGGCTCCTCCCCACCTGCACCTGCCCGTGGGTCCTGTGCTGAGGTGTGGACGGACCTTTGTCCTCGGGAGCTAACTGCACCTGGCACTTCACCATCCAGTCACTGCATTTGGTCAGCCTGCTTCTCCAGGTCTCTGCCCTCTTCCCAATTCTCCATCCCCCTTGGGAGAGGTTGGGGACCCGCTGGGCTGGGTGTCAAGATGTGAAAGCTTGTGGATGCTCCAGGGAAATCTAGTGACCCCTCAAGGGCGGTTCTGCCGTCCCTGTGTGTCGCTAAATCATCTGGGGTGTGCTGTGTGTGAGAAGCACCCTCGAGCTCACAGCTGAGTTAACTTGACTACTTTACCTGGGAATTTCAGACCCTGAGAGCTCTCTTGGGTTTTATGTGCAGGTTCTGTGACCACTCATTACTGTATCGGAACTCATCAGGTACCCATTTATAAATAGCACTGACCTGTCTGTATATTGACCCATCACTAACTCGTCCCCTAGGACCCAGCATATGTAGCATTGTATTGCAATTTCCCTGGCTGACTTGTGTTTTGCACTGATGAATTTTGACAGGGTAATCGCCACTTTACTTGTGCAATACTGCTGTAAATAAGTGCAGATTTTTTTTTAAGAATCTCAATCTTTTATGTTCTTAATGAATTTTATATAAATAAAACTTTCAACTTGTTCTGGTGAGCTGTCTGATGCTTTCACAAAAATGGGGGAGAAACAGCTTAAAGAGACCACCACCTTCTCACAAAGGAACCTCGGAGCCCCCTGGCCCCAGCTGCAGTGGCTGAATTTGGGGGTGACCAAGAGAACAAAGGCTGATCTTGGGATGTAAGTCATCAGGTTTCCATAAGTCAGTATATGACTTGCCACTTCAACTCTGAAACAGGTCCTGGGAAAGTGTTGAGCTCTGAAAATAAGAATGTGTTCATGCTTTTCGTTTTAATTAGGCAAGCCATGCATAAATGGTCTTGCGATAACACTTATTTTCTTTGAATTATATTTATTTCGCATCACCCCAAGCCCACCTCCTCACCAAGGTGGCATTGCACTGTGTGTGTGTGTGTGTGGTTTTGCACTGGCTGTAAAGACCATCACCTAGGTGGTTCTGACTCCAGCCATAGATCTTCCTAGAGTGGCCACATTCCAACTGCTGTGTGAGGTGCCAGGTGTAAGGTCTGCTCTGGGGTCTCTCACTCTGCTGGTGGCACAGGGAGGTGGAGGCAGCTTTGGCCACCTGCATACGCTGCCCAGTGGCCACACCACCTGCAGCCACGAGGTAGTCATGCTGGAGTCAGCCTGGCGGGTGAGCAGGGGGTGGGACTGACTGGTTTAAGTTTGAATGCTGGTTGGACGATCATTCCAGGCACTGTTGATAATTTACCTTGTTTTCTGAAGGGCTACATTTACTTTTAATTGAATTTTTCATTTTCCTATTGATGATCAGCTCTTAATATATTTTAGATAGCCAGGCACGGTGGCTCACACTTGTCATCCCAGCAGGTCAGGAGGCTGAGGCAGGAGGATTGTGAGTTCAAAACCAGCCTCAGCAACTTAGCAAGGCCCTAAGCCACTTAGTGAGACCCTGTGTCAAAATAAACATAAAAGGGCTGGGGAAGGGGCTCAGTGGTTAAGCACCCCTGGGTTCAGTCCTGGTACAAAAAAAATTTACATATATGTGTGTGTGTGTGTGTGTGTGTGTGTGTGTGTGTGTGTTTGTGTGTGTATGCATATATGGAGAAACAAAAATCTCCTCATGGACATCTGATAATGAAAATTTTCAAACAGAGAAGTCAAAAGGGTTTCCTAGAGAACAACCATGCTCTGACTCCCTAGCTTTGACTTTGAACATTTTATAACATTAGTATCATCTCTCCATCCGTTAATCCATCTTACTTTGGGGTGCCTTTCAAAGCAGGTTATCGTCATCAATGACCTTGCCCCTAAATGTCCAGCATATCTATAATCTAGAGTCCATCCCTTTTACATTTTTTCCCTTGCAGATAAAACTTACACACAGCAAAACATACAGATCACGATCATTGTACTGTCTTGTGTAACTAATAAAAATATATATAGATCTGCATTAAGTGTACATTAAGTGCTGGGTTTCAACCAAGGAAAACGACTGTCACCCAACCCCTATCAAGATTGAGAACAGTATTGTCCCTCTAGAAAGTTCCCTTCTGCCCCCCGGAGTGACATCTGTCCTAAGTTTTTTCTCACCACCACTAGTTTTGCCTGTTTCTGAACTTCCTATGAATGAAGTCAAACACATAAGGCCATGTGCATCTGGTTTCTTTTGCACAACGTGATGTAAGAGATCATGTTAAAATGGCCATAATTGGTCTACAGACTTATCAATGGACACCTGAGGGTTTAGCAGTGCAGGCAACACTGAATACGCTTCTGTGAATATACACTGTTTTTCACAAATGCATATTTTTGTTCTGCATGTCTTTTAATTGCTTGTGATATTTATGCAGAAATTGTCATGTAAGAAGTCAGATTGACCGATCTTGGCTTTAGGTTTCTGTATTTGACACAACTTCTCTAAACCACAGTTTTAAATATATTTTATTCACAAACCCTGCAGTTCGGGACAGTTTTCCTTCATCTTAACCTACCTGGAATTCATTCTGTTAGTGATACACAGTACAAAATCCATTGCCACACCTCCCAGAGCCAGCCCAGGCATCTTCCAGCAGCCTGAAATGACCCTCAGATATCTTATTTTTCAAAATTGTCTTGGCCATTGTACATTTTTTTTCTTTCACATGCATTTTAGAATCAGTTTAATCTTCTCCAAAGCTCTTTGTGGGCCTTACCTGGGATTACAATATCACACACTACAGTGTCACATGTATGCAGTAGTACACCGTGACGGCTTACTTTTCTGCTCTTTTTCAAGGTGTGCGGTAGTTTTAATCTACCTAGTGCACTTGATTTTTCTTCATAAAATCCTGCACATCTCTCATTAGCCCTTTCCTGGGGGGTGGGATGTCTATCATCTGGCCTCCCAACTCTTCTTTCCCCAGATGTCCCTTTATGCACCTGCCACTCAATATCCCCTCTGACTTTGAAACTCCCTGCTCCGAGTGCCACTGCCTGGAGCCCATCTGAAGCCCTTCCCCAACACTCTGCATCTGGACCCAGCCAGGCGAGGAGGGCACATCTGCGGGTGGCATCCCCAGCTGCAGAGGCTGTTGGCACTCCCAGGCCACGCGCTCGGCTGCCTGGCCTCAGCAGCTGCTCCTGTTGGTCTGGATCAGCTCCTGCAACACGGCCAGTAAGTTCTAGGTACCGTACTTCCTGCCTAGTGGACTCGTTTCTGCCTGTCAGAAGGACTGAGTAAAAAGAAGTTTGAGGAACCCTATGTATTCAGAAGCCGTAGTGACAGGCTGATGTTGGAACTCCCCAGTGCCAAGAGCAGAACGGGGCTGTGCAGAGATAGCAAATAACAAGATAAAATGCTGTTTTACCTCGTTGGGTAACTTCTACCACTTGGTCTCCTTTTCTCAGAAACTGACATTTCTGGGAAAGCCCCCAAGTCCTTAGAATTTATCACCTTGGAGAAGAGACTTTGGCATGTTGAAGGCACTTGTGCCTGAGCAAGTTCCCACTTTATTGTATGTTATCAAAAGGACCCAGAAGGCAAGACGGCAACTGCTGGGCCTCACCTCAAAGTGAATTTGAGAAGAATTCTCTCTTGACGATGACCCTTATCCAGGTGGTGAAACAAGGTCAAACTTTGGTCACTCCTCGCAAATTTCATCATCAAGATGTCATGTTCCATTGTGGACTTGCTGGCCTAAAAGGGACATCAACAGCTTAAGCATCCCATTACTTTTTAGTATTTAGATGTTTATTTTCCTTAAAAAAAAAAAATTAAGTATTCAAGCCCTACCACACACCAGGCACAGACAGAATGTAAAAATGCTTCAAGTCAGGACCTGTCAAGAGCCCTGTTCCTCAAGGCCTCACCCCAGTGAGCAAGCAGGAAGACCACTGTGCAGCTCTGCAGTGGGGTCCCCGGGAGCCAGCTGTTTCAGGAGCTTTGAGCACTGGGGGTGATAGCCCCTCAGCTGTCACCATTGTAGGCCAGGGCCCTAATGACCACTAACCACTGGGCATCTGCTGCGTGTGAGGTACTGTTCAAAGCACCTCAGAACCAAGGGCCCTGAGAAGTAACCACCATGACCACCCCAGGTGTGCAGACAGGGAGCTGGGTTAGTTTAAGCCACACGCCCCAAATCCCAAACTTGACAGTGCAGAGCCTGGGGTGAGCAGAGGCAGTGTAGTTCTGTCCCAGCATGTACTTCTCACCTTTCTTCAGGTCCCTTCTTGGGGTCCAGCCACGCTGGAGCAGGAGGTGGGGGCCCACCCAGGTCTGCCTACACTGGGATGCTGTGGGACAGCCTTCCCTCGGAGCAGTCCCAGGCTTTCTGGGAACAAATGATTCTGTGGCCTGGTCCAGATCCACCTCAAGGGAGTGCATCTGCAGGCCCAGGTGCCACTCAACCACCAGGGCATTGCATCTTCAGCCATGGCTCATGGTGGGACCCTGGTCTGGCCCTCTACTTCCCGTCTAGTCCTGTACGTCCCATCTAGTTCTGTGCTTCTTATTTAGTCCTGTGCATCCTGTCTAGTCCTACACTTCAGGTCTGGTCCCCTACTTCCTGCCTACTCCCATACTTCTGTCTAGTGCTGCACTTCCTGTCTGGTCCCATACTTCCTGTCTTGTCCTGCACTTCCTATCTGGTCCCATACTTCCTGTAGAGTCCTGTACTTCCTGCCTAGTCCCATTCTAACTAGTCCTGAACTTCTTGTCTGGTTTCATACTTCCTATCTGGTCCTTCACATCCTGTCTAGTCCCATACTTCCTGTCTAGTCCTGTACTTCCTGCTGAGTCCTACACTGCTGTCTAGTCCTGCACTTCCTGTCTAGACCCGTACTTCCTGCCTACTCCCATACTTCTGTTTAGTTCTGCACTTCCTGTATGGACCCATACTTTCTGCCTAGTCCTGTACTTGCTGTCTGGTCCCATACTTCCTGTAGAGTCCTGTACTTCCTACCGAGTATTACACTGCTGTCTAGTCCTGCACTTGCTCTCTGGTCCCATACTTCCTGTAGAGTCCTGTACTTCCTGCCAAGTACTACACTGCTGTCTAGTCCTGCACTTCCTTTCTGGTCCCATACTTCCTGTAGAGTCCTGTACTTCCTGCCAAGTACTACACTGCTGTCTAGTCCTGCACTTCCTGTCTGGTCCCATACTTCCTGTAGAGTCCTGTACTTCCTGCCAAGTACTACACTGCTGTCTAGTCCTGCACTTCTTGTCTGATCCTGTACTTCCTGTCTGGTCCCATACTTCCTGCGTACTCTTATACTTCCTGTCTAGTCCTGTACTTCCTGCCAAGTCCTAAACTTCTGTCACTTCCTGTCTAGCCCCATACTTCCTATATAGTTCTTCACTTTTATATGGTCCTGCTCTTCCTGTCTAATTCCATACTTCCTATCTAGTCCCACACTTCCTGTTTAGTCCTGTGCATCCTGTCTAGTCCTGCACTTCTGTCCACACTTCCTTTCTGGTCCCTTACTGCCTGTCAAGTCCTGCACTTCCTGTCCAGCCTATACTTCCTGTCTAGTCCTTCACTTCCTCTAGCCTGAAAAGTTCCTGTTGATTTGCAAGTTGCCCCAACAGCTTTGTAGAAGGGAAATTGTGGTCCTCTACCTCCTCCCTGGTGGCCCCCACTCACTCCAGCATTGGGGAGGGACAGCTTCCCAGGTATTTTTTCATATTTAAGGCCATATTAATGGGGGTTTCCTGGTGGAAAGGTGATAGAGGAAAGAGATGACATGGTGAGGATGATGTCCCCAGGCACAGAGGGCCTTGTTGGCATCCACTGGGAGCCAACCCACCCTCCTATTCACATCTACCCAGACCTGGAACAGGGAGATGTTTTGAACCCAGAGCTTCCCCAGTGTCCAGCCTCCCACCACTCTTGCCAGGAAGGCCTGGGGCCTCAGGGCTGGGTACAGATGTCCTTTCTGTCTCTCATGCTGGTGCACAACTGCTCTGGGGTGCTGGTGGAGGGCAGGGTTTAGAGTTTGGATCACTGGGTCCCTAGGAATCCCACTCAGCACATGGAGCCACAGGGGGCCTCTTAGGGGCTCAGGTGGCCATCCTTGCAGCGCAACTGCTGCTCTTTTGGAGAACTAGGGCCACCCCAATTCTTTTTTCAACTTACTGGGTTTTTATTTATTTATTTATTTTTTGTAGTTACAGATGGACAGAATGCCTTTATTTGTTTATTTTTATGTGGTGCCGAGGATCAAACCCAGTGCCTCATGCATGCTAGGCAAGTGCTCTGCCGCTGAGCCACAACCCCAGCCCCCCCAATTTTCTTTTCTTGAGTCCCTTAGGCACATGTCAACCAATCAGGGTCAAGCTCCCAGGAGAAGGCGGAGCCCCACCCTCTGCGCCCCGCCCAGACTCCCTGCTGGACTCCTGGCTGGCTCCTCCTCTGTGGGGAGAGGCTGGAGATTCCGGCCTCCAAGTTTACCATGGGTAGGTCCTCCAAGGACACGAGGGGCCTCCCAAAGCCCTTCTCACAGGAAAGGGAGCCATCTCTGCTCCTGGAGTGGATTCCAAGCTGACTGACTCAGACAGAAACTCTCCCTGGTGTTACCCAGCCATGACCTTCATACCAACCTGCGTTACTTCCTTCTGAGAAGTCTCACACACGAATCACTGGGTGTACAAAATGTGGCAGATTCTTTTTTAATTTATTTTTTTATTTTTTTAGTTGTGGTTGGTACCCCATTTTTATTTATTTATTTTTATGTGGTGCTAAGGATTGAACCCAGAACCTCACACATGCAAGGCAGGTGCTCTACCACTGAGCTACAGCCCAGCAACGGGGGCGGCATATTTTTAATAAAAGTAAATAAATTCTGTGACCTTGAACTCTGGAGCCTTGGAGGAAGAGTGTGTGGGCCCAAGCTTCCTCGTCGCTGGCTGTGGCAGGGAGAGGGGATTTTTTTCCCATCAGCTCCTCTCCAGTTTCTGTGCCATTGAAGTGTCAACGAAGGATTCTGATGTCTTCAGCCCCGGAGTCTGGAAGGACTTGCCCTCATCCATGTGTTGATTCCAGGATGTTCGCTGAGTGTCCATTGTCTAGGGAAGAGGGGGGCATCCTTGCCTTGGAGCACTTGGGGGGACTCTTCCTCTCTCCTGGGGCTTTGCACAAGTAGATGCCACCTCTCCGCATCTCCTGTGGCCTCCTGTGCAGTGGATCTAGAGGCTCCTGAGCGACTTCCCGCACGACCGAGCTTGGCTTCCTAGAATCGAGTCCCAAGGATGACCCCAGGGATGATCACAGCCCCTCCGATCAGCGGCCAGCCCGGGCGAGTGCCCTGGAGGACTGCCATGGGCAGGCGCCTCTGCCTGTTTGAATCTGTGTAGCTGCAACAAGTCCCACTCCCCCTGCTCCCTCTGCCAGCTGGCCCTGGCGCAGGCCTCTGGGCCTCCTGCCAATTCAGGGTCAGCCAGTGGACGGAGTGGCTGGAGGGCCAAGGCCACAGCTGGTTCTGGTGAGGTGGCCCAGGCACTCAGCTGTGGCACTCAGGGCCCTGTTGACACACCTGGGGGGTGGGGGGCAGTTGGAGAGGAGGGGTGGCGGTGAGCTCCAGGAGGGTGGAGAGGACCGGGTAGAGGGCGCAGGGGCCTCACGAGTTGCATCCCCCCTTGCCTTCCCAGCTGTGGGGCGTGGGGGGGGGTCAGCACTGGGGTCAGCGTCCTCCTCCCCTGAACAGAAGGACACACAGTAGGCCCTGCGGTCACCTTTCGGGTCTGAGTAGGTAAACAGCAAGGTGTTTACTCACAGTGACAACTCTCTCTAAATGCTCCATGCTACCTTAGTTTGCTACGTGAGCCACCCAGAAATGGCCTGGGTGGCTCACATAGCAAACTCCCCGCCCCCACCTGCTGCTCCCAGTTCACTCCCGGCCTGACTGTGGGATGGGTCCCTGGAAGGCTTACAGGTAAGTGCCCTGGTGCCCCCAGGGTGCTTAATAATTGTATCCAAAATTGCATCTCTCTGTCCCCTGGAGGGTCAGCCCATGTCCCTCCCACTCAGCAGGACCTCAGGGTGCCTGGCACCTAGTAGGTCCAGCACTGATGGGTGAGTGGCATTTCCATCCCCCTCAGAGCCCATCTCAGCCACCTTCCTTTGAAAGTCTTGTCTGTCTGGCTGCTTGCCCCCAGGACAGGCCCTTTTATGCCATTTTGAAAAGCAGTGAGGACACAGCCTGTTGGAATGGCAGGTCTCCTCCTTAGTGGCAGGCTGGGGGGGGGGGCTCCTTTGTTCCGAGGACACCCCTCCTCCTCCCTCCCTCTGCCCCACCTGCCTGCACCCTGGGGCCACTGAGCTTCCTCTACACTCCTTCCTGCTGCCCAGAGTGTGGTGCCTACAAGATCCTGAGGATAAGTCCGTCCCTGCCCCCTGCCACCCCAGGACAAATGACAAGGCCCCGGTGAAGGAGCTGGAAGGCCGCTCCCAGGCTGTGCATTTGGGGCACGTAGGCTGCTGTCTGAACTTGGTGGCTACTACAAAACAGAAGTCGCCTTTAGTCATCAGAAAAGGACACTAGGGGCAATGAATTCCTACCACTGGGGCTCTTTCCTGGAACAGCCACATGGGCCTCCTGGAATGTCCCCAGCTCACTCCCACCTGACATTGCCACTCCTGCCCTGTCTAAAGCCCTCCGTCCCCAGGTCCTCGGGGCTGGCTGCTGGACATCCCCAGGGCTCTGCTCCCATGGCCCCTTCGGGGTGCCCTCCCTGACCGGCACGCAGTGAAGACTCCAGCTGCAGCCTCTGAACAGCTGGCCTCGTGCTGGACCTCGGGGGGCTGGGCCTTGGGGTGGCAGCGGGGCAACAGGGAAGGACTCCAGCCTCCTCTGTGTCCAGGTGACTGGCAGGCCTGCCCTGCCTCCTCAGCTCAGGACAGCTGGGGAAGGACAGAGCTCTTTCCTCTGGGACAGACCATGGCCGCCCTAGCACAAGTCAAAAGAGCACCAGGTTGGGTGGGAGGGAAAGTGCTACCTCCGACAGCGTCCTCTGTGGGGCTGGGTCGTCACCCAGCACCCAGTGGGCACAGGCAGGAGGGGCTCCAGACTCAGGGAGGAAGTCCAAGATGGTCTCAGGGCTGCCGGGCTCTGCCCTCCCAAGTGATGGCGCCAGGCACAGGCCTCGGGAGCTGCTCCTCGGAGCTCAGAGGACCTGTTCTTGGCAATGCCACAGGTCACAGCCTTGTCGACCCCACCTGAGTCCAGCCCAGGGGACGGACCCGCCTAGCCAGGCCATGGAGTGCAGACAGCCAGAGAGGAGCCTAGGTGTAGGGGATGCCCGTGTCCCTGGGGCCAAGCCCCATGTGTGGCCAGTGTGGCTGATGACTCGGGGCTGGGGAAGAAGAGGGCGCAGCCCAGGTGACATTTAGCCCAGGAGGCCACAGCATTGGGAAAGGAGGCCTGCGGGCAGACTGGACCCTGCGCCTCCAGACCCCCGTCCTCAAAGCACAGACGCCCGAGAGGGCAGGCGCTGCGAGGGACTTTGGCCTGGTGAGTCACGCAGGCCTGCCGCGCAGAGGACACCCCTGGGCCTTCAGGATGACCCACAAGCCCAGCGAAGCCGCCTCACAGCTATGAAGCTGGGTCAAGGTGTGTTTCCTCCCCTGACGGTGATGCGGGGTACTTCCAAAAGGTGGGGAAGGGGACCGCAAAACCCATCATGTTAACTAGACTGAGATGTGTTCCTCTGATTATTTATGGGACTCCCTTCCTCCCCTCCTTCCTTCCTGATTCTGAACCTGTAAAGAACAGAAGGTCTGTATGACATAAGTTAATTTCTGCCTGAGAATTGTCAAATAAAATTCCAGTTTCAGACAGACAGAATTCTCCACCAGTATTCCTAAATGCCAACAACATCTTTTTATTTCTTTATTTCTTTATTTATTTGTTGGGAGATGCTGGAGATTGAACCCAGGGGTGCTTAGCCACTGAGCCTCGTCCCAGCCCTTTTTATTTTTCACTTAGAGTCAGGGTCTCACTGAGTTGCTTAGAACCTCTCTAGGTTGCTGAGGCTGGCCTGGAGCCCCCGATCCTCCTGCCTCGGTCTCCCCAATTGTGCTGGGGCTCCAGGCGTGCACCACGGGGCCTGGCAGGCCAAGAACCTCCTTCCTGCTTTGTGACTGAAGTTATCCAGAAGCTTCACAATTTCCAGTTGAAGAGGACCCCAGGCGGAAGCCAGCCTGGCCCAGCAGAGGGTCCTGAATATGACTCCCAGTCCCACCACTGAGGAGGGTGACCCAGAGGAGAGCCATGGTCAGGCAGGCGATCCCCTGGGGACTTGGCAAGACGTGGCCTGTGTTGACTGACGGCAGCCGGGGACACCAACGCTTCCTCCCCCACTGCCTGCCTTGGCCTGGCCTGGGAGGGACCCATGATGCTCTCCACAGGGAGGGTTACTGAGGTCTAGTCCCTTGGCGGGGGGAGTGACAATCTCCTACAGCTGCTGGAGCCAATTCCACCAAGTTGGTGGCTTTAAACAACAGAAATGTCTCCGCTCACAGTTCCAGAGACCAGAAGTCCAAAGTCAAGGTGCAGGCTGTGCCCCTGCTCAGGATCCGGGAGAGAACCCTCTCTGTCTCTTCCAGGAATTCCTGGTTTGGTGACTGTGTCCCTCCCATCCCTGCCTCCATTTTTACGTGGCTTCTTTCCCATGGGGGGTGGGGATGTGTGTGTCCATGCCTCTGTGTCCACTTTCTGTTTCTCATGAGGATACTTGTCATTGGACTTAAGGCCCACTCAGACGATCCAAGATGGTCTCAGCTCAAGATCCTTCACTTAATTACATCTGTAAAGGACCTTGTCCCCAATAAGCTCCCGCCTACAGGTCCAGGGTGTTAGGACGGGCCTGTCCTTTGGGCTATTTAACCATAATGGCCACTGGTTTGATGCTTTTCTAAACTGTCTCCTTGGGTCCTCCCCAGAACTTTGAGAGGCAGGGTACACATTATTGTCCCCACGTTCGACAAGCAAAGCCACTGAGGTCCACAGAGGGCCGCGGAGTCTCCAGGTGACACATCCAGAAGGTGTCAGAAATGGCAGGGGTGCCCCAGAGCCATGGGGCCAGCTGCCCAGTCGGGGTCAAGGACCAGGCTGGAGGCAAGTTCACGGGCTGCACCTCCCTCCTGGTCACCACCACCCTGGTGACAGCCACATCCAACAGGTGGCGTGGAGCCTGCCCTCCTCAGAGGCCCGTCCTGCAGGGCTCCTCAGGCCCCCCTTCCTGCAGCGGCTCCTGGACTGTCTCATCCTCCAGGCTGGGCTCCCAGCGCCCATCCAGCCCCAGCCCAGCAGGCCAGGTCCCCACAGTCCCCCCGCTTCCTGGGCCCCTGTCCCTCTCCACAGGCCTCCCTCCTGCAGCCTCCTCTGCTTCCCAGGGACCCTGCTCTTGGCTGAACTCTTGAGCCCTACCTGCCCCACCCCAGTCCCTCCCCGACTGTCCCTGCTCCTCCTGCCTCTCCAAGTCCCTCCTGACTCTCATGCTTCTCCAGCTACGTGAGCTTCCTGGCTTCGCCTGTGTCTCCCTCATGGGCCAAGCTGCTCTCATCCTCCCGTATCCAGTCCCTCCCTCCAGCCCCTCAGGATCCTCCACTCCAGAGACAGGCCCTCTCAGTCTGATGGGTTCACATTGTATCCACTTCCTTAGCTCCCTGCCCTCCTGCACCCACCCAAGCCTGGCTACGCGCCCAGCACTCTCCCCAGATGCTCGGCCAAGGTCGCCAGTGACCCATCTGGCCAGCTCTTGGCCTTCATCTTGGTCCTTTGACACAGGAGACGCTCCCTCCCTGCAGACGCACTCTGTTCTGTGTCCGCCATGGACCATCTGCCGCTCTGCTGGCTAGTCCTGCTTCGTGGGTCCTCCCCCTTCCCCATCCTGAATGCTGGCCTTCCTTAGGCCCTCTGGGTCCTCTTCCTCACTCCTCTACAGTCTGTTTGTTTGTTTATTTACTTATGGTACCAGAGATTGAACCCAGGGTGCCACATCCCCAGCCACAGAGCCACATCCCCAGCCCTTTTTTATTTTTTTGTTTTGAAGCAGGGTCTTGCTAAGTTGCTGAGGCCGGCTTTGAACTTGCCATCCTCCTGCCTCAGCCTCCTGAACTGCTGGGATTACTGGCATGTGTTACTGTGCCCAGCTAGTTCCCTTTTATGTTCTTTATCTCAACTCCTTGTTTATTTTTATTTCCAACATCACAACTAAAATGCAGTTCCTGTTGTGTGTGTTTTGTGATGCTTATTGCTGACTCTCTTGAACTCGAGGGCCGCATCCTGCTCGTAGTAGGTATTCAGGATAGAGAGTCCTGCACCCTAAAGATGCTGAGAGAGAGGGAGGTGGGGGGGGGGAGAGAGAGAGGGAGGGAGAGATCAGGGTCGAAGCACATCTGTCCCATTTGGGAGCTTTTCTCTCATGCCCACGCCCCGTCTTCAGAAGACAGAAGGTGGAACAAGGGCAGGCAGAAGCCCCTCAGGGTGGCATGGTCCACAGCAGTCTTCCTGGAGCAAAAGCTCTGGGGAGATGAGTTCTGCTGTCCCTGTCCTCTGCCTCTGACCACAGCATCTCCTGTGCCCTCTGCCCTGATGGTGAGGGCATGTTGAATCTGGTGGAGCTGGCTTCACCTGTGTCTAATCCAGCCTGTGGTGGAAAGAACCAGGTCTCGGCTCTCCCAAGCCATGGCCAGCACCTTCTTTGCAGGAATTCCCACACATCTAGGGCACCCAGCCTTTCACCCCTTCCCACCGCCAATGGCCTCCTCGCCCCTGTACCCCGAGATCCCACCTGGCCTCCTGGCCCAGCCCAACCCTCTCCAGGAGCTCCTGCCCCCCTTCGGAGAACCCTCTGCTCCTCAAGTGCGTCCCTGCCCTCTCGGGTCTCAGGGCTTGGCTTTTCTCCTGTGCACAGTGATGTCCCACAGGCATCTGGGGGAGAGGGAGGTGGCACAGTGGTAATCACACCCCCCTGCTCTTCAGGGCCTGCCCGGGGCAGTGGTGTGAATAGGCAGGCTGGGACGCTGGGAGAGCACCCATTCCCCATGCTCACCCAGGACGTGGGCCTTTGGGGCCTCCACCCTGGGGAGTACCACCAGGCCTTGGGCAGGAGGGACCGGGGGAATTGTGCGTCAGCCCTTAAAAGCAGCCAGCAGCAGTGCTCTGGTTTCCTTGCCTCGCCATGCCCAGCCCAGACGGCCAGGAGAGCTGGGGTAGGTGGGGTCTCAGGAGGTGCCTAGAGGCAGAAGCAATGGAAGAGTCACAGTGTAAGGCATCCACTTGATGTTTCCAAGGCCACTGGACACCTTTCTCTCTCTTCCTGGGTCCCTGCTCCTCCCTAATCGCTCCCTGCTCCTCCCTCATCTCAGAGGACACAGGATCACCTTTCTGCCCCATCCTGGGCAGAGCTATCTGTCCCTGAGCACATACCACCTTAGGAACCAAGTCATCCAAACTTTGGGGAAGGCACCAGAAGGTCTCGGAAATGACTGTCTCCCAAGTTAACAAGTGAATGTCAACTCCAACAGAGGACACCTGGAATGGCCTTTGAGTCACCTCTTTAAAAGCCCCTTGTTCCTGCTGATGGGCAGAATCATAGCTTCTGGGACAGGAGTCCCCTGTGCTTCTCCTTTGCTAGCAAAGCCATAAACCTTCTTGTTCCCTTTTCTCAAAACCTTGTCCTGGTTATTGGACTGGCATCAGGGACAAGGACCCAGGTTTCAGCAAGAAGAAGAGGTGGAAACCCCTTGGAGTTCACTCCACCCAGGCCGAAGTCCTGGTCGGCTGGCACTGTGTCACTCCTGTACCATCTCTTCCCCCAGAGCTGAGCCTGGCTCCAGGGAACCCGGGAATGAGCAGGAGCCCCACTCCAGGCCCCGCACGGCTGGTCCTTCCCCGGGGAGTCCAGGCACATCATCATTGGGATTTTGGGGAATTTGGGCTGAAGCAATGAAGAGACCCCCCCGAGAGTTTTAGAATGTAGGGGCGCTGACTTGCTGATCATGCGTGTTAGCCCCCAGACCCACTTCCTTCCCTCTCCTGTGGGTCTGCCTTTCCCACCCCCACGCGGCCTTCCATCCAGGCTCAGAACCTGGGGGCCGCAGCTCTGGCCCGTGCACAGGTCCAAGCCAGCCCTCCTCTGCGCGCCCTGACAGCCCCTTCCTGTGCCCACGCTGCATGCCGTCCAGAGCTTCTCAAAGGCCAAGCCCTGGGAGAAAGGCTTTCTTATATTGTCGCAGAGAGGAGAGTCTCTGGAGAAGGGTCTGAGGAGGTCCAGGGGAGGGGGCTTGACTCGGGCCCCGCGGGGCTCTGGGCACAATGGGAGGGCGGAGAATGGCAGCCCTCACAGGGAAAGGCCTAGACGGTCCGTCTGGGAAGCAGCCAGGCATTCGAGGCAGAGGGCTGGCCGGCTGGCTGGGAGGGGAAGCCGCCCTGGCTTGGGCCGGGGTCCAGCCGTTTCAGAGGGCCTGTCCGCCCGTGCCCGGGCGGGAGGTGGAGCCCCTGAGCACTGCCTTCTCCTCGGGCAAGGGCCCAGGGCAGTCACCTTGGAGGTTCGCTGTTCCTGAGCGCTTTCTGCTTCTCCATGACTCGTGGGCGTTTCCCCTGGGACTCCCCAAATCCCTATCTCAGTATCATTAAATTCTTCTTCATGGGGCTGCCCTTGGACTTGAGGTTCAGAGAGGGTTAGAAACTTCCTCAAGGTGCCCAGCTCGTGGGCAGGTTCTCTGGGCACTGGCTGGACTGACTCCCTGACCCGGCTGCCTCGTGACTGGGAGCGTGGCTGCAGGGGTGAGCGGGGAGTGAAGGTCAGCCCGGGAGCGTGTCGCCAGCCGCCCTGGGAACTGAGTGTTCCTGTGGGGGCTGAAGTACCCAGATAATGCTGGAATTTACCTCTCAAGACAGCAGGGCCAAGTGTGACTTTGGTTTGATAAGCTTGGATTTTATGTCTTTAGCAGCAAACAAAAAAACCATAAAGTGGCTGAGTGTTGGCAAGCGTCCTGGGGAGGCTACGCCCTGCGGAGGCCGCGCCCTGCAGAGGCTGAGCCCAGACGGAGAGGCTCCTCCCAGCGGAGGAGGAGCGGCAGGTGCGCAGGCGCCTGAGAGCATTGAGCTCCCCCGCTGGGCCTTACTGTCCCCAGCCTCCCTTTCCTCACCCAGGGGTCACTTCGTGTCCACGCTGAGAATCAGGAACAGGGGAATGACCCCAGGCGCCTCCACTTAAGAGGCTCCCTGACTAGATTCGTAAATCCTGCCGATGCCACCTGTCAGGCTAAGAACCTCGAGCTATTATTTATTATTATTTGTAGGACAATTAACTTTTTTTTACACTTAGTAATCTTAAATGTTTCCTTTTTTTCTATTTATTTTTAAACTGATAATTAAAACAAAAACAAATAACAATGGGGTATAATGTGATGTTTCAATAGATGTCGATGTATTTCCATCACAAAGAAATGACTGAGGAGATGGCTGTGTTTAGCCTGATTTAAGAATTAGGATATTTTTAATTGACAAAAGGTCTATACAAATAAGAGATATATCTTCTATACGAGGATATATATATATATATATATATATATATATATATATATATATATAACAGGGTCGAAGCACATCTGTCCCATTTGGGAGCTTTTCTCTCATGCCCACGCCCCGTCTTCAGAAGACAGAAGGTGGGACCAGGGCAGGCAGAAGCCCCTCAGGGTGGCATGGTCCACAGCAGTCTTCCTGGAGCAAAAGCTCTGGGGAGATGAGTTCTGCTGTCCCCGTCCTCTGCCTCTGACCACAGCATCTCCTGTGCCCTCTGCCCTGATGGTGAGGGCATGTTGAATCTGGTGGAGCTGGCTTCACCTGTGTCTAATCCAGCCTGTGGTGGAAAGAACCAGGACTCCGCTCTCCCAAGCCATGGCCACCACCTTCTTTGCAGAAATTCCCACTTGTCTAGGGCACCCAGCCTTCCACCGCCACTTCAGATCCCGCCAGGCTTCACAACCTGTTTTGAAATATAGACATAAACACATTTTGAAATATGTGTGCACGTGGAATGGCTAGAGTCACCCTAACTGACCTACGTGTCACCTCACATATCATCTTGTTTGTGGTGAAAATACTTAAAATCTACTCTGTTAACAATTTTGAAATATGCACTACGCTTGTCATTAACTGTAGTTGACCACTGAGCCACATATCCCCAGCCCTTTTTATTTTTTATTTAGAGACAGGCTCTCACCAAGTTCCTTAGGGCCTTGCTAATTTGTTGAGAATGGCTTTGAACTTGCCATCCTCCTGCCTCAGCCTCCAGAGTCACTGGAATAACAGGCATGTGCCACCACACCCAGCCCTTTTATTCAAGTAAAATTGTTGTGTTCTATAACCAATTGTGTCCCCAAAGGCTCCTCCGTATCTCTGTTTAAATTATCCCATTTTATATGTGAGGAAAAAGAGGCTTATGTATTTTTCAAACACGTACCTGAGCTGGTACAGTCACTGGGTAACGAATAAGCTAGGGTAGAACCACCCAGCTGTATCTGGGATTTGACTGTGGGGATGTTGGAGTGTGTGACAACAGTGAAGACCCGGAGGCTCAGGCTGATGGTGGATGGCCCTGCAGTGGTTTGGAGATGGTCTGATGTGTCCCCAAAGATCTGTGTGTGGAAGTTTGGTCCTCAAGTGGGGTGTTAAAGGAAGATTGTGGGAAGTAGGGCCTGATTACTATACCAGACCTTAAACTATGCTGCAGAGCAACAGTATCAAAACTGGCATGGTATTGACACCAAAATAGACTTGTGGACCAGTGGAATAGAATAGAGGACACAGAGTCAAACCCACATAGTTATCTCATACTAGACAAAGGCGCCAAAAACATGCATTGGAGAAAAGATAGCCTCTTCAACAAATGGTGCTGGGAAAACTGGAAATCCATATGCAACAAAATGAAATTAAACCCCTATCTCTCACCATGCACAAAATTCAACTCAAAGTTGATTAAGGGCCTAAGAATTAAACCAGAGACTCTGCGTCTAACAGAAGAAAAAATAGGCCCTAATCTTCATCACGTAGGATTAGGCCCCAACTTCCTTAATAAGACTCCTATATCTCAAGAATTAAAACCAAGAATCAATAAATGGGATGGATTCAAACTGAAAAGCTTCTCAGCAAAAGAAATAATCAGTGAGGTGAAGAGAGAGCCTACAGAATGGGAGAAATCTATACCACACACACATCAGATAGAGCACTAATCTCTGGAATATATAAAGAACACAAAAAACTTAACACCAAAAAAACAAACAACCCAATCAATAAATGGGCCAAGAAACTGAACAGACACTTTTCAGATGAGGATATACAATCAATCAAGAAACATATGAAAAAAATGTTCGTCATCTCTAACAATTAGAGAAATGCAAATCAAAACTACTCTAAGATACTACCTCACTCCAGTCAGAATGGCAGCTATTATGAAGACAAACAATAACAAGTGCTGGTGAGGATGCGGGGAAAAGGTACACACATACACTGCTGGTGGGACTGCAAATTGGTGTAGCTAATCTGGAAAGCTGTGTGGAGATTCCTTGGAAAACTTGGAATGGAACCACCGTAAGACCCAGCTATCTCTTCAGTCTATACCCAAAGGAGTTAAAAACAGCATACTCCAGGGACACAGCCACATCAATGTTTATAGCAGCACAATTCATAATAGCTAAACTGTGGAACTAACCTAGATGCCCTTCAGTAGATGAATGGATAAAGAAACTGTGGTATATACACACAATGGAATATTACTCAGCAATAGAAGAGAATAAATAAAAGGTAAATGGATGGAGCTGGAGAATATAATTCTAAGTGAAATTAGCCAATCCCCCCAAAACCAAATGCTGAATGTTTTCTGGGATATAAGGAGGCGGATTCATAACGAGGGTTGGGGGGGAACATGAGAGAAATGGAGGAACTTTAGATAGGGCAAAGGAGAGGGAGGGGAGGGAGGGGAGGGAGGGGGAATGGGGGAAGGAAAGACAATGGAATGAGATGGACATGGTCACCTTGGGAACATGTATGAAGACATGAACGGTGTGACTACTTTGTGTACAATCAGAGATGTGGAACATTGTGCTCTCTATGTGTACTATGAATTGAAGAGCCTTCTTCTGGCATGTGTAACAAATTAGAATAAATAAACAAAAAGAAGTGGGCCTGGTGGACGGTGGTCAGGTCACTGGGCGTGGTGCCCTTGGAGGGACCCGTGGAGTTCTCGAAGGACCCTTATTGGTTCCCACAAGAGCAAATTGTCAGGAGAAGCCTGGTCCCGAATCTGCCCCGTCCTGTGACCCTCCCCCTCGCCACACTCCCACCACGAGGGGGGCCTCGCTAGAGACGGGATGGAGGGGCCACCTGTTGGACGCTCAGGCTCCGGGTCTGGGGGTGAAACAACCTCTTTTCTTCACAAGTCAGCTATTTGTGACAACCACAGAAAATGGACCGACGCAGCCCCCTGGCTTGCCCACTTGCCACCCCTTCTCAGCCTCTTCCAGAGCTCCAGGCCCCGGGGCTGCCCAGGCGGGGGGGGGTGGTGGTGGTGGCTTGGCTTGCCCCTGAGGTACCAGGCGGGCCTCGGCGTCCTTCCCAGCCAGGCGCATCCCACCGAGAGCCCTGGCAGCCCACCTGGAAGGCCACCTGCCCAGGCAGCTGCTACCGGGGAGGCCAGCTCTGCCCACACAGCTCCATGCCACCCGGGCATCTCCCGGGCTCTGCTCAGCGCTTCCCTCCGGCCTGGCCCAGCTCCACCCTCAGCCATCTTGGAAGGTGCCACCTGAGCTCCTTGCCCTACAGTCTCCTCGCTGGTTCCGTGCCCAGGGTGGGTGGAGAGGGACGAGCCTGGGTTGGGGACCGGCACAGGCTCAATCCTGTCTCTTCTCTGCCGTGTGACAGGACAGGCCACCTCCCTGAGCTTCACTAAAACGTGGCTCAGCAATGACACTGATTTGGGTAGAAAGCAGCTGGTCCCATTGGAGGCAGGACGCCCTCCCCTGCCCTCCCCTGCCCTCCCTCTGCACCCTCTGCACCCCTGGCCTCCCTCCCCAGCTGTGCTCACCCTCAGCAAGCCACTGGGGCCCTGGGGAGCGCTGCAGCCGGGGCTGTGACTCCTTAGCATAGAGACCAGGGCACGGTTCAGGCCAAGGCTCTGGGTTCCCTGACAGGGAGCGGCTTCCCAGCCAGGCCTGTCCAGGTGGGGAGGCAGGAGGCGGCCCCGGCCTTCCCTGGGCCTCCAGAGCACAGTGAAAGGACCCTGAGGGAAGCAGCGGGACCCCCTGTGTCCCAAGGAGCCAGCATGGCGGGACCGATGCCTGAGCTGAGGCCTTGTGAGGACTCCCTCCAGAGAAGGGAAGGGCAGAGAAGGGGCAGAGAGGGAGGCAGGGGGCCCCCCGCAGCCAGACCTTCCTGCCTGGTCCACAATGGGGGCTCCATGGACAGACCTGGAAGTGGAGCCGGGGGAGACCCCGGAGCAGAGTCTGTGGCTGGGCCTCCATCGGGCAGAGCCTCCCACACTGCAGCTGCCTCTGGAAGGGCTTTGTCCAGCTTCCTGGAGACAGGCACACAGGCCTGTTCCTGATCTAAGACGGCCATCGTCATCGTCTTTATGACAGGGTTTAGCGCACACGGGCCACGGCTCCCCGGGCCGGGCCTCACCTTTGGAGACCACTCCAACCTCCCCCGCCCCTTCCAGGCCCTCCTGCCTCCGCCCCCCAGGGCAGGGCTCAGCTGGCCACAGCTGTCCTCGGGGGGGCTCGTCCCGCACTGGGAGCAGCACTGACTGACTCTCAGGAGGCTCTGCCTTTGCTCCTCAGCTCTGTCCCCATAAAATGGCAGTGACCATCTCTACCCCGCAGGCCCGCTGAGTGGGGAAAGGAGAGAGTGTTGGCAAAGCGCTCGGGACTTGGAGAATGTCTAACGTCGATGGCGAAACTGGCCAATCGACCCCTTTGGAGCATTCGACCAGGCATGGCGCGCTGAGGGGAGCTAGGGTTCAATGGGGTCCCCTGGCTTGTCCTGGGATGTCCCCCCCTAACACAGGCTGAGCTGGGCAGTGGCCGCCCCTGGGGTCTACCTGGCCCAGAGAGAAGGCCTCACCCAGGTGAGCTGAGGGCCCAGGTGCCTGGCTGGGGACCCTGTTCTGCGGCAGCTGGGGAGGGGTCCCTGGCTCCCGGCTGCCTCCCGGCTTGGCTTCGTAGGCCGTAGTCACGCACACCTAGGTCTTTCCAGGAGCATGTCGAGAGCTGGTGAGGCCGGGCAGCAGAAAGGGCAAGCTGGCTTTTCCCTTTTCTTCTTTCTTTTTGAACCCAGGAGCACTGAGCTACATCCACAGCTCTTCTTTTTTTTTTTTTTTTTTTATTTTGAGACAGGACCTCACTAAATTGCTGAGGTTGGCCCCCAAACGTGCAATCCTCCTGCCTCAGCATCCTGAGCCACTGAGATTACAGGCATGTGCCACCAGCTTGTGACTTAGCTGTGCTGGGCCTTGGTGTCCCCATCTGTAAGTGCAGGAGGTGATGATATAATCAGTGGGCTGGGCGGGGGCGAGGGGTTGCTCTGTCTGAACCCTGCTCACCCCTGGGCCTCTTCCTGGTCACCCCTGGGCAGGCACGTGGGTGGGCAGTGGGCTCTTCCTTTTCTGGCTGCCTCTTGTGGGCCTTGCTGCCCACTGCAGGAGGAAGGCAGACACCCTGCAAGACCCAGCTCCCCTCCCCGGGAGCCTGCAGTCCAGTGGAGACGACGTAAGTCAGACTGGCACACAGGAGGAGATTTTACAACACACGGGAGCAAAAGAAGGTTTCTCTGGTTACTACACACAAGTTCTAAAAATTGGAGATTTCTTTTTGCTGTTGTTGCTTTAGAATATAACCCAGGGCCCAACAAAGCCTGGAGATTGCTTCCTCCACCAGCAACGAGAAGCCCAGGCCAGGCGGGCTGCCCACCAGAGTCCCCTCCGCAGGGCCTTAACCTGCAGCTGCTTCCCCGGCTGAGCCAGGAAGGGAGGAGTGTCCCCAGGGTTTGGCAGCCACACTCACCATGCCCAGTCCCAGACGCCTCCAGGCCAAACCAAGGAGAAGGATGTGATTCTCTGGTTGATTTGAGTCAGCTCTGAAATCTCAGCAGGGCTCCAGTGACGGGCCCGGAATCGGCCTCTGTGTGGCAGGGACCGTCACAGGTTAGGATGCAGCCCTTGCTGCTGAGCCACGGAGACGTTTAAATGGACCTGTTTCTTCCTCTTCCTCTCTCCCTGCTCCTCCCTAGTCTCCCCCTCTCCCTAAGCTCAGGGGAAACACCTTTCTGCCCCATCCTAGGCAGAGGTACCCGGCCCTGAGCACACACCCACCCTCGGAGCAGAAGTAACTCAGGGAAGGCTCCAGAAGGTCTCAGAAACGACTCTCCCACATTAACCAGTGAGTGTCAACTCCAGCAGAGGACACCTGGAATTCTGCCTTTGAGTCACCTCTGAGAAAGCCCCCTGTCCCTGCTGAGAGGCAGAATGCCAGCCTCTGGCACAGGAGTCCCCAGTGTTTCTCTTTTGCTAACAAAGCAATAAACCCTTTTTTCCCCTTTTCTCAAAGCGTGTCCTGGTTATTGGATTGACCCCTGGGGCAAGGCTGGGGCTTTGGGCAACATTTCCCAAAGGGGAACAGGTTGACTTCTTTGCTCTGCAGTTGAAGTGGCCAAAGGAAGAGCCGCTTCTCCTGCAGCGGGGAGCTCACGCGGGATGCCTGGGTGACCTGCTGGACGGCTCCCCAGGTGTTTTTCGACATCAGAAGACTCAAGAGCATGTATCTCCTTCTGAAGACAGAAGCAGGTTCTGGAACATCCCTGAGCGCAGCTGGCTGGCCTGTGACATTGCACCTCACTGTGGATCTGAGCTCTTGCCTTGGGTGGGACTGAGAAATCCTGTCCACCCCACCTCTCTGCACTCCTGACCTGCTCGGGGCCTTGCTAAGGGTGGGCCTCCGTTCTTGCTGAGCGTAGCTGAGCTCACCCGCTAGGACCCAGGGTTTGTATCTCCTCCCCATTCCCCTCAAGGTGACGGCACTAGGAGGCGGAGCCCTGGGCAGTGATCCGGGCTTGAGGGTGGAGTGGGCGCTGAGGAACCGGGTTAGAGTTCTCATGAAGGAGACCCTGGCGAGCTGTCCAGCTGTGTCCACCCCAGAGGACACACCCAGAGGAGAGCTGTTCATGACCCCGGTGCCCGCTTCCACTGCCCGGCCTTCACATCTGGGAGAGCCCTGTGGGGCTGGTGGGGGTGACCAGCACCTCCAGTTTCCAGATGAGTAAATGAAGAGGCCAGCAACAGGCCAAAGTTACGGCACTTAGTGGCCAAGAGTGTCCCCCCCTTTTTGTACCAGGGATTGAACCCCACCCTTTTTATGTTTTTATTTAGAGACAGGGTCTTCCTGAGTTGCTTGGTGCCTCACTAAGTTGCTGAGGCTGGCTTTGAACATGCCATCCTCCTGCCTCAGCCTCCCGAGCTGTGGGATGACAGGCGTGCACCTCTGCCCCAGCTCAAGAGTGGCCCTTTGCACCCGCCTGTCTGTCTCCTGGGCCTACCCCTGGCTGTTTCCTGGGTGGGATGGATTCCTACTATCTTTCTGCACTAACCGTGCCCAACGGCAGGCTCTATCTACAGTCCAGATCTTGGTCACAGACATCACAGGCAGTAGATCCATCTTTAGCTGCTCATATAATTTATCTGGGGAATTTTAAAAAATTCCAATGCCCTGGATAGTTCACCAAACCAATTAGACTAGTATCTCTGGAAAGTGGGGCCCATGATTTTTAAGCCTCCTGAGGTGATACCAATAAAATTAAGAAGCACAGCTTCATGCTGAATCAGCGAGTACCGGGGACTCTGGGTGGGAAGGAACCAATCCTCCCATTTGGTAGCCTCTTCCTCCTGCAGGTGGGCTGGACCTGTCCTCAGGCAGTTGGAAGGAGAGGGTCCCCGGGCAGTCACTGTGCCTGATCAGCTACCAGCAGAAGATGCAGCCCAGTCCCTGCTTTGGCAAAGCCTCTTAAATTATTTCTGGGAAATATTCTCCACCCTGTGAACAGATGGTGCTAAGTAAAGCCCCGCATCTGTCTCTGGTCACCCTGATGGGTGGTGCCATGGCGAACCCATTGACTCCCCATGGCCTGGCTCCACTGTGCGGGAGTGTGACACCCGGGGACCGAGGTTCCCACTGGATCCAGGAGGGGACGGTGATGCCAGATCCCTCTTGGCACCAGGGGTGAGTGCGTCAGCCAGCCGCCATGTGCATGCTCCTGGGCGCAGGGGGTGACCTTCCTTGGCCAAGCTCCTAGAGGTCAACAGGACTCTGATGACAGGAATGAAAGGGGAGAACCTGCACCTCTGCACCCTCCAGGCTGCCCCAGGTGCGTGGCTGTTTGGGCTCCCAGGACGGCCTCGCCGCGCATCCACCCAGGCTCCGGCAGCACCAGTTACCCGCCACCTGCGACGCTGCCTCATCCGGTTTCTTACTGGTATAAATTACATTTCAGCAAACACCCGAGGTAGGTCCCATTTCCCTTTTCTGAACCCTTTGTTTAACATAGATTCATAGAATTTGGAATTACCCGGGAGAATCTTTCCAATGAGTCGACGTGGCTTTCCCGGAGAGGACGTGAAGGCCAGCGGCTCCCATGGCCAGCGGCTCCCATGCCGCCCTGCTCGCCCGGGGCCTGGGTCCCAGCCCTTGCTCATTCCAGCACTGGCCGCGTTCCCTGTCCAGGTGGACGGCAGGCGGCTGGGGAGCGGCAAGGTGGCTGCTGCCCAGTGCCCCAGGAGGCAGGAGCACCGCCCAGCCCTGCGGAGTCCAGGAGGTGGCCAACTGCCCCTCCCCAGGAACCTCAGCCTGCCCCACCTCCACTCCAGATCAAAGCCTCCTGCTGGCGGGTCCGTTTGCAGGGCCACCAGAGAATTGGCCTTCAGGATGGCCCTCCCTGCCCCGCCTGCATGCCAGTTGGAGGGGCCCTAACGTCCTAGCCCCAGGGACTGCTCCCCAGTCCTGTTCTCACCAGAAATACAGCGGCTGCTCCCTTTCCAGGAAATGAGAGGAGAAAACCAAGACTCGTGATCAGGGGAGCCAGAGGATGGGCCCTCCAGCAGCATCGCCCTGTGCTTGGGGAGCTTGGCCCTCCCCATGGAGCTGTGATTTGATGAATCCATTTTCAAATCACAGTAGTGTAGACACACCAACCGGCTCACTCCCCTGGGGTCTGGCCCCTTTCAGTGTCTCTTGGAATCTTTTTTTTTTTTTTGGTAGCAAGGATTGAACCCAGGGACACTTGACCACTGAGCCACATCCCCAGCCCTTTTTCATATTTTATTTAGAGACGGGGTCTCACTGAGTTGCTTAGGGCCTTGCTAAGTTGCTGAGGCTGGCTTTGAACTTGTGATCCTCCTGCCTCAGCCTCCCGAGCCTTTGGGATTACAGGTCTGCTCCACTGCACCTGGCTCCATCTTTTCTTCTCTCTCTCTCTCTCTCTATTTTTTTTAGTTATAGGTGGACACAATACTTTCATTTTTATTTATTTCTATGTGGTGCTGAGGATTGAACCCAGGGCCTCCCACATGCTGGTCAAGCGCTCTGCCACTGAGCCCCAGCCCCGGCCCCTCCAACTTTTGTCCTTAACCTCACATACATAAGAATTCACACACCTCTTACACAAACTCAGACAGTAAACGTAGACAAAAAGAAGGAAAAGAAACAGATCTGCACTCTGAATATTTTGTTGCAGGCCCTTGAGTCACATGTGGGGACCTACGTGTTGAGGTAATGACACGCGGGCGGGTGGACAGTGCTCTGGTCCTTACGTGTCCTCACCGGATCCGCAAGGTGCAACTTACTGGCCCACAAGAGGATGTTGGGGTGGTTAAGTCTGGGGGTCCTGCCCTCTTGAATGGGATCAGTGATCCTACAGCAAAGATACGAGAGAGCCGTTCAGCTCTCCCTCCAAGGAGAACGTGGATGGAGGTGCCATCCGGGAAGCAGAGAGCAGGGTTCCAGAGGCTTGATCTTGGGCTTCCCAGGCTCCAGGAGTAATATATTTCTATGGTTTATAAATTACCCATTTTTAAGTATTTTGCTGTGCCAGGAGCAGTGGCGCACACCTGAAATCCCAGTGACTCGGAGGCTGAGGCAGGAGGATCACAAGTTCGAGGCCAGCCTCAGCAACTTAGCGAGGCCCATCCACTGAGAATCTTCACGGTCTTGAACATTTGTCTAGAAAGAGCACATTGCCCGTGACTGCGTGGGCTCCGTGGGGTGGAAAAGGGCCCTCCCAGAGCACAGTGAGGCCAGGATGTCCGGCACCTCCGTCCACAGAGCAGATTCACTTACACCAAGAGCCCTTGCTCCCTGATTTCCTGGGATCAGGAAAAAAAAAGTGCTGCCGATTCCTGACTGGTTTGCTCTTTGGAAGGGTGCGGGTGTCACCTGGGGGAAGTCCTGTGGGGGGTCCCATGGGTGCGCCAGGCCCTCCTGGATCTGGAGCTGCCGGTGGCTTTGACCACCCACCACGGCCCAGTCTGGTGGTGCTGGGGACGGGGAGGGGTGGCCTCCCTGTAGTCCCCACGTGTGAAACTTCCTTCTTGGAGCCTTGAAGTACGGCCCTGCCTTCCTCCTCCCACTACATGTGTTTCTATTTGGGTGGAGGCAGCACTATTGCTGGGTTCCCCTCGATGGTGGGGGAAGTGGTCAGAGAAGAGATTACAAGTCGTCAGCTCCTTTAATTGTCCCCACGTGGACGGCCGTCGTGGCGATGCCCACGGGTGGTTGGATTCCTCCAGGCAATTAGGGAACGCGCCTGGTGGAGCTCACGCGCCTTCTGCCCTGGCCCGCCACCGCCCCTGGAGACGTGGGCCTCTGTCCCTCCCACCCTGGGCCCTCGGACCTGACTGGCCCTGGGACTGCGCTGACCGAGGGAGTCCTGGGCGTGTTGTGGGACTTTGGAGTCCAGGCACCGGCTGCTCCTGCTTACTCCCTCCCTGGGGACCCAGGCTCCTGCCATGAGGACTTCAGGCCACGTGGAGGGACACGGAAGAGAAGCCAGGTTCTGTGGCCACAGCAGCAGGTGGAGGCCCAGGCAGCACACAGCCCGGCTGTGACGGCCATTGTGTTGGTCAGGGTTCTCCAGAGCAGAAGAAGCAGTAGAAACCAGAGACAGGGAGAGGGCGTGGCAGGAACCCAGGCAGGGGCAGGGCCGCAGCCCGGGGGAGTCCACAGGCTCAGCTTCCTTCTGCGTTGCAGGTACGGTTCTGTCTTCCTTGGGGAACTGCAGTCTTTTCTCTGATGGCCTTCGATGGATGGGACAAGACCCACCTGTGTTGAGGAGGAAAATCTGCCCTGCTTTCCCCTAAATGCTAGTCTCAGCAACATCTCGACTGGGGTTTGACAACCGCCTGGACAACAGGGCCTGGCTGAGTTAGGATGAACCTCGCAGTCAGGAAATCTCCATGAAGGGCCCTGGGTTCAGGCCACTGCTGGAGACAGAAGCAGGGGGCCACAGGCCAGCTGCTGTGGGAGAGTCTGGAGACCCCTCAGAAGAGCCCTCTGGGCCTCTGAGGCCAACTCTGCAGAGCACGCAGCACCCCGGCTAGCGCTAGGCCTCTCTGGGCGGATCAAGGCAGGAGGGGGTGTTGCTCACTTCTGCCGGAGGAGACCAGGGAGCTGAGATCCAGCACTTGGGCTCAGACCCATGGGACACGGGCTCCTATTCACAGCCCTGGCTTGCCCTCGAGGGTGAGCGGCTTCCCTAGGGGGTACCCAGCGCTGTTTTAAGGGCAACTAACTAAAACAACTTAGCTTTTTCTTTTAGATGGACATCTGAATGGGATTTGTAAAAACTCGGCCTGGCCTCTTCCAGTTCCTTGACACCTTCTCATCAGACAGATACTTTTTTCTTTTTCTTTTTGGTACCAGTGATTGGACCCAGGCATGCTTGATCACTGAGCCGCATCCCATCCCTTTTTACTTTTGAGACAGAGTCTTGTGAAGTTGCTGAGGGCCTCACTAAATGGCTGAGGCTGGCCTTGAACTTGAGATCCTCCTGCCTCAACCTCCCAAGTCGCTGGGATGACAGGTGAGCACCCCTGCGCCCAGACAGACGGATATTTCTAAAGCATGAATCTGATCATGTGATACCCTCGCTTAAAATCCTCTCTGGCTCCCCATGGCTCCAGATAGGTTCCCCAGAGGTGGCATGTGCTACACCAGAAGGCCTTGGGTGACAAGGGTGAATGTTGTTATTGTCATAGCCGTTTGTTTGCATGGGTATCTTCTATTTAGGACAGGACACTTATCCACTATAGGGAATAGAATAAAATTTATTACTCAGTTAAAAAAAGGAAATAAGGCTGTTACTGATCCTGGTGGTGGGGAACGGCTGGAGCCAGGCAGAGGGACTCCAAAGACTGGCCCTGGGACCCTCCACCTAGCTCTGCTTCCTGCCCTCCTCCCACCATGTCCCCAGGGGAGGCCTGGCCCTTGTCTCCCATGGTGCCGAGGTACTGAGGCCGAGGAGAGAGGTGACTCCCTGCCGTGAGCCCCAAGGTCCTGGGCTGGCCTGAGGGAGGGCTCCCTGCACCCCACATTTCCAAACCCCGCACAATGCCAGCCCTCACCTCCCCCTGGTTTCTGTTGCTGCAGGATGAAGACCCCGGAGGCCTGGGTCAGGGCGTCTGCCCCTCCCCCGCAGGCTCCCTGTCCTCAGTGTCCCCTCAGCAAAGGAGCTCCTTCCTGCACATGCGTCCCCAGGACCAGCCGCCTCTGCCTTTAGAAGGAGCTTGGATCAGGATCAAGGCTGTCACCGAGAGGAGGCACCCACTGTTATCACCAGCAAGTGTGGGTTGTGGCCCGGGGAGCAGTGTGGACCGGGGCTGTTCTGTCTCAGTGAGGTAAGGAGATTGCCAGCCAGGAGCCCTGGGCCCAGCCTTCTTATATCAAAGCGGGATGCAGACAGCCTTCTGGAGGCTTCCAGCCCCTCATCCCGACCCCTCACAGCAGCTGGCCTCAGATCTCAGTTATGCCACTTATGGTGGTGACACCTGGGCTCAGGCCCTGGAGGCCCATCTGTGAAGTGGGTGTGGACAGTGCTGTCTCTTCCCTGCACACGAAGCTTCTCTTCCTCTGGACTCAGCCCTTTCCCCTCTGCAGGAGGTGGGACGGTCAGTCAAGCGTGAGTGACCCAGCTGGCCAATCAAGAAGCCCCGGGACCTGGGCTGGGGCTGTGGCTCCGTGGCAGAGTGCTCGCCTAGCATGCACGAGGCACCACATAAATAAATATAAAATAAAGATACTGTGTCCACCTGATACCAGGCCCTGGGAGAGAAGGTCCCTGAAACGTAGAATGTGAGATTGAGGCCACAGAGCCATCTAGGGAATAAAATCCGCGCAGGGGGAAGGAAGGATGAGAAGGGGGATTGGAACCAGCATCTCAGCTCCAGCAAGAGAGGCCCCTGCCCCCAAGGACACCCCAAAGGGCAGGAGGCCCTGGCTCAATGCTCAGAGTCTCAAAGAAAGCGATCAGATCTGGAGAACCATCCATTTCTTCTGTTTTGATGAGAAAAAACAAGATATAATATAAGCAACATCTGACATAAATAAATATGTTGTCTTTAGGCAAAAGATCAAAAATCATCTTGTTAATTAATAAGATTGATTAGTGTCCATATTAATCTTGAGGTCCCTGTATCTGAAGCACAGGGAAAGTGAACGATTTTCTTTCCATTGGCTTGGACGTGACCATGCACATGGCGGCCTGCCATCATATGTCCCCACCAAATCCAGTGGACATGTCTGTTTTTGACCACCACTGACCACCTTTCCCGGGTCCTTTTCCTCTCTGCTTCTAGAACACCACCCTCCTTGCTCTTTACTATGCTGACTGCTCTTGCCCAGTCTTTTTGGCCACGTCCCTTGCCTCAGCTAGAAGTGCCACCCTTTTAGAGGTTCACTGCCCACTTCCTAGCCCTCCTGCCAGCTCTCCTGGTCCCCCCATGCTCCTGGCTTTGAATCCTGCACACACAGTCAGGAGACTGCAGAGCGTCCCTCTCCCCCCGGAGCCCACCTCTGCTCCCTCTACTGAGGTTTCACAGACATTTCAGGCTCAAATTTGCCCAAAGCAAAGCACCAGGTTTCCTCACCTTCATTCTATGTGCCCCCCGCCCCCCCAGCTTTCCTGTCTTGGGCTTTCGAGGTTTCAAGACAAAATCCCACGACTGAGCCTCAATTCTTCTTCTTGTCCTCACTGCCCTCCCCCAGCTCCCCGCCAAATCCAGCTTCATCTCTGAAACCCTTTATGCACAGAGCACTGACATGATCAAATCCCTCTGGAGAAGAGCCCAGAGACCAGCCAGAGTGCACCACAGTGGCCCAAACCAGACAGGACGAGGACTTGGATTTGGGTGAACCTGGTGAGGATCAAAGAAATGGACATATCCAGAGAACAGTACAAGAAACCGCTCTTCTTAATGTTTTAATAATTTTTAACCAGGAATGGATGTTGGATTTTGGCAAATGTCATTTTCTGCACCTATTGAGATGATCACATGGGTTTTGTTTTGTAGTTAATATGCTGAATACATTGACTGGGCTTTGGATATCAAACCAACCTTGCATTCCTAGGCTACACCCCATGTGTTCATGGTAATTGTTTTTACATATTGTTGGTGTGGGTTTGCTAACTTTTGTTGCATTTATTTCTTATTTTTAATATTTCTAGAATCTGAGGGATGTCACGTCTATCATTTCTAATATTGGCTATTTGTGTCTTAAATAAATTTTTACTGATCAGTACAACCAGAGGATTTAAAGTTTTATTGATCTCTTCAAGGAACTAGATTTTGGTTTTATTAATTTTTATCTATTATTTTCCTGATTACTATTTCACTAATTTTTTCATTCTGATCGTTATTGTTTCCCTCTTCATTTTTACTTGGTTATAGTTTGTGCTCTTCTTTTTTTGATTTACTAAAGTGGAAGTTGAAGACACTGACTTGAGACTGTCTGCTTTTGTTTTTCCTAAAAGAGACCATTGGGGCTTCAGATCTACTCCCTGGACTGCCTTGGTGGTATCCCACAAAGGTGGACACAGTATGTTCTCCTTTTCTTTCTGTTCCAAAACACTTTCTGATTCTTATTTTGATTTCTTATTTGATCCAATTATTATTTAGAAATTAGTTATTTCATTTTCAATTATTGGGAATTTTCCATTCACCTTTCTGTTTATAATTTCTTTTTAAATTCTGTTTTGTAGAACTTGAACCCTTATAAATCTATTAATCATAGTTTTATGTCTGTGAGTATAAAATATATCTTGAAAAATATTCCATGTACCCATAAAGAATGGGTATTCTTCTATTTCTGAATGAAGGGTTCTCTAAGTGCCAAATGGTGAATCTTATTAACTTGTTGTTAAAATCTTCTTTTAGCTACTATTTATTTTTATTTTATTATTTTTGCAATTCTGCTTTTTTTTCTTTAAGAATGTGTATAAATTAGCAAGTTATTGAGGTAAACTTACATATTCCAAGAAATGATCTGGCTCTGAAACAGGTTATTCAAATTGCCTAGACTTTTATATCTATTGTTTTAAAACCATTACATATAATAGTCTTTCAAGTGATACTTAATAAAATTATAGGTGTCAATCACATATAAATTAACTCAAATTTCACATATTGAAAACATCAATAAATTAAAAATCATTATAATAGTTTCAGTTCTCAGAGGGACATCTCAAGTGGGTCCCCAGGGGACAGGCTGTGATTCCTGGTCACAGGAAGGAAGACCCATGAACAGTAGGCTCAGACACCCTCCCTGGCCACTTGCTGGTGGTCCTAGAAGCCTGGCCTCCTGGGTCATCTCTGGAAGGTCCAGCTTGTCTGGGTGCACTGTCCCCCAGTTCTGGACACAGCTTTCCTTGTCCTTGCGCGGCTCTTTCCCATTTTGAAGATTTCCTTGCTAGGGCAGGATATCTGAGGGTTGGTTCTTCACAGAGAGGTTTATTGCTGTGAGACCACCTTGAATTCTCCAGGGATTTCCCAGGTGGGGAAGGCGGTGGTCACCAGTAGCCACAGCCCCCAAAGGCCAATGGAGGGAAGGCTCCCCTGATGGGCTGTCCCAGGTGGACTTGTGGCATCTTCTAGAAGTCATCATCATAGCCCCCTCTGTGGCTTGATTCGAATCTGACGGTGGCCTGGTTCTGGGTTCTGATCCCCTTCCCCTCCGATGCCCGAGGCTTCCTGATTGGCTCAGGCTTGGACAGACCCCGCCTTCCCCAGGAGGACTTCCTCTGCTTGGTCTCCTGCGTGGGACCCTGGATCTGCTGCCCCACCAGTCATCCCTCTCCTCCGTCCTGGGACTTGAATGACTGTGTCAATGTTGGTTCTGCTGATGGCACTCCACGGATCTCCAGGACGGTTCCTTTCCTTGTCTATTGTACGGAGCGGATCATTCCTCATTTTCTGTCTTCAAGTTCACCAATTCCTTCTTTATTGTCTCTGAACTACTATTGAGCTTCTCTGCTAAGTTTGGTTTCAGATATTATATTTTTTAACTTCATAATTTTGGGCTTACCTTTTAGTCCTTTACCTACATTTTAAAATGATTTCCATTTTATTCTTCTGTTTCAAGGTGTATGAAATTGTCCATTGAATAGCTTTTCTGGTTCCTGCATTCAGATGCTCTCCAGAAGATTCCAACATCTGAACAAACTTCGTGTTGGCCTCCGTGGATGGTCTTTTTTTTTTTTTGGTACTGGGGATTGGACTCAGGGGCACCCAGCCCTATTTTGTATCTTATTTAGAGACAAGGTCTCACTGAATTGCTTCGGGCCTCACTTTTGTTGAGGCTGGCCTTCAACTTGCAATTCTCCTGCCTCAGCCTCCTGAGCCACTGGGATGACAGGCATGGCCACCGCGACCGGCCCATGGATGGCCTTTTCTCATTCAGATTGTGATTGTCCTGGTTTTTCATATGAGAGGCGATTTTGCATGATGTCCTAGACATCATGCTATATGCAGGATCCTGGATCCTACTCAACCTTGTTTATCTGGCAGTCGCTCTATTTCGGTGTAATGTCTGGGCTGTGGTAGTAGCAGATGCTCAGTTCCAGCCCAGCTGACACCGTCCTGGTGAAAATGAAGAGCCAATCACAGCACCTGGCTGCCCTGCGTGGGGGTGCCTGGTCTGTTCCCCTCCCCCCAGGCCCTGCCAACATGGTGAGAAGCAGAGGGAGGATCGTGGGTTGCAGTGTTCCCTCTCTGTCCACCTCCTGCTGTAGCTTCTCCCAGACCGGCCCAAACCAGCAGGGCTAGGTGGGCACGCGGAGGGCCAAGGAGCCCCTCTTCTCACGGCCTCTGCCCTGCGGCTGGTGCCAGGCTGGGCTCGAGGTACAGCTCCTGTGGGAGAACCGGGCTGCTGCCAGCTTCTGCCCCCCAGGGAGTGACCCTCAGCTCCCACTGAGGTCACCATGCAGGGCCGAGGGCGGGTCCTCCTGGAGGTAGTGACACGGTGGAGCTCTTCTGCTTACTTTGCAGATATTTAAAAATGACACAACAAGTGAAACCGAATGCATGGATCCACCATCCAGAGAGTCCCCTGAGCACCCTGTCCAGCTGGGGAGAGCGTGAGGCCAGCTTGCCCAGGGGCCAGCACATGGCCAGCTTACCTGGGGAAGTAGCTCGTCAGGAAGCCTCCCAGGTAACTCCTAGTGCCCCGAGCACCTGCAAAGTCTGCTCGTAGCCCTGGGGTGCTATGCCCAGGGTTCAGTCCCCTGGGCTGCAAAAAATAAACATTCAGGATAAGTCAGTAGTTTCTAATTGCAAAAGTAATATAAGCTCATTATAAAATAATCATGCATCAGAAAAAAGAAGACATTTAGAAAATGAGATCCCTCTATATTTACACCTCTGTGTATCTGTAGCCATTCAGGTTTTCTTCTTGTGTGTGTGACATAGAATGCCATCGGAGCAGACCTATTTTTTCTGTAATTTCTTCCTTTCATTTAAACATTCTACTAGGAGCTGTCTGGAAAAATAGAATAGATTGCTCTTTAGAAGAAGATAAAAATAGATGAAAGGAAGATGCTTTTTGTGTCTATTTCAAGATCATGACAATTGTATCTGTTTTAATATCTGGTGGGAAGCAGGGCACAGGGGTGCACGGCTGTGATCCCAGTGGCTCAGGAGGCTGAGGCAGGAGGATGGTGAGTTCAAAGCCAGCCTCAGCAACTTAGTGAGGCCCTGAGCACATCAGCAAGAACCTGTGTCCAAAAAAATCTATAAAAAAAAAAAAAAAGAGCTGGGGATGTGGCTCGGTGGTTAGACACCCCTGGGTTCAATCCCTACTGCTAAAACAAACAAATAACAACAAAAAACCCAGAACAAATCCTGCAGGAGCTACATGAGAATTTTTACCTTCATACAGAACTTTACATAAATATTATGCCTTTCACCTAAGGACAAAATACCATACACAGCAGGGAAATAACGCAGGTAGCAAGACCCTGAAGTTGAGGTGGCAGTCAGGAGTCTCAGGTGGGCAGGTGGCAGCTGGGCTTTGGGCGGTGCCCCCCCCCCCAGGCAGAATGACTCAGCAAAGTCAAGGCCTGGGGCACAGAGGCTGCCCCAGTCAGAAGCTGCCAGAGGAACATTCTCCTCAGCTGGCCGATTTCTCTTTTAAGATCATGAAAGTGTTTTAGGTTCCTCTTTGTCCTTTTGCAAATAACCTGGTCAGTGACAGTGCCTGCCGGGGCAAGTCAGGGTGGGGGGTGCAAATGTCCTGAGGCTGGAATGGTTTCCCCTGGAGTTTGCATATCTTCTTCTCTGCACTTAACCCTAGCCATTTCCCTGCACCTGATTTACATTGAGGTTCTCACATCATTGATTGACGGCCCCACAGTGATCCCTCGTGCCTATTTCAAAGGCAGCACCCTGATTGGGCAGCAGTGGCCGGAGCAGAGTATGGGATAAAGGCTTAGGAAAAGGACAGGTGCGTGGGGAGGGGGTGGCCGTGGCCCCTCCCAGCAGAGCGCTGCCTGGGCCTCCCTGGGTCCCACCGCAAACGTGGCTTTCTCTGAGGCCTCTGTGCCCTCCCTGCTGCTCCCTGGTTGGTGGACAGGTTTTCTCAGTGGGGTTGTTTAAGAGAATGAGATTCCTGAGGCTTCTCAGAGTTAGTTGCAGTGAACTGATGAGTTAGGACTGGACAGCGGATCTCCTCCTGGCCACCCAGGTCCCACGAAGATATTTCTACTGTAATGTCACGTGGTACTAAATTTTAAAAAAGAAACAAATCGTCACAACCCCCCTGGCCAGCTGCCGGCTCCTGGCTGTGAGGGCTGTTCATTCTCTTGCATGCAGTATTGAGCCTGCCCTGAGTGCATCCACATGGCCACGTGGACAATAATCCTCATTTCAGTACATATCTAAACACAGCCGGGTGCAGTGATGCTCGCCTGTAATCCCAGCAGCTCAGGAGGCGGAGGCAGGAGAACTGCAAGTTCAAAGCCAGCCTCAGCAACTTTACAAGGCACTAAGCAACTCAGCGAGACCCTGTCTCCAAATAAAACATCTTTTAAAAAGGGCTGGGGATGTGGCTCAGTGGTTCAGTGACCCTGGTTCAATCCCGTGCTAAAAACAAAACAAACAAAAACACTTAACAACACACAATCATGTGAGCACTGCACACATTTATCAAATCGCCAGTCAGAGGACAACTCTCGGATGACCCTCTCCTCCATGCTTTGGGTCATTTTCACTGTAGAGAGGACCATGGTCTCTTTTGCAGTTCTTGACACATGATAACCCCACCCCCACCCCAGGGGACATTGTAAGAAGGCTCACTGTCAAGAGCCGGGTGCAAGGTGCGCGCTTTCACCCTGTGTTTGCCGGCGCTGCGAACTGTCATTAAACGTGGGTTTTCGCTGAAACGTGCTCCTTCCTGGTATTTCCACTTCCTATCGTGGACGTGGAGTGACTTTCCATAGACCAGTCAGGCCACCCGGCTTTCCCTTGGTATTCTGCATCCTTGCGATCTTGTCACCCCGCCGTGGACGCCAGGCGTGCCGTGTGTCGTGGGCCAGGTTAATTTTTCATTTGAAGTAAAGGTTCCCTCCTTCCTCCGAGAGGACTTGGCGAGGCTTTGTCCTGCCACGGTCAAACGGGCACTTGTCTCCCCGCCCACGGGCGTTGACCAGTGGGGCTGGACTGGGCTCCAGAGGCCAGCTCTTGCTTGGCTGCCCTTTTGGTGACATCATTTATACCTGGGGTGTCCAGTGGATACTGGACTGAGAAAGAATCCGACATGCTAGGACTGTGTTCAGTCACAGGACAGTGACATCTAAGGGGTCCCTCGGGGGCTGGTGACTTCACCCAAGGAGGCTGTAAAACACTGTCCCTTCCTACAGCCACCATGTCACTAGGCATGGCCTCTCTGTGCGGGGAGACCACACAAGCAGGGCCAGAGTCTCGAATTGAAGCGGGAGGAGGCAGGAGGAGAGACCGTGGCCCTCGGCTGTGTCCTGCTTGGCAGCCTCACGCTGTCCACGGAGCCTTCCAGCAGGACTGCTTCCTTGCTGGGCATCGGCCCCACGGAGCTGTCCCAGGAGAGGAAATAGTGAGATGGCCTCTCCCCAGGGCAGGAGGAAGGCTGCCCCTCCACTGGCTGCCTGCTAAGGCCCTGGGTGGAAGGGACCTCAGGCCTGATCATGGAAGAGGTGCATTCTAAGGACAAAGTGGCCACTGCTGGTCTCTGGGAGGGTGACAGGAGAAGCCTCACACAGAAGAGATGGAGGAGTCCTGACCGAGTGGTCGGACAGAAAGGCCCCCGGGAGCAGGGTCCTCCTGCGGCCCATGTTGCAGATGGGAAAAGACCAGCACAGGAGGAGGCCAGCGGGTGGCCCTCGATGGCAGCCTCCAGAAACAGCAGCTGTCTGTCCACAGCCTTTCTGCCGGGCACGTCACCTTCCTAAGATGGTGGGCTCTGGGGACTGTGTCTCCATCGCACCTGGGAATAAGGCGGGGTAGAGCGAGAGGTGACAGGCAGACAGGAGGCACCTGAGGCCCGGGAGAGTGAGCAGAGGGACAGGACCTGGGCGGCCTGCCCTGGAGCAGGAGGGGCCAGGAGGAGATCCACCTGCGGCAGCCAGCCAGGGCGGGGCACGGTGGGCGTGCCGAGAGTCCGCCTGGACAACCTGCGTAGCCGGGTGACCTAACCTCCTTGGAAGCCGTCCTGCCCCATCCCATTTGCTTGAGTAGGGTCTGGAGGTCTTCATCAGAACCAGATGCTTGGGTTCAAATGGGGGAAGAGAAGAAGTAGCCAGAAGAGTTAGAATGCAAGGGAGGGCTAGGGTCCGTGAGGGCGGCCGAGCGTCCATCCTCCTTGCACTGTGAAGAGGGCTCAGTCCACTCCACTGGCTGTCACAGAAGGAGGCAGGCAGCAGGAGGGGTGGGGGTGGGGGTGGGGGTGGGGGTTCCGGGTGCTGTTGCTTGGCTTTACAGAAGGAAAGATCCAGGGGGAAAAAAATGGAAAAGTTGAAGAAATGGGTCAAACTGCCAAATGACCAATCACCATTTCCCCAAAGTTAATCAGCTGGAAAAGAACTTGCTAGAAACTAATTTGTTAAAAGATCTGTTTCCCTAATGAGCGATTCCTGGAATTTACCCAAAAGTTGTTTTGGTTAATTACTTAAAAAAAAAAAAAAACCATGGCTATTTGTGTGCTCAGTGTGTTCCCACAACAGTGAGGACTTCCCCCTGGGCTTGTTTTCTATTTCACTTGGGCCTGGGAGCTCAGCTGGGTCTGCACAAGTCAGGTGTATGGGCACTGGCCATTTGGCCACGGGCTTCCCAGTCCACCTCCGGTGAGCGTCAGGTTTGTGTGGGTTGCCACATTTCAGGAGTGAAGCGTTTCTTGAATGCCCAATAATTCGGGGTCGGCGGGGGCCATGGATGGGGTTTCCCTTAACTGTGTTTACTGTCAGCTCTAATTTTAAATGCTTGTGTCTAAATCGGACTCTAGTTCCCACTTTAGGATCTGTTGTTGAGGAAGTTGTCATGGATCTGCAAAAAAATGAACATGCAGAAAGAAAAAAAAAAAAAAAACCTTTTCCTTGGCTGACTGCCCGACCACTTTGAAAAAAATAGAGAAGATGCAAATTGGTGTAAAATTACCCTTGAAGGGCAAAACCAGCCTTTCTGCAAACCAAAGGTTAAAATTCAAAAAGCCTCGTGAATTGCCAAAACCTTTATAAGTAATCACTGAGGAGCAGTTGGCTTCCCAAATGGGAACCACATGCCTTTAAAGTCCAGAGAAGACGGGGTGGAGGGATCCAAAATAAGACCTCTCAGCTACAGAACACCAGAGGTCAAAGTGGGGAAAAAAATCATTAATGGATTTGCAAACTGCCTTATGAAACGTATTTTTGCACATTTCACAAGTGATCACCAGACTGAGGTTCAGATTTGGTAGTCTGTGAAATTGGTCATTTGGTAAATTGATTTTTTTTTAATTTTTTTTTAAGAGAGAGTGAGAGAGGAGAGAGAGAGAGATAATTTTTAATATTTATTTTTCAGTTCTCGGCGGACACAACATCTTTGTTGGTATGTGGTGCTGAGGATCGAACCCGGATCGCACGCATACCAGGCAAGCGCGCTATCGCTTGAGCCACATCCCCAGCCCTGGTAAATTGATTTTTAACACAGTGGATTTTTTTTTTTTTTTTTTTTTTTTTTTAGCACAATGGGAATCAGTCACTGTGAAATGTGGCTTTTGGCAAATTTTCTTCCAGCAAATTGGCCCATGTCTGAAGGAGATGGTGAGAGCCAGGCAGACAGGGACCTAGCTATTTTGAAAGGAGGACGGACTGGGCCCAGGCCTGCAGCCCCCACCCCAGTCCCACAGACCCTGCTAGAGACAGGGAGTGGCAGGGTGCACACAGAGACCTGCAGGGAGAGCTGAGTGGCACAGCGTGGAGCCCTTGCCCAGCGCGCACAGGGCCCTGGGTCCCATCAGAGATGCAGAGACGGGGCGTAAAGGAGGCAGGAGTAGTGCCAGAGGCTCAGCTTCCAGGTGCTGGGTCTTGTGCTGAGAGGGGCCAGGACATCCCTGAGGACAGAGGGGCCCATGGGGAGCTGCAGGGACAGGGAGGACCTGGGAGCCTCAGCCACAGGACAGTGGGAATTTTTCCAGCACCGTCTCTCCCCCTCCTGGGGGTGGACCAGCTGGAGCCCGCCCAGGTGGGATGTTTCTGGACAGAGAAGGTTCCAGGGTGTAGAGCAGGCACTGGCCATGAGAAGCCGGGAGCAGGGTGTCCAGCGCATCACAGGATCCCAGCAGTGTGGAAACCCAGCGTGGCCAGGGCGGGAAGCCATACAGGCCTGGAGCCGGCTGAGGTGATGCAGGGGCCAGCTGGGCAGCTGGGGACAGGAGGGAACCAGAAGAAGGTCTACAGGACACAAAGGTGGACCGCGTGGCCCTGGGTGCAGGGGCAGCTGGGAGAGGGGCTGGGGACCTGGGAGGCCATGGTGCTGCTGAGCCAACCATGCAGACCCTGAAGTTGCCGGGGACAAGGACATGGCTTGAAAGAGGCTCGGGAGCTGTGTGTGGACCCGGGCCTGCAGCCCCCACCCCAGTCCCACAGGAGCAGACAAACACACTGCTACCATGGCTGCCTCTGTCATCGGGACCACCAGGGCTTTCAGACTCCCCTGTGTTCCCCACCCCCATGTCCTTTATTCGTGTCCCTGCTGGGATGGCAATTAACAGAGTCACACCTCAGAAACCCGTTTCCGGGCAGACCTGGGCATTCATCCATGAGAGTAGAATAAATGAGTCTGTTTCTGTCTTTGAGCTGTCCCCTCTGTCTCTCCTCCCACTCCTGGGGATAGCAGCCCCCATCCCAGGTGCCATGGCTGCTGGGCCCCACAGCTCCTGCCTCTCCCAGCTCAGCGCCCCCTGGCAGCCCCTCAGGGCCACAGGCTGGAAAACCCCAATTAAAATGCTCATGGGGCACCTGGAAGGGGCAGAGCACCCAGCACCCAGCCTCCCACCCAGGGCTGCTGCTGCCTGCTGTGGCTGGGTGCAGCACCTGACAGGTGCATTGCACATGGTGACATTCTAGCTCTGCTTCTGACTCTCCTTCTCCCACACTGAGTGAGTCCCCTGCTCTCAGGCCTTGGGACCGGGGCCTCTCCACCCCCACCAGCCCTGCCCACCCTTATCATGTGCAGGGCTTGGAGTCCCAAGGCTCACAAGACACCAGCCTGCACCAGAGCATATGTTAAGTCCTTCTGTCTCTGTCTCCATTCTGCCACCCCTGTCTGCCACTCATATCCAGCACAATAAAACTGGCCGAAGTTGTGACTTTAAAGGTCACCCCAACCCCACCCCTACCCCGGCCAGACTGACTTAGGTCCAAACTGTGGGACTTAATGCAGTTCAGAGTCTCTCTCCAGCGACAAGAGCGCACCCGGCGCTGCATCTCACCTCCGTGCACCCTGCAGGCAGCTACTCCTGGACCCTGGACCGGGAGGGCCTCCTGCCCAGTGAACCCCAGGCAGAGGGAAAACACCATCCACTGAAGACACATCTAATCCATCCGCGGCCTGGTCATCCTAGCTCAGCCAGCTCTCTAAATGTGCTGGGGACACCGCGTCAGCCTGCAGCTGGGCAGAGTCACCGGTACAAAGCTGCTTCACAGTACAACGGGGAACATGGCACGCACGTCCAGGAACCGGGAAAGCTGGCGGAAGACTCCGGAGAGTGGGGAGGAGAGGCAGCCGGCCGGCCTCCATGGCACCCAGCCCCTCCCACCCAGGGGGTGTCCAGGAGGCCGCCTGCCCAGGCAGGACCCTCAAGCTCCCTGGCAGGTTCTGCCCCCTCCCCTGGAGCAGAAGTGGGGACCCGTGGGCAGCCGGCCACCAGCCCTGGCAGGGAGGCACCCCAGGGGTGTAAGCAGAAGACAGAAATGGGCAAGTTCATAATCACAGTGCTTCAGACCCGCTGGCCACGGCGGACATAAAGACCACGCGGAGCCTCAGCGAGGATGGGCAGGAGGCCAGCACAGAGCCCAGGGCCGCGCTGAGGTGCACATCCTACGAGGGTCTCAGAGGAGTCCACGCTGTCTCACACAGCGGCATCCAGAAGCATCTGCCAACCCTCTACTACCACGTAGATGACGTCCTGCCACCCTTCTCCGACCAAGGCAGACGCCCAGGAACTCCACGACAGAACTGAAGGAGAATACAACTTAGCACATGCATGGGGCGAAGTGCTAAGTCGATACTTAGCTTAGAAAAGAGAGCATTTTAGGACAATCCAAGTCCTCAAGAACGTAGAAAGGAAGAACAAAATAAACTCCATGAAAGCAGAAGGAAGGACTCAAAAAAATACATTGGGTCTGGATACGGTGGCACCACCTGTGATCCCAGCAGCTCAGGAGGCTGAGGCAGGAGGATCGCAAGTTTGAGGCCAGCCTCAGCAATTTAGCAGGGCACTAAGCAACTCAGTGAGACCCTTCTCTAAATAAAAAAATGAAAAGATCTGGGGATGTGGCTTAGTGGTTAAGTGCCCCTGGGTTCAATCCCTGGTATCAAAAAAAAAGGAACAGAAAGCAATAAAGATGAGCATATGTGTGTGTGTGCGTGTGTGCGCACACACACACGCACATACACACACCAGAAAATAGAGAAAACCTGTGAAACAAAAATAGTCCTTGAAAGAGCAATAGGAATGTTGACGAGCCTCTAGGAAGATTGACAAAGGACAAAAGGGAGAAGACACAAACCACTGATGTGAGGAACGGAACACGTTAGCACCCGAGACCCTGCAGACGTCAAAAGATTAATGGGAAAATTGTATGAATAATGCCGACCACATTAATCTGACAGCGGAGATGGAAGGCACGGGCTTCTCGAGAAGCACAAACCCACCCACCAAGTTCAAAGGCGCCAGCCGGACGGCCCGGTCACCATGAAGGAGGCTCCGTTCATAGTTTAAAACTCCGTAGAAAGAATTGGCAGGTCTAGCACTTTTCACGGGGAAATTCAGCCAAAGACAATGGGAAGGTGAACACCAGTCTTACACGCATCAGCCAGGACAGGAGGGAAAGGACATGTCCCCCTGGGATCTAAGACGCCAGTACTGTCCTGACACCAGAGCCAGAGAAGGACAATATGAAAGGTGGATGTTAGAGTCCAGTACTCCTCATGAACACAGACCTCACAAAACCTCGGGAAATGCCAGCAAATAGAATTCAGTGACATTAAAAAAAAGATCCTACCCGATGACCAGGTGGCGTTTATCCCAGAGATGCAAGGCCAGCTCCACATTGTGATGTTAACCAGAGTAATCCATCATCTCAGCAGGCCGCGGGAGGAAGAGTCACAGGATCATCTCAACCAGGGCAGAAAAGACCAACACGAAATCCAGCACGCTTTATGACGAGAACTCTTAAGAAATAGCAGTAGGGGGAAATTTCCTCTATTCCGTTAAAAATGTGCACAAAGAACCTGTTGGTGTAGCCTCCTACCTAAGGATGAAAAAATGATCACAAGGATAGTTGTTCGACGTCATAGCGTAAGTTCTAGACAGAGTAATAGGCAAGAATGGGAACGGAAAGGCGCTCAGACCAGAGAAGAAAACCGTCCTCGTCATCTGTAGATGACATCAGGTGTGGGGTCAGAACCCCGAGCAATCTACCCCAAAACAGCAGCAAGAAGAACCCAGCTTCCAGGAGTTAGCAGTGCTCTCTGCAGGGTCACAGGGCTGACATCTCAGCAGGTGATTGCACTTTGTACACCAGCAGTGAACACACAGACACCCCAGATAAAAATATCAGGCCGTGTTCCGTCTCCCTCACGTGCACGCGCTGTGTAATCCAGAGTGCAAAACTGTAATCCAGAAAAACAGGCACACGTAGGATTTGTGTGCTCCAATTACACAGTGCTGATGAAATCAAAGCTCATCTTTTTTCTTTCTTTTTTTTTTGATGCTAGGGATCAGAGCCAGGATGTCACACATGCCAGGGAAGTGCTGTGCCACTCAGCCATGTCCCCAGCCCCCAAAGATGATCTTAATAATGGGAAGCACATGTCATGTTCCCAGATTGGAAGAGTCAAGATGGTAAAGATGTCAATTCTCCCTACGTTCTCATAGAGCTTCAACAAAATTCCTATAGAAGCTATCAGCAAACTTGTCTCTAGATACAGGCAAGATTATTCTAAAACTTATCGGGAAAGTCCAAGAAACTCAAACAGCTTGAGCAAGTCTGAAAAAGCAGGAAGAAGTGAGAACAGTCACTCTGTCTCTTGAATGTGAAGGTCACCGTAGGGCAAGAGTGATGGGGACAGTGTGACATTGGCAGAGCTGGGTACACTAATCAAAAATAGACCCACAAACGTGGCTGAATGATTTCTGATAGAAGTTCAAAAGGAATTCAGTGGATGAATGATGGCCTTCCACAGAGGGTGCTGGAGTAACTAGGGCCAGATAGATAGATAGCTAGATAGATAGATAGATAGATAGATGATGGACAGGTAGATAGATACACAGATTGTTGGGAGTTGCGCCGCTCTAAAGACTAACTTCCCCATCCCCCAAGAAGAGCCATCCAATGGTGAGCCCTGCTGGCTCACATGATTCTTAGCCACCAATCAGACTAGCCCTGCTGGCTCACCTGATCCTTACCTACCAATCAGACTAGCCCTGCTGGCTCACCTGATCCTTATCCACCAATCAGACTAGCCCTGCTGGCTCACCTGATCCTTACCCACCAATCAAAAAGCATCCCATGCCAACTGTCAAACCACCCCCAGCTCTATAAATATGCAGAGCTGTTCCTCAATAAACGGGCATTTTCTCCGATGGTAAGCCTTGATTGTTCTTTCACAGATGATAGAGAGATGAGAGATAGATGATGGATAGATGATTGGTTGATAAATAAATGGATGAATGATAGATAAATGATAGGTAGGTAGATGGATGACTGATGTTGAATCGATAAATATGTCCAGAGATGATAGCTTTCTCAATCTATACCTGTGATATTAATGTATCTATAAAACAACTCAAAATGAATCACAGATATAAGTGTAAAATGTAAAACTATAAAACTTTTAGGAAAACAAAACAGGAGAAAATCTTCAGGACCTAGTAACCAGGCTAGACCTGACACTGAAAGTGTGTTCCATTAAGTGAAAATTGATAAATTGTTCTTTATGAAAATTAAAACCATTTCCTAGTAAAAGACCCTTTCAAGAGGATGAAAAGACAGATTATGAGAAATTATCTTCAAATAATTCTGATATCCAGGATGCTGGTAAAGGATTTATATCTAGAATTTGCAAAGAACTATCAAATTTTGTTAATAAAAAAATAAACAATCCAATCAGAAATTGGACAAAATCCAGGAGTGGTGGCACACCTCTGTCATCCCAGTGACTCAGGAGGCTGACACGGGAGGAACTCAAGTTCAAGGCCAGCCTCAGCAATGTAACGAAGACGTAAGCAATGTAGTGAGACTCTGTCACTAAATAAAAAATAACACAGGCTGAGGATGTGGCTCAGTGGTAAAGTGACCGTGGGTTCAATCCCTGGTACCAAAAAAAAAAAAAAGTTAGGCAAGACACAGAGACATTTCCCCCAAAGAGGACACAGGAAAGGCAAATAAGCCTGTGAAATTATGCTGAACGTCCCTACCATTAAGGAACTGCGGATGGAGGCCACCCCTGCCCCACTTCTAGGCCTTGTGGACGCTACCTGAATGGACTTGGGTAGTACTGCTGCTGTGTCCAGTTCGCTTCACACGACACCCCGTCTGGAGGCTCCACGCTTGTCTTCGTGTATCTGCAGGTCTCTCCACTGGTGATAGGACATGATTTATCACCAATCCATTCTGCTCCTTAGGCCCTTGGTGGGTTTGTTTTGGTAAATTCAGCACTTTTCAGTATCTTTTTTTTTTTTTTGAATTTTAATATTTATTTTTTTTTTTAGTTCTCGGCGGACACAACATCTTTGTTTGTATGTGGTGCTGAGGATCGAACCCGGGCCGCACGCATGCCAGGCGAGCGCGCTACCGCTTGAGCGACATCCCCAGCCCACTTTTCAGTATTTTTAAAAAATACTTTATTTGTTCTTTTTGGTTCTTTGACAGTAGAATGTATTTTGACCTATTCTACATACACACAGTAACTTCCCATTCTCGTGGTTGTCATGGTGTGGGGTTTCACGGGTTGTGTACTCGTATGTGCACACAGGAGAGTGATGTCCAATGCATTCCGCTGTCTTTCCTATTCCCACCCCTCCCTTCTCTTCATTCCCCTTTGTCTAATTCAGTAAAGTTCTCTTCTTTCCTCCCCACCCCTTATAGTGTGTTCTCTCCACATATCAGAGAGAACCTTTGGCCTTTGGTTTTTTTGGGGTCTGGCTTATTTCACTTAGCATGATAGTCTCCACTAGTTACTGGCAAATGCCATAATTTCATTCTTCTTTATGGCTGAGTAATATTTCATTGTGTGTATAGACCACATTTTCTTTATCCATTCATCTGCTGAATGATTCAGTATTTTGTCCTCATCTTTCTTCAAGGTATCTCACTTTTCTTTTTCTTGCAGTGCTGGGGATGCACCCTGAGGCCCTGTGCATGCTAGGTAAGCACTCTACCTGACGGAACTAGATCCCAACCCAGTAACTCACTTCCCCTCAATGTGATCCAAAACAACAGGCACTCAGCCTTCCACGGAATTTTCCTTTTCCTGGGGCCAGAGCAGTGGCCTGCCACTTTCTGACATCAGGAGGGCAAGTCAAATCAGGCAGGGTGTGCTGGGGACATCCTAGGCCAGGAGCCTGCAGGGGAGCCCGGCGGTCTTTGAGAGGCAGGGTTCTGCAGCCCTGGGAGCCGCAGCAGCCACGGCCCAAGCTCCCTGAGCTCTGCCAGCCCTGGGCTGGGGCTGGGCTCCCTGGCCTTCCGCCCAGCGCCCGCCGCTAGTCAACCAAAATGAGAGCCCAGGAGAGCCAGAGCCACAAGTTGTTTTTCTAAGACTTCCAGGGGATTATGTCATCCAGCCAGCCCTGTTTGCCCAAGGGGGAGCCTCAGGTCTCCTCCCTGGGGACTCTCCTTAGAGCTCCCTATAAGAGGAGCAGGGAGAAGAGGGAGGGAGGGGCAGAGCCTGGCAGGCTGGAGGCTGGGACGGTGCCCTGCAGCCTCCTGGTGACTGCTCTGGAGACCAGGGGAGCAGACGGAGCCTCGGCAGAGTCCCGGGGCTGCTGAGCCTGGTTGATGTGCGCATGACCAAAGGGCACGGGAGGCATTTGGGAGAGTAAACCCCGAGAAGCCACAGGACCCAGGCAGAGATGCCCATCTGGTAATGACTGGGTGTGCTCTGGGGTCCGTGTTTATCCCCGACAAAGCTGGCGCTTTCCTGAGAGCTGGTGACAATATAGGGCACATGTATTTAGGGGGAAGGGCAAGTCCTGGGAAGAGCTTTGAGGTCAGGAGTCCTGGGATTGAGACTTGGCCGTGTGTTTCGGGGTCCTGTCGCTCTGCCCCTTGGCCTGCAGAGCTGCCCATGAGCTGCACTGGCCCCTGTGAGCCTGGGAGTTCTGGTATCTCTGGACACCCTGGTGACCTCATTGGTACACACCTGACCACCCCCGTGGCCATTGAGAATGACCCAAACCTAAGGTCAGAGTTAGTTTGTTCCCAAGTGGTGCGTTCGAGTTCAGTCCGCACCAGCTTCTCGGGTTACATGCTTGATGATTTTGGATGATCTGTTTTGAACCACAGAGGCCTCTCTGGGCAAGAACCATCAGCTTCAAGATCCTTGAACAACGCTAGCTTCAGATGACGTGGACAGGGTCACAAACAGGAGGCAAAGAAATTGGACACCCAGCCCGGAACCCCAAGGGTGGAGTATGGTTCTCTGGTGCTACTTTTTTGGCACAGACGATTGAACCCAGGGGTGCTCTACCACTGAGCCGCATCCCAGCCCTTTTAGATTTTTTTTTTTTTAATTTGAAACAGGGTCTCGCTAAGTTGCTGAGGTTGGCCTCAAATCTGCCATCTTCCTGCTTTGGCCTCCTGAGTCCCTGGGATTATAGGTGTGTGCCACAAGGCCCAGCAGTGGGGATCCTTTGCAAAACTAGGTAGCAGTGAGGATATCACAATGAGGATGAAACATGAATGCTCAAGGAATGAAGGCAAAAGGCTGGGTGCAGTGTCTTCCTAGGATACTTCCCTCAGGTCTTAAAGGATTCAGTTGAGTGGGTGTGCGGAGGTGCATGCCTATAATCCCAGGAGGTTGAGGCAGGAGGATCGCAAGTTTGAGGCCAGCCTCAGTAACTTAGAAAGATCCTAAGCAACTTAGCAAGACTCTGTCTCAAAATTAAAAAAAAAAAAAAATTGGAAAGGGTTAGAGATGTGGCTCAGTGGTTAAGCACCCCTGGGTTCCACCCCTGGTACAAAACAAAAAAGTAAAAAATAAAGGGAAGGATTCAACTGAAGCCAGGTGAGGTATTTGTGGACAAACTGTGACAAAATCCAAAAGGATCCAGTGACGATGAAGTGCTAATGCTGTGAAGGACATGTGCATGGAACAAGGGGCATTTTAAGATGACTGAAAATCAGCCTGTGCTGGGTTCTCTAGTCCAGAAACAGAAACCACTCAACATGTCCAATCAGGTCCAGCCTCGCAGCCCACTGAATGCCCTGGACCGAGCCGCGGCCTTGGAAGGAGGCCCCTCTAACCCGGTGGGCAGAGCCCAGCTGGGGCCCAGACCAGGACGCACCAGGCTTGGGTGCAGAGGTCTGCCCCCTCGTCAGCTGCCCTGCCGTCACATCCCAGGGCCCTGTGGCAGGCCACACGCAGGTCGCAACAGGCGCAGGACCCTCTGGACTCGACGGGGACTATCAGACACCAAGCAGGGGCTGTGGGGCCAGGCACATGCGTGAGGGCGGCGGAGGCGGAGGAGGGCAGAGCGTCTGTCCCCTCAGTGCCTGGCCACAGGGGTGGCAGACCCGCCTGGCCAGTCTTTCCTTTCCTCTTCTTTCCCCTCCTCGGTGGCCACTGCGTCTGTGAAGAGCTCCGAGCGCTGGTGCTGGGCGTGGGGAGCGCCCTCCCGGCGGGGGAACAGCCCCCTCTCCGGTTCTCCCTGGGGTTTGACTGGCACTTCCTTTGGGGACACAGGGCGGGGGCTGAGGCTCTAGTTGGAAGGGAGGAAGGGGAGGCGGATAATGAGGAGGACGATTGTTCTCTATTTTCAAAATAAAGAACTTTGGCAAAACTCACTTCCCCAAAGGAGGCCACCGCTTGCGGTCACATTTTCTGGTTCAGGGAAGAACGGCGGGTCACCTCCCGTCACATCCCATTGTTCTCCTTCCCAGGGATAAGGGCTGGCTCATCTGGAAAGGAGCCTGAGGGACAGTGGAGTCCCACTGTGACCACATCAAGGACGGCTTCTGATTCTTCTGTCTTGTAAGATTGGCCCCAGGAGCAGTCGCTGGAGGTGAGCAGGTTGTTGGCGGGTCCCGGGGGCGGGGTGTGCGGTGGATGGTGGGTGCAGTGGACGGTGGTGTGGGCAGGGCGCTGGTCAGCAGGAGTTAACTGAGGAACCCGGGAAGGCAAATGCTGGGCCGCAGCCCTGAGGGCTTCTCCTGTACCCACCCTGCCCAGGTCTGGCTGTCCCCATCCTCAGCACTGGGTGTCCAGCTGGAGCTCAGGGGCCACCTCACGGCTTGGACTCTGGTCCATCCAGGGGCAAGGCAATTCCAGCTGCAGAAGTAAGGGTAGGAGCAGCATCCTGAGCCACAAGGAACTTTCTGGAAGATTTGCTGGATACTTTCCTTTAAAAAGAAATGCTCCTCTCTCCATGCAGGGCTGTTTTGAGTGCACCCCAGACCTGGCCTGGGCGGGTCCTCCGTCCTTCTGTCCACGCCAGGGCCTAGAGTCTTCGCCAGCCGAGAAGGCACAGCGCTGCCGGCTGCTGATTCTGCTCACAGGCAGCTCATCTTTTCTGAGGCTAAAACTGAAACAGCTCAGAAGGGTACGAAACCCCCTCTGAACCACAGCTCTGGTGTGAGTGTGATTTTTGAGAACACTTCTCCATTCCGTGAACGGGTTACCTTGTTTTCATGGTCCGGCTCTTGACGTGCTCTGAGAACTCTCCAGAAACTCCTTTTCCAAGAATCGAGCTTGGGGCTGTGCTTACTGGATCTGCTGTCTTGTCACATCTGCGGAAACCAAACTCTGGAGGGTCACAGGATAGTTAGCGCTGTTGACAGGCCTGTGACCCGGCATCTGGGGTACCTGGTTCAGCAATGCTGGGGCCAAGGGACCGAGTGCAGAGACCTCGCGTGGCCACCCCAGGCCCTTGGCCAGTGCCTCGCTGTGCTCTGAGGATGCACCTCCCCCGGGCAGCTGAGAGCTGGAGGTGAGGGTGAAGGGACGGCCTGCAGGTGGACACAGGTCTTTCAGAACTGACCTTGTGTCTGCAAATGGGTGGAAAGCAAGCCCCTTCCCCACTTCTGAGTCTTAAAGTATGTGAAGCAAAAATGACAGCATTAAAAGCAATCACATTCAGTCATTTCAACGCCTCTCCTCAGTTTTGATAGAAAAACGGATCCGTAGGGGTGTCTGCTCTGCATGATGCCGCAGACGCCCTGGCCCGTCCATGTTCTTGGCCTCTCCCTTGGCAGCTGCAGAACACGTGTTCTCCTTAGGTGCAGATGGGCTTTTTTTTTTTCTTTTGGTACCAGGAATTGAACCCAGGGGTGTTTAACCACTGAGCCACATCCCCACATCCCCAGCCCTTTTTATTTAGAGACAGGGCCTTGCTAAGTTGCTTAGGGCCTTGCTAAGTTGCTGAGGCTGGCTTTGAACCTGTAATACTCCAGCCTCAGCCTCCCCAGCCACTGGGATTACAGGTGTGCAGCACAATGCCTGGCCGTATGGCTCTTGCCGAGCCGAGACACTGCATAAGTACAGTAAGTCGGGCACAGAAAGCCAAGCACTGCGTATTCGCACTGAGATGGGCAAGCCAAATGTGGCCTCTCTGAGGTCGAGAGTAGAAGGGTGACTACCAGAGGCTGGAAGGCTGCTAACGGGCACAGGGGTGCAGCTGGACAGAAGGAAGAGCTCCTCACGGTTCCCAGCACAGGAGGGGACTATGGTTGACAATTAACTGTTGTTCTCAAAAGATCTAAAGTCAGCCTGCTACAGTGCCACAGCTCCATCAGGGTTCATAGAAGCACAAGCACTAAATCCTATTAGCCCAGATGCCAGTCAGCAGATGAATGGATTCAGAAACCATGGTGTGTGTGTGCAATGCAGTTCTACTCAGCCTTTTAAAGGAATGAAGTTATGGCATTTGCCAGCAAGTGGGTGGAAATGGAGACTACCATGCCAAGTGAAATTAGCCAACTCAGCAACTCAAGGTTGAATTTCTCTCTCATATGGGGAAGTTGTAGTAAAATAAAGGAAAGGGGAGGGAAGGATAAGGTTCCATAAAGAATCAATCAATACAAACACAAAGGAAGTCTAGTAGAGCAGGGGAGGGGGAGGGGGAGGGAGAGGGGAGGGGGAGGGGGAGGGGGAGGGGGAGGGGAGGGGGAGAGGAAGCGGAGGGGGAAGGGGAGGGAGGGGGAGGGGGATCCTGAACTGAAGTCCATTTCCACGCACCTGTGAGTTTGACGGGATGAACCCCATTGCTATGTAGAACCCCCAGTAAAGCTCTAGTGGGAAAAGGGGGGAGGCGCAGGCAGGCAGGAAGGAAAGATGAAAGGAAAAGTAATTTAAAATAAGTAGAAGAGAAAGAAATAATATGTATAAGAACAGGAATAAATGACATAAAAACAACGAATTGAGAAAATTAGCAAAGCTAAAAGCTGGTTCTCTGAAAAAGATCAAGTCTAGCGACGTTAACCAGGAAAAGGAAGGACACAGGCAGCTCAGTGACACACACCTGTGATCCCAGCTACGTGGGACTTGAGACAGGAGGGTCATAAGTTGGAGGCCAGCCTCAGCAACCTAGTGAGGCCCTGTTTCAAAATAAAAAATTCAAAATGCAGGGGCTGTGGCTCATTGCTAGAGTGCAAGTGGGTGCAGTCCCTGGCATTAATAATAATAATAATAATGATAAGAGATTACATAACTTCATGATTAGGGGTTGAAAGAAGGGTTATCACTGAACAATGCTACAAATATTGAAATAATAATAATTTTATAAAAAGATAAATTGCCAACAAATTCAGCAACATAGGTTAAATGGACAAGTGCTTTGAAAAATACAGCATATTATGTAACTTACAGATGGTACAAGGGAAATCTGTGGAGCTATTAAGGAAATAAAATTTATTACAAAAAAATTTCCAGAAAGAAAACATAGGTGAAGTCAGTTTCGTTGACTCTGTAAAACATTTAAGAGAGAAAAGACATAACTTACAGATTCTTTTAGAAAACAGAGGAAACAAAAATACTTCCCAATTCATTTTAGAAGCCAATACAATTTTTATTTATTTATGGTACCAGGGATTGAACTCAGGGGCACTCAACCACTGAGCCACACTCCCAGCCCTATTTTGTATTTTATTAGAGACAGGATCTCACCGAGTTGCTTAGCACCTTGCTATTGCTGAGGCTGGCTTTGAACTCACAATCCTCCTGCCTCAGCCTCCCAAGCCGCTAGGATTACAGGCATGCATCACTGCGCCTGGCTAGAAGCCAATATTATTTTAATACAAACCCTGACAAAGACATCAGAAAAAATAAAAATAGCACAGGTGTGAAAGTTTTTAATGAAATAACAAATTAATCCAGTAATATATAGAAAGGATCATACAGCATACTTAAGTAAAATTCATACCAGAAATGTAAGTTAGGTTATCATCAGAAAATCAACAAAGCAATTCACCATACTAACAGAATAATGGAGAAAAATGATACAATTATTTCAATAAATACAGAAAAAGCATTCAACACTCATTTATAATAAAAACTCAGAAAGTTAGGAATAGAGGACATTGTCTCAATCTGACACTTACAAAAACTTTACTCTGATACGGTATCCAGTGGTGAAATACTGACCGCTTTCCCTGTGACAGGGACCAGAAGAGGATGTCCCCTCCCCCCACCCTTCAGCCTTGTGCTGGAATCTCAATCGTTGCAATGATACCAGTCAGAGAAATAAAGGCATGGAGATCAAAAAGAAAAATCATGACTGATTCCACACATATTATGATTGTGTATGCAGGAAATCCTAAGAAATCCACCAAACAAGAATTAGAACAAACAAATCAATGGAACATGGTGCCAGAATATAAGGTTACTATTAAAATATCAAAAGTAAACTGGGCGCGGTGGCACACGCCTGTAATCTGAGTGGCTCAGGAGGCTGAGACAAGAAGATCACAATTTCAAAGCCAACCTCAGCCTTGGTGAGGCGCTAAGCAACTCAGTGAGACCCTGTCTCTAAATAAAATACAAAATAGGGCTGAGGGTGTGGCTCAGTGGTTGAGCACCCCTGGGTTCAATCCCTGGTACCCCCCCCCAATATCAAATGTATATTTTTATATATAGCAGCAAAAATCAGGGAAATTAAATTAGAAAAGCAATTCCCATTGAGAGCAGTGGCTAATGCCTGTGATACCAGCAGCTCAGGAGGCTGAGGCAGGAGGATCAAGAGTTCAAAGCCAGCCTCAGCAACTTAGCAAGGCCCTAAGCAGCTTAGTGAGAACCTGTCTCTAAATAAAATATAAAAAGGGCTGGGGATGAGGCTCAGCACCCATGGGTTCCATCCCTGGTACAAAAAAAAAATATTCCAGTTACAATATCTTCAAAAAGCCTAGAATACTCAGGAATAGATACAATGAAAAGACAGGAAAGGAACTGGGGATGGCTCAGTGGTGGGGCACCTGCCTAGCATGCAGGAGGCCCTGGGATCCAGCTCCAGTACTGAACAGAAAAATAGTAAAGACTATAAAACATTATTGAAAGAAAGTAAAGACCTGAATAAATGGCTAAAGACGTCAGGATGTCAGTTCTTCCCCAACTGATCTGTAGCTACTGCATGATGCTAAATCATAATGCTAGAAACAAAAATCTTTTGCAGAATTCACACACTGATTCTAAAATTTATATGGACAAGGAATTTAGAGTATTTAAAATAATCTTGAAATAGAAGAACAATTTGGAGCATGCGAGCTACCTGACATGGGGACAATGGCACTGTGGTAGAGACTGAAAAATGAACCTGCAGAGCTGAATACGGAGCCAGAAATGCTCCCACTTCGGTCTTTGGCAAAGGCATGGAAGCAGTCTATGGGGAAATAAGTCCTAAAGAAAATGGTGCTGAGTTAACTGGAGGTTCCCATGGAAACGAGCTAACAAACCGTCAACTTTTCTCTCCAGTTTTACAAAAGTTAATTTGAAATGAATCATAGACCTAAATATAAAGTCATAAAACTCTTAGAAAAAAAAAACATAGAAGAATCTCTTCCTAACCTGGGGGCACGCAAATGTTCGATAGGTCACAGGTGGCAATGAACAATAAGAAATTCAATAAATGTATCTCTACCCAAATTAAATTATCTGCTGGTAAGTGGCATCATTCAGAAAATAAATTAGCAAGTCAAATATTCGTAGAAAATACTTTCAAAGCATCTGAACAGGACTGACCGTCCGGATGGTGAAGCACTCTTATAACTCACTAATGAAAAGATGAACAATCCAATAAAAAAATGGACAAGGAGTTCGAATGGACACTTCACCCGAGAATATGCAAGTGGCCTTTAAAGGAGGTGGAGAAACGCTCATCATTACTCCTCAGGGAAATGAAAATTGAAACCACAGGAAATACCATGACACCACCCCCTGAAGTTAAAAAGACTGACATCATCAAGATGGGACAGGTTTCCATAAACCCCCACAAACCCTGCGCTGTGATCCTGCAGTTGCCCTCCTCGGGATTTTTCCCAAGAAATGTAGAAACACATCCACAAAAGCGTTCCTTCAGAAGTGGGCACAGCAGCTCCTCTCACTGGAGGGGAATGGACAGAGCACCTGGGTGTCCCGTGGTGGGAGGATGGGTACACAACCAGGAGGCTTCAACAGATGGAATCTATTCAGGAGTAAGAACCGGCTATTGGCAGTACCTCAACAGGGACTGTGCTCATCAGCTTTCCGTTACGATAACAAAATGCTTGAGATAATTGGCTCATAAAGAGAAAAGGTTCATTAGGGTTCACAGTTCTGGAAGCTCTATCTATGCTCCAGTGGACCACTGTGTTCAGGTCTCAGGGACATCCTGGATGGCAAGGCTGGGGGAGCAAAACTGCTTACTTCATGGCCCAAAGCAAAAGAGGGAATGAGGAAGGAGGGTGGGTCCCAGTGTCCCTTTCCTGGACACACCCCCAGTGACATAAAGACCTCCCGATAGGCCCCACCTCTAAAAATCTGCATCACGTCCCACCACGGCTTTAACACATGGGCCACCCCACAGCAGGTGGGTCTCAGGGACAGGCTGAGCAGGGAAGGCCCTGCACATGTATCCATGGTGCTGTGTGGGTTCACGTGACGCTTGTGTGATGCTCTAGGACAGGCAGAGCCTCGGGAGCAGAAGAGCCTCGGAAGCTCGGTTACTCCTTGGGGAGGGGGATTGGAGAGGCTGGGGTGGTCCTTAGAGGGGCAGGGAGGCCCTTTGTCTGGATATGGGGGTGGCATGCACCGTTGTGTCCCTTTGTGAAAAGTCATCTCAGGTGTCCCTAACAAGTGTGTGTTCTGTGGGTGTAAATGTTAAATTTTAAAAATGCCCATACACCCAACAGATACTCTGAGCTCTACAAAAACACCACAGAGGCCAGAGGGACAGGCACAGAGGGGCTGAGACACAGAAGAGAAAAGGGACGTCGTCAGACCCGAGCTGCGGACTCCTCCCCGGTCGGCCAGAACCTTTCACTGAAGAAGCAGAGGCAGGAGCATTGCCAGGGGCGTCCTCTGGGGAGAGACGGGAGGGAGGCTGGGATTTCTCCAACCTCCACGCCTGGCTCCCTCTCATCTGGCCTTTACTGCTTTCCAGAAATAAATTACTTTTAGTGATAAATTCCTGGATGGAGACCGTAGCTGCAGGCTGCCCCGTTGCCCGCCTGAGGAGTAAGGCGTTTCAGAGCTTCAGGTTCTTGGATTTATTTATTAACATCTGTGCATCGGTGGATGAGGCACAGGGAGCCCTCAGACTCCTCTGGCTCTGGGTGGAAAATTGTCCACAGGAAACTGAGACCAAGGGAGATTTTTTTTTTTGGTACTGGGGATGGAACCCAAGGGTGCTTAACTACCAAGCCACATCCCCAGCCCTTTTTAATTTTTATTTTGAGACAAGGTCTCCCTAAGTTGCTTAGGGTCTCATTAAGTTGCTGAGGCTGGCCTCGAACTTGCAATCCTCCTGGCTCAGCCTCCCGAGACCCTGGGATTACAGGTGTACACCACAGCGCCCAGCCACAGAAGGGGTGTCCAAGTGTGTGAATGTGTACACACAGAGAAAATCCAAGCTGCAACTTCCCGTTCCTTTCCCACCTATCCTCCCAGTGCCACCTAAAGTCCCCCAGCATGTCTCCTACTCAGGACACCGGTGGGTGTGGCGGGAATGGGTGCCCCCTCGCCACTGCTCCAAGGGCCTGGGTGGTCCTTGGAACACGACAAGGTCTGGAGGAGCCGCTGAGTCCTGTGTCCACAGCTGGGTCACTGCTGGCTTCCCTGGCCCTGTATACAGCTGGTGCATAAGAATTGCACCTGGCAGAACTGCTCTTGGTCATAGTAAGCCTCACTCCATGGCTGTCCGGTGTCCAGGTTCAAAGGCGAGACTCTGGCCTCTCTCTCCAGGTCCCTGGTGCAGGCAGGGGCTGGGCGTGGCCCCTCAGGCTGCTTAGCCCAGGGCCACCTGCTCTCCAGGGAGGATGCAGACATCCCAGGAGGCCTGGCAGGCGACAGGAGCCAGGGGAAAGGGCCATGTCTGTGGGCGAGAGTCCCTGGCCGGTGCCCCCAGGAGACCTCATCTGCCCATGGCTCACCTCCTCCCGTGATGTGGGCAGAATCAAGCTCAGATGAAGCATGGGGGCGGGATTTTGATACCCTGAGACCAGGCTTCACCAGAGGAACCTGAGAACTCACAGCAGAGGCAGGCCCGTCGCACACCGGCGCTGGGGTGCCCCTCGCATCCGCAGCTCCGATTCCCACGCCCACCTCCCAACCTGGAAACTACACTTTTTTTTTTTTTTTTAAAGCACACAAATAAAAACAGAAAACCAGAACAGAACCTCACGAAACCAACAGAAAACCAAGGAAAAACCCCAAATCCCTCTAGTTTCTTTTTGACTCTTTCCACCCCCCACACCCAGAGACTGACAGCTGGAGGGAGTGGAGAGCCAGCTGGGAGTCCAGCGAGCTGTCCAGGGTCCCCTGGGTGGCCCCGGGGTCCCCACCTCGTCCTCTGCTGGTGACCCCCAGATGCCACCTTTCCCAAAGCACCTTTGTGGCCAGAGAGGCTGAGTGTCCTGGGGAGAGTGGAGGGATTGGCATGCGGCTCCGGCTGGGGCGAGGATGGGGAGGATGGAGATGCCGTTTATAGAGGAGGAAGCCACGGTTTTGAAGGTCAAGAGTCACGCGGCGGGCGGCGGTCCCTGAACCCGGGGAACAGTGGCCTGGCACGAACTGGGGCTAAACCTCTCTTTTTCACACTGTCCCTATTATTTGGGGCCGTGGCTGTGTCCCTGCTGAGACCGCAGTGTGTGGAAGGGGGTCCTGGAGCACACCTGGTGTCCACCTCTGGTGACGTGGCCTCTCTCCTGGTGGCCGGGTGCTCCAGCTGAGAACAACTGGAGGAAGAACGGGTGGCCTCCCGGGCAAAGTATGGGCCCTTGAATTCTGGTTTGCTGACCCGAGGTCCTTTTGGGTTTGTGACTCTGTGTTTAGAGGGGCGGGCGGGGGTGGTGAGAGGACTGAGCCCAGGGGAGCTTTGCCACTGAGCTACATCCGCATCCCTTCTTAAACTTTTTAAAAATTTTAAGACAGGGTCTCTCTAAATGACTGAGGCTGGCTTCAGACTTGGGATCCTCCTACCTCGGCCTCCAAGTCTTTGGGTCACCTGCTTCCAGCCCAGGTTGCAGTATTTTCATTTTGTTTTGGTACTAGGATTGAATCCAGGGGTGCTGCTTTACCACTGAGCCACATCCCAGCCCTTTTTGTTTGTTTGTTTTTGAGACAAGACCTCACTAAGTTGCTGAGGCTGAACTTGAACTTGCAATCCTCCTGTCTCAGCCTCCTGAGCTGCTGGGATCACAGCCACAGGCCACGGTGCCCAGCATGAGCTTGGTTCTCTGGGCACTGGGGGGAGTCCTTCCTCTCTGGTCCTTTTGTTCAGAGCCGCGGGGCAGGTGCCCTCCTGTGGGTAGCAGAGGATGCCAGGCTGGCCTGCCCAGGAGGAAGGGGCAGAGTGATGTGGACTGAGAGCCAGGGTCTCGTGGGGACGGAGGGTACAGTGGTGACCCCATGGACCCAGGGCCCCGGAGGCATCAGAACTAGCCGCTTGTCATTCAGTGGTGAGGTCCTGATGAGGCCTCAGGGTGTGGCTTGAGCCCTGGAAAGACTTACACCTATCACCTGCAGGCCCTGCGAGGGTGGCCACTGGGCACAGCTTGCCTGGCTCCGTCTGGCCGTGAAACCCAAACTCCGTCTCCCTGGTTGTCACCTTGCCTGGGACTCACAGTTGAGCCTCCAGCATGCTTGTCTCACGGCAGGATGACCTAGTGCTGGCACTGACCTTGCAGCTGTGAGCGTCACCTGGGCCGTCACGCCTCCCGGGTCCCTGCCGTGTTCAGGACTCAGAACCTGGTGGACTCACCCTGCTGTGGCCTATGGGCCTGCTGCGGCCTGGGCACATCCTCTAGGGTTAGCGCTGCACAACCAGAGCATCCGTCCGGCCTGGGGGCCCGTGTGCAGAAGTGTCCTGAACCCCGTGTTTCCTAGACGACATCACCATCGTCATCATCATCATCATCGTCATCAGTGTATTTGATTTTTGAAGATGTTGAATAAAGGCTTAAGGAAATTCAACTCCACGGGGCCTTAAACGGCAGCCGGTGGGGCTTAGCTCTCTAGCCCCGATCGCACCAAAGGGAGGCTGCACGTGGAAAACCACTGCCCAGGTTTTATTCCACAAAACCCCCTCTGGGCTCTGAAGGAACCGGTGGTTTCACAGTGCTCTGGAATGGCCCTCCTCGAGGGGAGGACGGACGGGAGGCCCGCAGGGATTCTGCACCCATCTGGGGTCTTTTTGCTGAGTCGGGATCTGTGTCTTTTGCTTAGAAACTCCTTGGACTGAAGGGATCCTAAGGCAGGAGTGATTGATTCAGCCAAATGTGTGTGTGAATGTGTGTGAGTATGTGAGTGTGTGAATATGTGTGATTATGTGAGTGTATGAGTGTGTGTGGGTGTGTGAGTGTAAGAGTGTGTGAGTGCGTGCATGTGTGAGTACGTGTGAGTGTGTGTGACAGTGTGCATGTGAGTGTGTGAGAACATGTGTGAGTGTGTGTGAGTGTGTGTGTGAGTGTGGGTGAGTGTGTGAGTGTGTATGGGTAAGTGTGTGAGAGTGTGTGAGAGTATGTGTGTGACTGCGTGTGAGTGTGTGTGAGAATATGTGTGACTGCGTGTGAGTGTGTGTGTGTGAGTGTGAGTGTGAGTGAGGAATACGACTCTCACACCCCCCAAACTATTACCAAGCCTCCCGGGACCTGTGGCCTCTCGAGGCTAAGGTCCTCCTACACAAGCAACCTCCTCTAGGAACTGAAGATGTCGGACAGAAGTGATAGGCGATGACACTGACCAGCGCTGAAGGGGACCAGCAGCTGAGGGCCCAGCTACTTACCTGAGTACGGGAAAAGGCACGTTTAGCGTGAACAAGGCCGACAGGAGGGGGAGGACGAGCATCTGTAACAGACAAGAAATTCTAGGTCACAGAGAGAGAAGAATTGCCCTAAGGACAATGCGGGGTCACTGAAGGACTGGGGCATGCGGCCAGGGCGCAGGGAGGCACCGTGGCCTTGGCCGTCATGGACTAAGAGGACACGAGCCCCGTGCGTGTGCCTGCCAACTGTCGGTGGATGAGCCAGTGTCTCCGTCCACCACAGACGCGGTGACACACTGTAAGGATATTGTGGCCATGGAGATGGCCCCAGGTTTCTAAATACTCTCCCAGATTCTGAGCTTAAATCATCGTGGGCAGGTGGGCAGTTCATAGATGCTCCCTCCACCCCATCTTTCCATCCATGCCAGAAAAACAGAAAGAAAGAACTAGATACAAAAAAGTGGCATTACGGGTACCAAGTTTCAGCTTGAGTGAGAGGACAAACAATTCCTAGCAGATAGGAGCGCCCAGATGGACGGCTCAGGGCACTCTGGGCTCCTGTGGGAGGTCGCAGAGGATGCGCCATCGTACCTGTTGGATGAGATGGGTTAGCAGTCTGCACTGGGGAGGGGGCTGGGTTAACCCTCGAGGTTCTCTCTACTGGCTCTGCGAGGACAGAAGTGAACCACACACCACCCTTGAGGTAGCCAGAAAACTCGTCACAGCATGTCATTTACCAGGTCAGTGCTGCGTCTTGGGCTGCATGGGAAAAGGGCCATCAGGGTGACAACGTGTCTGTAAATCACAATTAAGAAGCCTCTGACAAGTGGAATTGTTGACATTCAAAAGCACAAAGCAAGCAGGATGCAGGACGGTCCTTTCCCTTTCCTTCCATTTCCATTTCCTTTTGGAGACAAGGTCTGGTCTCAAAGACACCGCGCTAGCCATCCGCCTGCCTCCCCTGCTGAGCAGCTAGGATCCTGTTAAAAAAATGACACTGTCATTGCCTCCTCCAGTGCTCCCCAGAGCCACCTCTGGCCACCAGGGTTTGGCCACCGGGTGCCTGCACCTGCGTCCCCTTGTCCTGACCGCAGGATGACTGGCATGCACGGCTCCATCTCTTCTGGTGAAGTCAGTCTTCTTCCCGTGGTTACCACTTATGCCAGTCCCCCCCTGCAGACTCCTGGGAACAGATAAAGGTGCCCCGTCCTCATTTCTGATCAATAGAACGTCCAGATCCTCAGCTACACACCCTCCTCTAATCCAGACAATCCTCCATTGTGGTCAATCCCCTGCCCACAAACTTTATCAACTCCAAGCTTGTCAATGCCTCTTGGGAGCAGACACTGATGGACCTACAGTGTCTTCTAGTGACCAGAGATGGACCCTCAGGTCTTTTCATCAGTGACCACAGGTACAGCATGGTATTCCCTCAGGGTTTCAAATGAATGCCACAGGGAGAAGCATCCTCTAAACACATTTTATAATCACACCTATTTACAGCTAATTTCGTGCTGTATTTTTCAAAATTCTGATTTAAAATATGACTGCTAGCCAGGCACAGTGGCGTACCCCTGAAATCCTAGCAGCTCAGGAGGCTGAGGCAGGAGGATCGCAAGTTCAAGGCCAGCCTCGGGAACTTAGTGATGTCCAAGCAACTTAGAGAGACCTTGTCTCAAAATAAAAATTTTAAAAGGCTGGGGATGTGGCTCAGTATTTAAGTGCTCCTGGGTTCAATTCCTGGTACTAAAAATAAATAAATTAATTACATACCACTGCTAAGGAAGAATTCATTTTCTTTAAAAAGTGCAAATAGCAAGAGTGACACTAACAACTTAAAATACAAAACAGTGAAAACAACCTAGTTACAGAGGGATCATCAAAACACATGGAAAAGGAGCAGCAGGTGAGTCAAAGTGACAGAAAAGAAGCTTCACTGCCCTCCGGTCCACTGCTCTCCTAGGTCATGAGACCCCTTCCACTTTTTCCCTTTTTTCTTTCCAGCTTCTACGTATGAGAACAAACGTTCAACCTTGACTTTCTGAGTTTGGCTTGTCTCACTTAACATAATGTTTCCAAACTCCATCCATTTTCCTGAAAACGGCATAATTTGGATCCTCATGGTTGAATAAAAGTCCTGACCTTTAAATAAGCTCTACAAGTAAGACTCTGCTGGGCATGTATGGTGGCACACATCTATAATCCTGGTGCCTCTAGAGGCTGGGGCAGGAGGATCCCAACTTGGAGAGCAGCCTCAGCAACTTCACAAGACCCTGTCTCAAAATAGAAAAATAAAATGAGCTGGGATGTATATTGCTGGTAGAGTGCCCCTGGGTTCAACCCCCAGTACTGTAAAAATGAAAAGGGAAACTCCATTCACGGCACTAGTGATAAGCTAAGCTACTGCAAAGACCACAGGCTCCAGGAACCAATGTGGAAAGAGAACACACATGGATTTTGTGGCCTCCTTTTTTTTTGGGGGGGGGTGGTACCAGGGACTGAACCCAGGGGAACTGGACCACTGAGCCACATCCCCAGCCCTATTTTGTACTTTATTTAAAGACAGGGTCTCACTGAGTTGCTTTGAGCTTTGCTTTTGCTGAGGCTGGCTCTGAACTAATAATCCTCCTATCTCAGCCTCCCAAGCCTCTGGGATTACAGATATGTGCCACGGTGCCCGGCTTGTGGCATCCTTGATGAAACTAAGCTAGAGCAATATAAATCAAAACCTTCCTATTGACATTGTTAGATGAGGTTCAGATTATGAAATCAGAGCACAATTAAGGAAAAACAGCCACCAGACTGTCTTTCTCATGGGTAGATTTAGTAAATCATATCAGAAGGTCCGTTTTGATTTTTCACTCTCAGACTGACAAAGGTGTGTGCAGCTTGCTGTTGGTTTTGGCTACACCAAACAATTCTCCAGTAAACTTAATACTAAGGAGTTATAAACATGCTTCACACCTCTACCACCACCACCACTACCACCACCACCACCATCACCACCACCATCACCACCACCACCACCAGCATCACCACCACTAACACCATCATCACCACCATCACCATCACCACCACCACCACCACCACCACCACTACCACCACCACCACCATCACCACCACCATCACCACCACCATCACCACCACCACTACCACCATCACCATCACCATCACCACCACCACCATCACCATCACCATCACCATCACCACCACCACCATCACCACCACCATCACCATCACCATCACTAACACCATCATCACCACCACCATCACCACCAACAACAACACCATCATCACCAACACCAAAACCATCATTACTACTACCATCACCACTACCATGACCACCTCCACCTCCACATTCATCAAAACCATCACTACTACCACCTCTACCACCACTACTACCACAACCACCACCACCTCTACTTCTACCACCACCATCACCCCCACCCCCACCTCCACCTTTACCACCACCATCACCACCACCACCACCACTTTCACCTTTACCACCACCATCACCACCACCACCACTACCATCACCACCACCACCATCATTTCCACCTTCATCACCCCCCACCACCATCTCCACCTCCACCACAACCACCTCAATCACCACCACCACCTCCATCACCACCATCACCACTACCACCACCTCCACCATCACTATCACCATCACCACCACAATTACCACTACCACAACCACCATCACCACCACCACATCCACCACCACCACTACCAACACCACCAATAATACTGTTGCCACCACCACCACTATCATCAACACAACTACAACTACTACCACCATCCATCGCCATCATTACCACTACATCAACACCACGGTCACCACCACCACCATCAAACCATCACAACCATCAAAACCATCATCATTACCACCACCACCATCACCATCACTAGTATCACCACTATCACCGTCATCACCACCACCATCCCCACTGCCACCACCATGGCCATAGCCGTCACTACAGCACCACTACTGCATTCGTCTTCTATCAGCCCAAACACTCAGCTGTTACTGCGATGGTCTTGTGAGACAGGGAGTGTAACACATCACAGATCTTTGAGAACCGTTTGCCAGGAAGTCACTCCACCATGATTCCCGACCCTCAAGAGGGCCCTGGTTGCAGCCAACCTCTGGTTTCTTCCCAGTGACTCTGGGGCATCCCAGCAGTGCCCCGACCTTCCTGAAGCTTCAATCCCAGCCAGAGGGCCTGTCTTTTCTGCAAAATGGCCTCCTCGATGGGCCTTCTCTTTTGCAAGCAGCTGTTGTGCTCCATCCTCTCGTTGCTGCGGCCAGCATTTCCTGAGCATCAACTGCTCTGAGCGTGCTTGTGTGCGGCTGCCTGGTTTCATTTACTCCTCTCCACAAACCTGCGCACAGTAGGTTCCTGCAGCCTTCAGAGCTTCCCCTTGAGGTCCTGTCTCCCCGCCACAGAACTCCACAGATCTCTGCCTCTGTCCCCTTCCACGACATGCCCTCTAGGTAGGTTGTGCGCTGGATTTCCCCTCCTGGCAGGGGCAACCTGCCACGTCTGATCACCTGGCACTGGTGGTGCCAGGGTGCCAGGACTGTCCCTGGGAAATGATTGGAAAGTTCCCTGAGAGAACCGCTCCCAGAGATGTCCTACCAACTCCACAGCCAACGAATGAGGCTTTGGGGCCCTTCAGGTAGGAGCCCAAGCAGGAACAAGGGCAGCTAGGCTGCAGGGGAGAGGTGGCCCCACGGAAGCTGCCCTACCTTACAAGCAGATGAACATACAAACAAAGCCACCACCTTCAGTTCTATAAGACTTTAAGGGGACAAGCACAATATGAGCAAGTGCCTCATTGTAATGTGACTGGAAGGAGAGCAGCAAGGGATTCTGGGACTGGTACCTGCTCCTCTGACCCTCAAGGCTGTGGGGCCTGTGGGCATCTCTGTGCTGGGCCATGAGTGACAACCCACACCCCAGGCTCTGTGAAGCCCCAGGGGGGTGTGGCTGAACATAGTCACCAGCTCTGGGTTTGGTCCCATCTATTGTGGACAAGGCCGATGAGGAGACCTCTTTAGTGACCTGGTGACTAATGGTACTCTTGGCCATTTGTATATCTTCTCTGGAGAAACATCTCTCCAGATTCCTCACCCATTTTTATCGGAAAATTTGTCTTTTTATTGTTGAGTTCTAGATCCTGGATATGCAATTTGCAAATATTCTTTCTCTCCACGGACTCTGATCACGGCGTAGGATCTTCTCACATGTTGCTGGATCTGGTTTTGCTGGCATTTTGTTGAAATCTTCTGTATCTATAATCACAGGGCTGTTGGTCTGCAGTTTCCTTTTCTGGTTATGTCTTTGTCTGGCTTTGGTGTCAGGGAAACGCTGGTCTCACAGAATGATCTGGAAACTCTTCCTGACTTTTCGACTTTTTGGAAGAGTTTCTTGAGGATTTGTGTGGATTCTTCAAACATTCAGTAGAATCCGACAGGGTCCTGAGATCTGCCTTGTGGGAAGGGTTTTGTCTTGTTTTGCTTTTCAAATTTCTAATTTGGTCTCTTGTTAAAGGATCATGTTCTGGAGTTAGTTTTGATAGTTCGTATCTGTCTAGAAATGACTGGTGTCCTCTGGGTAATACACTTTGTTGGCATAGAATTGTTCATAGTATTTCCTTGAAATTGTTTTGGTTTCCAAAAGGTTGGCATGACTGAGCCTCTTTCATTCCTTATCTTAGGAATTTGACTATTCTCTTTTTTTTCCTAGTGAGTGCAGCCAAAGGATTGTCAGTTTTCTTGATCTTTTTCTAACTTTTGGTTTTGTGGGGTTTCCTCTCTGTTGTTTTCTATTCTTTATTGTGTTATTTCTGCTCTATTTTTACTATTCCCTTCCTTCTGCCAGCTTTTTCTAGATTTTATGGCAGTGCAGCAACTGAGCTCTCTTTGCTACTATTGCACGGGTGTTTCTCTCCCACCCTTTGCTTTCAACCTAACTGCCTGAACTTCAAAGCAGCCTCTACCGACAGCGCACAGTTGGATCATGTTGTCTGTTTATTTTACACATTTTACCCTTCTCTGCCTTTTAATTTAAAATTTAATTGGTTTACACTTAATGTAATTACTGGCAGGGTAGGGTTTACATCTGCTATTTTTTCTATTTATTTTCTATATATCTAATGTCTTTTTGTTCTTCTAATTTTCCATTAGCACACTCTTTTGTATTAAATATATTTCTAGTGACTATTACCATCTATTTTCTATTATTTTTTTTTAGTTATTTTCTTGGGAGTTCCCTTGGGGATTGCAATGAATACCTGTGATGGTTAGTTCCAGGAGTCAACTGAATGAAGGGACACCTAGATGCCTGTTCAAGCCTTGTTTCTGAGCATCTGTGACGGTGCTTCAGAGGGGATTGGCATGTGATCCAAGAACTGAGTGGGGACCTTCTACCCTCACCCCACGTGGGCAGTCACCACCTGTTAGCTGAGGGGCCAAACAGAACCGAAAGGCAAAGGAAAGAAAAATATTCTTTCTCTCCCTCCCTCTCCCTCTCCCTCTCCCTCCCTCTCTCCTACCCCAACACCCTCCCCATCCCCTCCCTCTCCCCCTCCCTCCCTCCCTCTCCCCCTCCCTCCCTCCCTTTCTTCTCCCTCCCTCCTTTCCCCTCCCTCTCCCCTCCCTCCCTTCCCCCTCCCTCTCCCTCCCTCCCTCCTCCTCCCTCCCCTCCCCTCCCTCTCTCCCTCCCCCTCCTCCTCCTCCTCCTCCTCCCTCCTTCCCTCCCTCCTCCCTCCTCCCCTCCCTCCCTCCTCCTCCCTCCCCTCTCCCCTCCCTCCTCTCCCTCCCCTCTCCCTCCCTCCCTCCTCCTCCCTCTCCCTCCCTCTCTCTCATGAAGCTTGGGACAACCTTCCTCTCTTTTCTCAGACATAAACACCCCCAGAGTCTCTGGCCTTGTCCTCCAGGACATGACCCATGGCCTTGCACTTTCCTAGGCCTCAGCCGTGGACTGAATCTCCGACATCAGGTTCCTGGTTCTAGCCCTTGGACTTGGAAACCCCATGCTGTTGCTTCCCTAGCTCTTGGGTGTGGACGGCCATCCATGAGGCTTTCCATTCTCCCATCTGGCTGGCCAGTTCCCCTAGTAACAGAATCCTCCTTTTAGCTACCTTGATGGCCATGAGGCTCTGGAGCCAGCCACCTGCCCTGTGTGTGCAGAGGTGCTCTGTGGAGTGTTGGGGGGGGGTCTTCCACACTCACCCAGGCAGCCGACGTCCTGACCTTGACCTCAGATGTGTCTGCTGTGCAGCTGGAGGGAGAACCCAGGACCCCCTGGTCTTCCCGGAGAAGCCGCACCTTCTGGGCATGCACGGAGCCTTCCTTGCTCACAGCCGTCTCGGTTCCCAGGGCTGCCCGAGCTTCCCAGAGGCCCTGTGGACACTCCATTGCCCCAACTTTCAGCTTTGAGCTCTCGGGTTGTCTCCCCAGCGGTTGCTACTGTCCCCACCACCTGGGAAGCTGAACCACTGCCTCTAAGTGCCCTCTAGGAAACGGCTTTTCAACCTGGGCCAACCCCCAACGAGGTCAGGTAAGCCAGCCTGGCGAGCGGGGTTGTCTCTGCCATCAGAGGACCTGAGAGAGGGCGATGGGAACAGAGCGAGTGACATGCTTCAAGGCCCCGATTACTGGTGAAATTCAATGATTCTGTAAACTTTATGAACCATCCCCGAGGGCCACGTGCATTTGGTTAATATCCAGAGTTTTTCGGAAAGTTGAAATTGATGATTTTTTTTTGTCAGTGTTCTCATTACTTTTGAAAGGGGAGAGAATGTTCAAGGCCTTTGCGCCACCAGTGTTGTTGCTGATGTCACCAGATTGTGTCACCTTTCCCAACACTGCATACTGCGTAAAGTTACAATGTTTAACGAGGAAGGCACATGTGCAGGCCACCTTAACAAGGCACCTCCCGTGAACAACAGTCACTCAAGACCCATTTGCTCTCGAAGCATTCTTGGGCTGCCCTTATGGACTTCAATGACCTTGCAGGAGTGTCCTCCTGCCACCTTTGAATGCCCACCAGTGCCATCGATCCCCACAGCTGCTGGTCACCAAACTCTCGCAGGTAGTAAAATCCTCTGGAGATGGAGAGTGGAGTGCTCACCAGACGGTCAAGCAACGCTGTAGGACTGGCTCCTTATTTGAGGGCCTGGCCTGACTGAGCAGGCATGGAACTTTCCATCCACTGTGACCACAATGGCGACCCCTCAGGGTCTGGGAATGAGGGCTAATGAAGCTCCCCCTTGAGGGTCTGGGTGCTGGGAGGACTTCAGGGAACACTTTCAATTCCTCAGTCACATTTCAGTTACGACACCACTTTGATGCCCCTGCACTATGCAGATTTATTTTTTTCTTTTGGTCCTGGGATTAACCTCAGGGTCAGTCAAACGCTGAGACACGTCCTCAGCCCTGGGTCGTATTTTCTTTATAGACAGGGTCTCGCTGAGTTGCTTAGGCCTCGCTTTTGCTGAGGCCGGCTCTGAACTCTCGATCCTTCTGCCTCAGCCTCCAGAGCCACAGAGATTCTGGGCGTGCTCCACCTGGCTCACTTCTGCGTTATCTTGAAGCACACTCCAGCTCTTAGATAATTTCATTTGCAAAACATTCAATGAGCATGTCCAAAACAGAAGAGGTCACTTGGGGGGCAGTTTTTGTTGTTGCTGCTGTTTTTACTTTTGGGTGGTGCTGGGGATTGAACCCAGGGCCTTGGGCAGGTGAGGCGAGCACTCCACCAACTGAGCTATCTCCCCAGCTTGGCAGCTTTACTGACAAATCGCCAGTTAATAAATTGTGTCTGATCAGAATGGAAATTGGAGGGGCTTTGACATACATCTTTGAATGTATCATTGCACTTAAGAGAATGAACATCTCCATGAACCCCTGGGGATTTCTTTGCCCCTTCTGCAGTCCCCGCCCACTCTCCACCCCCTCTCCCCATCTGCAGCTACTGACTATCTCTGTGTAGACTAGTTACGCTTTCCAGAATTTTCTGTAACTGGAGACATACAATGTATACTTTTTGTTTGTTTGTTTTATTCATCACAGTCATTTTGAGGTTCAGTCCTGCGGTTCTGAGTGTCAATCATTCCTCCCTGCTACTTTCTGGGTGGCACCCCACTGTATGGTTAAATGGCAATTTGTTCATCCTGTCCCCTCCTGGGGACATTTGGGTTGTTTTCAGTTTTTGGCAACAAATAAAGCTCTCATGAACATTTGGGCTCAATTCTTTGTGTGAATCTGTGCCTTCACTTTTGTGTGTGTGTGGGGGGGTGTAAATAACCACACAGGAATGGTTGAGTCACACGGCATTTTTAATATTTAGAAAACTAGCAAAATGCTCTTCAGAGAGGTCTGATCATTCTCCACGCCCGCCAGCTGTGAGCAAGGGTCCCTGTTGTTTCTGGGTCTTCCGCACAGTCAGCCTTATAAGTCGTGTCCCTGGTGGGTGTCGGCTGGTGTCTCGAGACTTGTATTTTCCTGATGACTAAGGATGTTGAACCTCCTTTCTTGTGTTGTTTGCCAGCCCTGTAGATTCTCTTGTAAAAAGTCTATTCAGATATTTTGCCAATTTAAAACATTATGTTGTTTGTCTTCTTTAAATAATTTTTAAGAATATTTATTTTTTTAGTTATAGGTGGACACAATATCTCTATTTTATTTTATTAATTTTTTTATTTTTATTTTTTTTTAGAGAGGGAGAGAATTTTTTAATATTTATTTATTTATTTTTTTTAGTTTTTGGTGGACACATCTTTATTTTATTTTTATGTGGTGCTGAGAATCGAACCCAGTGCCCATGCATGCTAGGTGGGTGCTCTACCTCTGAGCCATAACCCAGCCCTTGAAATAATTTTTAATCAGTTCTAGATATAAGCCCTTTGCCATATAAATATTTTGCAAATGTTTCCTCAGTCTGTGGCTTTTCTTTTCATTTTCCTAAGTGTCTTTTGAAAGTCAAAATTTAATTTTTTATGAGGTTCGGTGAATATATTGTTTCTATTATGATTTGCACTTTACCTATTGATTTCCACAAATAGCACCAACATTAAGGTGGTAAGATTTTCTCCTGTTTCCTTCTAACCATTTCCTAGTTTTAGCACTTTCATTTGTATTTATGATCTATTTTGGATCCATTTTCATTTCTTTTTTTGTTTGTTCTAGTTAGATAGACATGACCGTAGAGTGTATTTTGACGTGTTATACGTACGTGGAGTACAATTTCCCATTGAACCCATTTTTATGCCATGTGAAGGAAGGATTGAGGGTCTGCTTTTAGCAGAGGGTGGTCCGTTTTGTCCAGCACCTTTCACTGAAGGTCATACTTTCCCACGCTGAATTTCTTCGGTGTCTTTGTCAAAAAGAAATGGTCCGTGCAAGTGGGAGGCTATTTCTCCACTCTCGATTCTGTTCCACGGATCTGCCTGTCTATCTTGACATCCGTCTTACTTTGTAATAAGGAAGCAGTCAGAGCATGGAAGCCTGGACCACCCCCCCTCCCCCCCCCCAGCAGGACCACGCATGCTAATTCTTTGGATGGAGAGTCCTGCCCAGAAGTGTTGAAAAGTGGCCCATGAGAAGCTCCAAGGATCGGGGTCTCTGACTCCCACCAAGACAGGAGCTCAGCAGAAAGGTGCTGTGCAAGCCAGGCCACCTGCAGGCTCAAGCTCAAGTGTGGCCTTAACGTACAGGCCCTGAAGGGTCCCTTTTCATCTTGGTCTTCCCACTGAAAACAGTCCCATATCACGACTTGAGGTGCTGGAGTCAAGGATATATTATCATATCAAGTACAGGGCTCAGATCAGAGGCCACCATGGGCCGGGGGGCCACCGTGGGATAAGGAGGTGCAGTGTTGAGAGCCACAGCCGCTCAGAATTACGCCTGGCATTTGCCAGAGGGAATGTTTGAAAGGTGACCAGCGAACCATTGAGATGATGATTTCAGTTAAGCTCTATATAATTGCTGTGATGCTGGATTGATTGAATTGTATATCTGACCCTTACTGTCCAGCAATGGGGCGCCTGCTACTTTGGAGTTCTCGCAGGGATTCCCCGAGAGTTCCCATTGGTTGGGGAAGTGCCGGAAGAGGGATTTCCGGAGGAGGGATTTCCAGTTGGTGTGTGGTGTGTCCCTGGAGAAGGCCGCGTGGGTGGCGTTGGTAGAAAAGCGCGGGTGCGATGCCGGTAAGAGTTGAAATACAGTAATTGCTGTTTGAACCTACAAGGCTTTGTGGCGGCTCGGTTATTCATGCCCAGCCAGACTGCGGCAGTGCAGAGAACCCACAGGGATACAGGTGGGCTTCAGCCAGGCCTCTGGAGGAGGCCGGGACATGTAGTCACAGGGCGAGCAGAGTCACCCCCAGAAAGCAGAGAAGGGGACACTCTCTGAGGGCTGTGTCAGGTCATGGTGGCTCCAAAGAGGCCAGGTCCATTTCTGTGGCTGGAAAATGTCCCCAGAGGGTGGATGCTCCTGAGAAGACACAGGTGCACTGAGTAGACTGTTGGTGCTGCTTAGCCAGCACTTGGGGGACTCCAGCATGTGGTCACCAAGGACCTCGTGGCTACCTGTGTTGGAGGAGCTTTGGGACTGGGGAGCCCCAGTGACCCCTGTGAGTCTGGAGTCCCTCCTCCAGCCTAGACAGCTCAGCCCGGCCAGAATGCAGGGGCCACTTCAGAGGCAGAGGACCACTAGTGGGGCAGGCCTGTGGAGCCCGGCCGCTGCTCAGCACAGGGACACGTTGGGGATGACGCCCTCTCTCCTGGCAAACAAGAGCATTTTCATGATTTTTCAAGGAGGTAAATTTTTATCTGCTCTACTCTTCTTACATTTACCAAAATCCCCGCTGATAAAGTCCCGGGTAGACACTTAGAATGTCTGGACTTGCAGAGACGGTGACCCTGACCAGGTTCACCAGACTGGCTTCCGGGTGTGCACCCCAGCACTGGGGGACCCCATCAGCTGTCCGCCATGGTCCAGTGCAATGGACCCACGACCCTGCGTCTCTTGAAGATCCACAAAATAATAGGCACTGAAGACAGACAGACGCACAGTGGAGTTCATGAGATGTATTTGCTGTTCCCATGGACTCCTCCCTCCATCTGTTCATTCATTTATACATACATACTGGGGATTGAACCCAGGGGCGCTTAATCTCAGCCACGTCCCCACTCTCTTTATATCTTATTTAGAGTCAGGGTCTCACTGAGTTGCTTAGGGCCTCACAGTTGCTGAGGCTGGCTTTGAACTCACGATCCTCCTGCCTCAGCCTCCCAGCAGCTGGGATTGCAGCCTGTCACAGACTCTAAAGCCGATGACAAGTTCCACATCCATCACCATTAGGGAAATGTGAATTAGAACAACGAGATGTTACTGCCCACACCAGGAAGGTGGTGATAAAAAGACAAGCACTAACGCCGCCAGCGGTCAGCCAGGACATGGGGACACGGGAGCTCTCGTACACAGCTGCTGGGGCTGGCGCCACTGCTTTGGTAAGCGCCCGGTGTTTCCTCAAATGCTACGTAAGAAGTCACCGTGTGGCCGGCCAGTCCACCCCTGGCTCACACCTGAGGGAAATGACAGGCATGTGCCACTAAAACTCGCTCTTAAATGTCCACAGCAAAGTTATTCAAAGTGGCCCCATTGGAAGCCCCTCAAATGTCAACCACCTGATACATGGGACAGGGATGAGCCTTGAGAACATAAATGAAAGAGACCAGTCACAAAAGGCCACGTATTCTGATCCCTTCCACTCGGAATCCCGGGGACAGAGCTCAGCAGAGGCAGAGCTGGTTGCCTAGGGCCGGGGGGAGGGAGGCCCAGGAAGGAGGTTCCCTCTGGGTGGTGAGGATCACCTGCAGGCACCTGGTGGTGACCGCTGCACAGCTCTAAATGAACTAAGAGCCACCGGACCCTCCCTGGAAACGATGTCCCTCCTAGGTGTCCCCTTTCATGGCCCAGAGTGAATCTGAAGAGGGATACAGGAGGCTGGGTGAGCCTCGACGCCCAGCCCCACAGCAGCCCGTCTCTTGCTGTCTTGATGCTGCAAGGGGCTGAATTGACTCCACTTGAAGCAGCCTGCAGACGGAGTGTTGAGATGATTAGAGGACGCCTCCCTGTCAGATGGTTTTGTTCTTCTTCTTCTTTTTTTTTTATTTTTTGTACTGGAGATTGAATTGAGGGGCACTGAATCTTTTCTTATTTTGAGACAGGGTCTCACTAAGTTGGTTGGGGCCTTGCTAAATTGCTGAGGCTGGCCTCTAACTTTCGATCCTCCTGCCATAGCCTCCGAGCTGCTGGGGCCATAGGCAGGCACTGCAGCCGGCAGCTGGTTCTGTTTGCTGTGCCTCCACCTGGGTGGGTCTTGCACTCTGCCACACAAAGGCCAGAGGGGCCGAGGTGTTTTACTTGGAAGGTGAGAAAGCTCACCACCCAGGTAACTACTGTCTTTGAACACACGGAGGCGTTGGTTACGGGCAAGGAACGCTGGCTGAAGCAGATAGGCTCCCGGGGAGTCCTGGGACGACCCTCCCGGTGTCCAGACCAGGGAGGAGTAAAGGCTTCTGTGGTCCCCTGGGGCCCAGCTGCCGCCCTGCAGCAGGCCTAGCCTACCACGGGTGCCCATCCAGGGGTCAGGGCTGCTGGCCAGGGGGCGGGAGACCAGGAGGCTCAAAGGGAGCCCCAGGCCCGAGGCAGTGGGTTGGGGGTGGGAGGAAGCACAGAGGAAGGAGCAGGTGCAGGGTGAGTGAGCTGGGCCACCCTGAGCGGTCCTCCCCACTGTCCGCGCTGTGTCCCTGCTGACACAGGGCAGAGTCACCTCCAGCCCCCGGCTCCCAGGCTCCATCTGGGCTGAGACCTTGATCTCCACCCGGAAGATGGCTTCTCCCTTGCGGCCCCAGGAGGCGGGAGTCCCGCGGGCGAGGGGACCTCCACTGGCCAGGAGGGGCCACAGGGACCTTGCACGGTGGACGCCAGGAGGCTGGTTGCCATACATCCTCCTGGTGCCGCGCTGGGGACTGGGACACACCAGGAAGGTCGCCCTGCCCTGGGGCGGAGCCCCCCCCCTCCACGGGAGTCCCTAGGGCGGAGCTCCCTGTCCACGGGTGTCCCTGGGGCGTCCCTGGGGCGGAGCTCCCCGTCCACGGGTGTCCCTGAGGCGTCCCTGGGGCGGAGCCCCCCCCCCCCCCGTCCACGGGCGTCCCTGGGGCAGAGCTCCCCGTCCACGGGCGTCCCTGGGGCGTCCCTGGGGGGGAGCTCCCCGTCCACGGGCGTCCCTGGGGTGTCCCTGGGGCGGAGCTCCCCATCCACGGGCGTCCCTGGGGTGTCCCTGGGGCGGAGCTCCCCGTCCACGGGTGTCCCTGGGGCGGAGCTCCGCGTCCACGGGTGTCCCTGGGGCGTCCCTGGGGCGGAGCTCCCCGTCCACGGGTGTCCCTGAGGTGTCCCTGGGGCGGAGCTCCCCGTCCACGGGTGTCCCTGGGGTGTCCCTGGGGCGGAGCTCCCCGTCCACGGGCGTCCTTGGGGTGTCCCTGGGGCGGAGCTCCCCATCCTCGGGTGTCCCTGGGGCATCCCTGGGGTGGAGCTCCCTGTCCACGGGTGTCCCTGGGGCGTCCCTGGGGCAGAGCTCCCCGTCCACGGGTGTCCCTGAGGTGTCCCTGGGGCGGAGCTCCCCGTCCACGGGTGTCCCTGGGGCGTCCCTGAGGCGGAGCTCCCTGTCCACGGGCGTCCCTAGGGCGGAGCTCCCCGTCCACGGGCGTCCCTGGGGCGGAGCTCCCCGTCCACGGGCGTCCCTGGGGCAGAGCCCCCCGTCCACGGGTGTCCCTGGGGCGTCCCTGGGGCGGAGCTCCCCGTCCACGGGAGTCCCTGGGGTGTCCCTGGGGCGGAGCTCCCCATCCTCGGGTGTCCCTGGGGCGGAGCTCCGCATCCACGGGCGTCCCTGGGGTGTCCCTGGGGCGGAGCTCCCCGTCCACGGGCATCCCTGGGGCGGAGCTCCCCGTCCACGGGTGTCCACGGGTGTCCCTGGGGCGGCAGTCGGGCCTCACCTCACAGTGAGCCATGGGGTCCTAGGGAGCTAGGTGTGGCCGGTCCTCGTGGGAGGGGCTTTCTCCTGTCAGTCTCTCCCAGGATCTTCCCGAGGTCTTGGGGTGCCTCGGCATTTTCGCTGACAGCCTCGCCCACTTTGCAAATTGCATTTTAGATTCTGTGGAAGGAACCTCCCTCTCCTGGCTTCCTCTCCTTTCAGGCAAACTCCCCCTCACTGCCCACTCTGTCTGTGTGTCCTGAGTGTAGGTGGTCACCACCAAGACTGGGAGGTGGGCTGGGGAGCACCTTATGCCCTTGGGTTCTCTCTTGCAGATGCTCCTGCTTGTCCTTTCACTTTCCACCATGAGTTGACGAAGCACAAGTCCTCACCAGAAGAACCATGAGCCCAAATAAACCTTTTTTCTTTATAAATCACCCAGTCTCAGGTATTCTGTTATAGCCACAAAAAAATGGACTAAGACACCACCCATCTGACATTTGCAGCCTCCCTTCCAGCTCCTGGCTGGTTTGTTCAACCAGGCACAAACGAGAGAGCTCAGCGAGAAGCTCCTGGACCACCTTCTTCTTTCCTTCTTTTTTCAACCCCTCCTTTGGGATGGGTAAAAGTGCTCCTGTGTGCCAGAGGCATCCGGGGAGCCTGTGTTGAGCAAATATTTCATTCATTGTCTTTGTGCCCAGCGGTAGGAGACCACAGGTGCAGCTTCCCTTTCAAGGATCACAACCTAGTCTCATCTCTTTCTGTCCCAAGGCTTTCTGGAAAGCTCTTAACTGCATGATCCTTGAGTCTATTTCAAAGGCAAGATTGTTTCCGTCCCAGGTCCTGAGGCTGACCTTTCACATCGGCGACACTCGACGCTCTCGGCTCCTCTTGCAGAGGGCTCCTCTTGGGCTCCACTCTCCCACGGGGCACCCCCAAATCTCTCCAGGCATCTGTGGCTGGGTTCCAGGGTCTCTGCTCTGAGCTCGTCAGAGACCTCAGACTTGTGATAAATCCCACGCGGGGACCTTGCCCAGCAGCCCTCTTCCTTTTGCTCTCCCACAGGGCTGCTGAGGCCGAGTGTTAGAGGCAGAGTCTTCCTGGAGGCAGCAGGGATTCAGGCCCATCCTCAGGAAGGGCCCATGTGACGTCCTGGAGAGGGTCAGGGGAATGAGGAGGGAGAGAGAGAGAGAGAGAGAGAGAGAGAGAAAGAGCGCACAAGGTGATTGGCGGGCACCTGTGCCAGGGACTCAGCCCCCCTCCCCGTCCCTCAGGCCCCCACCGCACCTCCCGGCCAAGGTGGGCCTCCCCGTAACCAGGGCCAGGCCCTGCTCCAGGTCTGAGGCCACCAGAGGCCTCACATGGGGGACTTTGGAGTCAGGTGGCTGCAGATCCATCTCAGGTGTCTTGGGAAAGTCATTTGACCTCTTGGAGCCTCAGTTCCGTCTCATGGAAAATGGACCTCAAACTTTCTTACAAAGGGCTGCACAGGGGCCGGGATGGCCAGAGGCACCCAAGCTGCCTGCTGTGAAAACCGCAAGGGGCAAACCTACATTAAAATATCCTCTCTGAAATTCAACTCTAACTGGGTCTTCTTTTTTATTTTGGATTTTGGTACCACTGAGCCACATCCCCAGCCCTTTTTCTTTTTTATTTTGAGACAGGGTCTCGACAAGTTGCTTAGGGCCTCACGAGGTTGCTGAGGCTGGCCTTGAACTTGCCATCCTCCTGCCTCAGCCTCCTGAGCTGCTGGGATGACAGGAGTGCACCACTGTGCCCGGCTCACTTATTTTTTACTATTTTGCTTTTATTTTATTTCTGCTGATCTGGCAACCTACCTGGCGTTCAGTGACACATCAATGTCAAGGTTTGGCACAGAACCCGGGGCCCAGGAGGCGCTCCGTGGTGGAGGAGACAAGGGAGGAGAGCCGTGGCACGCGTCCCATACTCGGTCAGCCGAGCTGGGCCCGGTTTTCCCGACAGTGAGATTCTCCTTGGGTTAATTCTTTCTTCAGTTCTTAAATACATAGAGACGTAACTGGAATGCCGTCTCCTCTAGACTCCTCAAGTGGGGCTCCTCTAGCTCGGCTAGCTGCTGGAGACCCGGGCGATGGCCTCACCACGTGTCCATGCTGGTGACCTGGTGGAGCGTGGAGAATCCGCTCCTTCGGCCTTGCCCAGCTGGGCCCTGGAGAAGGCGGACGGCACAGGTCAGGCGGCAGCCTGCTGGGTGCCTGGCTCCCATGGGCGGCACCACTGTCTCCTCTCTGGCTCTCCTTCTCCTGCCCACTGGCCGGGGGCCACACGCTGCTCTGTGCTCCGTTATCTGGAACTCTTGGATCCTGGGCTTGGCCCATCTCCAGGCCTGTGGCAATCCACATGGGCTGCGTTGCCAGGCCCAGCTCTGCCCGTCACAGCCTGGGCAGCCCGCCCCGGGGAGGGTTCATTCCCATGATACTCTTGGTGTGGGGATGGGGGCAGGGGGGGTGTTGGCAAGGACCCAGAGGAGCATTAATAATATATTAGGAAGTGGAAGTTTGTAAACTAGTGTGCAAATAGGATCACACGTATGTGACTATAGACAGGGTTCCACGTTCTCAGAGCCAACCCACCTCAGGTTGAAGATCTTTTCTTTTAGTTGCATCTGAACTGGACACGTGTGGGCCTTTTTCTTGTTCTTATGCCCTAAACCGTACAGTATAACAACCACTTTCAGGGCATTTATATAGTGTCAGGTATCGCCAGTGTCTAGAGATGATCTAGATGGTACAGAGGATGCATGTAGGTTAGATGTCAGTATTATGCCATTTTATAAAAGGACTTCAGCATCTGCAGATTGTGGTATCTGTGGGAGGTGTCCTGGAACCAGTCTCCCAAGAGCACCAGGAGACAACTGTGTGTGCATGTGTGTGATTTTCTGTGTGACTTGACCTTATCTGGGCACTGCTCCTGTGAATGTAATGCCACATGTGAACCCCAGGAGGGGGAGGGGACGGGGGGAGGGGAGGGGAGGGGAATGGAGGCAGTGGCAGGGGTTAGGATCACTGCTGGGCTGGGCTCTGCCGGACGCTTGGGCTCCCCTGGTCTGCAGTCTAGACGGGTCCTGCCACTCAGCTCTGCCCTGTTTCCTGGCTGAAAGATGATGGGATTGAGCTGGAGTTCCAGGGATGGTGGACTGGAGCTGGCCAGAGCTGGACCTTCCCCAGCTCACCCGAGGAAGGTGCTGAGTCCTGGGGAAGACCTGGTCCCGTGGGAAAGAGTGCTGGGATTCATGTGATGTCCCCGCAGCACAAGCCCTGGATGTCGGCCGGGCTCCCGACACCCCACCACCTCAGTCACAGCTGCCATTGTTGAAGGATCACACCGCGGGAGCTCTGTGTTGTACTTAGTTTCTATGTCGGGACCAGAGTCTGGCTGCATAGGAATCCATGGGTGATGGGTGGATTCCTCTGAAAACAATTGCCAAACGTGAATGCAACTGCTAAATATAGGTGTGTGGCACATCCCGGGTCGCTGCGGGATGTGCAGATTCTGTTTTCTAACCGACCATCTAGAGCATGTGACAAGAGCTGCCCAGTGTCGTCACTGTGGGTTTCAGCACACCTGGGAGGAGGTGGGGACAGTCCCATCGTAGACAGGCTGCCAGCTGCCCCTGTCTTCATCATAGCTCTAAATTCTCCTGTCCCGCAGTGTGAGGCACCGCTGGGGACCAGGCCGCCTCCCCCCCACCCCCAGCTGGTCACTCTGAACAAGTCTTTTAACATCCAGGGCCTCAGCTCTCTGGCTCATGGGAGGTCCCTCCAGGCTCTGAAGCTCCGGACGCGGAGCCGGTCCCCAGCCTCTGCAGAATTCTGGTCTTGGCTGGTTTGGTGGGAGGTCATCTGCATCTGGGACCTTGGAGATCTGGCTCCCTGCGCATTTCCCGCCCTCCTGGGGGACAGGCACCCTGACACTGGGTGGAGAAAGGGCCCAGGCCAACAGCTGGCGCTGCTGTCATTGCTTCCAGTGTCAGAAGGCACTGTGGATGGGACCTAGGTGGGTGCTGGGTCAGCGGATGGAGTGGCCTGCCCCCCCCCTGCCTCCTCCCCCTGCCTCTCTAGGATCCCCAAGGCCCTCAAGGGCGCTGGAGCAGGGTTCAGCATCTGGAGGGTCAGTGGTCTCTTCCAGGTGTGGCTGCTCCTGGGGACAGCTGGGCCCTGCAGGTGTGGGGGGGCAAGCAGTTCAATGCAGACAACCGTGGGCTCCCATCCCCACAGAATCCTGCACAGGAGGGCCCAGAGGTGACCCCAGAGACAGAGCAAACAGGACTGACCACCCCCAGCCTAAGACCTGGGATGGAACATCCGGCCCCACCGGTGTCATTTGGAAGACCAGGGGAAACCTGGGCCAAGAGCACATGCCACCTCCTCCTGAGACTTGGGGACTTGGGGGCCAAATGGTCTGGGGACAGATTTCTAAGTGGCAGAGATGGGCAGGAGGGCCGGGGCTGGGAGAGGCCTTTCCAGGGGGTGCCAGACCCTTTATCAAAGACAGTGCTCTCTCTCCGCAAGGAGCAGGCAGACACAGTGGGCTGTGTGACAGTGCTGGAGCCACCCACCCCACCCCACCCTGCAGCCTGTCCCCGTGGCCTGGCTGTGCCCACAGGTCTGTTCGGCCTTGCTCTAAAGTGGCTCCAGGCTCAGGCTGCGCGGCTCCTGGGTTCCCTCCCTGCCCTCGCTGATGGCCAGGCACGTCCTGCCCACGTCCCCTCCTAGACCCCGCAGCCATGACACAGGGCCATGCCGAGGCAGGTGAGGGCTGGAGAGGCGAGTGTCAGGCCCAAGGTCACTCCCAGGCAAGTGGCAGTTTCGGGTGGAACCCAGGTCCTGCTGACCAGGGCCGAGCTTCACCCTTACGGTGACCAGGGCCGAGCATAGAGCTGCGGAGCCTCGTGGCAACAGCACGGATTCCTGCTCCCTGGAGCCGCTCTAGGTAGTGCTCAGACTTTGGGGTTTCCTAACGACACCGCCTGCAGGGACATCTTAACCCCGGGGGACCAGGAGGCCAGTGCTAAAGCCCAGGTGGCCGTAATGGAAGTGGTTTACACAGACGCCAGCCAGAAGGCCTGGGTCGTAGCTGTGGGGCTCCGGGCCTTATTTATGGGGGTGTCTCATTTTGTGACTCGGATCACGTGCTTGGGACCCACCAGACCCTTCTGGGCCTCAGTGTCCTCCTTGAAGAAGAGGGAGAAGCGTGTCGGCTCCATTATGGGGGGAGATTAAAGGAACAAACGCAGGTGATGTGTTCAGCCCGGCCAGAGCAGGACAGGGCTGTTAATGTCATTAGGAGCATTAACTGCGGTGGCCCAGGGCCAATCACTCGGTATCTGGAAGCTTCCATTTCCTTAGCTGCAACAGAGAAGCTGCCACACACGATTGCCATCAGGGTCAAGAGAAAGTCCCCGTGTGCTGTGAGGATCACATCCGACAGTCAGCATGTCCTCCCTGGTTAGGTGGCTCACGAGGCCCTGACTTCTCCAAAGCTGGGTGTCGCTGGCCTCTGGCGGCTCAGGCTACGGGGAAAGGCCTGGCCGACTGTGTTAGAAAGCGCTCCTCGGCCCCGTCTCATGCGTTGGCCTCCAGCTCACAGTGTCCACTGTGGCTGATGGAGATGCAGCGGAAAATGCTTTGGGGACAGTGGGTGGCCATGGCCGTTTTCAGCCAATGTGTTGACCTTGTGCAAACAGAGAAGGGACGCCTTTCCTGGGACACGCACCAGGGAGCTCGGATCGGGTGGGAACTGCTCAGCTCCGTCCTGGACGCAATGGCCCTGTGTGGACAGAGACCAGGTTCAGCCCCGCCAGAGCAGGACAGGGCTGTCAGGCCAGGCTGAGTGTCACTGGGGGTGAGTGACGCTCGTTGGGTGGGGACAGCAGCTGACTGGAGCTCCCCGTCCAGGAGTCGCAGGAGCAGCTGTGACCAGCTCCAGTAGCATAGCCAGGTGCAGGGGCGTTCCGCTGACTAGGAAGCATTCCTGGTTTCAAAACCACTGTGCAGATCAGAAAAACGTGTGTCCAGGAAGCTGGGTGGTCGGCCATGTGCTCTGTGCAAAGCTGCATCCTGATCAGAGCCGTCCTCCCGGCCTCCCGGCCTCTCGGCCTCCCATCCTCCCGGCCTCCCAGCCTCCACTGCTTGGCTACTCTTCTGGTTTAAGCCCCAAGGCCTGACACCACGCTCTCTCTCCCTGCCTCAGCCAGCTCTGCTCCGGGGCTCCCTGCCCTGGACCACACCCACCACTGTCCCTCCTTCCCGTGGCCTCATCCTCCATCTAGCCCTCAGGGCTGCCTCCTGCCTGCCAGCTTCTGGGAGCCCAGAGACCCTGCCTGCGTGACACCTGCTGCTGTGATGTGTCTCCCCGAGCAACTGAACACCTGGCCGCCATTGGCCTCCCTCTCCTCCCAGGACTCCCAGGACTCCCAGGACGTGCCACGCCCACTCGGCCGACTCTGGTGTCCAAGCACAACCCGCCCCCCTGCTTGCTGTGCCCACAGCCTGGGGTCTCCTGGTCCCCTGTCAAAGCCCTCCCAGTCCTTCCCCTGAATTTCCAGGACAACCCGGCCGCTCTTTCCTCAGTCTCTGCTGTCATGGGGAAGATCCCACCCCCGGCATTTCTGGCCCTGGGCAGCTCTTCAGGGACACATTGTTCACCCACTGTAGGGTGCTGGGTGCAGCCGACCCAGGTCCTTTGTAGCCCACTGTCTGACCTCTGCGGCAGGTGGTCACCGAGGCCTTGAATATCACCTGGAGCTTTCCGCCCTTTTTTTCTTTCAAATCCCCAGAGCGCCTGGGCTGCCCTGGATGGGGACTGTGGCCTTGGGTTTCCCGATGTTTTTGAGTGTCCAAGCTCTAGTCGAGAGGAGACCTTTCCAAAGGCAGTCTGGTCCACGTGCAGGGACCATCCTGGGCACCTGTTGTCTTGCACACCTGTGAGACCAGTGCTAGCGGCCTCCGCCCTGGCCTCCAAAGCCAACCTCCCAGGGAGCCTTCCCTGGCAAGAGCAGGAAACCCTGCCCCAGCATGTCCAGGCCAGGGTCATGCTCTGGGACCCTCCTCTGTGGTCTTGGCCTCACTTCTCCACCCTCGTTTTCTCCTTTGCAGAACTTGACCCTGAGTCCCCCCTGGTTCTGTACAGACAGGACTGTCCCTGGTGGCTTCTCTGCAGGAATTTCATGTCATAAAATGACCTGCTGTCAAGTACGTTTGGGGAACATTAAAGTTCACTGGGTTTCTCTGCTTCTCAGAGCTCTAAAGTGCGGTGGCCTCTACGAGGGGATGGGCCAGGTGGCACTTTCTGTCTTTGGTGACGGATGCTCTTCACGGGGAGCCTGGAGACAGGAGCGGTGAGCGCTGCCCCCTGGACCTTGGCTCTGCCGTGCATCCAGACCCAGGCCCGCCCAGGGCCCCGTGCCCCATGGGACCGGGCCGTCTTCCCGTTCCCCTGCAGCCTGGCTGGCTTGACGGTAATTGTATTCCCATGTGTGTCCCGTCTGGCTTGATTCAACGCTGGCCACCAGCTTCCGGAATGTTCTAAGGCCTCACAGAGGCCGGTGTGTCCTGAGATCACCTCTGGTCATCTGTGTGGATTCAGGAGTGAGAAGCCTGCGTGGCTGACCGTGTCCAGGCTTCCCGGTCGGCCCCGTGTGCCTGGCAGAGCCGGGACCTCGGGGATCTAAGAATCCGGTTCCTCTGGTTCATACCAACAGACATTCGGAGCAGAGCAAACGCGGTTTCCCCGTGGCTCCTGGGAGGCCGACTCGGTGGGCTTAAACTGCCACCCCACGGTTTTAACGACTGTTTTCTTTGATTCCGAGATGCCATCAATTGTAAGACGCACCATTGTTTTAAGAACAACTTGCAGGGGCTGAAAGAGAGGAGAACCCCCGCGTGGATTGTGCCCACTAATTGTGCGACACATCCTGATTCCAGAATAATCAAAACTCCAACAATGGAGTGCCCGGGGCGAGGAAGGGGCCTTTCTGCAGGTCAGGGTTGGCTTCCTTGTTCTGGACTCCGGAGGAAGCTGAGAGGCGGGAGGCTGGGGTGCTGGGCAGGTGTTGGAGCTCAAAACACAGACGCTGGACAGGCAGCGACCAGGCCCTGCGCACTCGGGAGGCGGGTAAAGCACCTCCTGTGCTGCCGCCAGGGGTGATTGGCAAAGGTCCCCTGTGCCTTCCAGAGGTGTGGCAGTGGGCACACCTGGGCCTGCAGCTGTGGGATAACCCACGGCAGGACTGTCCAAGGGGGCATGAAACCAGCTCTGAAAACTAAACAGGGCAGCACTTTTTTTTCTTTCTTTTTCTTTTTTCTTTCTTTTTTTATTTTTGCAGTGGCATAGAATTCACCACTAATTCATAAAGATAAAATAAGACAGATTCATTTTTATTTTTGGTCCAGGGATTGAACCCAAGGGAGCTTAACCACTGAGCCACATCCCCAGCCCTTTTTGTATTTTGTTTAGAGACTGGGCCTCACTGAGCCGCATAGGGCCTCTCCATGGCTGAGGCTGGCTTTGAGCCTGTGATCCTCCTGCCTCAGCCTCCAGAGCTGCTGGGATCACGGGAATGGGCCACCGTGCTCAGCAAGACAGAAACTTATATTGAGTATTTTGGAATGGCCTGGTGGACAGCGAGCCCGTGTCATGAGGGGCTCGCCTCTTCTCTATCCCCTGGTCCTTCCGTCCACATTTGGCCACACCTTGCAGATGGTCACCGGGTCCTGGAGTACATCCGGGGTCCCAGGGGTGAGGATTACCACGGAGAAACCTCCAAGGGTCATGGGAAGGAGGGGGAGTCGCCTGGGTGGACCCCTAGAGCTGGCTCTCCAACCAGGTGGTGATGTTTGAGCTGGGTCACAGCAAACAGGTGGGCGGCGGGACAGAGGACTGCAGATGGCAGGTAGCCACCCGGTGTGCTGGCTGTGGTGGAAACAGGCCGAGGGCCGCTGGGGTGGCCTGTTCATGTGTAGACCTTTCTGCTACGTGATCTTTATGCCTTTATGCCTTATTCTCAACAAACTGTCCAAAGACTCTTTTCATGCTGCCCAGAGTGGCCAAGCCTCGTCACTGAGACCCTTGTGGGCCTTGGATCTTGCTCCCAGGGGACAGAGCTTCCCACGAGTGGCCTTGGGAACACCCTCTGCTAAGCCCCCTGATGGGCCTGCAGCCCCTGCCCAGCGCTGGTCAACAGCTCCCGAGAGCGCTTCACCTATGGACACGGCTGAGCAGTGGCCACCTCCCTGTCCCACAGAGAGTGCCAATATTAAACGTTGGTCGTTCCTGGCCGTCAAGTTCTGCAGTCATTTGTTCACGCAGCAGAAGAAGCTCAGGCAGGTGCTCAGCCTGGCCACAGGAGGGAAGGGAGGGGAAGTCGGGAGAGAGAGATCACTGGGGTCACAAGTGGAGCTGGACCCTCGGAGTCCCCCAGGGCAGGGTGTCTGGACCAATTCAGAGTCAGAGCAGAAGAAGCCACAGGCTGCCACAGAGGAGGGTCCTGAAGGGCCTGCTGCCCGCCCAGGGGATGGGGATCCCAGGGGCAGGTTTGGGGTTTGTGGATTTGTGGGTTTTGTGTCCAAATGTGCACTGGCTTTTTCTTTTGGAAAACGTGTCCTCCAGGAAGACCAGCAGGGGGAGGGGCGAGAACAGCAATGAAGGCCGTCGGGGTCATGAGGGACTAGCCAGGGGCCAGCTGCCTCTGTGCAGCACGTGGGTGGAGCGTGTCCCTGCAGGGCCTTGGGAACGTGTGACATGGGCATGATCATTGCCATTGGACAGACAGGAGACACAGGCAAACCGGAAATTCCTAAGTACAGGGCCAGGTGCTGCTCAGGGGTTAGTGCCTGCCCAGCACGCATGAGGCCCTGGGTTCCACCCCCAGCACCACAAAAGGGAAAGGAAAATCCTAAGTACAAAGGTAAGGCTCTGGGGCTCAAAGGAATCGTATCTGGTTTTAAAACCCAGGTGTCCTTGAACCTGACAGTTTGCTGGTGGACATTTCCCCCACCCCAGTTCAGGACTTCAGTGCTGCTGACAAACCCGAGAAAGGCAGGACACGAGCCTCAGTCATTGTCCTGGGGAGTAGCAGGCAAGATATTGGGCCATGTCCCCAACCCAGGGGCAGAGTCAGTGTGCGTGTGACCACGTCCACTTTATGCTCCAGCGTGGCCCTTGCTGCTCTGCCTGCAACTTACTTTTAAATGGACCTGTTTCCCTCCCTCCTAGTCTCCCCCTCTCCCTAATCTCAGGGGAAACAGAGTCACCTTTCTGCCCCATCCCAGACAGAGGTACCCGGCCCTGAGCACACACCCACCATCCGAGCAGAAGTAATTCAGGGAAGGCTCCAGAAGGTCTCTAGTATAACTAGTGTGCAAAGCCGGGTGGAGATTCCTCGAAAACTAGGGATGGATCCTCCACGTGACCCAGCTTCCCACTCCCGGGTACCTCCCCAGAGATCCGAACTCGGCACACTACAGCCACACAGCTCCACCCGCGTGGCAGCAGCACAATTCATAACGGCTGAGTTACGCAGTCGAACCAGACGCCTGCCAGCAGATGAATGGATCCAGAGAACGTGGCATAAAGGTGCAACGGAGTTCTACTCGGCCCCGAGAAAGAATGAAATTACAGCATTTGCTGGTGAATGGATGGAAATGGAGGCTCTCACGTTAAGTGAAATTCGCCAAACTCAGAAACTCAGAGGTTGAATGTTTTCTTTCATAGGCAGAAGTTAACAGTAAGATTAAGAAAAAGGGGTGAGAAGAATATGATTCCATAAAGAGCCAATCAAACACAAATGAATAGACAGCAAAAGGAATTTGGAGGGGCAGAGGAAGGAGCAGGGGAGGGGCGGGGGGAGGGGAAGGGGGATCCTGAGCTGAAGCCCATTTCATGCACCTGTGAGTTTGTCGGATGAACCCCATCACTACGTACAACCATAAGGCACCGATGAAAATAATTTTGAAAATGAAAGACGTGAAGGCTGTTAAAAAGACTACATGAACGAATGTGAGATAAATATGCAAAGTATGTGTTGATACTTTCTTAACCAGAGAACAAATGCCCTTATTAGACTACAAAGAAAATCGTAAATAGATTCCCACAGTAGAAAGTGGATCGTGGATTCTCTACTCAGTTGAATAAAACTTGGATCAGCCACACAAAAAGATGCCAAGTAAAAGCAAACGGTGATCCAGTTCCTGGGTAAACGAAGAGCTTTTGCAGAGGGTCGGGCCTTGGTCAACGAAGGACGAAATTTAGAGAGACTTGGGCAGACGAGAGGGGTCACGCCTCAGACCCTCCTCTTCTGAAATTCTCATGAGACCCAGGACAGGTCCTCTCAGCCCCTCTCCTGGGGACTACACCTGATCCGATTTGCTCTTTCCTTGCAGGTATATGGTCCTATTTAAATATTTGACCCTTTTACTCTGTGCATAGTGCGACTAGTCTCCTCTGCTCTCCAGTGGGAAAAGCAAAGCTCTGCACTAACGCTGGACTTGGCACTGACTTTGCTGTGTGATTTGGGTTAAAAAATGTTACCTCTCTGAGCTCGGCTTCCTCAAAATGGTGATGGTGCTCAGAGGGGGCCATCCCACAGCAGAATGCCTGCAGGAGAGCAGCCCAGCGCCTGCCCAGGAGAAAGGCCTCTGGAACTCCTGTCTAGGTACCTGCTGCGGCACTGGGGAGTGCAGTGGTGGCCGAGCTCAGGGTGGGCCTCCAGGGCTCAGCGACTACTCTTAGGTGAGCCTCTGGCCCTTTAACCCATGACAAACGCCTCACAAGGTGGCCTTGTACAGCTTCTCTAGACCTTCCTGTCCCACGGGAAGGGAAGGGTGCAGAGAAACTTCCCTCTCCGTCATTACAGCCCCGAGACCAGCTCTGTTCCCAGGCTCAATGCAATTTAATAGGGAAGCAGCCTAAAGGGGCCACCGGTCCTTTGCAAATTTGCATTTTTCCCCCTTTTGCAGAAAACAAAAGCCACCGATGAATGGTTAAGATGGTGGCTGCTAAGGTCACAGCTATTCCAGGAAAAAGCACCCAGAGAAACACCAATCCTCAGAGCTCCCAGCCAGAGATCTTTGTTCAGATTTAGGGAACCCAGAACATCTGGGGAGCTTTGCATAACATCAGAATGTGCGTCAAAGACAAGGCCCACCTTTCAATCAACGACAACTAGACCCTGACGGGAGGCCGGGCCACGCACCTGGGCTCACAGGGAGGTTCCTGTCCCCCTCTCCCCCAGGGGACGCTCAGGGACCCTCTGCGTGTGCTTCACAGTGAGCCATGGGCATGTGGCTACAGGAACCCTGACACTCACCTCGGGTGGGCGAATGTTTCCCTGTCCCCAAGGAGACCATCCCAGGAGAGGAGAGTCACCCCAAGGGGACACACAGCAGGACTGTGGCAGGCTCAGGTCACAACAGAGCAAAACCAGCAAACAGCATAATTTAGGCAGATGGACCTCAATACTTTCCTACTCTCCTCCCTCTGCAGAGGCTGGAGACCGCACTGCTGGGTCCCCTCCCAGGGACCTCCTGCTGAAGCCCCTGGCTGTGACACCTCCAGGGGACGCAGACCCCTGGAAGACCTCCCTCTTATTTCCTAAGAAGCTCGGTGGCAGGTGGCAACGTTTTGCACTGTCAAGGAATCAAGTGGGAACCGGGAAAGAGCCCCCCAGGGTGGGAGAGAGTCCTTGCTAGCTGCTCTTCTGACAGAGTCTATAAAGAGCTCAGAACCTAATGTCCCCAAACCCCATCCCAGTTAATAATGGACAGACGAACAGACACTGCCCCACAGGAGAAATACAAATGGCCAACAAATACAGAAAAAGATGGTCAGCACCTTGAGCAATTAGGGAAGCGTGAGTCAAAACCGTCCTGCGATGTCACTTTAATCCCAATCTGAATGGCAGCCGTCAGGAATATGAACAATAATGAACGCCGCAGCGGGTGGGGAGGAGCACTGTCACACTGCTGGGCGGACTGCAGACTGGCACAACCTCTCTGGAAATCAGTACGAAGGTCCCCAAAAGACCTGGCGTGGAACCGCCACGTGACCGCTAAGGCACTCCCTGGTATTTATCCTGAAGAGTGGAAGTCCTCATGCCGCGTGACAGGTGCACACCGTGTTCATAGCAGCCCGACTCACGATGGCCAAACACTGACCAGTTCGGGTGTCCACCAGTGGATGAAGAAAATGTGGAATACATGCACAGTGGAGTTTTATTCAGCCATAAAAAATGAAATCATGCCACTTGCAGGAGAATGGACGGCATTGAGAACACCGTGTTAAGGGAAAAAGCCAACTCGGGAGGCCAAGATGTATGGCTGCTCCCCTGTGGGGAAGCCGGAGAGGGAAAGGAGAGAGAGGAGGGACCAGGGGTGGGAGGAGGGCAGGGAGGGGGCAGTGCTGGGCAGCGACAGGGGCCATAGTATGTCACCTGCCTGTGTGGATATGTGACACCAAATCCCACTAGGTATGAGGAAATAAAGAGACCAGCATGATGGTTTTGTCCAATGGGCTGCTGTACAGAAACAAGGCACCACTCACCCAGGGCGGCCCTGACAGCCCTCTCCGTCCTCCTCCCGTCCTCCTCCCGTCCTCCTCCTAGCTCTCAGCCCCTGGCCCGCGGCCTCTCTGCAGCTGACAGCCACACAGTGCCCAGTGCCCGGCAGGTCGAGGGCCACGGTCCCTGGAGGCTGAGACAGGAGGGTGCAGCCTGCCCACGCCGGGCACTGCATTCCCCTTGGCGGCCAGTGTGACCCACAGGGGCCTCGAAGCTCCTGGGCTCGTCTCCTGGGAGGGAACCTGAGCCCCCGGGTGGGTGAGGCCAGCTCTTCTCTGGAGAAAAGAGCAGCCAGACGTCACTTTGCACAGGGGACCTGTTCTGAGAAGTGTGTCCTTAGGTGATTCATCACTGGGCAGACATGGCTCAGTGTCCTTACGTCAGCCAAGCTGGCCACGAGGTCACTAGGCATCGTGACCTCCCGGGAACACCGTCAGGCACGCGATCCACCGCTGACACCACATGGTGCCAGACTGTCCTGCCATGCCTCTGGCAGGCCCCAGAGGTGCCTGGCCCCCAGGTCCTGCAGAAGTGGCCTCCCGGCACGACATCACCAGGCTGACAGAACAGGGAGAGCTGCTTCGTCTGCACTCTCCTCTGACGTGGGGCAGTGGGCCTCGGGATCCCCACAGCCTCCCTCCCCAGCCTCCAGCACCCAGCGAGCCACCTGACAGTTCATCTACCTCACCTCACCACCCTGGAGCTCCTGAGACGCTGCTGCACGGCCAGGTTTGTGGCCCCATCCTCCCTCTGCCCGGGGCCATGGCCTCATGAAGAATCCATCCCTGCCTGTCCTTCCTGGACTGTCCCATCAGGTGCACTGACCTCTCAGTAGGTTCCTTTTGGAGAAATATTGCAAACACATGAATAAGAGGAGAGAGAAACTCAGGAATGTCCTGCACCCCTGACTTCACCAGGTCTTAATTAACCTTCTGCCATATTGGTTTCAGGGCTTTAGAAAATAATCCATGAAACATCACAGAACTGCAGGCCTCCTTGATCTCGTCCCCAACCACGTACTTTTCAGAGTTGCCATGACCTTGAATTTCATGCATGCGAATCTCATGCATGGTTCTTAGATTATCTGAAGGGCTTCATCCATAAATAGCATGGAGTATTTTTTTTGTAAGTTTTAAAATCTTAGAGAAACCTTCTGCAGCTAGGTTTTGCCACTCACCGTTGTTTTTAGGTTTATTTAAGTTCTTTATTAATTGCTGTGTAATATTCCATCACACGAGAGTTATCACAATTAATTGAAGGGTTTGGGGTTTCTTTCCAACTTTCCACTGTTATGGACAATGATACAGTGAATATTTGTGTAATTCAGTGAGAAATTCTCCAGTCTGGATCTCCGTACTTCAAAGGGATGGCCACACTCTGCACTCCTGACAGCAGAGGGGTGGGTTCCTAGTGTTTGCCCATCGTGCCAACACTTGATACTGGCAGACCAACCTTTTGGCCAGTCTGATGCATAAATTTTTGCTTTTGTTTTTGATTTTTTTTTTAGTTGTAAATGGATGCAATACCTTTCTTTTATTTGTTTATTTTTATGTGGTGCTGAGGATCACACACTGTCTCACACATGGTAGGTGAGCACTCTACCAATGAGCTACAACCCCAGCCCTGAAGTGTTCGTTTTGTGGTTTATTTTAAGAGTCAGCTTGGCTGGAGCATTTTTGTGATAGTGTTTCTCGAAGAGATTTCTATTAAATTTCTATTTGAATTGGTGGTCTTCAAGTAAAGTAGATCATTTTTGATAACATGGGCCTCATCTAATCAGTTGAAGGCCTGAATAGAATAAAAAAACTGACCTCCCTCCTCAAGCAAAAAAACTAATTCTCTTTTAGTTGCTCTTTGGACTTTATCTGCAATATTGGTTTTCCTGGGGTCTCTAGCCTGGTGGCCTTCAGACTTTAATGGCAGTATCAGTTTCTCGCGGGCCTCTCCTGCAGATTTTAAACTTGCCAGCCTCTCTTATCACATGAATCAATGCCTTAAAATAAATCTCCTTCTGTGTATGTACACATTTTATTAGCTCAATATGTTGGAGAACCCTGATTAATACAGATGTTGTCTTAGTCTGTTTTCTGTTGCTATAACAAAATACTTGAGACCAAGTAATTTATAAAGAATAGCTTATTTGGCTTACAACTCTGGAGGCTGGGAAGTTCAGAACATGGTGCTGGCATCTGCTCATCATCTGGTGAGGGCCTTGTGCTACTCCATAGCTTGGTTCCCATGGCAACCCAGAGGAAGAGGACCAGCTGACCTTTCGTCAGCTCTGTGACTGCTTTGCAAATATCTGCTTATGGCTTGACTTTTAGCATTTTTTATAACCAATTCTTGAAATTTTTTTCTAACACTATTTATTATCCCAATAGTCTATTCATTTTTTCATTACGCTCTGTCCTTTATAACTGGTTTAAGAAAATAATTTCTTAACTCTGACTTCATAAAGACAGTATTCTATATTTTCTTCTGGATTCTTGAGTGTTCATATACTTAGGTATTTAATCAACCTAGGGTTTATTTCTATGTCTGTTATGGTAGAAGAGTCTGATTTTTATTGTTCTTCATGAATTCTAATTATTCCTGAGTTATTTCTTGAATTTCTTCTTATTTTACTAATCTATAATGACCTGTAAGTCTGTCATATACCAAATTTTCATGTGTTATTAGTTTCTGAGTCCCATAATTTTCTCTTGACCTACTTGCTATCTGTATATCAATACTCTACTATTTTAAAAAAATATTTGTTTAGTTATAGATGGACACAATACCTTTATTGATTTATATATGTATGGATGTATTTATTTTTTTTATGTGATGCTGAGGATCAAACCCAGTGTCTCTTCATGCGAGGCAAGCGCTCTGCCACTGAGCCATAATTCCAGCCCTCTACTGACTTAATTAGAATTTTAGTCTTGATGATTATCAGTTTTTAAAATTGTACAAAAAAAAAAAAACCCTTTGAGATTTTGGATGGAATTGTATTGAGTTTAGAGAATAAGTGGAGGGTGATTGACATCTTCGTAAAGTGAAGTCTAGTTTTTCCATTCGCGGCCGTGGTCAGTCACTGTATGGACTCATATTTTATTTGATGCCCTTAACAGCATTTTGAAATTTTCTAAAATCTAATAAAAAATCAAATAAGCTCCATGTAAAAATGAAAACACTTTGTATTACTTAGATGTATGCAGAAATGTGGCTTCAGTTGCTAGCATAAATGATATTTTGTCAATTTTGGGGGGTATCAGGGATTGAACTCAGGGGCACTCGACCACTGAGCCACACCCCCAGCCCTATTTTGTATTTTAGGTAGAGACAGGGTCTCACTGAGTTGTTAGCATCTTGCTTTTGCTGATTCTGGCTTTGAACTCGCCATCCTCCTGCCTCAGCCTCCTGAGCCTCTGGGATGACAGGCGTGTGCCACTGTGCCCAGCTCAAATTTTTAAATTAGTTATGATCAAAACATCAAAATGGAACTCATTTATGTATGTGCCTCCTATATCCAACCTATTTGATGGATTCCCTATTGGAACAGTTGATTTGAAGATTCTCGTGAGTTTCTAGAGTACCGCATCTCCTGCAAATCGGGACCACTTGGCTTCTCTGCCGGATCTTTCTCTCCTCTTTTCTCTGGTCCGTTCCGTTGCCTTCGATGGGCTTCCAGGACCCTGGTGAACGGCGGCACTGACAGTGGACATCCTTGATTTGTCCCTGGTAGCGATGGCCACCACTGATGCGAAGTTCACCACGCATTTGTGATAAACATCTTCTATCACACGGAGGACGCTCCCCTCATTCAGCAGTACCCCTCATTCACTTCAACCCTCTGATGTTCTTAAAATACACTTGTTTAAGGCTACGAGTCTCCCTCTGGATATTCCTGGAGTTGCAGTTCACAGTTTCTTAGCTAACACTGTATCGTGTCTCTTTCAAATAAATTCCCCCCATTCCCACTCCAGCCCGAGTCACTGGAGCCGGGAGGAGCTGGCGGAGGGGAGTTTGGGACGGTGCTTTAAAGACTGACTTCTCCCACCACGGAGTTGTGCTGAGGGGTCAATGTGACATGATGACTTCTAGATGTTGGTGGGTCCTTCGCAGCCGAGTGGCTGTTCTGCCTGCTTCCCGCCCTCCCTCCACACGGTGCCCGTCGCGGCTGGCATCTCTCTTTCCTCCCGTCTGTGCCACCTGCTCTTAGATGGTGTCTTTCTCTTACTGGCCTCAGAGCTGCAGTGCTTGGAAATGGGATCGGATCATTTCTGTCCTGGAGAAGGTGAATGTCCACCTCTTCCCTTCTGCTCTAGTTACTGCTGATACCTTTCGACGTATTATGATTTCGCTCTCCTGTGTTTTGCTTTTGAATTCTCTCCTGCTTCTTTCCTTCTCTTACCCTGTTACCTAATGGGCAGCAGAGAGAAGATGCATGAAGCACGGTCCGCGTGGAGTCCCGTGATCACAAGGCAGTTCTGCCTGGCACGGTGGCAGGGGGCACTTTGTGACCACTTCTTGCTAATTCAAGACCCACCTGCTGCTGGAATTCTATCCCCAAGGTCCCTTTGCCACCTGACCTTACTAAGCACTTATTCTGTGCCTGCTGCTAGGTCACACAGGTTCCATAGCTGGAGATGCCCCCCATGGTGACGGAGGAGACCAGTCCCTTACAGTGGGGTGAGACCCTTGGGGGAAGCACCCACAGGGTGTTTGAGAAATAACCTGGGAATGGTGGGGCCCCGCAATGCCTCTTGGCCACCACAGTGACACCGATCCGTGGCTGTCCCTTGGGGTGGTTCATGCTCCATCCTGCCACGGTCTTCACCAGGGTGAGCTAGGAAGGCTCAGGGAAGCCCAAGGAGAACACACAAGAGCCACCGACTTTCAGCTGCCAGCCCTGAACCTGCGGCCCTGAGAGTGAGTCCTTTCTTAGAATATGCACCCAGGCGCCTGCAGGTCCTCTCCCGTCCTGACCCTGGTCCCCAGCACTCCCCACTGCCTTCCCAACAAGGAAGCCATATGCAAATGGCCTCGCCGCCTCCCTGTGCTGTTCTACTGCCAGAGATAAGAAAGTAAACTTCCCTGTATGTCTGTCTGCATCCAAATAGGTGAACAAAACGTAGAACAAAAGTGGGTTTCCCCTGCGTGAGTCAAATGTCACATTCGGAGCCAGACTGCAAGGACAGTGTCCCCTCTGGCTGGGGGTTCAGGGTGAGGCTGGAGGGAGCAGGGCCCACACATCACTGGAAGTTCTATGAAGCATCCTGGCCTCGGAGGGGCCTTAGACAAGGAGGGAGCCCAGAAGAAAGGGGCCATTTGCTCTGAGTAAGTTTGAGGTCAGGACCTGGGACCCCCTGCAGCCACAGGGGCCAAGGCTGGGGCCGCTCCTCCCCCAGCACAGACCTCCAGTCAGTGGGCCTCCCGGCCCAGCATGAAGCACCCCCTGCCTTCCTGTTATCACCTCAAAGGAGCCTGTTATTTGGCAGCGGAGATAAAAGTTAATCTGCCCAGAAAATACCCATGACTTCATCCACCTGAGGGCCCTGGGGGGTGGGCGGGCTCTGAAGTGGCCAGACCAGCTCAGCCGGTTCCTGCTCTGCAGAGGCCTGACCCCTGAATAGAGCATTCACAGGGCTCTGGTCAGCAGGGTGACCGACTGGACACCTGCCTCTCCGCTGACCCTCCCTCTCTCCTTACCCTGCTCTCTGGTCACCCTGGGAGACTCCCAAACAGAAATCCAGATGGGCGGGAGCAGAGGCCAAAGTCACCAAAATGTCCCAATGCCCACCTTCCTGTTCAGCAGGGAGGAGGAAACAGGCAGCCTTTGAAATGAGAACTGAGGGAGTTCATGGCTGGTGTAAAGTGTTCGGCAAATACGCAGGCGCCCGGGAGCCAGGTGGAGGCAGAAGGCACCCCTGCTGCGTCACGGGCCTGTCCCTGGACCCCAGATCTCCCTGCAGGGTGCCAAGCCACCGTCCTGAGTGGGGCTCCCTGTTCCACGCCAGGGTCGTGGGCTCAGGGGAGAGTGCACAGCAGGCCCCCCTGAAGGGGTGCCGTTCCACCCGGACCCCCAGCGAGGGCCCTACCAGCTCTGGAGTGGCCTGGGACACAGGAAAAGCCGTGGGGACGTTGGTGGGTTTGGGAAGCCAAGCTTTGACAGGCCAGAGGGGACCAGGGCCAGGAGAAGGGGGTGGTGCGTGCTTAGAGTCTAGGACAGAGCTTGGCAGGGGGAGCCACTGTGCCCTCGGTGGCCCCACTGCACGGGGGACGGTCCCGCTCTCAGGCCTCCCGGGACCCGTTCCTCTCCCTCCTTTTCTTCTCCAAGCTTCTCTTTCCTGTTGCTCCGTCCAGAGCCTGTGCCCACCCGCCTGTGGCCGCCCGTGGGCTGGGCCTCTGCCCACCCCACAGGACGCAGGCTCCCGAGGCCTCTGCACCTCAGCTGCCACAGGCCCAGCTCCTCCCAGAAGCCACGTGGGTTCCATACCTTGGGGACTTCTCCTTGGCCTGGCCTGGCTCGCCGTGTCTGTCCTTTGTCCCCATGTGACCATGTGAATGGCACACACAGTGGTGACCCCAGGGAGGCCCTGTGGGCGGGGAAGGGACTGGAGGGCGCAGGCAGGTCCAGGAGCCGCAGGTGGACAGGCGGAGGGTGGGGGTTGATGGCGTCTGCGCTGCTGGGAGGCTGCAAAGGTCTGGGTCTTTGGGAACCTGAGAGTGGACGCTCCAGGGTCGAGAGGCGAGAAGCCCAGAGCGCCGCAGCTCAGAGGGTGCAGGGGCCATGGGATGTGAACCCGGAGACGACCCTGGGAGGTGACAGGGACCAGGCTCTCCCTCTGTGGCAGGAGCTGAGGGGCAGAGCCTCCGACAAAGGCGTCCATCCAGACTCCGTCCCCAGTCCAGGCCAGCACAGGAGGCTCCAGGGACAGGGGAGCAGCTGCCACAGGCAGGCCCAGGACGGCGCGGGAGCCCGGCCTCTCCGCTGGGGAGGACGAGGGAGCCCAGCGCCTCACTCCTGTGGTCAGGGCTCGGGGGCTCCAGTTGGAGGCGAAACCTGGTTCTTACTCTTGTTTTCCCCCCGGGCGGTGGCCGTGCCCACTCCTGGTGACCACTGCTGTGTCAGAGCCCAGGTGGCCTGCCTCCCAGGAGGACCGAGCCACCGAGGGCACAGCTGCCCCTGGCTCGCAGGTCCCCCAGGCTTTGGGGATCAATGGCACCGCTGTCCTCTGGCCTCCTGGTCCCGCGCGGGCTCCCAGGCCTGAGCGCGTGCCTTATTGTCACACGTGTGTCTCCTAAAGACTCCGGGGAGGCAGCGGTGGGGGATCCGGGCCTCTGGAAGGAGGGGACAGGGGCATATACAGCACGCAGCCGCCCCACCCCAGGACAGGACGCCCCACACAACGAAGACCGAGGGGTTGAATGCTCTCGGAGCTTAAAGAAGAAGCGCTCTACTGTCCCCAGCGTGGGGCAGAGGTGCACGACCTTCAAAGTGGAGCAAATACCACGTCTGTTCACTGCAGAGAGAAAACAGAACGATGGTCCCCACTCCATCCCAAGCCTGGCCACGCTCCCTACCTCCTGGGTGAGCTTGTGTCCTCCATCTAGGCTCAATGGCTATTTTTATTTGATTTTTCACCCTCAATACTGAAATGTGAACCCAGGGACACGCCACCATTAAGGTACATCCCAGCCCTTCTTATCCTTTATTTTGAGGCCAGGTCGTGCTCAGTTGCTGAGGCTGGCCTTGACCCTGCGATCCTCCTGCCTCAGCCTCCCATGAGGCTGGGATGACAGGCGTGGGCCCCTGTGCCTGGCTGGCCCTCCTCTCCTCTGGATGCTTATCTTCCGTGGCTGCTTAGCTTCCTACCCAGGGGCTCCTGGTTCACAGGCCAAGAGCCCCCTGCCCGGCGCCCTGGCCCATTAGGACATCCCTTTGCTGGAGTTCAACCTTGGAGTCCTTTTTTCCTTTATTTTTGTATAGAAAGCTAATATAGGGACAAACACTCATTGGAAATGATTTTCACACTGTAGGTAACGCAAGAGACCCTCGGGGCCCTCCCGCTTTCCGCTGGGCACCTCCTTCCTGTGGGTTGGCTGGTCATCTCCCTCGTGGTTTTTCGATGGAGTTGCTGTTTGGTCTTTCTTCTTGCCGATCCCTAGGAGTCCTAGACAGAATGTAGATGTGAGCACATTTCTGTGTGTGTGTGTGTGTGTGTGTGTGTGTGCATCTATGTCCAGGGGCACACAGCGTGCGCACACGCACACACACACACACACACACACACCCCGACAAAGGCCCTGGAGAGGTCTTCTACCCGTTGCTGGTCTCTTGTCTCAGCTTGAAGCTCTTTCTGATTCTGAACCAGGATTTCCCACGGGACAGAGGCCCGCCAACCCCTCCTTCGCCGCTGCCCCTCTGATTTGTGTCTCGCGGAGGCCCTCGCCGCTCCTGCTCCAGGGTCAGGACCTGTCTTGTCCTGGAAGCGCCTCGGCCTCTCCTCTGGGGGAAGCCATCGCTGTCACGGTTCTTGGAGGTCCCTCCCTCCAGGATGGCACCCAGCCCCTCGGCCTCTCTCTTTGGGGAATGTTGAGCCCGTTTGGCTGCAGAGCGTCAGATCAGCTTTCTGTGTGCCTTGGCCTCCGCACAGCTGCCCAGGTGGGGTGTGGAGGGCCACCCCGGCCACCCAGAGGTTGCTCTTTGAGCCTGGTGACTCCGTCTCCAGGTGCCATTTGCTGGCTCCTTGAGAGCTCACCAGAGATGGACATTGGAAGGACCCCCCTGGGGCTCGCTCTCTGCTCCCTGGAGAACCGGGCTGTGTCTGCCTGCTCTTCCAGCCCGAGAGGAGCTGGCCTCGGTGGGCCAGGATCCCTAAAGAGCGGCCTCTGTGGGGGGAAACCCCTTTCTGCCGTGGAAAGAGACACAGAAAACGCACATGGCCTCAGCCTGGCGTTTAAAACTTGGTTGTAGACGCTTGGAGTCCACTGTCCCCCTGCCCAGGTCTCTCCTGGAGTGTCGTCTCCACCCGGCCCAGCGGTCACAAGGCACCAGCCTCGCTGAGCTGTGTACCAGGGGGACATGGGATGCCGCGTCCCACTGACGTGGCCAGGGGGCCTGCCCTAGCCCCAGCAGGAGGACAGAGCGCCCTCGCTCATCCCTGGGGCCTTTCTGGCCAACCCTCCTTCCCTCCCTGAGGAGTTTTAAGGCCCATTTTACTGAAGGAGAAAATAAAAGCCAAGAGCCTCATCTGCTTCAGAAAAACCCAGGCATGAGCAAACCCGCTCACAGGCCACAGAGAGCTCTGCACAGACCTAGGGCGGAAACTTGAGCAGGCTCCAGACCTGGCAGGGGGGTGGGGACCGCACCGCCCGCCCCGGGGGTCAGAGCAGGTGGTGCTCCCTGGGGCTGGGACAGACTCCCGAGCCTCCAGGGCAAAGTGAACAGCCCTGGTGGAACTGGAAGCCGAGGGTGCGAGTGCTCCTTGCTGCTCCTCCTCTTGCTGTGGCACCTGGGAAAGTCCTTCCTCTCGGGGCTTCAGCGGATGCTGCAGTTAGGCTCCTGAATGTCCCCCGAAGGCCCCGGGGTTGAAAGGCCCGCTGCTGTTGGCAGGTGGTGGAAACTCAAAGAGGGGAGCCCAGAGAGAGGGAGGGAGGTCACTGGGAGAAACGCCCTGGAGGGGGGCTTGGGGAACCCGGCCCCTTCTCTTGATTCTCTTTTACTTCCTGGCTATTGTGAAGGGAGCAGACCTCCTTCACCGTCTGCTTCAGTCATGATGTACACCACCATGGGCCCGAAAATGTCAGGACAATGAGCCAGAACAAACCTTTCCTCTTTATAAATTGTTTCCCTCAGGTATTTTGTTACAGTGACTAACAGAGTGTCTTAGACTATTTTTTGCTGCTATAACAGAACACCACAGATTGAGTAATTCATGAAGAAATGAAATTGATTTCTCATAGTTCTGGAAGCTGGAAAGTTCAAGGTCAAAGGGCCACATGTAGTTAGGTCCTCTATGATGCATCATCCCATGGCAAATGCAGAAGGGCAAGAGCTTATGTGCTGAAGAGAATTCACTTTTATAACAAAACCACTCTCAGAATAACTAACTCAATCCTAAAATAATAGTAATTCATTTGTGAAGGTGAAATCCTCATATCTAATCCCCTCTCAAAAGTTCCACCTATTACCATCATCTTGATAGTATTTATTTATTTTATTTATTTTATTTTTTGAGAGAGAGAGAGAGAGAGAGAGAGAGAGAGAATTTTTTAATATTTATTTTTTAGTTTTTGGCAGATACAACATCTTCATTTTATTTTTATGTGGTGCTGAGGATCGAACCCAGCGCCCTGCACATGTCAGGCGAGCGCGTTACTGCTTGAGCCACATCCTCAGCCCCATTTTGATGGTATTTAAATGTCAACATAAGTTTTAGAGGGGATTATGTTCGTCAGCTTTTTGTTACTATGACAAAACGCCTGAGAAAATTACCTTAAAGAAGCAAATATTTATTTTGGCTCATAATTTTGGAGGTTTCAGTCCCTGGTTGCTTAGCCCATCCTGTGGCCTTGGGGTGAAGCAGAACATCAAGTTGGGGAGTACATATGGTGGAGCAGAGCTGCCCGGGAAGCAAAGAGCCAGCCAGGAAGGGGCTGGGGAAAAGATCTACTGTCCCCCAGGGACCCACTCCCTCCAACCAGGCCCCGCCTCCTGTGGTTCCCGCCTCCTGTGGTTCCCGCCTCCTAGTCCATGCACACTGATCACCCAGGGGTTAATCACTGACGAGGTCGGAGGCCCCATGGTCCCTTCACTCCCCAAAGCCCCACTTCTGGACACTGATGTGTGGGGACAAAGCCTGCCACAGGTGAGCCTTTGGGGACATCTCAGACCCAAACCGTAACAGGGACAATCAAGGCACAGTGGAAAGGATCCCACCCACCTCCTCCTGGTTAGAGAGTTGTGCACGCCAACAGGGAGCACTCAGCCCGCCAGGTGACACAGAGCCCTGGTGTGACTCCTGCCCCACAACACAAGTGAAGGCCAGCGCCCTCGCGGCCCTGCAGGCATAGCCGCCTACCCATGGCGGGTGCAGGAGACCCGCCCACCTGCCTTACTTTGTCACGTAAAAGCCGAAGGGACTGAAGCTGGACTTTACATGATTTCTTAAGTCTCATAAATTTCAGGTGATAAAACTCAACATGGAGAGAACGTCTCTCCGAGTCTCACGGTTTTCTAACACGGGCCTGCGGACACCTTAGCTCACAGTGAGCCAGGGCTGTGGCCAGGGCAGGAAGCCCCGTGGACTCTGCCCTCCAGTGCCACAAAGGACCCCAGGAAAAGAGGGGCCGATGACCGGGAAGTCTTGCCAAACAGAGCTGGTGGCCTGGCGGTGGGGGCAAGGAGGCAAAGGCTTTGCACGGAGGGAGGAAGCTTCCGGAAGGCTCGAGGGCCACAGCGCTGGTGTGTTCTCCAGATTTGTTTTAGAATAGTCATCTTCTACCTCCTCGGGGAATTGTGTCACCAGCACAACCACTTTATTGGAAGGATCTGATAAAGGAAGGGACGGTGGCCTTGCTACCCCGGGTTTGGATTCAGCCATGTTCTGGGAGGCAGCACGGTTTGGTGGCCCAAAACTTGGGCTTGAATCTTGGCTGAGCCATTCCTGGCTCTGTGCAGTGTCTGTACGTGGGGCGTGGGGAGGGACGGAGGCCTGCAGGGCTGCGGGACCCTGGCCAGCTTCACCCAGGGCCTGGAAGATGAGGGGGTGCAGAGAGGGGTGGGTGCTTGGCCCTGGAGAGGTCAGGAGCAGGGGGCAGCCTGCCGTGCCTGTTCTCCCTTGCTGGGGGCAGCCTTCAGGCTGTTGGGAGGTCTCAGTCCCCAGTGTCCCCTGTGGCACCCAAGGAACTCGATGGCGAATGCCTAGGGAACTTGGAAGGAGGACCCCGAGTGTCCTGCACACGTGACAGTCTCAGGTCGACGTGAGAGTGGAACCCTGAGCTGGACTCTTGCTCATCCCTTCCGTGGGGCCACCACTGGGGTGAGGTGAGGGCGCACGCTGACCTGCCCAGGTGCTCGGCCACTTCCCAACCCCAGGGAGGCTGGCGGGGCCTGCAGAGGGCAGTTTCGGAGGCTGAAGCCGAGGGTCACTTGGTGGGACGGGCCTTTTGACCTCATGGAGGAGGACTGTGCTCCTCCCTTCCCCAGGGAGAACTCTCCAGAAGGTGTCCTGGGAGCCAGCAAGGAGGTCACCGGGTGGCCAGCTGTGCTGCGGGCCACCACAGGGCCACCACGGGGCTGCTGTGGCCTGAAAGTTTGGGTCCCCCAGAATCCACTGGTGGAACCCGCCTGGGTGACAGTGTCAGGAGGCGGCCAGGACATGAGGCCAGGTCCTCACCATTGGGACCAGTGCTTCCATAAAGACCAGGAGAGCGGCCGTGCCCCCTCTTGCACCCGAGGACGCGAGAAGGAAGCATCTGTGAGCCAGGAAACAAACCTGCCCGCACCTGGTCCTGGGGCTCCAGCTCAGGGAGGGACACACTGTGCGTGTGAGCATTGGCAATGGCCCTGAAGGGACCGAGACAGGGATGGTGGACTCTCAGGCTGGGGCCACGTCCCCTGAAGCAAGACCAGCTGCGACCCAGCTGTTGAAGTTGAAGTGAGTTGAAGTGCAGGTGTCTGTCCTGGGAAGGGGCCCAGGGCTCCATGCGTCCCCTTCCCCTGCACAGAACCCAGGGGCCCTGCTGTGGGGCAGCTCCACCACCTGGTGACCCCGAGTGAGGGGGACGGAGAACATCTCCCTTTGTTTCTGAGGCAAGAGGAGTCCACTCCCACGGGAGGAGCTGGGGTGTGGGGGGGCCCAGGAGGCTCGCCACCACCTCCATCCACGGGAGGCCAGGCCGGGGAGGAGCCGCCCCTCATCCCCACCGCCTGGCCCCCCAGGCCGGAACCCCGCCACCAGGCCCCGGGAAGTGCCAACTCCACCTCCAGACACCAACCCCCGGGAAACGGCTCCACTGGACCACGGGCCCCTTCCTGGGCACAGGGGGCTGATCTGGTCTCATCGAATGCCTGCCGGGTCAGGGGGTGACCGTCTTGGTCAGTCTGGGCCATCTAACAGCCTGGGAGGCTTGTCCACACCAGGAGAGGTTTCCCCTCACATCAGAGGCTGGACATCCGGGGCGGTGCCCACCAGGAGGGGATCCAGCGGGGCCTGCCATGTCTGGCTGCACCCCTCGGGGGTAAGAGAATCAAGGTCTCTGGGGTCTCCTTGGCGGGGTTCTGATCCCTCCCACGAGCCCCCTCTGATCCCACCTGCTCTGGCTTTAACATGAGGTGTCCCCAAAGGCCCATGTGTGGGACAGGGCAAGAGTGTTCAGGAGAGCGGGAGCCTAGTCGGTGGGTTGATCCACTGAGGCAGGGAGGTGTGGCTGGCGGGAGTAGGTCCCTGGGGATGCGCCCTGGGGGCTTGTATTTTGTCCCTGGGAGAAGAGCTCTCTCCCAGCTTTCTGGCTGTTGTGTGCTGACAGCTCTCCTCCACCCCGACCTTCCGCCATGACGTCCTGCCTCAGGCCTATGTCCTCGGCCGACCACGCACTGAATCTCTGAAACCAGGAGCCAAGAGACATTTTGCCCTTTAAGTTGTCCTTGTCAGGCCTTTGATCCCAGTGGGGGAAGGCCAGCTCATGACCTGCTCACCCCACGGGCCCACCCCCGACGCCATCACCCGGAAGATGGAACTTCAACAGGTACCTCCAGGGCCGACTGCAGTCAGTCCACTACTGTGACATTCAGAGGATCCTGCAGGACCCACGGGGACGGACAGGGAGAGCGCATGTGCTCCCCCGCAGCGGAGCGATGGGGGGCTGGGGGACGTGGCCAGGTGCTGCCTGATGGTCCATCCAAGAGGAGCTGGAAAACACTGGTCTGGTTTCTTTGGTAAGTGTGAAAGGTGGATTCCTGGTGTTTTTGATCTTGATAAGCCATTTAAAGACTTCAAAGTCACAGGTACCAAACAAAACGCCCCCAAGCCTCCAGTCTGTGACCTCTGGAAAGACCTAGAAGCCCTTTGCTGCTTGAAGGACAGAAACTGCTCAGTCTGGCGAGGAAGGTGCTGGCCATGCGGTGGCCGGCCTCGCCTGAGGGTGGAGGTGGCGCCCTGGGAGGGAGCGGGGCTTCCCAGCCACGTCCTGCTACAGAGCCTGGCGCCCATGGGGAGGGACGGGTCTTGTCTCTGGACTTTGCCTCCTGGCTAAAAGTCAGTGACCCTGCTCCTCCCTGGGCAGAAAGCTGTCAAGGGGTAAAGGGGGACCCTGGTGCATCAGGCAGAGGGATGGACAGTGGACAGATGGCTTCCCGGGTGGGAAGGAGGAGCCCCAGATTGGGTGTACCCAAGGCCACCTCGCCAGGACACCATGGCCCAGCGGTGTCACCCAACACTACCCCCCAGTGGCATCCCAAGTTCCAGCAGGGCCTGGGGAAGGTGATCCTGCCTTAAGGGGCCAGCCTCCGCAGGGCAGCGGAGGGAGCAGCTGATCCCGACTCCCCGGAACCCCATTCTCAAAGTCCTTCAGAATCCCCCCGTGGCTGTGTGTGGACCCTGCTGTTTCCCACCCTCCTGTTGGCATCGGGGAGGCTCTGGGAGAAGGCGGCCTTGGGCAGCCTCCGAGACACTGACCCAGGAGCAATGGCAAGGCCATCTAGGAGGTCAGCCCTCGCCCACCACGGAGCACTGAGTCGGGGAACAAAGACGAGAAGAAGCCCCGCAGCAGAGGCCCGGCCTGCTAGGGCTGGATCCGTAGCTGACAGCGTCCCTGGACTTTGTCCCCACTTCCCACTAGGGACCAGCAGGAGACAGTGGAAAGTGCACCCCTCACCAACCACACAGGACGCCCTGCTTCCAGTTAGCCGGCCTCCACTACCCACACTGCAGCCTCCGCCAGGCCTCCCCTGTCTGCCGCTTCCCAGCCTCCCCGCTGCCCTGCTAGACTCCGGGACAGTGCCAAGTGCCTTGCTAGAGCAAGTTCCAAATAACCTGTGCTTGTCCTCACTTGGCACAGATGTTGCTGGGCAGTCCTGACGGCGGAGGGCATTCCCGAAGGACTGGTGTGCCCCACTTTGTCCCAAACCCAGATCAAGAGATCCAGGACGTTGGAGATCCTTAGCCTGGAGACAGTGGGCAATGACTTGGGCAGCTGGGGACCTGGACAGGCGGCAGCGGAGCCTCCAAAGTGGCCCTGGCACAGGTTTCCGCAGGTTGATGCCCAGCCCTGGAGAGGACAGAACCCTTCCTTTCAAAAGCAGCCATCAGCTGTCATCGGGTGGCAGCGGGCACTAGGCACCGAGCCGTCCTGTCACTTCCTCACCAGGAGGGTCACAGATATCTTTAGCAGAGCAAGGCCCTGGTCCTCGGAGTGAGGCAGAGCCCCAGCCCCCTGGAGTCTCCAGAGCAGTCACAGCAGCTCAGAAGGGGCGTGTCCCAGGGAGGGACAGCCCTGTCTAGCCAGGGAACAAAACATTGTCATGGGCTGGAGACCCGCTGAACCTGTTTGTGGAAGGAGACGTGGCTGGGAACTCGTGGAGATCCATGGTGCTAATTAAGGGAGGAATTAGCTCTTCTGTGATGGATTCCTGGCCCCCTTCCCCACCAGTGTCTGGTGTTTCCAAAGCTTGAAGAGAAGAATCCACCTTTTCCTGCAGACACGGCTCCACACAGGGCAGCACTGAGACGCCCTACCGGAGCTTGGCCAAGGAGGAGGGCAGGTGAGGGTGACGCGGGGGCCTCCGGGTCCTGGCACAGACCCCGCCCCGCGGAAGAGAAGGTGCCAAACCACCTTGTTCTGCTTCACCAAGGCCCCCAGTCCCTTCCACCCAGGGCCCGATCCCGCTCCTGTTCATGAGGCTGACGTCGCCGCGGAATTTACTAGAAGAAAGGCCGTCTGCCCATCTGCGCTCCAGGTCTCAGCGGCTTCTGTGTTGTCATGTGACACGGCAGTTACCATGGCGATTATCAGTGGAGAGCGGATTGTCCACGAGTTGAACTTGCCTCTGACAAGTCGAATTTGTCAGTTTGGGGAAAATGTAAAGAGAGTTACTAAGTTTTCTTCTTCTTTTGTTTTCCCTTCTGGAAGATTCCCCGGACTCCCGCAGACACCTCCTCCCTCCTCCTGGCTGGGTAGCCTTTTCCACGCTGGACTCCAGGGCTGCTTCCTCCTCTCCTGAGATCTGCAGCAGCTTTGAGAAATCTCTGCAGCCGGCTCAGGGTCCTCTGTGATTATTTCAGGGTGAAAGAAAACATCCTGCTACTGCACCGTGGTCCTAATGAGGGGGCTCCCCTCTCGGGCTCCCCCGTCGGAGGCAGGGATGGTCTGCGATTCCTCAAGAGTGTTTAGCTAAGGACCATGAGTGTGTGTGCACGCCCCTTGACCTTGCCCCTCACCAGGGAACGGCGTGGTCTGGCTTTGTCAGGTTGAGAAGGAAAAGCCCTGGGACAGAAGCTTCTCCATCGAGCCCCTGGCTGCAGGAAGCAGGGGTGCAGCTGTGGAGGAGGGCAGGCTGGCGTCTGCCTGAGAGAGGCCGTCAGCAGGCTCCCGTGCGGGCAGGTGGAGACCCCTGTCCCCTCCTGGACTCAAATGCCTGTGCCCCTTCTGCTTCTCCTTTGGCTGAGGCCTTGACAGGGCTCAAGGTCACAGGTGCCTTCACAGTCTCTCACCTCTGAAGGACATTTTGTCTGAAGGATGACCAAGAGCCAGGAGCCAGTGCTGGTTACAGGTACTGGACGGGGCGACACCTGAGAAGGCCTTTGACCTCGGATACATGCCTGTCCTCTTGGAAGCTGTCATTGTTGGGATGTGAAATGTCCCCAAAGGCCAAGTATTAAAGGAGTGGCCCCCAGTCCATGTTAGGGGTGTGATCTTTAAGGGGTGGGGCCTTGTGAGAGGAAGTTAGGTCATTGGGGGCTTGCAGGGCCCTTTTAGGGGTTAATGGACCCCAGCCCCTTCCCCCTCTCTCTCTTTCCTTCCAGGCTGTGAGGTGAATGGCTTTTCCCCATCCCCGCTTCCTGCCATGACATGTGGCCTCACCACAGGTCCAAAAGCAATGGGGGCCAACCAGCCATGGACTGAAACCTCCAAACTGTGATCCCAAATAAAACTTTATTCTTTTCAAATTGATTGTCTCAAGCGTTTTGTTACAGTAGTGGAAAGAAGCCTAACACAGAAGTTTTTCAAGCCCTGCACGAGCCCAGGTGTGAATCAGGAAGGTGGGGCATGGGGTCTCATCCCCAAGTGGAGCTCGAGGACCATCTCAGTGTGGTTGGAGAGGAAAGGACCTGTACCTAGCAGTGTCCCCTCTGTTCACCACGGGGAAACACAGCCCCTATCAAGTATAATAGAAAAAGATTCCAACAAACAGACATCGAAATCTGGACGATTCCGAGCAAGATCCTTAAAGACCAAGCAGGTAAACCAAGTGCCACACTTGATTTCTAAGTCTCGACTCACAGTGCCTCAGCTGGGCAGACCAGCGGCCACACCCCAGGCTGGCCTCTCTGGTTTCCTTCTATCCTCAACCTCAGTTAGTGCTGAAGTAGCCTCTCCTTCTCTCCCTCACTGAGCATCTTGAGAAAGCCCCTGGGGCTGTCTCTGTTGGAGGACGAGGGGCTCACTTAAGGCTTTGATCTGGAAAATGTCACGGAAGCCAAACAACAGGAAAAGCCCTGCGGCCTGCTTTCCTTTTATAGCTGAGGTGGGAGCTGGTGTCCTTCTGTCTGGCAGAGCATCTGGGGCCTGGGCAGGGGGCAGGAGGCCAGCGGCCTGGCTGTGAGAGCAATCCACGCCTCCCAGAGAAGGAGCAGGCGCAGCACCGAGGCTGGCGGCCGGAGGAGGAGGGCAGAGCCAGAGGCTGTGCGGGGCCCACCTGGTGCCCCCTCCTGGCTCCATCCTCTGGCTGCAGGGCCCAGTGTAGGGGAGAGAACCAGGGTCCTCAGGCCTGGGGGCTCGGGGGTCAGCAGGAGCTGGTGCTGGTCCCCTCGCTGATACAGACTCTGGTAGGACAGTCCCCTGGCCCCTAAGGCCAGAACTCCGAGGCCTGTGACCCAAGAGGACCCCAGCCCTGGAGTCCACTGAGGACCTGGATTCTGTATGTCCCGCTCTTTCCTGAGGATGCAGGTTCCTCTGAGAGTCCCTGTCTCTGCCCCAGCCCCTACTGACCGCCCTGCACGAGCCCAGGTGTGAATCAGGAAGGTGGAGCCCAAGGACCATCTCAGTGTGGTTGGAGAGGAAAGGACCTATGGCCAGAGAGCGAGGCTCCAGGGTTGCCATCTTGAGGGGCAGTCCCTGTGGACAGAGGTGCAGGGGGACGACAGCAAGATGAGGGAGGAAGAGGCTTCTGCCTGAGGGACCAGGGCCCAGGACGTGCTGCAGTGTGTGGCCTGCATGCAAGTCCCTGCCTCCAGGCCCGGGGGGCCTCACACCCTGCACCTCAGCTGGGCCCTTGGTGCCAACGGGGCACCTTGGTCGGACCTTTAGGAGGGGAGGCAAGGCCGCTGGCCAGGCCCTGATGGACCGTAAGCATGCAGCGAGTGTCCACAGATGTGTGGCTGTGGCATCGTGCGGTGCCTGCGCACGAGTGTCTGTGTGTGTGCAGGGATCTGAGTATCATCTGTGTGACTGTGAGTGTGCACATGAGTGTGTGTCTGTGTGTGTTCCTGTGTGGAATGTGCGTGTCTGTGTGTGCCCCCATGTTTGCATGGCCGTGCACATGAGGGAGCCCATGTGTGGGGTGTGTATGTGAACATGTGGACAGTGGCGGTCAGTGGTATTGGGGCTGGCCCCTCTCTGGGTGGGTCTGGGAACTGTGGGCTTGGTGCTCACACTGTGTCCACACTCCTGTCCTTGGCTGGGGCCAGCTGCCCTCCCCACACTGAGATCGATGTCAGCAGCTGCGATTTAGTGAGATAAGTACTGCGTGGCAGACCCCAGGTGCAGGTCCAGCACAGGGGGACAGATGTGCGTGGCCACTGTGCTTGGAGAAGCTCCCCTTCCTCCTGCAGAGACTGTCAAGCGTTCTGTCCTCCATCTCCCAACAGCACTGCCCAGGGACAATGCCATGGGTGTGGCCTGCGTCCAGAGTACGAAGCCAGGCTCCCTGGACCTGAGGCCTGCGGGGTCCGGGCCAGGCCTGGTCCTGGCTTGCTCCACCCACACCCAGGCCAGCTGGGACTGTCCTCACTGGTGAGAAACGAGGCCCCACGTCCTGCCGGGCGGCTTCTCTGCCCCGAGTGCCTGTGTCCTCAAGCCACAGAGGACAGCCGTCCCCTGCAGCCCTCGGGGTGGTGGCTTCTCAGTCTGCTCAGCCCCGAGAGTGCGACTTGGCTCCGAGAACGTCCCGGCTCCATGTTCGTGTCCAGCACCGCTCTGCCCTGCCACACAGAGGCAGGGCCACCTCCCAGGCCAAGGGCTTTGCTGGACACACACAAGGAGGTGACCTGAGGGCTGGAGAAGAAGGGGCGGCACCCAGGACCCCAGGACCCCACGTTACAGGGAGCAAAGGACCCTGTCTGGGGAACTCTGATCTAAAGGGAAGCTTTTTGTAAAAGCAGGTCCATCCCCAACAGGGTGACAGCATCACACTCAGGGGACGCTGCGGTGGGACCGCCCCAGGCAGCTGCTCATGCTGCGGGAGCGGCTGTGAGCACCAGGACTCCTCCTGAGGGCTCCGGGGCACTCTCTGGAGAAGCTCAGCTGGTGGGACCGAGGTGCAGGCCGGGGGCCCGGCCAGAGGACGGACTCGCAGACCCGGGGCCTCGGGCAGAAGGGGAGGACCAGCTGAGGAGGTGCAGGAGCTCAGCACCAGCACAGGCCGCCCGGGAGGATGGGGCAGTGCAGGCACCGGGCTGGGCCTTGGCAGAGTGCCCTCGTCTGGCTGGAGCCTGTGCCCTCCTGTCCCCCGGCTGTGGGACACTAGAAGCGCCCCTGCCACGCCGCCTAGGGCTTTGCCTGGCTCTTGGTTCACGTGAGGACTGTCTGTGCAGAGGTCTTGGTGATATGGTCAGGGCCATGGGGTCAGTTCCCATGGGGCAGTCCCCCCAACCCCATGTTCCACTGCTGCCCTTGCAGGCCCACCACCTAAGGGACAACTTGGGTCCTCCAAGGACAGGGGCATCTCTGTGTGCCAGGACCCAGGGTCAGGCCAGGTGGGAGAGGTGTCCCTGGCTTCCTGGGGCCAGGAGGGTTACAGTCAGAGGGTGGCCGGTGGGACCCCTGTGCTCTCCCTGGTTGGAGTCTGTCCTGGCAGGGGCTCAGCAGAGGTGTTCCCTGACCCACCTGGCCCACAGTTAAGGTGGGGGCCCGAACACGAGCCCTGGGCCACACAGGCCAGGGTCCCTGCTCCTCTGACCTGCTGAGGTGGGACACGGGCACCTCAGCCCTCGGGGCCATTTCCTCTCTGTGAAGAGGAAGAAGCTCATCTACGAGGTAAATGCCCTCGGCATCACAGGGACCGATTGTTCCAGGGCCCCTGTGGATACCTACATGGGTACTGGGTCCGTTCTATAAATGGCACAGTACCTGCCCAAACCTGCACACACCCTGTCTGAACCATCTCCAGATGACAACGTGACCAACATGACCCCAAACGCCCTGAGAGTAGACATTGTGGGGACTCGCGGCAAGGGCAGTGCCTGCAGGGTTCAGAACACAGGATGGGAAAAGTTTTCAGTGCAAGGTTGGCTGGATCCTCCTCCCCAACCCTCCCCCTCCTGTTCCCCTCCCCCCCCATTCCACCTCCTTCTCCTCCCTCCCCTCCCCCACCCTCCCCCTCATTCTCCCCCTCTTCCTCCTCCCCCTCTTCCTCCTCCCCCTCTTCCTCCTCCCCTCTTCCTCCCCCTCCTCTCTCTCCCTCCTCCTTCTCCTCCCTCCTCCTTCTCCTCCCTCCTCCTTCTCCTCCCTCTTCCTTGTTCTCCCTCCTCCTTCTCCTCCCTCCTCCTTCTCCTCCCTCCTCTCTCTTCCCTCCTCCCCTTCACCCTCCCCTCACCTTCACCCTCACCCTTCCCTCCTCCCCCTCCTCCTCTTCCTCCTCCCCCCTCGTTTTCCTCCCTCTCCTTCATCCTCCCCTTCTCCCTCCTCCTCTTCCCCCTCCACCCCCTCCTTCTCCTCCCTCCTCCCTCGTCTTCCCCCTTTCCCTCCTCTTCACCCTCCTTCTCCTCCCTCCTCCTTCCTCCCCACTTTTCCTCCTGCCTCCTTTCCTCCTGCCTCCTTTCCTCCTTTTTCCCCCTCCTCCCTCTCCCCCTCCTCCCTCTCCCCCTCCTCCCTCTCCCCCTCCTCCCTCCCCTCCCTCTCCTCCTCCCTCCTTCATCCTCCTCCCCCTTCTCCCTCTTCCTCCCTCCCCCTCCCTCCCTGTCCTCCTCCCCCTCCTCCTCCCCTCTGCTCCTTCTTCCCCTCCTCCTCCCCCTCCCCCCTGCTCCTTCCTCCCCCTCCTTCTCCCCCTCCCCCTCCCTCTCTGGTTATGGTGGTAACTCCAGTTAGGACTACTAACTAGCTCAGCTCTGGAGTCAGGTGGCCAGGGTTCTAGTCCCCATCCTGCCATAAGGGGTCCAGTGAGCAGAGGCGAACTTCCCCAGCTGCCAACACTACCTCAGGATCAGGGTTTTAGAAATTAGAAATTGCGGCCTTAAATCTACCGGGGATTCTTTCTCTTTGCACAAGACAAGTCTAGGCCAAGGACATCCCAGGTTCCCGGGAGTCACCGTCCTGCAAGCCGCCTTTCTGCTCCCGTCACTTCTAGAGCTGCACCATGGCCACTGCTCACTGCCAGGGTGGAGGGGAAACAGCTTTTTGGTGGGTGACTTGCAGCACCCCATCCCAAGAGAAGAGCTGGGGCACTGGGTGGCTGGGCAGCGGATGGCCCCATGGGCACCCTGCACTTCCCATGCCCCTCCTCCTGCTCTGGCTTGGGTGCTGTGGCTGGTTCTGGACACAGACTGGGATCCAGGGTGACCTTGGGGACCTCCAGCTGAGGTTGGCCAGAGCAGGGACCTCCTCTGACCCCGCCATCCCCTGCTGACTGTGGGTCCCTGGGGGCACCTGTGGAGGCCCCGGGGAGGTGACGGGCAGGAGGTGTGTGAGGTGTGAGAGGCCCTGGCTCCCTGCAGGGACGAGAAGAGCCGCCCAGCAGGCCAGGGATCTGTGAGGGAACGAGGCGATGCAGGGCTGGGGGGGCAGGAGGCACCAGGAGAGCACCCTTCTCAGTCCCGAGTCTCTTGGTCTGCATTAAAAGTATGACTCACACACTCCGCGGGTCCCACCGAGGGGCCAGGGAAGGCGGATTCACAGGGTCAGAAAGTGGCAGAGTGCTTCCGGGGGCAGAAGGGGGGGACTGGGAGCAGGTGTCAAGGTACAGTCTCCCTTGAGGTGCTGCGCAGTCCTGGAGACGTCTGGGGAAGGGGGACAGCACCCACCATGAATGTCTTCATGCAACTGAACCTGCACTTAAGTTGGCCAGAAGGGTGTATGTGTGTAGATAGATAGACATAGATGCAGACATAGACATAGATACAGATACAGATACAAATGTAGATATGTGTGTGTGTGTGTGTAGATAGACATAGATGCAGACATAGACATAGATGCAGACATAGACATAGATACAGATACAGATGTAGATGTGTATGTGTGTGTGTATAGATAGATAGACATAGATACAGATACAGATACAGATGTGTGTGTGTGTGTGTGTGTGGCGTGTGTCCTGCAGATCCCTGCTCCTGGGCTCCTCCGCAGGCCTGAGCTCCAGGACACCCCACGGCCTTCACTGGATGCATCCTCTGTGACTTAACAACTGTGTCCCGCCCCCCGCCCCCCCCCCAGCCCGGCTCCCCCGCTCCTGGCCCTCCTCAGTGGGGCTCCCTGGACCACTGCTGCGCTGCTACCCAGGGCTGGCTCCTGCCCAGTGCCTCCGTGCTGCAGCCTCACGTCCAGTGTCAGCAGAATAATCAGCCCAGCAGAGGACGGCATGCGTGAGTGTGTGTGTGTCTGTGTGTGTGTGCCTGTGTGTGGGGGGGGTGTGCCTATGTGTGTGTCTGTGGGTGTATATGTCTTTCTGTGTTTGTCTGTGCCTGTGTGTGTGTGTTTCAGTGTGTGTTTGTGCCTGTGTGTGTGTCTGTGTGATTGTGTGTGTGAGTCTGTGTGAGTCTCTCAGTGTGTGTCTGTGTGTGTCTCTGTGTGTCTGTGTCTCTGTGTGTCTATGTGTGTCCCTGTGTGTGTCTGTGTTTGTGTGTGTCTGTGCCTGTGTGTGTGTCTGTGTGATTGTGTGTGTGTGTCTGTGTGAGTGTCTTTCAGTGTGTGTCTGTGTGTCTCTGTGTGTCTGTGTCTCTGTGTGTCTATATGTGTCCCTGTGTGTGTCTGTGTTTGTGTGTGTCTGTGCCTGTGTGTGTGTCTGTGTGTGGCATGTGAGTTTGTGTGTGTCTGTGCCTGTGTGTGTCTCTGTGTGGCATGTGTGTCTGTGTGTGTCTGTGCCTGTGTGTGTCTGTGTGTGTGTCTCTGTATGTGTGTTTGTGTGTGTCTATGTGTGTGTCTGTGTGTGGTGTGTGTCTTTGTGTATGTCTGTGCCTGTGTGTATGTCTCTGTGTGTCTGTGTCCACTCCTCCCCCCTCACTCCTCCCCCCTCGCTCCCCCTCTTCCATCCCCCCTCCTCCTGTGTGTGTGTGTCTCTGTGTATGTGTTTCTGTGTGTCTGTGTGTGTCTGGCTCTAAATAAATAAAACACATACAAAGGGCTGGGACGTGACTCCGTGGCCAAGCGCCCTGGTTCCCTCTAGGGCCACCCTGGCAGGTCCTGACTCACCTTCTGTAAAGCCCAGCCTCCTCCCTCCTCCCCCTTCCCCTCCCCCTCCTCCCCTCCTCCCTCCATCCTCCCTCCTCCCCCTTCCCTTCCCTCCTCCTCCCCTCCCCCCTCCATCTCCCCTCCTTCCCCCTCCCCCTCCCCCTCCCTCCTCACCTTCCTCCCTCCTCCATCCTCCCCCTTCCCCTCCCCCTCCTCCCCTCCCCCTCCATCCCCTCTCCTCCCCCTCCCCCTCCCCCCTCTTCCATCCTCCCCCCTCCCCCTCCTCCTCCCTCCTCCTCCTCCTCCCTCCTCCCTCCTCCCCCTTCCCTTCCCTCCTCCTCCCCTCCCCTCTCCATCCCCCCTCCTCCCCTTCCCCCTCCATCCCCCCTCCTTTCTCCTCCCCTTCCCCCTCCATCCCCTCTCCTCCCCCTCCCTCCTCCCCCTCCTCCCTCCTCCCCCTTCCCTTCCCTCCTCCTCCCCTCCCCCCTCCATCCCCCTCCTCCCCCTCCCCCTCCATCCCCCTCCTTTCTCCTCCCCTTCCCCCTCCATCCCCTCTCCTCCCCCTCCATTCTCCCCCTCCTCCCTCCTCCCCCTTCCCTTCCCTCCTCCTCTCCCCCCTCCATCCCCCCTCCTTCCTCCTCCCCCCTCCCCCCTCCATCCCCTCTCCTCCCCCCTCCTTCCTCCTCCCCCCTCCCCCCTCCATCCCCTCTCCTCCTCCCTCCTTTCTCCCCCCTCCTCCCTCCTCCTCCTCCCCTCCCCCCTGCTGTGCAGCCCTTCTCAGAGCCTCTACACAGCTGGAGTCACTCTCCTCATGGGGCCACCAGCCAGAGCTGCTCATCCTGAGAAATCTGCCTGACCTGGTGCCCATCTCAGCAGAACCCACTTGTTAACGTGTCTCCCAAGTAGGACAGATGTCCCCGAAGGGCACAGCATCAGCTGTTCTGCTGGTGATGGTGCCCTCTGCCCTGGCACACCGCAGTGCCCCACAGAAGCTCGCAGACTGGATGCCCGCTCCTTCCTGGGAGCTTTGGGCAGGGTCCCCAAAGAGCCTGTGACCTGGACAACACACTGGGGCCATCTGGGTCTCATCAAAACCAAGGGAGCCCACGTGCTCCTGCGCTGAGTCACCCCACCTTTGTGATGCCAGCTGCCAGGAGGCGGTGGCTGCAACCCCGGGTCACAGTGCCCACGGCACACACAGGGCACTCACAGGGCACTCTGGTCCCCACCTTGCCTGGCCACTCTGCCTGGACAGACCAAGCCCTCTGTTGGGCAGGCCAGCCCCAGGACGAGCTCCAGAGAGTGGAGAATGTGCCATGCTGAGCCCAGGCTGGCAAGCAGCAGGGGCCGGTGGCCAGCAGCCCCCTGGTCCATGAGGAGTGCACCCGGAGCCTGCCTCGATGGCCAGCCAGTGCGGGTGGCTCGGACCCTGTGGATGCCACATCTCCCTTCACGTCTCCCTCCATGTCACCCTCCACGTCACCCATGCTGACGGCCTAAATCGGGCACCGAAGGGACTGACAGTGATGAACAGGACTTCGGTCCGGGGTCACCCTCTGCTGTGGCAGGTTGTTTTAAAGCTATTAAAGGTCTCTTTCTTGAATTTTCGGATTGCAGGCCGACCACGGTTAACGGAAGCTGACCCGGCTGAAGCCGCAGATGAGGAGGGATGTCGGTCACTCCTGCGGGTCCCTGTCTGCTTCCAGACTGTCCTCTCCCCTCACCAGAGATGGATCTGGAAGGTCCCCCAGGGGCCTGCGTGGAAGGCGCGGTCCCAGCCTGTGGTGCCGTCAGAGATAGAGGAACTCCGAGGAGGTGGGGTTGGGGGGGGGGCATTGGGTCACCAGGAATGTGCCTTTGAAGGGTAGATCGGCCTCTCTCTGTTTCCCAGACAAATGCCATGAGGTTGACAGGTTTCCTGCACCATGTGCCCAATGCCACCTCGCCACAGGCCCCAAAGCAACACTGCTAAGTGAATATGGATTGAAACCTCTGAAACTGCAAGCCAAAGTAAACCTTTTCTCCTTATAGGTTGATATTCTCAGGTATTTTGTTATAGCACCAGAAAGCTGACTAAGATATTTCTCAAGCTTTGGGCAAAGCCATGACCAAATAATTAAATGGATGACTTTCCTTATAGGAAGAAAACCCGGCCACTGAGGCAACCTCTCACCCTTCCAGACCATGAGCACGGAGCCCGGAGGCCGCAGAGCAAACTCTGCCAGCCGGAGCTCTGACGGCTCCCCGGCTGCCCCACCAGCAGGGCTCTTTCCAGTCTTTGTGTGGTGCTGGGGACTGAGGCCGGGCCTTGTAGGTGCCAGGCCAGCACCCCACAGCGGAGCCGATCCCCAGCCCTCTGCGGCCCTGTCCTCGTGGTGCACCCCTGCTCTACCTGAGGCCTCTCCGGGTTCCTGTGAAGGCTTTCATGGCTTGCGGGGCCTCTCGAGGTGACAGCAAACTGCAGGATGAGTGGCAGGGAAGTGGGTGCGAGGTGGGGGGAGAGAGGGGCTCACGCAGATTCAGTCCTGGCCTCTGAAACCCTCTCTTCAGCTTCGGCCTCTGCAGAATGAGGGGTCCGGGCATGGGCGCTGTTCTGCTGTGAGTCTGAAATGTCCCCTAAAGCTCATGTCTGAAGCCTTGGTCCCCAAAACAGAGGCGGGGCTTTGGGAATGGTCCATCGTGAAGGGTCTGGCCTCGTCAGTGGGTTAATTCACCCATGGGCTGTCGGGAGGCAGGGAGACCCCAGCGGTGGTGTCCAGCTGGAGGAAGTGGGTCGACATGCTATGGAGGGCGCCATGTTCAAGCCCCTTCCTTGCTCTCTCTCCACATCCCAGTCCCCAGGTGGGTGACTCTGCTGCTGCCCAGACCCACTATGGTGCTCTGGCTCAGCACAGGCCCAGAGAGTGAAGCCAAGTGGCCTGAAACCCTGAAACCCGGAGCCATAATCAACCTTTCCTCTTTTTAATTTGATTTCCTCCAGCATTTTGTCACAGTGACAGAAAACTGATGGACACAGGGGTCTCCTGGCTCTTCCCTGCTGTGGCTCCTACCCAGTTGGGGCTCTTTGTTGCAAATTGGGATGTGGTAGGGGGCTGCCCTGGGTAGGGCTCCAGAGCCGATGGGGTGGGCTCAGCAGGTTGGCCCTGTAGATAGCCACCCCTGAGGGGCGTGTGCTAGTCAGTGGCAGCCACCGCAGGCTCAGGATCCAAAGGGCCAGGAGGGTCCTTGGCCCCCTCTTCCCTGGCCAGCTGTGCAGAGGCAGATGACAGGTCACCTGCACTCACCAAGACTTTCCCCACACGCTGACCTCGGAGTCTGGATTCTCCTGGAAACCTCACCAAGGTCACATGGGTGGAGTGAGGCCACAGAGGGACCAGGAGGATCCTCCCTGGAGTGGAAAACCGAAAAAGCTTCTGGGAGAAGTGGAGGAGGACTTGGGGTTCAGGACACCAGCGTGAGGGCAGGAGCTGCTCAGAGGGAGAGCAGGAGGGGAAGGGTCCCCATGCCGCCCACATGGGATGGAGCTGAATGGGCAGCTCAGGCATGTGCCCTGAGGCTCGGCTCTTGCTGGGCTACCTCTGGGCCCCTCTGTGCTCAGAAGCATCAGGTCCCCTGCACCCCGGAGCCAGAGGGCTTTTCCAAACAGGCTCACCCAGCAGCACCAGTGCTGGACTTCAAACAGGGATGCAGCGCTGTCTCCAAGATGCTCCCTGCAAGGTGCTGTCTACAAGGTGGGCTGTCTGCAAGGTGCTCCCTGCACACTCTGCAGATGGCTGAGCAGAGGACGGGGGTGTTCAGGAAGCCAGGACAGGAGGTGTCCCAGAGGCCAGGCCAACTGTGCAGAACAGGGGTCTCTGAGTGACGTGGCAGGGCTGGCTGCCCTCGGAGAAATGGCCGGGAAGAGCTGGCCAGTGAGGCAGCCAGAGCACTTACTGCAAATGACGGGGACAGGGAGCAGCCCAGTGCAGTGTGGCAGAGGGAGCAAAGTGCACACGATTCAGAGAAGACCCGTGAGCGTCCACTCCAAGGCTAGACAAAAACAATGCCTTAGGAGAGGGTCCTCTGTCCCCACGGGAGCCTCCCTGCCCTCCGCAGCGGTGACAGTCCTCCTGCGTCTTCTCAGCTGCTCTTGCTTTTGCTCAGGTGCCACGTCTGAGCAGGAGGTGCTCAGTTTTGAGAAAGTGAGTGGCTAGCCCTGGGACAGGACCCCAAAAGGGGACAAGACAGAGTGTCACAGCCGGCCTCAGCCTCCATCACGAGGTCCTAATCATCTGGGCCCTGGGCACTCAGCCAAGAGGTGGCCCCGTCTGCAGGAACACTGACTCCTACAGAGAAACTGAGTCCCTGAGGCCGCAGGGGTCAGAGGGGCCACCTGTGTCCTGAGGAACTGCCGACTCTTCCCACACCAGGGGGGGGCAGTTATCCCTCCCCCGCATCCCCAGGGCAGGGCTGTGGGGACAGAGGTGGCCCCCACAGCCCAGCCCCTCACCACCACCACAGGGAGGGTCCAGTCCCCGGCGCAGGCCCAGGAAAGCGCAGGGCCCTGGGCTGAGGGCCTGGAGGAGGCCCGAGGGAGATCCTGGGTGGGGACAAAGACCTCGGGGAACAAGCTGTCACTCCAATATCCCTTTGCAATCCTTCAGCTAGTTCCTCCCCGAAACATTCACTGAAGACCCCCATGAGCCAGGCACCCTCCCAACTTGGTAAAGCCTGTACCCACACAGCTCGGGGGCCGCCTCCAGGGTGGGGACCCAGGGAACCAGACTCCGCACCCTGCGAGCGAGTCAGGGGAGGGGAGGCCAGCGTCTGGGCTGGGGAGAGCCAGGGCTCCCACGGCCAGCTGAGGCCGCTCCTCCAGATGCCTACGAGGGAGGGGCGCAGCCCGGTGACCAGCACCTGGGCTCCTGGCCTCCGTTAGCCAGGGTCTTGGCAGGAGCCCCTCCCGGGTCCGCTGTCCCCTGATGGTTGTTAGCAGCTCCAGTGCAGGGTCCCAGCCCGGTCTCTGCCGTCACCAGATCACTGATATGATTTTTGGCCACAGTGAGAGGGTTAGAAAGGACTTTCTTTTGGATTGGAACCTTTTATTACTGTTGTCTTAATTGTTCATATCCGCAGGGGGGTGACAATTTGATACGTGGACGTGTCGAGAAAGGACCAGGCCAGGGTTCTCGCCATCTCCATCTCCCCAAACACTTAAAAAATTTTTTTTACTGACTTGTCATACACACATTTGCAGGACGCTGTGGGATCCTTGGGTACTCAGACACGTGGTATTTCCTTCCTTGGGGACCGGGTGCTGGGAGGTGACAGGGGTGAGGATGGAGACCTCTGCTCTCCCTTCAAGGGGGAGCCCAGCGGAGAGCCAGGTGGCCCTGGAGGAAGGGGGGGAGGAGGCTGGGAAGGTCCAGGTGTCCCCCCATAAGGCAGGGCTTCCCGGGGGAGTGAGGAGCAGCTTGGGGGGCAGCAGCCGGCAGCCTTTGAATCCAGGGGTTTGCGTGTGGCGATCCGGGCTCAGTCCTGGAACGGAGGCTCCCATGACTGGAGGTGCAAGGTCCAGGGCTGGCAGAGTCCCGAGGCAGCTCAGGGTGTGTGTGTGTGTGTGTGTGTGTGCGCGCGCACGTGCACACTTATGCCTGTGTGGAAGACTGTGAATGGGCCAGCCCACGCCGCGTTTCATCACAATGCGGCGTTGCTTCAGTGAACGTCAGCCCAGAGCCAGGCCCTTGGGCACCGAGGACGTGGCTTCTGGGAGCAGGAAGGGACACCGCCATTATTGCCAGATTAGTCACAGTGCACGGTCTTCCAGTCGTGTGTCAGTATTTCCTCAAATTATCATTGTGCAAATGCTAAAGAAGGAAGAAATCAAACTTGTAATGAGCGCCTACTGCATGCATCGTATATTTGATGCTCCTCGGCTCCAAACACCTCGCAACTCCCGCGGTGCATCCGCCCCACGGTGTCTTCTCTTGTATCCACTGGGCCTCGGGGACAGGGAATCTGGCAGCACCAAGGTCCCCTTCTGCTCCGACCCGCTGTCCTGGGCTGCTGTTAGCAGGCCTGTGCCAGCCTCTGCCCTGCGGACACTCGGCCTGGCTGGGTCTTCCGTACCGCTCAGCCCAGAACCAAGCGCTCTCCCGGCCTCTCGCGGAGCTTGTTGGGGAAATTACAGCAGATTGTGAAGATGCAGGAGGAAAATCCCTCAACAAGGCCAGAGGGTGAAGTTCACCAGCTGGTCCCAGCACCGGGCAGAGCGACTCATTTGTATGTACACAACTACACACACACAGAACTACACACACACACACAACCACACACACACACAACCACACACACACAACCACACACACACACAACCACACACACATACACAGCCACACACACACTCTCATATACACACACTCACGCTCTCATACACAACCACACACACACATACACTCACACACACGCACTCACACTCTCATACACAACCACACACACACACACACAACCACACACACATACACTCTCACACACACACGCACTCACACTCTCATACACAACCACACACACACATACACTCACATACTCACACTGTCATATACAACCACACACACACATACACTCTCTCACATACACACTCACACTCTCATGCACAACCACACACACACATACACTCTCTCACATACACACTCACACTCTCATGTACAACCACACACACACGTACATTCTCCCACACACATAGTCACACGTCCTGCCAAACTCCTCATCTGCCCTTCCCCGAGACTGTGTGTCCACACCGCTTCATCTCTAGCTGGCCCTTCTCGGGTTCCTCCAAACAGCAGAATTCACCAATGGCAGTGACAGCTGACCTCCAGATGAATCCGTACCCTGCAGTCGCTGTTCAGTATTCAAGGTGCCCAAGAGCGCCTGCGAGGTTGGAGTGACCCCCCTGGAGCTCACCGGGGAGGTACAGCTGCCACCTCTGGGGGAAAGTCCTCCTGTGGTGGCCGCAGGACCCTTGTGGGAACAGTGCAGGTCATTAATGACACTGACACCTCATTTAGGAACTTAGCAGATACAGATCATATCGCTCATTCCTTCTTCAAACTCTGATTTGGGGGTCCTTGACTTAAAACAAAATGAGGCATTTATCAAGCTGGAGGTCGGCCACCGTGAGAACGAGTATATCCTCGGGTGGAGGAAAAAAATCAGATTAAAAATGGCACTAGAAAGTGAAATTGGATTTTTTTTTTAAACCCAATGAAGTAACCAGGCTATTAAAATGGAAAATAAGTCTGATGTCATTCTGAAAACTAAAGGAGTCGGGTCACCTGCAGAGCCATCTAATTAAGCCCAGGAAGCAGCGAGAGAGCTTGAGTAATTTCCCTGCTCATGTCAGAATTTCAAAAGGAGCCAGCCAGGCCTGGGCCACCGGCTCAGTCAGAGTGGAATTGGCCCCTTTAGCCCCAGGACATCCTGAGACATCTGATGCTGACGAAGAGCAAAGAGGAACGGATTGAAAGTCACCCCAAATGTCCCCCAACAGGGGAGAAACCGACCTTCCCACTTCAGGTCCCGGGACAAGGTGACGAAGGCCCAGGTGCTTGAGCCTCCAGGTGGCGGGGGAGGGCGCGGAGTGTGCCCCTGCAGCGGGGTCAGAGGAAAAGTGAGCCGCGGCCTCCCCGGGACTGCGGGCCTTCTTTCCTGGCCGGGGTGTTCCATCTGGGCACCTCGACAGGGCCCTCTCTTCTCCTTCGGAGTCAGTGTGGGACCTGGCCACCTCCTGTCTACCCTGCCACTGCCCGTCCCACACGGGGAGGGCACCAGGTCTGGTCTCTCCCGAGCTGCAGGGTTGGGATCCCCCACCCGCCCCAGGGAAGCAAGTGGACGTCCTCTTGTGGGCCTGGGAGCTGAGGCTGGTTCCTGTCACCAGGCTCCCAAGGCCACGGCCGCACCCCAGACTGGAGGACCCTGACGGCCGGGAGAATCAGGGGCTGCCCCGAGACCCCGTGTGTCGCGAAGCCCGACCGAGTGCTGTTTCCTAAGCCTGTTTGGTTTGGCTGCTGGGGTCAGCACAAGTCTTGTGGAGGCTTTGGATGTCTGTTTGGTGGTGATGACGCCGATGATGGTGACTATGACGATGACCATGACCATGATAATGAGGATGGTGGCCATTCAGCTTGGCAGCGGTGTAAGCACTTCAGGAACTTGAATGCCAAATCTGGCCTCCGGCTTTCGTGAGGCGGAGAGGGAGCGCTGTGGAGCCTGCGTTGGTGCCTGGTCGCTGCTAAATGCAAAGTAAACGGGGCCACGGGAGAGGGGGCCGCCCCTAGAGATGCGGAGCGCACACCGCGGGTCAGCAGGGCAGTCTGTTCTGGACACTCTAAGCTTCATTCGTGGTTGAAATAAAACTGGGTGCCCCCCCCAGGCAGCTCCAGGTTTCAACCAGCGCCCTCACCCTGGGTACTCCTGCCTACTGGGCGTTAACCACAGAGGGCAGAAATGGGGACTGCTCCATGTGTGACATGAATTCAATCCAAAATGACCCACACACCCCAGTTCTTCTTTTTTTTTTTTATACTGGGTCTGAACCCAGGGGCACTTAACCACTGAGCCACATCCTCAGCCTTTTCTTATATTTTATTTAGAGACAAGGTCTCACTGAGTTGCTCAGGGTCTCATTAAATTGCGGAGGCTGGCTTTGAATTCGCGATCCTCCCGCCTCAGCCTCCCACGCCACTGGGATGACAGGCGTGTGCCTCGTGCCGTCACTGCAGTTCTTTACTACTTCACCCTGAGACTGACAGCTAGCACTGGTCTCCGCTTTAACTCTCTACTTTTCCTTTCCCCATTTCCCAACCCAAATAGGACTGCTTGATAAAAACATGGCACATGAATATTTAGGATTCACTTAAAAAAAAAAAAAAAAAAAGAAAGCCAATCCATCAATCAATTGAGAACCAGGTGAGCAGTCTAATCCTGTTTGAGTTTACTGCTCTATGGTGAGCGCTCCTGCCATTTATCTGGGGTCAGAAGGGCTCTGGATGGCGAGGCTTGGAGCTTTGGGGGTGAAGGGACCTAATCAGGAGACCATGAGGAGCAGAGTCTGGTGGTTGAGCAGATTCCCGGTTATACCGATCATTCTCACTTGAAACATCTTTTCTGATTAGAGAGAGCAGCGGGGTTGGGGTTGGGGACTGATGGAGGGAGCCTTACCTTCGAGGGAATTCTGTGGCCCCAAGTGTGACTCCCAAGGCGGGTCCCCTCTGGGCCACCATTCAGACGCGATTCTGGACTGCTCCCTTTCCGAGCCTCGGTTTCCTCATCTGTTAAACGGGATCCGTAGCTGCACCTCATTTGGGAGGTTGTGACGAGGCTCCAGGGACAGGCCTGGGAAGGGTCCAGCAGGTGCAGGGACGTGCAGCGCCCTCAGCCGCCGCCCCATGTACCTGTGTGACCTTCTGCAGTTCCTGTAGTAAGTGGCGGTTTTGAAGGCAGCAGAGGAGACCTGGGGGGGCCCTCCGTAAACCCCGGCCCTCTCCCGCCTGGGCTCCCTGCACATCACCTCTCAGACTCTCCCTCCTGGTTGCGTGATTTCAAATACCTGAATTTTTCTACTCTTGGTTTGTTTGCTGTGCTGGGGAATCGAGGCCCGGTCCTCAGCATCCCGGGCAAGTGCTCCACCACGGAGCCACATCCAATGTCACTACCAGGAGGACAAGGAAACACCAGTGACGATGGTGACTATGACGATGACAATGAGTCCGGGACAGGCTGGAGGCCCAGGGAAGGTCCTCTGTACAGGGCCACTGTGTCCCTCCAGGGCAGCCGCTGGGCTTGCCTCACCCCCAGGTTGGGTGATGGTGGGACAGTGCGGGGCTCTTGCTGGGAAAGAGAAATGGGCCTGGAGAGGCCGGCAGCTGCCCCCAGGCCAGGTGGCACGCAACCTCGGGCGTGCGGGGCCCGGTAAGAGGCCACTCCCAGGTGCACAAGTGCTCCTCCCGAGTGGCCGTGTGGCGGAGAGCCACCCGCTCCTCTGCGGGCCAGGTGGTGACCTGGCCTTGTGTTCTGGTGGCTTCTGAAAAGTTCCCTGAAGTGAGATCTCGGTGACATCATGGGCTTAAGGTCAAGGATCACTTGGAGACGGCCAGACAGCCAAGCCAGGCCCTCCTGGAGTAGCCGCGCCCAGCCCCACGTCCCGATCCCCAGGAAGGCCGCTCCCTTCTTCCCATCCCCAGAGCCCATCCTCCCTCCAGCCACCCGTCCCTCCTCAGAGCCTCATGGCTGGCTCTGACCCAGGGGACGGCAGTTCACACCCCGCTCAGCCGCTCGCGGCCATGCACCTGCTTTGGGGAAGACAAATCACTCTGGCCACTTGCTCCTCTGCTGAACAGGGACTGCCCGAGGGCGGGTGCACTTCCGCTCCCAGACCCTCCCCTGGGTGCAGGCCTGGCCTGAGCACCCCACACGCACCTCCTGTCCCCCTGCCCCGCGGCCCTGCTGCCCTCTCCTGCCCTGTCCCTTGGGCCGGAACCAGCACACGTCTGCAGATCACTGGGACCACTGGGGTGAAGCTGCTCGCTCTGGTTTCCATCTGAGGTCCTGGTGGTCAGCTACACCGGGAGCGAGGTGACATCACCACACTGCCATGGTGGCCCTGCCCAGGGTGTCCTGTGTGGGTTGGCCCCCCGGGGAGCACGGCCCCCACCCACTGATCTGCAGAGCCTCTGTGGGAGGACCTGTGCCCTCAGCCACCTAGACACACAGCAGACTGTCACCTGGTCGGTGGGGGAAGGCAGAGGGACCAGGCCCAGCTCTGCCAGACAGCGTGCCCTCGCGCCAGGGAGGAGGAGCCACAAGGCCCCCGGGCCCCAGCCTTGGCGTTCAGCCCGGGGGTCGGGGTGAACCTCATCTAGGAGGGCCTTGGGTCCAAAGGAGGGTGGCTGCTCTCGGTGGTCCCGGCTTCCTCTGGGTGTGACCCCGCCCCCGCTGCCCCTGGGGTAGGTGGAGGCCACCTCAGGTGCCTACCCTGGAAGGCCAGGAAGCAGAGCCTTTCTTCTTGCCCTGGGTCACTCAGGGTGGGTGTGTGACCTGACCCAGCTGTGGCATCAGAGGGCCCAGAGGCTGGGGACAGATGGCCTTGGCCACAGGACAGGGTCGCGCTTCTTGCTGACCGACTCTCTGCAGCAGCCGAGTGCCCAGCTCCAGCTCCCTGTGACGCCCGTCACCCTCCAGGGGCTCTTTTGCTGAGGTAGCTCTTTTGCTAGTCTTTTCCTGGAGAGGACGGAACCCTAAGTGGCAGTGCTGGGGGACACGGCCTGGCTGTCGGGAGCCACCTCCACTGCCCCACAATGTCCTTGACAGTTTCTCTCGCAGTCTCTAAAACTTTCTTGACGCTAGTTGGGTTGCGCGACTTCTCAGCATCCATCGAGCCACGTTCCCCTTCTCCACCGCCCAGCGAGCGCCAGAGACAGTAGAGGACGCTGCCTCCTTCCATCTGCAGCCCCGGTGGATTTCAGTATCTTCACTTTTGGAGAGCAAGACCCGGGGTGCGCTCCTGGGGTCCCCGGGGTTTCCCTGACGCTGACACACGCCCGCTCGGCCACCGTTTCCCACAGTAGAGACCAACGTCTTCTTGGTGTTGCTTGGACTAAGAAGAGAGGGGTTGCTTGGACCCCAAACTACTTAAAGGTCATCAGAAAGCAAAGTTGAAATTTCATGAGTGGCTTCAGGAGGAGCCGGCAAAGCTTCTGGAAACCAATGCTCAGCCTCGGGTGGGTCCAGTGGGTGCAGCTTGCAGGGGTAAATCCATGGTTTCCTTAGAGTCTCAAAAAAAAAGTAGATCAGACTCAAAAAAGTAGATCAGCCCCCCTAACGGGGGACCCCTCAGGAGCTCACTGTGTACTGCAGCTGGCGACCTCAGTGTTGGGTGGTGGGGACTGCATGGCCACGGGCCAGAGGCCAGCGCAGCCAGGGGCCCTTAGCCTGGACTCAAGATGCCCCTCAGTGTCCAGAAATGGCTCGTCTGCTGTATGTGTTCTCTGGGAGAAGGGAAGTGGACACTTGCATTCAATAATCAGAGGCCAGGGCCCCAATAACTAGTGTTCCGGGGGCGAGTTCTCCTGCTGAGGGGACCCAGTGCAGCTGTGGGTGAGGGTGCCAGTGGTGAGGGTGGGCAGGACCGGGCAGGACTGGACCAGAGGTGTGCACGTTGGAGAAGGGAGCTGAGTGCCCAGGCTGCCGCGGGTCGGATGAGAAACCCCGAATTTGAGGAAGACATCAGGGGTCACACTTCAACCTGGGAGCTTTGGAGTCCGCCTTCAAAGCCAAGTGCCCAAACTTCCTTCTAGTGCTCTTGGCTGGCTGGCCAGGTGACAAGGTGGCTCCTGAGCCCCTGGGCCTCTTCCCAGGGCTGGACCCCTCCCTCCAGAGTAGGCTCCACCCCCCCTCCCACACACACAGGACTTTGGACCCAGGGATGCCTGGGAAGTGTCCTGCATGGCTGTCCTGGTCCCCATCCTTCTCAGAAGGTGACATTCTGGAGGAGGCCTGGCTGGGGGCTCCTATGCTGTCTCACAGCCGTGTGGGGACCACGGTCACCTGACAGTCCTGTGTATTCAAAGGACACAGTGTGTCAGGCCTCCTCCCCTAAGTGTCATAGTGACGACACCCAGCAGGACAGAGAAGGTTCTGGACGGGTTCCTGCGGCCCCATAGCTCATGTCCCTGCTGCACTGAGCTCCGCTTCTGGATGGCGGCTCCTGGGTCACTGTCCCTTTGGCTGTTTCCAGAACCAGCAGGAGGGATCTTGGCAGAGCAGTGTTCTGGAAGGCGGGTGTCGCACCCCAGATCCCCTTGTGCACGGTTGCAAGTGGCACCTGTGACAGGAGGCACTGCAGTGAGTGGGGACGGGCACAGCACCTTCGGCGACAGGGCACTGGCAGCAGAGGGGCCTAGGTGCAGCTTCCCCTGCCTGCCCCCACCCCAGACCCCTCTGTGTGTCCACGTCCATCGACTCACTCAGAGGACAGCGAACACTGAGCCACGCACACGACTCTGTCCCACAGTAACCCTGGGTCCCGTGGAAGCAGCGTGCCCCTCACCTGCGGACACAGCCCGGCTGCTTGTTTTAAAACAGACACGTTTTCCTTTTCCTCTTGAGTTATCTACTGTCCACCGGAAGGAGATGTAATCAGAAGAACTAGGAAGTGACTGTCTCCCAAATTAACACGTGGGCTTCAACCCCTGGGACCCCTGCACACCTGGAGCGCAGCCCTTGAAGAGCACCTTTAGGAGCCCCTGATCCCCCACGGGCAGAGCCATAGCCTCTAGGACACGAGTTTTTGCTAACAAAGCCATAAAACTACTCCTTCCTTTTTCCTGAAACCATGTTCTCAATATCAAATTGGCATGAATTGGCACTGGGGACGAGGACCGAGCTATGGGAACACCATTTCCCTTTGGACAGATACACAGATGCGCAAGCTGCCTCGAGTTTCTGTGCCCTCGTGGTGGCATCTGTTGGCGGCTGAGTCGCTGCAGGTGACACCCCTGGTGTGTGAGCTCTTCCAGGATTCACAGCCGTGGTTCCCCCAGGGTCAGTGGCATGGGGACAGATGTGGCCCAGTGTACATGGAGGTCACAGGACCCGTGTCAAAGGGACAAGTTTGTTGGAAGAGGAGAAGTTTAGTTTGAAAAAGCTGAGATGCTGTCACCTAAGGCCAGCGTCCAGCTGCAGACACCAGCAGCAAATCCGCAACCCAGGCATTTGTCCAGGGAAAACCTGGAAGTTCCAGGGAACATCGCTTTGAACAGAACTAGATATTTTGAAAATTTCCATAAAACTTAAAAACCCCAAATGTCAGAGTAACAAAAGAGCAGTTCGTATGTTTAAATTTAAAATCCATCTCCAAATTCATGATCCACTTTAAATTCAATACAGAAGAGGGCAGGGCCCGAGAACAAACAGGAAGGTCCAGGGAGAGGGGTGGAGCTCACTCAACCTGGGACAGGCATCTCTCCTCTTAAGGGTCTGCAGCAGCTGGACCCACGCCACCCTCACCAGAGCCTCACCAGGCTCACCTGTGCCCAGGTGTCTCTCCAGGAAACCCTACTTCTCCTACACTGTCACCTGCCTTCTGTCGTCGTTGAGGCCAGCTCACATCCCCATCTTGGTGATCGTTTTTTATTTTATAAGATCCTTAAACCAGGTGCAAAAAAAAAAGAAGAGGCAGAATTCCCGCTCACAGCACGGCCGGCCCCTGCCCTCCGACCCTGTCCAGGTCTGCGTTGCTCTCCTTCCCTTCCCGTCTTCCCTTTCCTCCTCCCTTCCTCGTCTCCAGCCATTCTCCTCCCTCTCTCACACACACGCGCACACACACACACACACACATTTCCCACCTTGACCCCCGCAGGACCCTGGGCCTGAGAAGCCCAGGGCCGCAGTGGTCACACCTCCCCTTCCTTCCTCCCAGGGCCCCAGGCCGCTTCCCTGACTCAGGTGAAAGGTCCACCACCTGCTCTGACCATGGCCTTCCTTCCCCTTCAGTCACCCAGGCCCGGGAGCAAGCTCGGGCCTTCCTGGCTGCCCTCTTTGCTCTGACCCTGAAGACAGGCTCAGGCCCTAAGCACTGAGCCAGTGGACAGAGGTTGCCAAGCCCCCACAGCCCCTGGCACCCACCCGTGTGCTCCCCCAGTTGCTCACTCTGAGCAACATCCTCTGATCAACCATTAGCTCCTTCCTGCCGCAGCCGCCGGGACACCCACACAGCGGCCCAGCCTCCACCAGGCACCTGCTGGGATTTCCAAGGCCCTCTGGACGAGGTGGCCTCCCTCCCAAAACCAGGATGTTCCCTGAGGTGTTCTGTCACATGAATTCATTCATCCAAGAATGTGTTGGGGGGGGGGGAATTCCCCAAAGACTTGGCAGATTTTCTTTTATCAGACAATAAGAGCAGCAAACTGTTCTGCCTTCCCTTCCTTCCCGGGAAGCCCAGAGCTGCCTCGTGCTGACCACACGGCCCTCCACTGCCCAGGTCTCTTCTCTTCCCACCCCCGTCCGTTGGCACAGCCTTTTGCTGTGTCCACACGTGTGTCCAGGGCGAGGGACTGCGTGGCAGGGTGGTCCAGGCTCACCACGTGGCCTTGACAGGCAGCCCTTCCTCCCACCTCCCCAGCATGGCATGCTCGCCTGCTGGGGTGTCCTCGCCGCACGGTGGGTTGGGGAACCCGCACCGTTCACCTCCCATCTGTCTAAGTCAGCTTCTGCACCACTGTGACCAAAATACCTGACAGGAACAACCTAGAGGAGGCGAAGTGTATTGGGGGCTCGCAATGTCACAGGTCCCAGTCCACAGATGGTGGACCCCATTGCTCTGGAGCCTGAGATGAGGCAGGACATCGTGGCAGATGGGCCCATTGAAGGAGAGCTGCTCAGCTCCTAGTGGGGTCAGGAAGCAGAGAGAAGGGCCCCCGGGAAGATGCACTATTCCATGGCGCAGCCCCAGGGACCACCTCCTCTAGCCATGCCCCACCTGCCTGCCACCATCAGTCCACTCAAACTAGGATGGACTGACTATTACAGCTCTCACAATCAGTCATGCATCTCTGAATATTCCTGCTTTAACCCAGCCTGGGGGGCACCTCCTATGCAAACCCTAACACCACCCTTGCAGGCCTCAGCCCCTAAACCCTAGGAAATGGGACCGATCCAAAGAGAAATTGACTTGGCCGGCACACCTGTAGAGGCTCCCAGCCAGTGGACCAGATTCCCACTCTTCTTTTCCAATTTTGGCGTGGCAAAGGAAAAACATGGCGTTTTGGTCTTACCCGTAAAGGAAGGGGACGTTGGCAACGAGGGGGTCAGAAGTGGTCAAGTCGATGTCCGTGAGCAGAGCCTCCAAGGAAGCTCTTGTCCAGCCCTGAGCAGATCCTCCTCCCGGCAATCAGGCCAGGGCTTGAAAGAAATGCTGGTCTCCCCTTCCAGGTCCTGCAACTGAAGGTTGGGTGGCATCTCTGCCCCCCATCTGTCCACCCAGGCCTCTCGGCCGCTCCTCGATCATCAAGACAAACGTGCAGTCAGCAGGGAACAGTTTATTTGAGAGTGGAAAGCTAGGCTTTTGGGTCGGTCCAGTGCAGATGGAAGGGCTCCAAGCCTGGGAGAGAACGGTCCCTTTCTAGAAACGCTCTTCTGCAACAGCCTCTCCACATCCTAACCCTACCCTGGTCTAGACATAAAATCACCCCAACTTAAGTCACTTTGTAGGGAATATTGGAGACACCAACACAGGCAAAACCGTGCTTTGGATGAAATACAAAGTTGTGTCACCCAAGCTTGTGGCTCTGCTGCCTGGATCTGACCTCAAACCCCGGAGGCTCCAGATGGCCCGCTGTCCTCAGGGGCTTGTTGGGAGAGAGTTAGCCTCGACTTCTAGCCTTGGCACCAACCCCACTCATGGCCTGGAAGCTCCACTGCCTGCCACCCTGGACATGCCCTGTGTCCAGAAGGACAGGACCTGAGTGGAATGGACTCCTGAGCAAACACATGTGTAGAGGTTTGTGCACACCTTGCTGAGCGTGGTTCCCCCTGCCCAGGGGCCCATGGTGCAGGCCTCAGTGGCGGGAAAGATTTGAGGGCGGGAAAGGCGTCAGGTCAAGAACAAGCCCCCTGTGGCATTGCCACCTCAAGAGAGAGCTCGAGGCACAGGACAGGCTGAGGACTCGTTCTACATACTTCCCTGGTTCATCTGTCCTTGCAGGGATACTTCTATCCCCAGTCGAGGGCAGAGTTTGGGACGAGGCTCTGCCTGGGACTAGCTCACCCTGCCCCTGCTCCGTTGGCCCTGGCCTGGGCCGGTAAGTCTCTTTCAGCTGTCTGCAGACGCCAGGCCCTTGCTCACCCTGACCCTCTGCTCCAGTGGGGGACCCATCTCCTTCCACGTGGCCTGACTGCTCCCTCCAGCCTGGAAGCTCCATGCCAGCCTCAGGGTGGTGGGGACCAGGGAGGGCAGGTGAGGGAGCCAACCTGCACCATGAGGACCTGAAGCCCAAGTAGCAAAGGGTCATCATTATGGGTTACATGTGGCCACTGTTACCTGCACCAGCTAGATTACACTACTCTCTAAGGCTTTTGGGGAGCAGGGGGTACTGTCGATAAAACCCAGAGAGGCTTAGCCACTGAATCATGTCCCCAGCCTGTTGAATTTAGAAACAGGGTCTCCCTAATCTGCTGAGGCTGGCTTTGAACTAAGAAATCCTCCTGCCTCAGCCTCCTGAGCTGCTGGGATTACAAGAGGACACCACGGTGCCTGGTTTCTAAAGGATTTTTTAAATATCTATTTAGAAGTACTGCAAATTATTTCAAAAACCAATTTTATTGGCTATGAGAAACAGTGGATGAACAGGATTTGCTCTAGAAACTTGCTGAGTCATTTCATTTGAACAGTGTCACCACCATGTTGTGAAGGAGGGTGCATCTTTGAATTGAGTCCTCCCTGTTTCCCGTCCCTCAGTTCGGTCTCCGAGGCACCAGGCTGTTCACTACCCACGCAGGCCCTTAAAGGCACGCGGCAGCCCCTCCTGGGGTGAACACCCTGCCTCTCCTTCTCCTTGGCCCTCCCGGCATCTGACTCACCTGAGCCTCCTACTAAGCCACCCTCAGACATCTGGGGGCCCCAAGTCCATCCGCAGCCGTCCCACAACCTCAGCGACCGCATGCACAGCATCCACGCGCCAGACGCAGTGATTCCCGACTTCAGCCCACCCAAGCCCTGGAGCTTGTTAAGATAGACTTCTGGGTCCCGTCCCCAGACTGTGCCATTCCACAGGTGACGCTGGTGCTCCCAGTCCAGGTACCGCAATCTGAGACCCACGGGCCTGGAGAGGGTTGGAACCAGCACATCCCTGCTCTGTTCAAGGCTGCACCCACCACTGATTGAGAGGCACGCTATCCCGTCATTTCCATTTGATCTAGACCAAGCCAACTCTGGGCCAGAAGAACGCATCCAATCAGCACTCCCGTGTGAAGAGGAAGGGCAACAGGCCAGACCCAAGAAATGGAGGGACAGTGGCAGCCATGAGGCCAGAGAAAAGAGGGAGAAGCCAGAGAGACTGGCTTTCTGTTCCCACCAACGCAAGGCGACCCCAGAGCTAGCAGACGCCCTGCTTCCTGACCAGCGGAGGGGACACAGAGGGACCCGTGGCATGCCTGCGTGCAAATCAACATCTCTAACCAGAAAACCAAGGCAAATGCAGTGCCACAGAGAAATCACTGGCTGCCAGGAGCTCTCCCTTTGACAGACCCCTAGACACCACGTGTTGCCGTCTCTGTCTCTCCTGAGGCCTTCAGACGTACCTAGGTCCCAGCCACCCTTGTCCTGGAGGCCCACAGCCCCGGAGCCAGCCCCTACTGTTGCTGACGGGGGGCAAAGGCCGGTCCTGGTGGAGCCTGTGACACAGCCTTTGGGCCCTTGAGAGAAATTAACTCCAGTTTCCCATTCTGGGGGGCTCAGGGTTTAACCACATTAGTCCTTGGGTCAGGAGAAGAACCACCAGCAAGCTGACAGGAAGGGCACGGGGTGGAGACAGCGTTTGGGTTTTGAAAGATATCAGGGCTAGGACTGGCCACAGGAGCCATACAGCCCGGGATCCCCAGCCGCCAGGTGCAAGGGAACCACCCGGCCACAATCCACATGGGGATGCGGTTGTCCCCGAGGGGTGAGTGGTCACCAGACCTTCCCCAGATGATGCCACAGGGCGGGCTTGAGTGTCGTTCATAACAAAGAGAGTCCAGCCCACTGGAGGTAGGAGTAGTCTTTCCTCAGTACTGTGGTTGTTAGTACAGTGGAGCCTAGTGGAGGTAGGAGTAGTCTTTCTCTCAGTACTGTGGTTGTTAGTACAGTGGAGCCTACTGGAGGTAGGAGTAGTCTTTCCTCAGTACTGTGCTTGTTAGTACAGTAGAGCCTAGTGGAGGAAGGTGTACTCTTTCCTCAGTACTGTGGTTGTTATTACAGTGGAGGTAGGAGTAGTCTTTCTCTCAGTACTGTGGTTGTTAGTACAGTGGAGCCTACTGGAGGTAGGAGTAGTCTTTCCTCAGTACTGTGGTTGTTAGTACAGTGGAGCCTACTGGAGGTAGGAGTAGTCTTTCCTCAGTACTGTGCTTGTTAGTACAGTGGAGCCTAGTGGAGGTAGGAGTAGTCTTTCCGAGGTACTGTGGTTGTTTGTACAGTGGAGCCTAGTGGAGGTAGGAGTAGTCTTTCCTCAGTACTGTGGTTGTTAGTACAGTGGAGCCTAGTGGAGGTAGGAGTAGTCTTTCCTCAGTACTGTAGTTGTTATTACAGTGGAGGTAGGAGTAGTCTTTCCTCAGTACTGTAGTTGTTATTACAGTGGAGGTAGGAGTAGTCTTTCCTCAGTACTGTGGTTGTTTGTACAGTGGAGCCTAGTTCAGGTAGAAGTAGTCATTCCTAGGTACTGTGGTTGTTAGTACAGTGGAGCCTAGCGAAGGTAAGAGTAGTCTTTCCTCAGTACTGTGGTTGTTAGTACAGTGGAGCCTAGCGAAGGTAGGAGTAGTCTTTCCTCAGTACTGTGGTTGTTAGTACAGTGGAGCCTAGTGAAGGTAGGAGGAGTCTTTCCTCAGTACTGTGGTTGTTACTACAGTGGAGCCTAGTTGAGGTAGGAGTACTGTACTTGTTATTACAGTGGAGCCTACTGGAGGTAGGAGTAGTCTTTCCTCAGTACTGTGGTTGTTAGTAGAGTGGAGCCTAGCGAAGGTAGGAGTAGACTTTCCTTCAGTACTGTGGTTGTTAGTACAGTGGAGCCTACTGGAGGTAGGAGTAGTCTTTTCTCAGTACTGTGGTTGTTATTATAGTGGAGCCTACTGGAGGTAGGAGTAGTCTTTTCTCAGTACTGTGGTTGTTAGTACAGTAGAGCCTAGCGAAGGTAGGAGTAGTCTTTCCCTCAGTACTGTGCTTGTTAGTACAGTGGAGCCTAGTGGAGGTAGGAGTAGTCTTTCCTCAGTACTGTGGTTGTTAGTACAGTGGAGCCTACTGGAGGTAGGAGTAGTCTTTCCTCAGTACTGTGGTTGTTAGTACAGTGGAGCCTACTGGAGGTAGGTGTAGTCTTTCTCTCAGTACTGTGGTTGTTAGTACAGTGGAGCCTAGTGGAGGTAGGAGTAGTCTTTCCTCAGTACTGTGGTTGTTAGTACAGTGGAGCCTAGTGGAGGTAGAAGTAGTCTTTCCTCAGTACTGTGGTTGTTATTACAGTGGAGCCTAGTGGAGGTAGGAGTAGTCTTTCCTCAGTACTGTGGTTGTTATTACAGTGGAGCCTAGTGGAGGTAGGAGTAGTCTTTCCTCAGTACTGTGATTATTATTACACTGGAGCCTAGTCGAGGTAGAAGTAGTCTTTACTCAATACTGTGGTTGTTAGTACAGTGGAGCCTAGTGGAGGTAGGAGTAGTCTTTCTCTCAGTACTTGCTTGTTAGTACAGTGGAGCCTACTGGAGGTAGGAGTTGTCTTTCCTCAGTACTGTGGTTGTTAGCACAGTGGAGCCTAGTGGAGGTAAATGTAGTCTTTCCTCAGTACTGTCGTTGTTAGTACAGTGGAGCCCACTGGAGGTAGGAGTAGTCTTTCCTCAGTACTGTGGTTGTTAGTACAGTGGAGCCTACTGGAGGTAGGAGTAGTCTTTTTTCAGTACTATGGTTGTTAGTACAGTGGAGACTACTGGAGGTAGTAGTAGTCTTTCCTCAGTACTGTGGTTGTTTGTACAGTGGAGCCTACTTCAGGTAGAAGTAGTCATTCCTAGGTACTGTGGTTGTTAGTACAGTGGATCCTAGTGGAGGTAGGAGTAGTCTTTTTCTCAGTACTGTGCTTGTTAGTACAGTGGAGCCTAGTGGAGGGAGAAGTAGTCTTTCCTCAGTACTGTGCTTGTTAGTACAGTGGAGCCTACTGGAGGTAGGAGTTGTCTATCCTCAGTAATGTGGTTGTTATTACAGTGGAGCCTAGTGGAGGTAAATGTAGTCTTTCCTCAGTACTGTGGTTGTTAGTACAGTGGAGCCTACTGGATTAGGAGTAGTCTTTCTCTCAGTACTCTGCTTGTTAGTACAGTGGAGCCTAGTGGAGGGAGAAGTAGTCTTTCCTCAGTACTGTGGTTATTAGTACAGTGGAGCCTAGTGGAGGTAGGAGTACTGTACTTGTTATTACAGTGGAGCCTACTGGAGGTAGGAGTAGTCTTTCCTCAGTACTGTGGTTGTTAGTACAGTGGAGCCTAGCGAAGGTAAGAGTAGACTTTCCTTCAGTACTGTGCTTGTTAGTACAGTGGAGCCTACTGGAGGTAGGAGTAGACTTTCCTCAGTACTGTGGTTGTTAGTACAGTGGAGCCTAGTGGAGGTAGAAATAGTCTTTCCTCAGTACTGTGGTTGTTAGTACAGTGGAGCCTAGCGAAGGTAGGAGTAGACTTTCCTTGAGTACTGTGCTTGTTAGTACAGTGGAGCCTAGTGGAGGTAGGAGTAGTCTTTCCTCAGTACTGTGGTTGTTAGTACAGAGGAGCCTAGTGGAGGTAGGAGTAGTCTTTCTCTAAGTACTGTGGTTGTTAGTACAGTGGAGCCTACTGGAGGTAGGAGTCGTCTTTCTCTCAGTACTGTGCTTGTTAGTACAGTGGAGCCTAGTGGAGGTAGGAGTAGTCTTTCCTCAGTACTGTGGTTGTTATTACAGTGGAGGTAGGAGTAGTCTTTCCTCAGTACTGTGGTTGTTAGTACAGTGGAGCCTAGTGGAGGTAGGAGTAGTCTTTCTCTCAGTACTGTGGATGTTAGTACAGTGGAGCCTAGTGGAGGTAGGAGTAGTCTTTCTCTCAGTACTGTGGTTGTTAGTACAGTTTAGCCGAGTCGAAGTAGGATTAGTCTTTCTCTCAGTACTGTGGTTGTTAGTACAGTGGAGCCTAGTGGAGGTAGGAGTAGCCTTTCCTCAGTACTGTGGTTGTTAGCACAGTGGAGCCTAGTGGAGGTAAATGTAGTCTTTCCTCAGTACTGTGGTTGTTAGTACAGTGGAGCCTACTGGAGGTAGGAGTAGCCTTTCCTCAGTACTGTGCTTGTTAGTACAGTGGAGCCTAGTGGAGGTAGGAGTAGTCTTTCCTCAGTACTGTGGTTGTTATTACAGTGGAGGTAGGAGTAGTCTTTCCTCAGTACGGTGGTTGTTAGTACAGTGGAGCCTAGCGAAGGTAAGAGTAGTCTTTCCTCAGTACTGTGGTTGTTAGTACAGTGGAGCCTAGCGAAGGTAGGAGTAGTCTTTCCTCAGTACTGTGGTTGTTACTACAGTGGAGCCTAGTGAAGGTAGGAGTAGTCTTTCCTCAGTACTGTGGTTGTTAGTACAGTGGAGCCTAGTGGAGGTAGGAGTACTGGACTTGTTATTACAGTGGAGCCTACTGGAGGTAGGAGTAGTCTTTCCTCAGTACTGTGGTTGTTAGTAGAGTGGAGCCTAGCGAAGGTAGGAGTAGACTTTCCTTTAGTACTGTGGTTGTTGGTACAGTGGAGCCTACTGGAGGTAGGAGTAGTCTTTCCTCAGTACTGTGCTTGTTAGTACAGTGGAGCCTACTGGAGGTAGGTGTAGTCTTTTCTCAGTACTGTGGTTGTTATTATAGTGGAGCCTACTGGAGGTAGGAGTACTCTTTTCTCAGTACTGTGGTTGTTAGTACAGTAGAGCCTAGCGAAGGTAGGAGTAGTCTTTCCCTCAGTACTGTGCTTGTTAGTACAGTGGAGCCTAGTGGAGGTAGGAGTAGTCTTTCCTCAGTACTGTGGTTGTTAGTACAGTGGAGCCTACTGGAGGTAGGAGTAGTCTTTCCTCAGTACTGTGGTTGTTAGTACAGTGGAGCCTACTGGAGGTAGGTGTAGTCTTTCTCTCAGTACTGTGGTTGTTAGTACAGTGGAGCCTAGTGGAGGTAGGAGTGGTCTTTCTCTAAGTACTGTGGTTGTTAGTACAGTGGAGCCTAGTGGAGGTAGGAGTAGTCTTTCCTCAGTACTGTGGTTGTTAGTACAGTGGAGCCTAGTGGAGGTAGAAGTAGTCTTTCCTCAGTACTGTGGTTGTTATTACAGTGGAGCCTAGTGGAGGTAGGAGTAGTCTTTCCTCAGTACTGTGATTATTATTACACTGGAGCCTAGTCGAGGTAGAAGTAGTCTTTACTCAATACTGTGGTTGTTAGTACAGTGGAGCCTAGTGGAGGTAGGAGTAGTCTTTCTCTCAGTACTTGCTTGTTAGTACAGTGGAGCCTACTGGAGGTAGGAGTTGTCTTTCCTCAGTACTCTGGTTGTTAGCACAGTGGAGCCTAGTGGAGGTAAATGTAGTCTTTCCTCAGTACTGTCGTTGTTAGTACAGTGGAGCCTACTGAAGGTAGGAGTACTCTTTCCTCAGTACTATGGTTGTTAGTACAGTGGAGACTACTGGAGGTAGTAGTAGTCTATCCTCAGTACTGTGGTTGTTTGTACAGTGGAGCCTAGTTCAGGTAGAAGTAGTCATTCCTAGGTACTGTGGTTGTTAGTACAGTGGATCCTAGTGGAGGTAGGAGTAGTCTTTCTCTCAGTACTGTGCTTGTTAGTACAGTGGAGCCTAGTGGAGGTAGGAGTAGTCTTTCCCTCAGTACTGTGCTTGTTAGTACAGTGGAGCCTACTGGAGGTAGGAGTTGTCTTTCCTCAGTAATGTGGTTGTTATTACAGTGGAGCCTAGTGGAGGTAAATGTAGTCTTTCCTCAGTACTGTGGTTGTTAGTACAGTGGAGCCTACTGGATTAGGAGTAGTCTTTCTCTCAGTACTCTGCTTGTTAGTACAGTGGAGCCTAGTGGAGGGAGAAGTAGTCTTTCCTCAGTACTGTGGTTATTAGTACAGTGGAGCCTAGTTGAGGTAGGAGTACTGTACTTGTTATTACAGTGGAGCCTACTGGAGGTAGGAGTAGTCTTTCCTCAGTACTGTGGTTGTTAGTACAGTGGAGCCTAGCGAAGGTAGGAGTAGACTTTCCTTCAGTACTGTGCTTGTTAGTACAGTGGAGCCTAGTGGAGGTAGGAGTAGTCTTTTCTCAGTACTGTGGTTGTTAGTACAGAGGAGCCTAGTGGAGGTAGGAGTAGTCTTTCTCTAAGTACTGTGGTTGTTAGTACAGTGGAGCCTACTGGAGGTAGGAGTCGTCTTTCTCTCAGTACTGTGCTTGTTAGTACAGTGGAGCCTAGTGGAGGTAGGAGTAGTCTTTCCTCAGTACTGTGGTTGTTATTACAGTGGAGGTAGGAGTAGTCTTTCCTCAGTACTGTGGTTGTTAGTACAGTGGAGCCTAGTGGAGGTAGGAGTAGATTTTCTCTCAGTACCGTGGTTGTTAGTACAGGTTAGCCAAGTCGAAGTGGGATTAGTCTTTCACTCAGTACTGTGGTTGTTAGTACAGTGGAGCCTAGTGGAGGTAGAAGTAGTCTTTACTCAGTACTGTGCTTATTATTACACTGGAGCCCAGTGGAGTTAGAAGTAGTCTTTACTCAATACTGTGGTTGTTAGTACAGTGGAGCCTAGTGGAGGTATGAGTAGTCTTTCTCTCAGTACTGTGGTTGTTAGTACAGTGGAGCATAGTGGAGGTAGGAGAAGTCTTTCTCTCAGTACTGTGGTTGTTAGTACAGTTTAGCCGAGTCGAAGTAGGATTAATCTTTCTCTCAGTACTGTGGTTGTTAGTACAGTGGAGCCTAGTGGAGGTAGGAGTAGCCTTTCCTCAGTACTGTGGTTGTTAGTACAGTGGAGCCTAGTGGAGGTAGGAGTAGTCTTTCCTAAGTACTGTGGTTATTAGTACAGTGGATCCTAGTGGAGGTAAGTGTAGTCTTTCCTCAGTACTGTGGTTGTTAGTACAGTGGCGCCTACTGGAGGTAGGAGTAGTCTTTTCTCAGTACTGTGGTTGTTAGTACAGTGGAGCCTAGTGGAGGTAGGTGTAGTCTTTCCTCAGTACTATGGTTGTTAGTACAGTGGAGCCTAGTGGAGGTAGGAATAGTCTTTCCTCAGTACTGTGGTTGTTAGTACAGTGGAGCCTAGTGGAGGTAGGAGTAGTCTTTTTCTCAGTACTGTGGTTGTTAATACAGTGGAGCCTACTGGAGGTAGGAGTCGTCTTTCTCTCAGTACTGTGGTTGTTAGTACAGTGGAGCCTAGTGGAGGTAGGAGTAGTCTTTATCTCAGTACTGTGGTTGTTAGTACAGTGGAGCCTAGTGGAGGTAGAAGTAGTCTTTCTCTCAGTACTGTGCTTGTTAGTACAGTGGAGCCTACTGGAGGTAGGAGTTGTCTTTCCTCAGTACTGTGGTTGTTAGTACAGTGGAGCCTAGTAGAGGTAAATGTAGTCTTTCCTCAGTACTGTGGTTGTTAGTACAGTGGAGCCTACTGGAGGTAGGAGTAGTCTTTCTCTCAGTACTCTGCTTGTTAGTACAGTGGAGCCTAGTGGAGGGAGAAGTAGTCTTTCCTCAGTACTTTGGTTATTAGTACAGTGGAGCCTAGTGGAGGTAGGAGTACTGTACTTGTTATTACAGTGGAGCCTACTGGAGGTAGGAGTAGTCTTTCCTCAGTACTGTGGTTGTTAGTACAGTGGAGCCTAGCGAAGGTAGGAGTAGACTTTCCTTCAGTACTGTGCTTGTTAGTACAGTGGAGCCTACTGGAGGTAGGAGTAGACTTTCCTCAGTACTGTGCTTGTTAGTACAGTGGAGCCTAGTGGAGGTAGAAATAGTCTTTCCTCAGTACTGTGGTTGTTACTACAGTGGAGCCTAGCGAAGGTAGGAGTAGACTTTCCTTCACTACTGTGCTTGTTAGTACAGTGGAGCCTAGTGGAGGTAGGAGTAGTTTTCCTCAGTACTGTGGTTGTTAGTACAGTGGAGCCTAGTGGAGGTAGGAGTAGTCTTTTCTCAGTACTGTGGTTGTTAGTACAGTGGAGCCTACTGGAGGTAGGAGTAGTCTTTCCTCAGTACTGTGGTTGTTAGTACAGTGGAAATTACTGGAGGTAGGAGTAGTCTTTCTCTCAGTACTGTGGTTGTTAGTACAGTGGAGCCTAGTGGAGGTAGGAGTAAACTTTCTCTCAGTACTGTGGTTGTTAGTACAGTGGAGCCTAGTGGAGGTAGGAGTAGTCTTTCCTCAGTACTGTGGTTGTTAGTACAGTGGAGCCTACTGGAGGTAGGAGTAGACTTTCTCTCAGTACTGTGGTTGTTAGTACAGTGGAGCCTAGTGGAGGGAGAAGTAGTCTTTCCTCAGTACTGTGCTTATTATTACACTGGAGCCCAGTGGAGGTAGAAGTAGTCTTTACTCAATACTGTGGTTGTTAGTACAGTGGAGCCTAGTGGAAGTAGGAGTAGTCTTTCTCTCAGTACTGTGGTTGTTAGTACAGTGGAGCCTAGTGAAGGTAGGAGTAGTCTTTCTCTCAGTACTGTGGTTATTAGTACAGTGGAGCCTAGTGAAGGTAAGAGTAGTCTTTCTCTCAGTACTGTGCTTGTTAGTACAGTGGAGCCTACTGGAGGTAGGAGTTGTCTTTCCTCAGTACTGTGGTTGTTAGTACAGTGGAGCCTAGTGGAGGTAAATGTAGTCTTTCCTCAGTACTGTGGTTGTTAGTACAGTGGAGCCTACTGGAGGTAGGAGTAGTCTTTCCTCAGTACTATCGTTGTTAGTACAGTGGAGCCTACTGCAGGTAGGAGTAGTCTTTCCTCAGTACTATGGTTGTTTGTACAGTGGAGCCTAGTGCAGGTAGAAGTAGTCATTCCTCGGTACTGTGGTTGTTAGTACAGTGGAGCCTAGCGAAGGTAAGAGTAGTCTTTCCTCAGTACTGTGGTTGTTAGTACAGTGGAGTCTAGTGAAGGTAGGAGTAGTCTTTCCTCAGTACTGTGGTTGTTAGTACAGTGGAGCCTAGCGAAGGTAGGAGTAGTCTTTCCTCAGTACTGTGGTTGTTAGTACTGTGGAGCCTAGTGAAGGTACGAGTAGTCTTTCCTCAGTACTGTGGTTGTTAGTACAGTGGAGCCTAGTGGAGGTAGGAGTAGTCTTTCCTCAGTACTGTGGTTGTTAGTACAGTGGAGTCTACTGGAGGTAGGAGTAGTCTTTCTCTCAGTACTGTGGTTGTTAGTACAGTGGAGTCTAGTGGAGGTAGAAGTAGTCTTTACTCAATACTGTGGTTGTTCGTACACTGGAGCCTACTGGAGGTAGGAGTAGTCTTTCTCTCAGTACTTGCTTGTTAGTACAGTGGAGCCTACTGGAGGTAGGAGTTGTCTTTCCTCAGTACTGTGGTTGATAGTACAGTGGAGCCTAGTGGAGGTAAATGTATTCTTTCCTCAGTACTGTGGTTGTTAGTACAGTGGAGCCTACTGGAGGTAGGAGTAGTCTTTCCTCAGTACTGTGGTTGTTACTACAGTGGAGCCTAGCGAAGGTAGGAGTGGTCTTTCTCTCAGTACTGTGGTTGTTAGTACAGTGGAGCCTAGTGGAGGTAGGAGTAGTCTTTCTCTCACTACTGTGCCTGTTAGCACAGTGGAGCCTAGTGGAGGGAGAAGTAGTCTTTCCTCAGTACTGTGGTTGTTAGTACAGTGGAGCCTAGTGGAGGTAGGAGTAGACTTTCTCTCAGTACTGTGGTTGTTAGTACAGTGGAGCCTAGTGGAGGTAGGAGTAGTTTTTCCTCACTACTGTGCTTATTATTACACTGGAGCCCAGTGGAGGTAGAAGTAGTCTTTACTCAATACTGTGGTTGTTAATACAGTGGAGCCTAGTGGAAGTAGGAGTAGTCTTTCTCTCAGTACTGTGGTTGTTAGTACAGTGGAGCCTAGTGGAGGTAGGAGTAGTCTTTCTCTCAGTACTGTGGTTGTTAGTACAGTGGAGCCTAGTGGAGGTAGGAGTAGTCTTTCTCTCAGTACTGTGCTTGTTAGTACAGTGGAGCCTACTGGAGGTAGGAGTTGTCTTTCCTCAGTACTGTGGTTGTTAGTACAGTGGAGCCTAGTGGAGGAAAATGTAGTCTTTCCTCAGTACTATGGTTGTTAGTACAGTGGAGCCTACTGGAGGTAGGAGTGGTCTTTCCTCAGTACTGTGGTTGTTAGTACAGTAAAGCCTAGTGCAGGTAGAAGTAGTCTTTCCTAGGTACTGTGGTTGTTAGTACAGTGGAGCCTAGCGAAGGTAGGAGTAGTCTTTCCTCAGTACTGTGGTTGTTTGTACAGTGGAGCCTAGTGAAGGTAGGAGTAGTCTTTCCTCAGTACTGTGGTTGTTAGTACAGTGGAGCCTAGTGGAGGTAGGAGTACTGTACTTGTTATTACAGTGGAGCCTACTGGAGGTAGGAGTTGTCTTTCCTCAGTACTGTGGTTGTTAGTAGAGTGGAGCCTAGCGAAGGTAGGAGTAGACTTTCCTTCAGTACTGTGGTTGTTAGTACAGTGGAGCCTACTGGAGGTAGGAGTAGTCTTTCCTCAGTACTGTGCTTGTTAGTACAGTGGAGCCTACTGGAGGTAGGAGTAGTCTTTTCTCAGTACTGTGTTTGTTATTATAGTGGAGCCTACTGGAGGTAGGAGTAGTCTTTTCTCAGTACTGTGGTTGTTAGTACAGTAGAGCCTAGCGAAGGTAGGAGTAGTCTTTCCTTCAGTACTCTGCTTGTTAGTACAGTGGAGCCTAGTGGAGGTAGGAGTAGTCTTTCCTCAGTACTGTGGTTGTTAGTACAGTGGAGCCTACTGGAGGTAGGAGTAGTCTTTCCTCAGTACTGTGGTTGTTAGTACAGTGGAGCCTACTGGAGGTAGGTGTAGTCTTTCTCTCAGTACTGTGGTTGTTAGTACAGTGGAGCCTAGTGGAGGTAGGAGTAGTCTTTCTCTAATTACTGTGGTTGTTAGTACAGTGGAGCCTAGTGGAGGTAGGAGTAGTCTTTCCTCAGTACTGTGGTTGTTAGTACAGTGGAGCCTAGTGGAGGTAGAAGTAGTCTTTCCTCAGTACTGTGGTTGTTATTACAGTGGAGCCTAGTGGAGGTAGGAGTAGTCCTTCCTCAGTACTGTGATTATTATTACACTGGAGCCTAGTCGAGGTAGAAGTAGTCTTTACTCAATACTGTGGTTGTTAGTACAGTGGAGCCTAGTGGAGGTAGGAGTAGTCTTTCTCTCAGTACTTGCTTGTTAGTACAGTGGAGCCTACTGAAGGTAGGAGTTGTCTTTCCTCAGTATTGTGGTTGTTAGCACAGTGGAGCCTAGTGGAGGTAAATGTAGTCTTTCCTCAGTACTGTCGTTGTTAGTACAGTGGAGCCTACTGGAGTTAGGAGTAGTCTTTTTTCAGTACTATGGTTGTTAGTACAGTGGAGACTACTGGATGTAGTAGTAGTCTTTCCTCAGTACTGTGGTTGTTTGTACAGTAAAGCCTAGTGCAGGTAGAAGTAGTCATTCCTAGGTACTGTGGTTTTTAGTACATTGGATCCTAGTGGAGGTAGGAGTAGTCTTTCTCTCAGTACTGTGCTTGTTAGTACAGTGGAGCCTAGTGGAGGTAGGAGTAGTCTTTCCCTCAGTACTGTGCATGTTAGTACAGTGGAGCCTAGCGAAGGTAGGAGTTGTCTTTCCTCAGTAATGTGGTTGTTATTACAGTGGAGCCTAGTGGAGGTAAATGTAGTCTTTCCTCAGTACTGTGGTTGTTAGTACAGTGGAGCCTACTGGATTAGGAGTAGTCTTTCTCTCAGTACTCTTCTTGTTAGTACAGTGGAGCCTAGTGGAGGGAGAAGTAGTCTTTCCTCAGTACTGTGGTTATTAGTACAGTGGAGCCTAGTTGAGGTAGGAGTACTGTACTTGTTATTACAGTGGAGCCTACTGGAGGTAGGAGTAGTCTTTCCTCAGTACTGTGGTTGTTAGTACAGTGGAGCCTAGCGAAGGTAGGAGTAGACTTTCCTTCAGTACTGTGCTTGTTAGTACAGTGGAGCCTACTGGAGGTAAGAGTAGACTTTCCTCAGTACTGTGGTTGTTAGTACAGTGGAGCCTAGTGGAGGTAGAAATAGTCTTTCCTCAGTACTCTGGTTGTTAGTACAGTGGAGCCTAGCGAAGGTAGGAGTAGACTTTCCTTCAGTACTGTGCTTGTTAGTACAGTGGAGCCTAGTGGAGGTAGGAGTAGTCTTTCCTCAGTACTGTGGTTGTTAGTACAGAGGAGCCTAGTGGAGGTAGGAGTAGTCTTTCCTCAGTACTGTGGGTGTTAGTACAGTGGAGCCTACTGATGGTAGGAGTAGTCTTTCCTCAGTACTGTGGTTGTTATTACAGTGGAAACTACTGGAGGTAGGAGTAGTCTTTCTCTCAGTACTGTGGTTGTTTGTACAGTGGAGCCTAGTGGAGGTAGGAGTAGACTTTCTCTCAGTACTGTGGTTGTTAGTACAGTGGAGCCTACTGGAGGTAGGAGTAGTCTTTCCTCAGTACTGTGCTTATTATTACACTGGAGCCCAGTGGAGTCAGAAGTAGTCTTTACACAATACTGTGGTTGTTAGTACAGTGGAGCCTAGTGGAGGTATGAGTAGTCTTTCTCTCAGTACTGTGGTTGTTAATACAGTGGAGCCTAGTGGAGGTAGGAGTAGTCTTTCTCTCAGTACTGTGGTTGTTAATACAGTGGAGCCTAGTGGAGGTAGGAGTAGTCTTTCTCTCAGTACTGTGGTTGTTAGTACAGTGGAGCCTAGTGGAGGTAGGAGTAGTCTTTATCTCAGTACTGTGGTTGTTAGTACAGTGGAGCCTAGTGGAGGTAGGAGTAGTCTTTCTCTAAGTACTGTGCTTGTTAGTACAGTGGAGCCTACTGGAGGTAGGAGTTGTCTTTTCTCAGTACTGTGGTTGTTAGTACAGTGGAGCCTAGTAGAGGTAAAGGTAGTCTTTCCTCAGTACTGTGGTTGTTAGTACAGTGGAGCCTACTGGAGGTAGGAGTAGTCTTTCTCTCAGTACTCTGCTTGTTAGTACAGTGGAGCCTAGTGGAGGGAAAATTAGTCTTTCCTCAGTACTTTGGTTATTAGTACAGTGGAGCCTAGTGGAGGTAGGAGTACTGTACGTGTTATTACAGTGGAGCCTACTGGAGGTAGGAGTAGTCTTTCCTCAGTACTGTGGTTGTTAGTACAGTGGAGCCTACTGGAGGTAGGAGTAGACTTTCTCTCAGTACTGTGGTTGTTAGTACAGTGGAGCCTAGTGAAGGTAGAAGTAGTCTTTCCTCAGTACTGTGCTTATTATTACACTGGAGCCCAGTGGAGGTAGAAGTAGTCTTTACTCAAAACTGTGGTTGTTAGTACAGTGGAGCCTAGTGGAAGTAGGAGTAGTCTTTCTCTAAGTACTGTGGTTGTTAGTACAGTGGAGCCTAGTGGAGGTAGGAGTAGTCTTTCTCTCAGTACTGTGCTTGTTAGTACAGTGGAGCCTACTGGAGGTAGGAGTTGTCTTTCCTCAGTATGTGGTTGTTAGTACAGTGGAGCCTAGTGGAGGTAAATGTAGTCTTTCCTCAGTACTGTGGTTGTTAGTACAGTGGAGCCTACTGGAGGTAGGAGTAGTCTTTCCTCAGTACTATCGTTGTTAGTACAGTGGAGCCTACTGCAGGTAGGAGTAGTCTTTCCTCAGTACTATGGTTGTTTGTACAGTGGAGCCTAGTGCAGGTAGAAGTAGTCATTCCTCGGTACTGTGGTTGTTAGTACAGTGGAGCCTAGTGAAGGTAAGAGTAGTCTTTCCTCAGTACTGTGGTTGTTAGTACAGTGGAGCCTAGTGAAGGTAGGAGTAGTCTTTCCTCAGTACTGTGGTTGTTAGTACAGTGGAGCCTAGCGAAGGTAGGAGTAGTCTTTCCTCAGTACTGTGGTTCTTAGTACAGTGGAGCCTAGTGAAGGTACGAGTAGTCTTTCCTCAGTACTGTGGTTGTTAGTACAGTGGAGCCTAGTGGAGGTAGGAGTAGTCTTTCCTCAGTACTGTGGTTGTTAGTACAGTGGAGTCTACTGGAGGTAGGAGTAGTCTTTCTCTCAGTACTGTGGTTGTTAGTACAGTGGAGTCTAGTGGAGGTAGAAGTAGTCTTTACTCAATACTGTGGTTGTTCCTACAGTGGAGCCTACTGGAGGTAGGAGTAGTCTTTCTCTCAGTACTTGCTTGTTAGTACAGTGGAGCCTACTGGAGGTAGGAGTTGTCTTTCCTCAGTACTGTGGTTGATAGTACAGTGGAGCCTAGTGGAGGTAAATGTATTCTTTCCTCAGTACTGTGGTTGTTAGTACAGTGGAGCCTACTGGAGGTAGGAGTAGTCTTTCCTCAGTACTATGGTTGTTACTACAGTGGAGCCTAGCGAAGGTAGGAGTAGTCTTTCTCTCAGTACTGTGGTTGTTAGTACAGTGGAGCCTAGTGGAGGTAGGAGTAGTCTTTCTCTCACTACTGTGCCTGTTAGCACAGTGGAGCCTAGTGGAGGGAGAAGTAGTCTTTCCTAAGTACTTTGGTTGTTAGTACAGTGGAGCCTAGTGGAGGTAGGAGTAGTCTTTCCTCAGTACTGTGCTTATTATTACACTGGAGCCCAGTGGAGGTAGAAGTAGTCTTTACTCAAAACTGTGGTTGTTAGTACAGTGGAGCCTAGTGGAAGTAGGAGTAGTCTTTCTCTCAGTACTGTGGTTGTTAGTACAGTGGAGCCTAGTGGAGGTAGGAGTAGTCTTTCTCTCAGTACTGTAGTTGTTAGTACAGTGGAGCCTAGTGAAGGTAAGAGTAGTCTTTCTCTCAGTACTGTGTTTGTTAGTACAGTGGAGCCTACTGGAGGTAGGAGTTGTCTTTCGTCAGTACTGTGGTTGTTAGTACAGTGGAGCCTAGTGGAGGTAAATGTAGTCTTTCCTCAGTACTGTGGTTGTTAGTACAGTGGAGCCTACTGGAGGTAGGAGTAGTCTTTCCTCAGTACTATCGTTGTTAGTACAGTGGAGCCTACTGCAGGTAGGAGTAGTCTTTCCTCAGTACTATGGTTGTTTGTACAGTGGAGCCTAGTGCAGGTAGAAGTAGTCATTCCTCGGTACTGTGGTTGTTAGTACAGTGGAGCCTAGCGAAGGTAAGAGTAGTCTTTCCTCAGTACTGTGGTTGTTAGTACAGTGGAGCCTAGTGAAGGTAGGAGTAGTCTTTCCTCAGTACTTTGGTTGTTAGTACAGTGGAGCCTAGTGGAGGTAGGAGTACTGTACTTGTTATTACAGTGGAGCCTACTGGAGGTAGAAGTTGTCTTTCCTCAGTACTGTGGTTGTTAGTAGAGTGGAGCCTAGCGAAGGTAGGAGTAGACTTTCCTTCAGTACTGTGGTTGTTAGTACAGTGGAGCCTACTGGAGGTAGGAGTAGTCTTTCCTCAGTACTGTGCTTGTTAGTACAGTGGAGCCTACTGGAGGTAGGAGTAGTCTTTTCTCAGTACTGTGGTTGTTATTATAGTGGAGCCTACTGGAGGTAGGAGTAGTCTTTTCTCAGTACTGTGGTTGTTAGTACAGTAGAGCCTAGCGAAGGTAGGAGTAGTCTTTCCCTCAGTACTCTGCTTGTTAGTACAGTGGAGCCTAGTGGAGGTAGGAGTAGTCTTTCCTCAGTACTGTGGTTGTTAGTACAGTTGAGCCTACTGGAGGTAGGAGTAGTCTTTCCTCAGTACTGTGGTTGTTAGTACAGTGGAGCCTACTGGAGGTAGGTGTAGTCTTTCTCTCAGTACTGTGGTTGTTAGTACAGTGGAGCCTAGTGGAGGTAGGAGTAGTCTTTCTCTAAGTACTGTGGTTGTTAGTACAGTGGAGCCTAGTGGAGGTAGGAGTAGTCTTTCCTCAGTACTGTGGTTGTTAGTACAGTGGAGCCTAGTGGAGGTAGAAGTAGTCTTTCCTCAGTACTGTGGTTGTTATTACAGTGGAGCCTAGTGGAGGTAGGAGTAGTCTTTCCTCAGTACTGTGATTATTATTACACTGGAGCCTAGTCGAGGTAGAAGTAGTCTTTACTCAATACTGTGGTTGTTAGTACAGTGGAGCCTAGTGGAGGTAGGAGTAGTCTTTCTCTCAGTACTTGCTTGTTAGTACAGTGGAGCCTACTGGAGGTAGGAGTTGTCTTTCCTCAGTACTCTGGTTGTTAGCACAGTGGAGCCTAGTGGAGGTAAATGTAGTCTTTCCTCAGTACTGTCGTTGTTAGTACAGTGGAGCCTACTGGAGTTAGGAGTAGTCTTTTTTCAGTACTATGGTTGTTAGTACAGTGGAGACTACTGGAGGTAGTAGTAGTCTTTCCTCAGTACTGTGGTTGTTTGTACAGTAAAGCCTAGTGCAGGTAGAAGTAGTCATTCCTAGGTACTGTGGTTGTTAGTACAGTGGATCCTAGTGGAGGTAGGAGTAGTCTTTCTCTCAGTACTGTGCTTGTTAGTACAGTGGAGCCTAGTGGAGGTAGGAGTAGTCTTTCCCTCAGTACTGTGCTTGTAAGTCCAGTGGAGCCTAGCGAAGGTAGGAGTTGTCTTTCCTCAGTACTGTGGTTGTTAGTACAGTGGAGCCTAGTGGAGGTAGGAGTAGTCTTTTCTCAGTACTGTGCTTGTTAGTACATTGGAGCCTACTGGAGGTAGGAGTTGTCTTTCCTCAGTACTGTGGTTGTTAGTACAGTGGAGCCTAGTAGAGGTAAATGTAGTCTTTCCTCAGTACTGTGGTTGTTAGTACAGTGGAGCCTACTGGATTAGGAGTAGTCTTTCTCTCAGTACTCTGCTTGTTACTACAGTGGAGCCTAGTGGAGGGAGAAGTAGTCTTTCCTCAGTACTGTGGTTATTAGTACAGTGGAGCCTAGTTGAGGTAGGAGTACTGTACTTGTTATTACAGTGGAGCCTACTGGAGGTAGGAGTAGTCTTTCCTCAGTACTGTGGTTGTTAGTACAGTGGAGCCTAGCGAAGATAGGAGTAGACTTTCCTTCAGTACTGTGCTTGTTAGTACAGTGGAGCCTACTGGAGGTAAGAGTAGACTTTCCTCAGTACTGTGGTTGTTAGTACAGTGGAGCCTAGTGGAGGTAGAAATAGTCTTTCCTCAGTACTGTGGTTGTTAGTACAGTGGAGCCTAGCGAAGGTAGGAGTAGACTTTCCTTCAGTACTGTGCTTGTTAGTACAGTGGAGCCTAGTGGAGGTAGGAGTAGTCTTTCCTCAGTACTGTGGTTGTTAGTACAGAGGAGCCTAGTGGAGGTAGGAGTAGTCTTTCCTCAGTACTGTGGTTGTTAGTACAGTGGAGCCTACTGATGGTAGGAGTAGTCTTTCCTCAGTACTGTGGTTGTTATTACAGTGGAAACTACTGGAGGTAGGAGTAGTCTTTCTCTCAGTACTGTGGTTGTTTGTACAGTGGAGCCTAGTGGAGGTAGGAGTAGACTTTCTCTCAGTACTGTGGTTGTTACTACAGAGGAGCCTAGTGGAGGTAGGAGTAGTCTTTCCTCAGTACTGTGGTTGTTAGTACAGTGGAGCCTACTGGAGGTAGGAGTAGTCTTTCTCTCAGTACTGTGGTTGTTAGTACAGTGGAGCCTACTGGAGGTAGGAGTAGTCTTTCCTCAGTACTGTGCTTATTATTACACTGGAGCCCAGTGGAGTTAGAAGTAGTCTTTACTCAATACTGTGGTTGTTAGTACAGTGGAGCCTAGTGGAGGTATGAGTAGTCTTTCTCTCAGTACTGTGGTTGTTAGTACAGTGGAGCATAGTGGAGCTAGGAGAAGTCTTTCTCTCAGTACTGTGGTTGTTAGTACAGTTTAGCCGAGTCGAAGTAGGATTAGTCTTTCTCTCAGTACTGTGGTTGTTAGTACAGTGGAGCCTAGTGGAGGTAGGAGTAGCCTTTCCTCAGTACTGTGGTTGTTAGTACAGTGGAGCCTAGTGGAGGTAGGAGTAGTCTTTCCTCAGTACTGTGGTTATTAGTACAGTGGATCCTAGTGGAGGTAAGTGTAGTCTTTCCTCAGTACTGTGGTTGTTAGTATAGTGGAGCCTACTGGAGGTAGGAGTAGTCTTTTCTCAGTACTGTGGTTGTTAGTACAGTGGAGCCTAGTGGAGGTAGGTGTAGTCTTTCCTCAGTACTATGGTTGTTAGTACAGTGGAGCCTAGTGGAGGTAGGAATAGTCTTTCCTCAGTACTGTGGTTGTTAGTACAGTGGAGCCTAGTGGAGGTAGGAGTAGTCTTTTTCTCAGTACTGTGGTTGTTAATACAGTGGAGCCTAGTGGAGGTAGGAGTAGTCTTTCTCTCAGTACTGTGGATGTTAGTACAGTGGAGCCTAGTGGAGGTAGGAGTAGTCTTTATCTCAGTACTGTGGTTGTTAGTACAGTGGAGCCTAGTGGAGGTAGGAGTAGTCTTTCTCTCAGTACTGTGCTTGTTAGTACAGTGGAGCCAACTGGAGGTAGGAGTTGTCTTTCCTCAGTACTGTGGTTGTTAGTACAGTGGAGCCTAGTAGAGGTAAATGTAGTCTTTCCTCAGTACTGTGGTTGTTAGTACAGTGGAGCCTACTGGAGGTAGGAGTAGTCTTTCTCTCAGTACTCTGCTTGTTAGTACAGTGGAGCCTAGTGGAGGGAGAAGTAGTCTTTCCTCAGTACTGTGGTTATTAGTACAGTGGAGCCTAGTGGAGGTAGGAGTACTGTACTTGTTATTACAGTGGAGCCTACTGGTGGTAGGAGTAGTCTTTCCTAAGTACTGTGGTTGTTAGTACAGTAGAGCCTAGCGAAGGTAGGAGTAGACTTTCCTTCAGTACTGTGCTTGTTAGTACAGTGGAGCCTACTGGAGGTAGGAGTAGACTTTCCTCAGTACTGTGCTTGTTAGTACAGTGGAGCCTAGTGGAGGTAGAAATAGTCTTTCCTCAGTACTGTGGTTGTTACTACAGTGGAGCCTAGCGAAGTTAGGAGTAGACTTTCCTTCACTACTGTGCTTGTTAGTACAGTGGAGCCTAGTGGAGGTAGGAGTAGTCTTTCCTCAGTACTGTGGTTGTTAGTACAGTGGAGCCTAGTGGAGGTAGGAGTAGTCTTTTCTCAGTACTGTGGTTGTTAGTACAGTGGAGCCTACTGGAGGTAGGAGTAGTCTTTCCTCAGTACTGTGGTTGTTAGTACAGTGGAAACTACTGGAGGTAGGAGTAGTCTTTCTCTCAGTACTGTGGTTGTTAGTACAGTGGAGCCTAGTGGAGGTAGGAGTAGACTTTCTCTCAGTACTGTGGTTGTTAGTACAGTGGAGCCTAGTGGAGGTAGGAGTAGTCTTTCCTCAGTACTGTGGTTGTTAGTACAGTGGAGCCTACTGGAGGTAGGAGTAGTCTTTCTCTCAGTACTGTGGTTGTTAGTACAGTGGAGCCTAGTGAAGGTAGAAGTAGTCTTTCCTCAGTACTGTGCTTATTATTACACTGGAGCCCAGTGGAGGTAGAAGTAGTCTTTACTCAATACTGTGGTTGTTAGTACAGTGGAGCCTAGTGGAAGTAGGAGTAGTCTTTCTCTCAGTACTGTGGTTGTTAGTACAGTGGAGCCTAGTGGAGGTAGGAGTAGTCTTTCTCTCAGTACTGTGGTTGTTAGTACAGTGGAGCCTAGTGGAGGTAGGAGTAGTTTTTCTCTCAGTACTGTGCTTGTTAGTACAGTGGAGCCTACTGGAGGTAGGAGTTGTCTTTCCTCAGTACTGTGGTTGTTAGTACAGTGGAGCCTAGTGGAGGTAGGAGTAGTTTTTCTCTCAGTACTGTGCTTGTTAGTACAGTGGAGCCTACTGGAGGTAGGAGTAGTCTTTCCTCAGTACTGTGGTTGTTAGTACAGTAAAGCCTAGTGCAGGTAGAAGTAGTCTTTCCTAGGTACTGTGGTTGTTAGTACAGTGGAGCCTAGCGAAGGTAGGAGTAGTCTTTCCTCAGTACTGTGGTTGTTTGTACAGTGGAGCCTAGTGAAGGTAGGAGTAGTCTTTCCTCAGTACTGTGGTTGTTAGTACAGTGGAGCCTAGTGGAGGTAGGAGTATTCTGTCTCAGTACTGTGTTTGTTAGTACAGTGGAGTCTAGTGGAGGTAGGAGTAGTCTTTCCTCAGTACTATGGTTGTTAGTACAGTGGAGCCTAGTGGAGGTAGGAGTAGTCTTTCCTCAGTACTGTGGTTGTTAGTACAGTGGAGCCTAGTGGAGGGAGAAGTAGTCTTTCTCTCAGTACTGTGGTTGTTAGTACAGTGGAGCCTAGTGGAGGTAGGAGTAGTCTTTCTCTCAGTACTGTCGTTGTTAGTGGAGCCTAGTGGAGGTAGGTGTAGTCTTTCTCTCAGTACTGTGGTTGTTAGTACAGTGGAGCCTAGTGGAGGAATGGGTAGTCTTTCTCTCAGTACTGTGGTTGTTAGTACAGTGGAGACACTTGGATGTAGGAGTAGTCTTTCCTCAGTATTGTGGTGTTTATTACAGGTGGAGCCTACTGGAGGTAGGAGTAGTCTTTCTCTCAATACTGTGCTTGTTATTACAGTAAAGCCTAGTGCAGGTAGAAGTAGTCATTCCTCGGTACTGTGGTTGTTAGTACAGTGGAGCCTAGCGAAGGTAAGAGTAGTCTTTCCTCAGTACTGTGGTTGTTAGTACGGTGGAGCCTAGTGAAGGTAGGAGTAGTCTTTCCTCAGTACTGTGGTTGTTAGTACGGTGGAGCCTAGCGAAGGTAGGAGTAGTCTTTCCTCAGTACTGTGCTTGTTATTACAGTGGAGCCTAGTGGAGGTAGGAGTAGTCTTTCTCTCAAAACTGTGGTTATTAGTACACTGGATACTAGTGGAGGTAGAAGTAGTCCTTCTCCCAGTACTGTTGTTATTAGTACAGTGGAGCATAGTGGAGGTAGGAGTAGTCTTTCTCTCAGTACTGTGGTTGTTACTACAGTGGAGGCTAGTGGAGGGAGGAGTAGTCTTTCTCTGAATACTGTGGTTTTTAGTACAGTGGAGCCTAGGGGAGTTAGAAGTAGTCTTTCCTCAGTACTCTGGTTGTTAGTACAGTGGAGCCTAGCGGAGGAAGGAGTAGTCTTTCTCTCAGTACTGTGCTTGTTAGTACAGTGGAGCCTCCTGGAGGTAGGAGTAGTCCTTCTCTCAGTACTGTGGTTGTTAGTACAGTGGAGCCTAGTGGAGGTAGGAGTAGTCT